>NC_080175.1:74298712-74921212 GCF_950295315.1 Erinaceus europaeus
CCCCCCCCCAAAACACACACACCACCCCAGAGCCTTTTACTTTGGTGCAATACGCCAGCAGTCAAAAATTTAAGCAAAAAATATCCTGGCCACTTTTTTTTTTTTTGTAACATTGTCCCTTCTACAAATGCCAGGTTCTCACCCTTCAATCCACCCAACCAAAGCTGCAACCACCTGCAAACAAGACAAGTAAGAAGTGGTATACGAGTCTCCCTTGAAGTCAGCAGAGATGACAGTTTTCCTAGCTGGTGGTGACTTTGCAAGTTCCTTGAACCCAAAGATGAATCTGTACTTTCCTCCGCCATTACAAAGTGATAGAAGGGTGACCACCTGCCAAGAAACATGAAGCTGCTCATCTCTTTCCTCGGTCCACTAGGAAGGATTTGGCAGGAGGGCATGTTGATGAAATGTACAAGCACTAGGGAGCAGACATTCTGAGCATGTCCATTTGCAGAACACAGCAAACGTTTCCCAGAGGCCGTTGTTGATAATTCAAGCCCATTGGCTGGATACTGTCCTGGCAGCAATCTTCCATGATTCTAAGGAACAAACCTCATTACTCCTCCTGCATAGGAAGGAAGGGGGCAGGGGAAGGACAGCATCACATTCAGCAAATTGAACAGCCCTAAAGCCACAGACTAGCTGAGCCTTTCTATTAAAGAGGGAGACCTAATGCAGAAATAGAAGTACATTTCTCTTCCCTCAGGGAAGTAAGCCTGTGTCATTCACTGTATCCATTGAAAACAAGCAGACAGATTACTAATGTGTCACTGCTTGCTTTTACAAATATAATTCTAGGGCTAAAAAGATAGCTCACCTGGATAGTGTACCTGCTTGGGCATGTACACAACCCAGGTTCAAGCCTGGCCCCCACCACACTGGGTGAAGCTTTGGTGCTCTCCCTCTCTCCTTCAGTCTCTCAGTCTCGGTCTCTATCTGGAAAAAAAAAAGTCAGCTCAGCCCCCCACCACGTGGGGCCCTAGTAAGGAAATCTTTGGATTGCCCATAGATACCATGGCCCTAGATCTCTAATAGATGCCTCTCTCCACCATCACTGGTCACGTCCATCAGAAATGTCATCATAAGCCCGTTTGAGAGCCTCTCCAGGACCTTTCCCTCACTGTAGAGCAGCAACTATAGGGACTGCCCCACTCTCCGAAGGAAGACTGGGTCAGCCTACCCTGCCACTCAAGGCTGACTGGTCCTGAAATGAGTGCTGCCTCGAATGTTCCCAGCTATGACCATGGACTGTGAGCTCAGACTGAGACCCAGAGGTTATACAGGCTCCTTTGCTAAATATGAATATACATGGGCCCTGGGTCAAATAGATGGGTTTAATTGTTAATTGTAATTATATATTTTCTTTAAGTGTGGAAGCTACTCTCTAACCTAATCCAACTTTCTCATTCTCAAGTTTGACAGTATCTTCCCAAACAATATTTTAGCCCACCCACATGTTAACTATCAAGCTCAAGTCATGGGCGCCTAGGAATATACCTAAAATAGACTTCCTGGGAGTCGCGCGGTAGCGCAGTTGGTTAAGCGCAGGTAGCGCAAAGTGTAAGGACCAGCGGAAGAATCCCTGTAGGAGCCCCCGCTCCCCACCTGCAGGGAAGTCGTTTCAAAGGTGGTGAAGCAGGTCTTCAGGTGTCTGTCTTTCTCTCCTCCTGTCTTCCCCTCCTCTCTCCATTTCTCTCTGTCCTATCTAACAACAATGACATCAATAATAACAACTGCAACAATAAAACAAGGTCAACAAAAGGGAATAAATAAATAATAAAATATGAAAAAAATAATAATAATAAAATATGTAAAAAAAATAGACTTCCTAGCTTCTTTCCACCCTAAAATCCCTATTCTTATCTGTTCTGTTCCTGCTTATTAATCATTTTGTCCTGCTTTATACCTTACCACCTTTCATCCACTAAGTTTCAGATGCTACTATGAATCCATCTTAACTCCCCTGGGCAGATAACCTCACTATTGTGTCCCAGAACCTCACCTCCCCAGATCCCTACCCTAGTAGGGAAAGATAGAAACAGGCTGGGGGTAGCAATCAACCTGCCAACTTCCATGTCCAGTGAGGAAGCAATTACAAAAGCCAAAATTCCCACCTTCTGCACCCCAAAAAGAATTTTGGTCCATGCTCCCAGAGAGAGAAAAATGGTCGAGGATGATGACCAGAGGTTTCCTGAACTCCAACTCCATCAGGACCCTGAGAGAGAAGGGGGGGGGAGGAAGGACACTTGGAAGTAGTAATAGGTATAGGTGTGACTTAGAAAGGAAGAATTACAGGACAATAGAAAAAGGGGATAGATAGATAGATAGATAGATAGATAGATAGGTAGGTAGATAGATAGATAGATAGATAGATAGATAGATAGATAGATAGATAATAGTCAACCCATGTCAGTGACCTTGGGAGAACTACTGCAGTTTCCAGTGAAGGGAATGGGGACACAGAACTCTGATGGTGGGAATGCTATGAAATTATACCCCTGTTATCTATGGTTTTGTAAATAAATATTTTTAAAATGAATATAAATAAATAGTCCACTCAGAGTAGTGAAGGCCCAGCAACAGCAGCAAAATATATTCTGCTTAATGAATCTCTTATTAGTTAATTCTCTGAAATGTATTTGTTAAGCTGTATCATGTAGGAATGAATGCATAGCTAGTGTGACACATACATGAATTTAATAAAGCTGTGAGAGAGGTGATGAAATATGGGGCAGGGGTAACTGGTTAGGTAAAACCCTCCATCAGTAAGTGGGCTAAGTCCCAAGTTTCCTGTCTTCAGGAGGTGTGCCTTGCGGACTCTAGCTCCAGCATAGGGGAGTGAGCTGGGGCAGCCTCCCACAAGGAGACTCCCTGAGAGTTTGCTACAGACCTCACAGGACACAAAGCACAGGAGCCTCACTCCCCCACAGGACCCCACTATTCACCAACCTTTGGCTTTTTTGATATTTATTTTCCCTTAAAATATTGGACTTCAGGGTAAAGGCAATTTTTCAACAAATATTAAGGGAACACTAAAGTGCCTTTTTCAATTTTTATTTATTTCATTTTATAGGACAGAGGAAAATTGAGAGAGGGGAAGAAGAGAGAGAGAAACACACACACAGCAATGCTTCAGCACTGATATAGCTTCCCCCTGCAGGTGGGAAGTGAGGGCTCACACCCAGGTCCTTGTGCATGATAAGTGTATGCACTCAACTAGGTGTGCCAACACCTGGCCCCTGGCCCCTTTAAAGTGCTTTTAAGATGATCTAATATAGTATCCCTGGAAATAATTTGAGGGCAAAAGCTCAAGATTTGCATGCCTGCGGTTCCCTATTGTTTTATATTAATTTTTTTAAAGATAGAGCCAGAGAAAGGGAGAGAGAGTGAGAGAGAGAGAAACCATAGTGCCTGGCTAGCGTGGGGGTACCTCTTCTCGGGTGTGTACTCTGGGTTGGAGAGAACTCGACCAAAGACAGCCTGGGCTGCTACTCACTCAGCAACACGAGGGAGATGACTCATGAACAGAGCTCGTGGTGGCGAGGCGATTCAATTCTTTATTGATCAGAGAGCCCAGGCTTTTAAAGGTCAGACCCAGAAGTGGCAAGTTGGAAATGGAAATGGCTAGGAAAGGGGTGGAGAAAGGCAAAAGGGGCTGGGAAAGGTAGAAACTTCCTTAGCAACTGTTGCAAGGGTTTTAAATGGTAGGATTGATAATACCCTGGAGACAGGGAGGGTCTTGAGGATAGAAAGAAGATAGATCAAAGGAATGGAATGGGTGGGGATCTTTCAGGCAAAACAATGATTATGTAGATAATAAGGGAGCAGGACATAGTATCAGGAATGCAGGGTGCTTTGTGAGGCAGGGAGTCTGATAAGACGGGGCAAACCTTGGGGGGTTGTGTCCCTCCTTGCTCGGCCTCTCAGTAGAGAGAGAGATTGACAGGATGAATGTCCCCTCAAGTCAAGCCCTGCCAAGCTCAACCATATCCTCACAATTTTGCAACACCATAGCAACAAAACTTCCTTCAATATGACAGGGGCCAGACGAGGTTGTTCACATGGCAAAGCAGTGCACTATCCAGGTGAGCTATTTGACCATTCAAGGCTCCCTATTCAGTCCCTGCCATAGCATGGACCAGAGGAGGGCTCTGGCAGCTGTTATCTTTCTATCATTATCTATCTATCTATCTATCTATCTATCTATCTATCTGCCATGTAAAACTATAGCATGTGCAATAAATAAATCTTCAGAAATAAGATTTAAATTTAAGGAAAGATTGTCAGACTATCTTTATTTACAATATATACTATATATATTCCTATAAGTGTTTGTTAAGTAAATTAAACTCCATCAGCTAAGAACTAATTATATTTAAGTAGGATAAATTATATTTAAGTAGGATAAAGTATTTGTTCAAGAGCTCTGTAAACTCATCACAGCACCAACCTGGCCCTGTTGTGTACAATTCCCATTCTGGAGAGACAGCCCAGGGAAAGGCAACCAGTGCACACAGTGCAGGCACAGCTGCTGTTTAGGTCCAAGCAGTCACACTATATCTTGGCTACATAGCAGGCTCCCCTAAAGTGCCTGTAAAAAAAAATCCCTGGAGCCCCACGTACACCCTAGAACAATTAAGCCAGAATCTCTGGGGTATATCCCAGGAAGAAAGCTGTTTTGGCCGTAACTTCACAAGTAATTCCAATCTGCTACTAAGGTTGAGAGTTCCAGCTCAAGTTTGTATCTCAGGTCTTCAAAGTAGTACACCTGGTAGGGCCTGTAAGGCACAAGGCACAAGGACCTGGGTTCAAGCCCCCAGTCCCCACCTGCAGGGTAGAAGCTCCACAAGCAGTGAAGCAGGACTACAGGTGTCTCTCTTTATCACTCTTCCTTTCCTCTCAATTTCTCTGTCCTATCAAATGAAAGTAAGGAGGAAAAAATGGTTTACATATACATATATGAATCTTGATTGCTATTCTGCTGATACTCCCACATTACACACTTTGGCATCTGACACTATAAAAGACACCCAAAGTCTCCTGAAGACATGATTTTATCTGCCATTGCTTTACTTATTTTTTTTAATATTTATTTTATTTATTCCCTTTTGTTACCCTTGTTGTTTTATTGTTGTAGTTATTATTGTTGTCATCGTTGTTGGATAGGACAGAGAGAAATGGAGAGAGGAGGGAGAAGACAGAGGAGGGAGAGAAAGACACCTGCAGACTGCTTCAGAAGCGACTTCACTGCAGGTGGGAAGCCAGGGCTCAAACTGGGATCCTTACTCTGGTCCTTGCACTTTGCACCACCTGTGCTCCCTGCCATTGCTTTATTCAGGATAACAAGGCCCATTCCTCCACTAGGTGGTTGTATACCAGCCACCAACAACTAACTGTGATATCTAGAGAGCCCACAGGGTGGCACTAGATACCTTTGGTGAAAGCCCATCATTTAGTAAGCTATTTCTAGAAAACTGGGAGAAGAGCCTCTGGCATCAGCAAAGACTAAAAACAGACATTAATATGAAAGATTATCTTATTCCTGTCTGGAGGGACAGCTGTCAGTGAAAATACATTTGAAGCTTTAGTTACAAACTTAAAGACATCAGACAAAACTAAGCAAATATTATAGGCAATCTATGGTGGGACATATTTCTTCCAAGGGACAAGATGACATCTGTTTTTTTGAGCATACATTATTTGTATTTGATCATCTTAAATAGTGTGTTTCTATATGTCCCCTTCAAATACATCTCTCTAGTCTCAACATACACACACCATGAGGTACACTTTTAGGTGAGTTTGGGAGGAACAGATTCAGAATTATCCTAATCTGATAATTTACTAATTACCTGTGATCTCTTTTTTTATATTTTTATTTAATTATTACTGGATAGAGATAGAAATTGAGAGAGGAGAGGGAGATATGGAGGGAAAGAGACAGAGACATCTGCAGCCCTGCTTTACAACTTGTGAAGCTTTCCCTCTGCAGGTGGGGATAAGGGGTTTGAATCTGGGTCCTTGCGCACTGTAATGTGTGCACTTAACCAGGTATGCCACCACCTGACCCCATCTGTGATCTCATAGTAAGTTCCTGATTTTTCAGATTTCAGCTATTTTGACTGTTCCAGAGATGGGAACAAAATGTATGTTTCACCCCAAATAACTTTTTAAAATCTTAAAAACATCTCTTTATAGCCTTGTGCCAATTTATAACATTGAGGACATGCGTTGTTAGCCATACATACAGGCGATTTTAAAAGCAACTTCCGGACTTCCAGAGGCGGAGCTACGAGCAGCAGATCCTTTCTCTCCTCTCCTCTCCTCTCTTCTCCTCTCCTCTCCTCTCCCAGATCAACTAGGAATACCAAAGGAGACCACCCGGACCGAAACAAGACAGGACTAGAATGACCACAGGAACCCAGTAAATCACCCGTGAGTACAAACACGCGTGGCTGGTGACAGAGAGGAGAGAGGGGCCTAAGGAGAGATTAAGTGACTGCTAACAGTTCAACAGTTTATCAGTGGAGACACCACCTCCAGTCTGCTCCAAAACAAGGGGACAGCTGAAGGGAGGAAAGGACTCCCCAGAGACTCACCAAGTGCAACTCTGAGTCTCCATTGCTACTACCCTCAGAATCTGGAGCAGCGACAGGGAGGGACACCAGGGGACAGAGATCTAACCGGGAAACTCAGGAGAAGACCTATACCTCGGTGGCATAGCTGAGGGGCTGTGAAAGTCTCTTTGCATAACCACTGGATTATCTCTGCCACACCCTGCTTTATCTCTTGGTCAGGAGTCAGTGATTAAGCTAAGAAGCCTATTGATAGTTTAAAAGCCCTCAGGCTCCCATAGCCTACAGGGAAGAAAAAAAAAGAGGCTTTTACACCACTGAGCTCCAACTCAGGGATTGAAAAAATCTGTTAACTTCCACCACGGTAAACCCTTTAATTAAATTACTTAGACACAAGTCAATCCAGGCAATAGTGATCAATAATTTGAAAAGTACTGATAAAGGGAACTCATAACATAATATATAAAATGGTTAAAACAACAAGAAAAAATATTGGAGACTCGAACCAGGACAAGAGTCCAGCTAAAAGTCCTCCAGAGGGTGAAGCACAAAACAATGAGTTCAACATCCAAACATTAGCTAAGGAAAGAATAACAGGAGTGAGTAAAGAATTTGAAAAAATTGTAATCAGAAATGCAGGAACAACAAATGAGAATATGGAATAAAATTCTAATTATCTCATGGTTATTAGAGAGCTGAAAGCTGAAATCGCTGAGCTAAGAAGGCAACTAGCTGAACAAGCTAAAACAGTATCAGAGCAGGGCAACAAAACAGATGAACTCCAGAAAGCAGTAGAGGGCAGAGAGAATAGAATCTGTGAGGCTGAAGACAGAATTAGCAAGATTGAGGATGAATTAGAGACAACTAAAAAAGAAGTAAGAGATCTCAAAAAGAGATTAAGAGATGCTGAAAACAACAACAGAGTCCTATGGGATGACTTCAAAAGAAACAATATACGCATTATTGGCTTACCAGAGGAAGAAAGAGAAGGAGAGGAAGAAAGCATTCTCCAGGCCATAATAGCTGAAAATTTCTCTAGTCTAGACAACACCAAAGACATAAAGATTCAAGAAGCCCAGAGGGTCCCAAACAGAATTAACCCATACCTAAAGACACCAAGACATGTCATACTTAGAATGGAAAGGAATAAGGATAAAGAAAGGATCCTCAAGGCTGCAAGAGAAATACAAAGAGTCACCTACAAAGGAAAACCCATAAGATTAGCAGCAGACTTCTCCATACAAACACTACAGGCCAGAGAGAATGGCAAGATATCTATCGAGTGCTCAATGAGAAAGGCTTTCAGCCAAGAATACTATATCCTGCTAGACTGTCATTCAGACTAGATGGAAGCATCAAAACCTTCTCAGACAAGCAACAGTTGAAGGAAGCAACCATCACCAAGCCTGCCCTGAAAGAAGTTCTAAAAGGTCTCCTATAAACAACCAGATCACCACAAATAGGACATATATCAAAATACTCTAAAACTCTACAAGAATGGCGTTAAAATATCTTCAATCTTTGATATCAATAAATGTCAATGGCCTGAATTCACCTATTAAAAGACACAGAGTAGGAAGATGGATCAGAAAACACAACCCAACAATATGTTGTCTACAGGAAACTCACCTAACTCAACAAGACAAACACAGACTTAAAGTGAAAGGATGGAAAACTATCATACAAGCCAATGGCCCACAAAAAAGGGTAGGAACAACTATTCTCATATCTGACATGATAGACTTTAAAATAGATAAGATTAAAAAAGATAGGAATGGACACTACTTAATGCTCAGAGGATCAGTCAATCAAGAGGACTTAACAATTATTAATATCTATGCACCCAATGAGAAGCCATCTAAATACATCAAACTTCTACTGAAAGAGCTACAGCAATATATTAACAGTAACACAATCATAGTAGGGGACTTCAACACCCCACTATCTCAACTTGACAGATCATCCAGGAAGAAAATCAGTAAAGACATAAGGGAGCTAAATGAAGAGATAGATAAACTACAACTATTGGACATTTTCAGAGTCATTCATCCCAAGAAACTGGAATACACATTTTACTCAAATCCACATGGATCATTCTCAAGGATAGACCATATGTTAGGCCACAAAGACAGCATCAGCCTATTCAAGAGCACTGAAATCATCCCAAGCATCTTCTCAGACCACAGTGGAATTAAACTAACACTTAACAATCAACAAAAGATTAGTAACAGTCCCAAAATGTGGAAGCTCAACAGTACACTTCTTAACAACTTCTGGGTCAAAGAGGAAATCAAGGAAGAAATCAAAATGTTTCGAGAGTTCAATGAAAATGAAGACACAAGCTATCAAAATATTTGGGACACAGCTAAAGCAGTCCTAAGAGGGAAGTTCATAGCTATACAAGCACACATTAGGAAACAAGAAAAGGCACAAATAAACAGCCTGATTGCACATATTAAATACCTAGAAGAAGAACAAAGGAATCCTAAAGCAACCAGAAGGACAGAAATCACTAAAGTTAGGGCAGAAATAAATAACATTGAGACTAGGAAAACCATACAAAAGATCAATGAAAGTAAATGTAAACAAAATCGAAAGAGTAAACAAAAATGACAAACCTTTAGCCAGACTCACAAAACAAAAAAGGGAGAAGACCCAAATAAATCAGATAGTAAATGAAAGAGGAGAAATCACAACAGACACTGCAGAAATTCAACATATCATGCGAGGCTTCTATGAACAACTATATGCCACCAAGCTAGAGAACCTGGAAGAAATGAATGATTTCCTAGATACCTACCAACTTCCAAAACTAAGTGAAGAGGAAGTGGATAACATGAACAGGCCCATCACAGCTAATGAAATTGAAACAGTTATCAAAAATCTTCCCCAAAATAAAAGTCCTGGACCAGATGGTTTTACAAATAAATTCTACAAAACCTTCAAAGAAGAACTAATACCTCTACTTTTAAAAGTCTTCCAGAAGATTGAAGACACTGTAATACTCCCTGCCAGCTTCTATGAAGCCAACATCACCCTGATACCAAAAGCAGACAGGGACACAACCAAAAAAGAAAACTACAGACCAATATCTCTGATGAACATAGATGCGAAAATATTGAACAAAAGTCTAGCCCAGCGGATACAGCAGTATATCAAAAAGATTGTTCATCATGACCAAGTGGGGTTTATCCCAGGCATGCAAGGTTGGTTTAATATACGTAAATCAATCAATGTGATCCACCACATCAACAAAAGCAAGACCAAAAACCACATGGTCATATCAATAGATGCAGAGAAAGCCGTTGACAAAATACAACATCCCTTTATGATCAAAACACTACAAAAAATGGGAATAGATGGAAAATTCCTGAAGATAGTGGAGTCTATCTATAGCAAACCTACAGCCAACATCATACTCAATGGTGAAAAACTGGAAGCATTTCCCCTCAGATCAGGTACTAGACAGGGCTGCCCACTATCACCATTACTATTCAACATAGTGATGGAAGTTCTTGCCATAGCAATCAGGCAGGAGTAAGGAATTAAAGGCATACAGATTGGAAGAGAAGAAGTCAAACTCTCCTTATTTGCAGATGACATGATAGTATACATGGAAAAACCTAAGGAATCCAGTAAGAAGCTTTTGGAAATCATCAGGAAATACAGTAATGTGTCAGGCTATAAAATTAACATTCAAAAGTCAGTGGCATTTCTCTATGCAAACACTAAGTTAGAAGAAATTGAAATCCAGAAATCAGTTCCTTTTTCTATAGCAACAAAAACAATAAATGATCTAGGAGTAAACCTAACCAAAGAAGTGAAAGACTTGTATACTGAAAATTATGAGTCACTACTCAAAGAATTGAAAAAGACACAAAGAAGTGGAAAGATATTCCATGGTCATGGGTTGGAAGAATTAACATCATCAAAATGAATATATTACCCAGAGCCATCTACAAATGTAATGCTATCCCCATCAAGATCCCAAGCACATTTTTTAGGAGAATAGAAAAAATGCTACAAATGTTTATCTGGAACCAGAAAAGACCTAGAATTGCCAAAACAATCTTGAGAAAAAAGAACAGAACCGGAGGCATCACACTCCCAGATCTCAAACTGTATTATAGGGCCATTGTCATCAAAACTGCTTGGTACTGGAACATGAATAGACACAATGACCAGTGGAATAGAATTGAGAGCCCAGAAATGAGGCCCCACACCTATGGACATCTAATCTTTGACAAAGGGGCCCAGACTATTAGATGGGGAAAGCAGAGTCTCTTCAACAAATGGTGTTGGAAACAATGGGTTGAAGCATGCAGAAGAATGAAACTGAATCACTGTATTTCACCAAATACAAAAGTAAATTTCAAGTGGATCAAGGACTTGGATGTTAGACGAGAAACTATCAGATACTTAGAGGAAAATATTGGCAGAACTTTTTTCCGCATAAATTTTAAAGACATTTTCAATGAAACAAATCCAATTACAAGGAAGACTAAGGCAAGTATAAACCTATGGGACTACATCAAATTAAAAAGCTTCTTCACAGCAAAAGAAACCACTACCCAAACCAAGAGACCCCTCACAGAATGGGAGAAGATCTTTACATGCCATACATCAGAAAAGAGTTTAATAACCAACATACATAAAGAGCTTACCAGACTCAACAACAAGACAACAAATAACCCCATCCAAAAATGGGGGGAGGACTTGGACAGAATATTTACCACAGAAGAGATCCAAAAGGCCGAGATACACATGAAAAAATGCTCCAAGTCTCTGATTATCAGAGAAATGCAAATAAAGACAACAATGAGATATCACTTCACTCCTGTGAGAATGTCATACATCAGAAAAGGCAACAGCAACAAATGCTGGAAAGGGTGTGGGGTCAAAGGAACCCTCCTGCACTGCTGGTGGGAATGTCAATGGGTCCAGCCTCTGTGGAGAACAGTCTGGAGAATTTTCAGAAGGCTAGAAATGGACCTACCCTATGACCCTGCAATTCCCCTCCTGGGGATATATCCTAAGGAACCCAACACATCCATCCAAAAAGATCTGTGGACACATATGTTCTTGGCAGCACAATTTGTAATAGCCAAAACCTGGAAGCAACCCAGGTGTCCAACAACAGATGAGTGGCTGAGCAAGTTGTGTTATATATACACAATGGAATACTACTCAGCTGTAAAAAATGGTGACTTCACCATTTTCAGCTGATCTTGGATGGACCTTGAAAAAATCATGTTAAGTGAAATAAGTCAGAAACAGAAGGATGAATATGGGATGATCTCACTCTCAGGCCAAAGTTGAAAAACAAGATTAGAAAAGAAAACACAAGTCGAACCTGAAATGGTATTGGAGTATTACACCAAAGTAAAAGACTCTGGGGTGGGTGGGTGGGAAGGTGGGGAGAATACAGATCCATGAAAGATGATGAATGACATAGTGGGGGTTGTATTGTTAAATGGGAATCTGGGGAATGTTATGCATGTACAAACTATTGTATTTACTATTGAATGTAAAACATTAATTCCCCAATAAAGAAATAAATTATTTAAAAAATTAAATTAAATTAAAAAATAAAAGCAACTCCCAGCACTTGATCTTGAATACAGCTCCAGATAACAAGCCTCAGAGATGACTAAAGAAAGATGAAAAACTCAAGCAGTTTAACACCTTTGTATGCCCATTATCCCCTCATTTCAAACCAAAAATCTCTTGGAGATGATTTAATAGAATGTCTGAAATCCCGAGTATTTAACACCACAGAGACTCAGTGTGATTTCTTCATTCAAAAGCATGTTTTGTGCACAAGAATTTTTCCCATGACAGTGTGTATGTGTCTTGCATCTCAATTAAACAAATGGTAACAACACCTTCGAGGCCGCCGTAGTATTTATAAAATGAGCATATAAATCTGAAAAGCTCACAGCATATGATAAACCAAAAATGTTAAAAGGCCACACCCCAATAATTCACTGCAGACATAATAATCTAATTATATGAGTATTTTATATGAGAAACATCCAAAAGATAATTGAAGATATATATATATATCTTTTAATTCATGCTTATTTCTGGAAGCAATAGTTATGGGCCTGATGAAGCCAACTTTTCCTGAATTTTAAAGGAAGATGTATTCTTAAATAGATAAACAAAATCAAGACTGTTCCAATTCCAGGCAAACTCCGGGGGGGGGGGGGATGTGGATAGCTATGTCAATTCTCCCACAAGTAGTTGACAGTACTCTACATAAATATAAGATGCGTGTGGGAGATTATATAAAGACTGCTGAATGGTGAACTCCCATGATTAACCATCAGCACAGAAAACAAAACTTCAGTGGTGACAGTGTCCCTTCTTCCATTGGTCCCATAACTATAGCATTTGCAGACGGGACTCAGAAACTGTTTTATTAAACTGAACACAAAATGCCTGTTAGAATCACATCAAGCCTTTATCAGAAACCAGTACAGAAGAGAGAATACACAGCCAAAATGAGCTGTCCACATAAGCAATGTAAATTTTAAATAGCTTTTCATACTTCTATATTAAATAGGCTGGAGAAAATAAAACCAAAAGAGCAATTTCAATTTCACAATTCACAGTTGATTGGTTTTAATCCCACAACACTTTTGTCAGTTCAAAAGCCCCAGAACACAAACAGATTTTTCAAAGCAGTGACTGGCACTGAGCCCCAATAGCACACACAGATATGAAACCCCTGAATGACAGTCAGTGACATTTTTCAGAAAACCTCAACTTCACATAGCTTTGGCTGACATTTTAGCTTTACCCTCTGTCAGAGATGATTGCTCTAGTAGCAAAGCGGCTTTAAAAGTGTTGTCGTGCCATTAAGTGAAGGGTTCTAAAGTCTCCCTTGGTTTCCCACGATTGCGTTCTCTGCTTGGAAGCAGAAATAGTCCTAAAATGCATCATTAAGAAAGAAAGCAAAATCAGCTTTGTTTCGTGGGTCTAGAGTATACACACAGCCAAGGAGCTCATCCTAGCAGACACGTGGAATGCTTTCAGATGGAGTCTGGCATCCTCTAGTAAGGCATTTCAAAGCAGACGCACCACACCCAAATGAAATTGTCTTGGTTAGCCCAGAAAGTGATCAGTCAACACAGAGTCAACATGAAATCCTTAGAAAAGACGGGCTGATTTACAAAACTCCCAAAAAGGTGCTTTAGTCCCAAAGGAAGGCAAAGCAATAGCCAGCCTCTCTAAGAGTCTTATCCCTCTACCCGCCAGTTTTGTAGAGTAGAAATAAACTGTATTTTCAATGTGCTTGGCCCTAGAATAGTTCCTTCATATTCACACACATCTTTAAAAAATATATCACACAATCAGTGACACATAACATTTATTTTCACTAGTGAGGGGGTCACATAAAGACTTACACAGACTTACGAATCATACTGGTCATTTAAATGTAAAAAATAAAATCCTGTAACACCTGCATTATTCAGGAGTTTACGGGGCACTTTTAGCAGCTGGGGTGGTTCAATGAGGAATCACAGCCATGAGAAAAATCATCAAGTTCAAATCACCATACAATTTCTAAAAATGAATCTCTCTTAATTAGAAAAAAAACATTTTTATTTCTAAAGATGGCATCCAGTTACTTAAAGCCATGAATCTGACTCAACAAGCACAAGGATATGAGTCAGCAACAGAAAGTACAGTTTCAACTTGGACTAAACACACTGAGTCGTCATGGCCTGAATCAAGTCACTAAAATTCCTCAGATTGTGTCCCCAAAAACAGTTTGGCAAAAATAAAGGCTTGTGTCAAAAAAAATTTTTTTTTCTTAATAGTACTAGAGTAATAGTACTTAATAGTACTAAGGCTCCCAATTTCAACAATTCACTGTTCAGTGCAATCATGTTTAATCCTATGAAGTATGGCTAGAGGAAGCTATTACGATTCTTGGGGGATTCAAATCAATAGTTTCAACTGTCTAAACTATCTAATCTGTCCTTCTAGAGTTGTTTACAACAGTCTGTCAGAAATGGGTTTGCCTCCTTACTCCTCTCTACCTCCAGGTAGATCAGACAAAAGTAGCAGGAGGAGGAGTGTTAATGTGGAGAAAAGCAGCAATTGTTTTAAATGAGGTATAACCAGATTTGACAGACTCCAATTAGTAACTGAGTTTTTTTTTTAAAGAGGCTGCATAGTTCAGCAACAATACAACATAAAAAGAGTGGTAGAACAAAACATTGCAATGTATGATGATGAAGCACATAAAATGACCAACACCAGAAAACTTCACTTTGAAAAGGAGTTCTCTTTCCTCACTCAAAGTACATCGGAAAACAGAAACTGGAAGACTACAGTCCACAAAATATGTCAGATGGCTCAGGTTATCAACTTCATAGACTGCTTTCAAAAAGATATTATCTTTGACTATTAAATCTAGCTAAGTACACCTAATTTGAAAAATTGATGGAAAGTGTATTCTCTACACTGAAATGTGAATTTGAAAATAACTAAATGAGTTGAAGAGAGAGATGAACTGATATGCAGTAGTGCAAATGAAGTAAAGTCTTGGTGACAGAACCTACTGATGGACATATTGAAAAAAAAATTCATCACAGATGTATGTTTAAAACCCTGCATAGTAAAATGTTAAAGGAAATATTCATATTTCTACAATAAAATTAACAGTGTATGTTCAAAATTCCAAGTATTCTGACTATTTAGAATCTCATACTCAGTGAAGTAGGAAGAGCTTTGCTTTTATATTTAAAAAACCTTGAATCTGACATAGGAAAATGTCCCTTTTAATGTATAAGGGAAATGTCACAATTACTCCATGTACTTTATTTGCATGATTCTCTCCTCCCCACAGAGCAGACAAGTTTGAAAAGAAAACTGGCAGAGTGTTTCCAAACTAGCTTTCTCCAGTCCACTACACTACCACCCACTGCACCGCCATTAGCCAGAGCTGAACTGGAATAAAAGGGGAGGATGGAAGGGAAAAAAGCAAAAGAAAATAATAAAGGAGAAAAAAAAAATCTTTAACTGTAGCCAGTTTGGGGTAACTGAGTTCATTTTCAGAATGTCAGTTCCTCATCAATACTTGTAAGATATTTACTCAATATCAAACTGAGAGTACATTAAGAAGAAAAAAAGATATAGAACACATACGTAACTTTCCTATTCCAATTGCCAGTTTTAAAAATTGCGACAAATGGCATTAATTTTATCATCCCTTCTTGCCATACAATGCTAAAACTTGTGAAAGGCACTCATTCTGGGTTTAACAGAGACAGAGTCACATGGGACCATAAGCCAGTATTTTTTGGTATCTACCCAGAAAGGAAGTTTACAGATGATCCTCTCATTCAGAAGAGGGAGAAAAACTAAAACTGCTACTAGTAGAAATAAAATAGGAAGAGCTATTCATGCAGCTCTTTTTGTCCATTCAAACCAGTAGCAGCTCACAATGGTAAGGGTCCATTACCAAAAAAATAAGTAGATAGCAATAAAGGATAACCAATCACCAAATACATTTTATTATGTATGATAGCCTTGATCATTGAAGGGTGACTTGGTTTTGAAAAAAAAAATTGGCATCTGTGTATAACACAGGTACAAGACTCAGTCCACCCCCACCAAAAAAAAAAAAAAAAAAGACCCAGTACCAATGGCATATGGGTGAAGGAAGTTTGAGTGCAGTTCTCTCTCTCTCTCTCTCTGAAGTATGTTTGTAATAAACTTTTGCCTATACAGTACTAACAAAAGATTTCTCTATGTCTAAGCAACACTACTGCCCTTACCATATCCTCACCAATTTCTTTAGAGACTGGAAAGTCTAGGTTCTGGTGTTGAGGTAATAGTATGAATCAGATTCCAAACCCACAATTCCCAGTCTTCTCAACAGATGCCAAATAATTACATCTCCCTTGACCCAAACAAGAGTAACTTTACAAAGGTCTCAGAGAGTCCAAAAACTGTTATTGTTCAAAGTTGTGGCAAATTCAACACTGATGGACTCACACATTCTTAGACTCTGTCACTAATTCTTAGAATCTATCTAGAGAAAGTTTTAACCAAACAAGTGCACATACATGCATACACACATGCATATGTATTTCCCCTTTTAACCTTGGTCAAATTACAGGTAGGTAGTGATACCTAGTTCTGTGAGGCAACTTTGCAAGGCAATTTGGAATCACTAGCTTCTTTCTAGCTAAGTCAGAGAGTATCTAACATAACATAGGCATTTTTCTTCATTCAAGCTCAGTGCTTCAAACATTCTATTTTACCATTGATTTTAAAAAGGGAAACAGTCTGGACTGAAGACCCCACCAATGTGTCTTGGAGCTCCGCTTACCCAGAGACCCACCCTACTATGGAAAGAGAGAGGCATACTGGGAGTATGGATCGACCAGTCAACGCCTATGTTCAGTGGGGAAGCAATTACAGAAGCCAGACCTTCCACCTTCTGCAACCCACAACGACCCTGGGTCCATGCTCCCAGAGGGATAGAGAGTGGGAAAGCTATTGGGGAGGGGATGGGATGTGGAGATTGGGTGGTGGGAATTGTGTGGAGTTGTATCCCCCCCCCGCATCCTATGTTTTTGTTAATGTCTCCTTTCTTAAATAAATAATAATAATTAATAATTAATTAATTAAAAAATAAAATAAAAAGGGAAACAGTGAGAAACAGTTGGCAATGGAGCATTTTAAAAATTAACAGTATAAAAAAATCTTCACTTGTCAGAATCCAGTGCAATAGGAGACAAGCAGACAAACACAATAAGCAACATGCACGTGTTTACAAGTTGCAGTACACGATGTATACAGAGACACAATGGACAAGACATTTTCTTCTCAGCATAGAATCAAAATGATTACTTGGCACATTCAATTTTGTAGCTTAACTATTTTTCTTCAAAAAAAAAGAAACACTTTGAAGGCATATACAATCCAATATTTTAATTGGAAGATGGAAAATTTCCATCACAACTTCTTGCCCTCAGTATTTTAGAGGAGTTTCTAATTGTTATTGTCTAACATTGATTTTGAGCAACAAGTTACACAGATACTCACAGATGTTATGAGATTCTATAGGTGACTACTGAAATCTACTTCATTTGTTTGACTCAAGACTTTCCATTGTTTTGTCCTATCTCTGTCCTTGTATAGAGTATATAAAAAGATACTAACATGATTTCTGGGTACAAATTCTAAAGAACATTACAGAGCAGGACTAGACTTAACAAATAAAACCAGCAGGGATGAAAAATCAGTGGTAGCAGTAGTGACAAGCTTTTTATGACAGAGGACAAACACTCTACAGAGTGCGTAGTATGAGAAGTTATACCATGCAGAGATGTATTTATTTAGGCGTTCCCTTTCTGATAATCTCGAAGTCATCTTCTGTTTTATTAATGAACACAGGAGAATATTACAAAGTAATGATACTGAAACACAATCCACTGTTAGAAGAGAGACTTGTGATTTTTTTTTTTTTTTTTTGGATGTATAAGTAAGCTCTTCCAATGACAGTAGAAGTTACTTATCAAATTCCTAGAGTTTGGAAATTAAGGAGCAAACTGAGTGATTGTAGGCAATATGGTATCTAAAGTCTCATATAAAACAAATACAGAGCTCTTTTTTAGTGCAAAAAATATAACAAGTAGGAAATAACACTATTAATCTAACCCTTTTTATTTTTTTAAAGGAAATGCTCTAACGCATTCATGACATCCATTAAGGGCACTGGGAGACTAGAAACCTGAATACGCAAGGCCTAAAAAGCATTGAGGCTTTAAGCCTACTGCTTTTAGTATATATATTATGAGATTTTTTTTTTTTTCAGTGGGGAGAGTGGAGGATACCCTTCCTGGAATTTCACTTGCAAAGGAAGAACCAAATATCAATGAATGCCACTTTACAAAAGTAAATTCTTATTCACACTCTTTTACTGTTATCTCAAAAAAGGATCCAATAAAATCTTCTCTACAACAGAAAACTATATATATACATAGTCTTATATATGTATGTATGAATGTATGTGTATATGTAAATACACATATTAGCACACAGACATATACATATACACATAAACACATCTAGAGGGAAAATTAGATTTTTAAATAATCATAGAACCAAGTGGCCAGCACTGTAAAATTAAAGTCTACCAAAAATCATACTTAGCAGCAAAATGAAAACCTACTAACCAATAAAGTAAATTCTAAACTAATCAACTATACTTTACAAACCATTGTAAATGGTCATTATACTAAAAGTCACAGGTCCAGATAGAGTTACAACAGAATATTAGTTCATTCTTCTGTTTCTGGAAGAAAAATAAATTGTTAAACAATTTTATTTTCCAAAAATGCCACCACTTCAAAAAGATAATCTGATACTCTGCCACAGGTTGATCACAAAACTGATGGTTACGTAAGGGTCTAAATATTCAAAAACATTCATGTAAACAAATGATTATAATTTTGCTGTCCTGTCTCTTAGACTACAGAATTCTCAAGGGAAATGTGTGTGAGTGTGTGTGTGTGTGTGTGTGTGTGTGTGTGTGTGTATTTGTAAGTAGTATCTAAACAATGAAATTTCAACTGTATATAGTGGAAAGATATAGCTCAATATAAACTTCTGGATGAGTGCAAATTTTTTCAAAAGAAGTATAGATGAGTACCAGTCTTTCCCATGTACATACAGTAAACAGATAAAACAGCTAATGAAAGCTCATAAACTAGTGCATCAGGTAATCTAGACATACACACACACATGTTCATTTTAAAAACAAGAATAATAATACTGTTGTTTGATATATGTTGTTACCAGATATCAAAGTAATCTATATTTCTATTACCTTCACAGAAGCTGAATTATAAGGGATGAAACCAATCGTCATATGTTTTCTATTATATATGGTAATAGTGTAATTTGATTGACTTTAATACCTATCTATGAATGGTAGTGGCACTTTTTTTCCAGGGAAATCAACAACTGGCAAGCCAGAGAATTTTAAGTAAAATGTATGGGCAATTTTATCTAAAAGTCTGCCACACACAAAAAAATCAAGATATCTAACGTGTTCGAGACCATGATGTAAATGTATACTATTATCATGAAGTAACAGTAAATTTTAAAAGTAAACACATTTATATTTTCTAAATGTGATAAAAATATTTTTAAGCAAGTCTATCTTAAATTCATTGGATATTCAAACATGGGACATGGCTAAGGCATGAAAATGAACTTACTAGCCAAGATAATCCAACTGTGTGAAAAATGGGATGTAGGGGGAAAGTACTACTTAAATGTGTGAAATCCACTGGAAGTGAAGTTCTGCTGTTAAGAAAGAAATGCACAAACACACTGGGAATAACTTAATCCAAGAAAACCTGCCTTTCAATAATGAGAGGACTTGACAGAGGAAGACAGTGTCCTGGGAAAGACCCTAAAGTAGTGGCTAATAATATATCTTACTGGAAAGGTTTTGATTTGGAAGTCATGCTTCCAAAGAGGCTTGCTTTGAGAAACTGTAATCTCAGTTTACTGAGATTACTGTTTGACTGTGATCTGAAGAATTCGTTCTTTTTTTTTTTTTTAACAGTACATCAGAATAAACTTGCAAAAGAAGATGAATGTTTTATGTAGTTAAAGCTCTAAGGAGTCAGGTTGTTAATTGACCAAATTTTGTTCAAGACAAAGTTATTTCTCAGGGGGGTAAGGAAGGTCACATGCTCTAAACAGCTCAACACAACTGACCTGGAAAAGTACTATGTATCTAAGAGATGTGTTCTTTCCCTCCCCGAGTTTTGACACCTCATAGTACCATGTATTAACATTAAGCAATGGAATGGACTCATATCAAAGGACCACAAAGCATGACATATTTGACAGAAGGTAGACAACAGGCAAAATAAGCTGTTCGGATGGAATCCAGTGATCACTATACATAGCCCAGATTCTCCATCTCATTCCTGTACCGCTGTTCAGACACTTTGCTTTTATGCTGCTTGCTCTCTAAGTGCTGCCGGAATTCCATCTCTTCACCAGCACCAACGTTACACATTGAGCAGTAAAACTGGCCACTTGGAGTGACGCACATGGCTAGGTCGCGTGGGATTCTCTGTCGGGACCGGGGATTGAAGTAGGGACCTGCGAAAGCAAGATAAAGGAAAAGTATTGCATCTGCTTCAACATAGGCACTAAGTGAATGGTGTTGTAATGATTAACTACTGTACTTTGCAGTTCCAGATTGACATTATAAAGTTCACAGATTTCTAGCTGCGTATAAATGAAGTTTATGGATTTACTTTTTTAGTTGTAATTTCATACAGGCTCCATCTACAAAGTTAAAATGATTTCTCCAACCACCATCAGAAAGCTTACTATGGAGCCAAACCCAAACTGTAAGTGGCAGCATCTCCAAAAATATGAACACCATTTTGAAAGTACTTCCATTTTCAAGTATTCTATCAAAAATCTTATGATTATGCTCCTCAATCTAAACGTTCTGCTTCTAAGGATTCTCCTAAGGAAACTATTAAAATGAGAATTTATCAACATGTCATCAAGGTTTAAAAAAAAAAAACCAAAACTTTGATAACATTGTATAAGCAGTAAGGAAAAAGAAATCTAAAAAAAAAAAATTGATTTAAAAAATTAGGATAATTAATGCACTGAAAACCCATGCAGTCACTAGAAATGTTATGCTGGTAGATGAGCAACAATACTGCATTTCTATTATAGAAAAGTTTTGTGCACATATAAAGAGATGGGGCTGGTAAAATAGCTTACTTGGAAAGTGAACCAGCTCTGCTGTGATGAGACCCAGGTTTGACCTTGGTCCCCACTACAATGAAGGAAACTTCAGTGCTGTGATGTTTGTCTGTCTATTTATCTATCTTTCTTGACCTGGATCTATTCCACTAGGGAAAGACTGAAACAGGTTGGGGATATGGATGGATCTGCCAACATCCATATTCAATAGAGAAGCAATTACAGAAGCCAGACCTTCCACCTTCTGACCCCAAAAAGAATTTTGGTCCATACTCCCAGAGGGGTAAATGATAAGGGAAGAAAACCAGATTCCCCCATTCCACCATGACCCAAAGCATCTGTCACCATGAGTCTTATTTTTATACCATCACTAAAAGGGAAGCAAATTTGGAAAACACTATAGGAGGCCAGGCACTGTTTCTTTTACCTGAGCAAGAAGAAAAAAGGAAAGACGCTGGAAGTAGTAATAAGTGTGGGTTGAAAAGACGTGAGGGCAGGACCAGAGGAAAGGTAGGCAAAAAAAAACTCTATAGAGCTAGAGTGAAACAGAAATAGAAATAGATAGAGATAGAAATAGAGAGTTATAAAGTCAGCCTGTATCTGTGACCTTGGGAGAACTACTGCAGTTTCCAGTAGGGAGTATGGGGACACAGAACTCTGGTGGTGGGAACCACATGGAATTATACCCCTATTATCTTATAATTTTGTAAATCAGTTTTTTTTTTCCTTTTCCTCCTCCAGGGTTATTGCTGGGCTCGGTGCCTGTACCATGAATCCACCGCTCCTGGAGGCCATTTTTCCCCCCTTTTGTTGCCCTTGTTGTAGCTTCGGTGTGGTTATTATTATTGCCCTTGTTGACGCAATTCGTTGTTGGATAGGACAGAGAGAAATGGAGAGAGGAAGGGAAGACAGAGAGGGGGAGAGAAAGATAGACACCTGCAGACCTGCTTCACCGCCTGTGAAGCGACTCCCCTGCAGGTGGGGAGCCGGGGGCTCGAACCGGGATCCATACGCCGGTCCCTGCGCTTTGTACCACATGCGCTTAACCCACTGCGCCACCGCCCGACCCCCTGTAAATCAATTTTAAATCACCAATAAAAAACACACTGTCTTTTTTTTTTTTTTATCTGAAGAGGTGAAGTCTCAGCAAGGACAGAGAAACAGGGTGAGGGGATTGGGATGACATAATACAAAAATGATGGTGGATAACTTTATTTCTGTCTTTTTATGTAACTGCCTTCTAAGTTATACCATTAGCTCATTTTCTTTTTCATTATAATAATTTTTAGAGTGCATTTTACATTTCTCTGCTTGCAAACACCAGAAGAAGCATAAAGCAGTTGTGATGAAAGACCCTAAAGTTTTCTTTTGTTTTTCTTTGGTTTGGGATTTTGTTGTTGCTATTGTCTCCAGGGTTTCACCACTCTAGCTGACTTTTTCAGCTAGAAAAAGAAAGACATCATAATGCCATAGCTTCTACCACTGCAGCAGTGAGACCAGATTCAAGTCTGGATCATAAACACAACAGGCACTCCCCCAGGTGAACTGTCTTATCGGTCCCATTCACTGATGTTTTTACAACAAAGCAAATACAATACTAGGTAGAAAACAAGTGAGACCTAAAATGAACACCAGCTTGAAAAGATAGCTCACCCCAAATTCTCAGAGTTATGTATCATCATTAAGGAAAATAAAAATAAAGGAGAAATTTGCAGAATAAAGCCACAGGACATACCTGAATTATTCTGTACAGTATACACGTTTCTCCTCGTAGGCATTATTTTATAGTCATGCCCTTCTTTCCGGGACCTTCTTTGACCAACCTCTGATGACTCCCTAGGAAAAGAGAAATGTTAAAAAAAAAAAAAAAAAAGACTCAGATTTCACAACAAAGGTCCCTTTCAAGACGCTCTGTAAAGACAGTCTCACACAACACTTAGGCCTTAGATAAAATGGAAATACCTACGAGAATGAGTTACTCTGAGTTTCCGCCAGCCGCAGCCTCTTGGCATGATTTTTCCCTTGATAGTGGGCCTGAGCCACGGCTGGAGAACTGAAGGAGGCGTCACACAGCTTACAATAGTCATTCTCTGTGGCCAAGATCACTCTGCCTCCAGGCTTAAAGGAGCCCATCTGACATCAAAGACACAAGAAACAGGGTTTTTAAAAAATGTGGAGCAAATGCCTTTCTTCAGAGTTCTTCCTAAGGGCTGAAAAATATCCAAGACTATATAGCATGTCCAATAACACTCAGTCTTAGAAGAAAGCCATTCATTCTAGAAGAAAGAAAAAAAAAAGGGGGGGGGAGGAGATAATTAAAGTCTTACCTGACAATCACCTATGTACCAAACTGGTGAATGATTCATTGCTATTTCCATGTGCAGAGTTTTTAAAAGGAAGTTAAAAATTAAATTAAAAAAATCAACATGGGAGGGGATAGATAGGATGATGGTTACACAAAGAGACTCTCATGCCTGAGGCTCCAAAGTCCCAGGTTCAATCTCCCACCCCTACCCCCACCACCACAAGTCAGAGATGAGCAGCACTCTGGTAAAAATATGTTTAAAAATTTAAAAATCAAGATAGAAGATTCAGGGCAGTACAGAAAAGAACCAAAAATTACATTGCCAGAAAACACATGCATTATTAGCACTTATTACATGCCTCAATAGGCATGCTGCCTAGGAGGAGTATAAAGGAATATGATGTGATGTGATGATATGATATGATGTGATGTGATGTGATGTGATGTGATGTGATGTGATGTGATGTGATGTGATGTGATGTGATGTGATGTGATGTGATGTGATGTGACGTGATGTGATGTGACGTAATGTGATGATGTGATGATATGATATGATATGATATGATATGATATGATATGATATGATATGATATGATATGATATGAGCCTCTGCCCTTAAAAGGTCTATACATTAGCTACAGTTAGAACTAGGGAAAGATAACCAACAAGTCCAGACAATTGCATTCAGGTTAAAGAACACCTTAATGAAAACCTAACACAGTGTTTGGAAATCAGTGTGCACTTGAATAAATACTACTGAGTTAACAACAACAACAAAAGACAAATTAAGATTTTGGCCAGAGGAGGTTAATACATACAATGAAGAGTCTAGAAAGCTTATCATATCTGGATTAGTTGAAGAAAACAGCATTGTTTCATCTGGAAGGGAAGATTTTTCTGAGAAGACAGCTGTCTCCAACCATCACCAAGCAATATACTTTGAACAAAGGCTAAGGTGGTGTGTCCCAAAGTGGAACAAGAGTTTGGTCATCCTGTTCCAGAAGAGCCTTTGGAAATGAGTCCTGTGGCTACCATTCCACTTGAGAATCCCACTGGGTTCTATCCTGGCTTGTATTTAACATATTTCATTTACCCCACAAGTCCTTTAGAATGAAGAACAGCTTGTACTGCTGTCCACACTACAGCTACTGAAAAACCACCATTTGGAAAAGGAAAATCACCCCATGGTCCTCAGGAGTAGCGGTCTAAGGAGAAAAAACAAGTCTTGCTTCCCCACTATGCCAAAACATGGCTCACTAGGTACTTGCTACATAGCTTACCTGCACACTTCGAAAACTTCTGGGTCAGACAAATATATTTCTATTACTGTTGTTGTTGTTATTTATTTGACACTGACTTACAAAGTTTAGTCAGAATTAAGGTGTCACTCCTATATGTGTGTGTGTACAGCATATCACACCTGAAACCCAGGTACCTGTGCAGCCCCCCCCCCCACACTCTTCCCTCTAGTAAGTACCATGGTTTCTGTTGTTGTTGTTTTCTTTTTCCCCAAATCATTTTATTGAAAGGAATGATAGCTTACAGTACAGTTGTTGTTGACTCCGTGGGTACAATTTTCTCATCTCCCCTTCTTTGAAAGTTCGCTGTGGAACACTCTCACCCCTAAATGAGGCCCTTTTCCATCACCATGTACCAGGATCCCAAGGTTTTCGTCCCCCATTGTCACCCATTCCTTTCCCAGAATGCTTTGCTTTGGTGCAATCCACCACACCTACTCCAAGCTTTACCCTGTGTTTGCGCTTTCTTTTTTTTTTCTATAACTAACATTTTATTCCTATTACCATTCATTTAATTTATTTTTATATATCTTTTGTTTTTTCATTTATTGGATAAAGACAGACAAAGAAAATTTGAGATGGAAGAGGGAGACAGTGAGGGGGAGAGAGAAGCAGAGACAGAGAGACCCACTAGACTAGAACAAGGCAAGGCAGGATCTTGGAGACAGTGAAGTAGTAGCATACAGGACTTGTATGAGAGGTCCTGGTAGATCCCTGGGAACACCTACAGCCAGAGCTGTGCAGAGCTTGAGTGTAAAATAAAATAAAGGTCCCTCAGCATTCAAAATAGGAACTATTTTGGTGGGAAAAAAAAGATATTATTTTCATTATCCAAATAACAGAAAATATTTAAGGCCATTTTTAACAAATAAAACCTAATATAAAATTTAATAATGAGCACCAAGAGACCCCTCACAGAATGGGAGAAGAACCATACATCAGATAAGAGTTTAATAACCAACATATATAAAGAGCTTGCCAGATTCAACAACAAGACAACAAATAACCCCATCCAAAAATGGGGGGAGGACTGGGACAGAATATTCACCACAGAAGAGATCCAAAAGGCCGAGAAACACATGAAAAAATGCTCCAAGTCTCTGATTGTCAGAGAAATGCAAATAAAGACAACAATGAGATATCACTTCACTCCTGTGAGAATGTCATACATCAGAAAAGGTAACAGCAGCAAATGCTAGAGAGGTTGTGGGGTCAAAGGAACCCTCCTACACTGCTGGTGGGAATGTCAATTGGTCCAACCTCTGTGGAGAACAGTCTGGAGAACTCTCAGAAGGTTAGAAATGGACCTACCCTATGACCCTGCAATTCCTCTCCTGGGCATATATCCTAAGGAACTCAACACATCCATCCAAAAAGATATGTGTACACATATGTTCTTGGCAGCACACTTTGTAATAGCCAAAACCTGGAAGCAACCCAACAACAGATGAGTGGCTGAGCAAATTGTGGTATATATACACAATGGAATACTACTCAGCTGTAAAAAATGGTGACTTCACCGTTTTCAGCCGATCTTGGATGGACCTTGAAAAAATCATGTTGAGTGAAGTAAGTCAGAAACTGAAGGATGAATATGGGATGATCTCACTCTCAGGCAGAAGTTGAAAAACAAGATCAGAAAAGAAAACACAAGTAGAACCTGAAATGGAATTGGCATATTGTACCCAAGTAAAAGACTCTGGGGTAGGTGGGTGGGGAGAATACAGATCCATGAAGGATGATAAATGACATAGTGGGGGTTGCATTGTTAAATGGGAAACTGGGGAATGTTATGCATGTACAAACTATTGTACTTACTGTTGAATGTAAAACATTAATTCCCCAATAAATAATTTAAATAAATTTAAAAAAATTAATAATGAGCAAGAAATCAAACCTTTAAATAACGTCAGGATGAGTAACAGTGCCATTCCAAACCAAGTTGCAACTTGAGGCAAAAGGGAAACCCAAATGTTCATCCTGTCTTTTTAAAAAAATGTTTTTCATGTTTTATCCATCGCTGATTTTTTCACACTAATGCTGAATGTTTTAAGTAACAGGATCAGAAGAAAAGGACGGACACTTGGAAGTAGTAATAGGTGTAGGTGTGACGCAGAAAGGAACTGAAAGCAGAATCATAGAAAGAAATGGGAAATATATAAAAGCAACCCATATTTGTGACCTTGGGAGAACAACTGCAGTTTCCACTAGAGGGAATGTGGACACACAACCCTGCTGGTGGGGATAGTGTGGAATTATACTCCTATCATCTTACAATTCTAGAAATCAATATTCAATCACTAACAGTTTTTTTAAAAGGTGTTTGAATGGAGTTATTAATGGCCATTGTATTGTTCTGTTGACAGGTAACTCTGCAAAGGCAAGTGAAGGGGTAGAATCCATATTTCACAGACTATTAAAATTCAGAATTTTTTTTTGTCACCACTAGGGCTCAGTGTCTGTATGATGACTCCATTGTTCCAACCAATCTTTTTTATAATTGATGAGAGACAGAGATAGATAGAGAAAGAAAGGTAGAGAGATAAGGAGAGACACCTGCAGTATTGCTCCACCTCTTGGAAAATTTCTCAATAAGTGGGGACTAGGGCTTGCACCCAGGTCTTTGTGCATGGTAAGTAATGTTGTGTACCCTCCCAGGTGAGCTACCACCCAACCCCCAAATTCAGGAACATCTTGTGCTTAGCCCTCTGCGCTACCGCCTGGCCCCAAGCATCTTGCTTAGAACACTTGGATCTACCTTTTTAATTTTATTTTATTTTATTTTATTTTATTTTATTTATTTATTCCCTTTTGTTGCCCTTGTTGTCTTATTGTTGTAGTTATTATTGTTGTTGTCGTCGTTGTTGGATAGGACAGAGAGAAACGGAGAGAGGAGGGGAAGACAGAGAGGAGGAGAGAAAGATAGACACCTGCAGACCTGCTTCACCGCCTGTGAAGCGACTCCCCTGCAGGTGGGGAGCCGGGGTTCGAACCGGGATCCGTATGCCGGTCCTTGTGCTTTGCGCCACCTGCGCTTATCCCGCTGCGCTACAGCCTGACTCCCTTGGATCTACCTTTCAAAGAGTAAAACATGCTTGGGAACATGCTCCCAAGTGTGTGTCCTAACACTAAAGTTCACACAGGATTTATACAGGCTCTATGCAGAGAGAAGAGAAGAGGACAAATGCAAGAAACTGACCTTGATGGAAGGCAAAACACAAATAGGATCAACTTCAATAAAGATATAAAGATGTACTTATTGGACTAATTAACCACAATAAAGATAGAAATGCAGAGAACTGGGTTGTGGTGCACATTTTGCAAAGCACAAGGAGCCGAGCAATGATCCCAGTTTGAGCCACTGATTCCCCACCTGCAGAGGGGTCGCTTCACGAGCAGTGAAGCAGGTCTGCAGGTGTCTTTCTCTCTCCTTCTCTTATCTTCCCCTCCCTTCTCAATTTCTCTGTCCTATCCAATAAAATGGAAAAAAAAAAAAAAAAAAGGCCACCAGGGCCAGACAGTGGCACACCTGCTTAAACACACATATTACCAAGTGCAAGGACTCGGGTTCAAGCCCCCACTCACCATCTACAGGGGGTCTGCCTCATAAGTGGTAAAGCAGTTATGCAGGTATCTATCTTCCCCTCCTTCTCTCCATCTCCCCATCCTCTCTCAATTTATCTCTCTTTGGAAAGAAAAAAATTTAAAAATGGCCAGCAGGAGTGATAGATTTATAGTGCAGTCACTAAGCCCCAGCAATAACCTTGGTGGCAATAAAATTTTCTTTAAAATAGTAAAGATATAAATGCTTTGAAATGTCTTTTCATTCAGAGCTTATTCAGTCATTTAACCCAGAATGCTGAGACATGGAGAGAAAATACTAATGCAACTAAATCTGTGTTATCATTTTAAGCATCAGGACCCAAATCAGTAAGAAATCCCAAGACTCATATATTCTAGGTCACCATGAATCTAGAAGGCATGAAACATAACACTGTAGTTCAAGGAGTTAACAGCACCATACAGAACCTTCCGTGTGAATTTACCCAATTTTATCCTGGCCCCTGGATGACAAATGCCACCCATGACTCTCTCTGTGACAGTGAGAGCTCCGACCCTGTCACACTCCTCACCTGAGGAGGGACCGGAACAGCTGGCGTGGCCACAGGTTCCACTACACTGCTCATTCTGGCAGGAGGAGGACAGCTGTTTGCAGCATAGTAATTCCGGAGTTTCTTCCCATGATTCTTACCCTAGAAGGAAAGCGACATGAGTCATCCTCATGAAGAAAATTTGTCAAATCAAGTCACTCAACACATTCATTAAAAAAAAGAAAGAAAGAAAGAAAGAAAGAAAGAAAGAAAGAAAGAAAGAAAGAAAGAAAGAAAGAAAGAAAGAAAGAAAGAAAGAAAAGGTGAAAACACAAGGAATATCAGCTCCATTCTGTACAGGTATGAGACACTTGGGTAAACAGACTGATAACTAGATCTGATGACTTAATTGTGTAATCTTAATGTAAGAGTGTAATTCTTGCTTTTTAAATGTTTGTTATTTATTTATTATTGGATAGAGGCAGAGAGAAAATGAGATAGGAGTGGGAGATAGAGAGGGAAAGAGAGAGACACCTGCAGCCTTGCTTCACCAATCATGAAGCTTCCTCCTTGTAGGCAGGGACCAGGGGCTTGAACCCGGGTCCTTGCACACTGTAATTTGTGCATTTAATCAGATGCACCAAAACTTGGCCCCTTTGCTTTTAACATAAGGATTAAATTCTATTTACAAATAAAATTCGGGTTCCCGGAAGATGGCGGACTGAGAAGCTGGATTTTCTGCCTTTAGTAGGCCAGTCAATAAGGGGTCCTAGCGGTGACACCAAGGAGGTGACTATAACTTAATTCGGGTTAAGAATTACAGTAGGAAAAAAGGGAGAAAAATTTTTTTTTCCTTTTAATTTTTAAGCATACCTCCTCCCCTCCCCCCCCCATAACCAATCCCTGGGGACCAGCTCCTAGCAGGATCCCCTGCTAGGAGCTTCTTTCTTTACCAAATTCCTGTCCCACCAGGGAGTATCATTCATTCTAAGTCTATACCCTTCTGAAACCTCTGACCTTTTTTCTTTCTAAGTAGCCAAAAACCCCCCCACCTCACCCCACATAGCTAATTAAATAATTAAAAATAAATAAATTTTTTTAAAAACCCTTTCCTTTCACTGCTCTTTTATGACTATTCTTTTTCTTATCTTTTTCTTTTTTTTCTCTCTCTCTCTCTCTCTTTTTTTTTCTTTTTCTCATTCTTGTCATCCTTTCTTCCTTAATCCTATAGCTTCCAAAGCCACAGCCCCCAGGCCCCACACCACCAAACAGTGTGCTTTTTGGAATTCACTGATACACATTTGGGAATTATTTTGGGGAAGAATTCTAACTCAGTGTGGACTCTCACTGCAAGTGTCTCTGCTCAACTTCCCTTCCTCCTTTAGCCACCCCTAGAATATACAGTGGATAGTATATTTGCATAACTGTCTATTTCAGCTATCCTTGTCTAGTCCTGAGGTTTTTTTGTTGTTTTTTTTCTCATTCTTAACAATCAGCTGCCTCTGATCACAAGGTTTGAGGTAATCTGGGACAGGGTTTTTATTTTTTATTTTTTTTTACCCTGCTCTATTTTACTATTAATATTATATAAAGGAATATATCTTCCCCCCCTTTAGGTTGAACAGAATTAACTCTTAGCATATATTTTAGTGCTAGGGTAGTGGGCATCTTATCTATTGTGGGAGGAACTTGTCTCCTTAATCCTACCTCCTCTACAGACTCTCCCCTCCCTCCCCCTCCTAGCTAATCAAAAAAATTAAATTAAATTAAATTTAAAATAAAGTAATTTAAAAAAAACCTTTCCTTTCACTGCTCTTTAATTACAGCTCTTTTTCTTATCTTTTCGCTTTTGTCTCTCTTAGCTCTTCTTTTTTTTTTTTATCTTGTCATACACTTCTTCCTTCTTCTTTGCCTTTCTGAATTTGTGAATTATTTTGGAGAAGAAATCTGACTCAGAGTGGGCTCTCTATGTGTGTATCTCTGCTCTAGTTCCCTTTCCCCTCTTGTTACCCCTAGAATATACAGTGGATAGTAGATTTGCATAACTGTCTATTCTTGCTATCCCTTCTTTCTTTTCTCTTTCTTCTTCACTGGGATTTGGTTACTATTTTTTCACGGACTGGAGAAATTTTTTGGCTAACTGGTAACGATTAAACTGCTTCAATACTTGCTTCAGTTGCTACTGCAATTCCTGAGGTTGGTGAGTGCAATTGTCATAAAGGTATTTAGTACAGTGTTGCTTGTACAAAAGACACAACAACAGAGCATAAAAAAAAGAAACACATAAAACAAAAAAATGGGTAGATCAAAAACAAATAAAACTGCTACTCCAATAAATGAAGACAAGAGCCCAGAAGAAACTACAAATCAGGCAGAAGTAACCATAGATAAGAAAAGTATGCAAGCAATAATAAACTTATTAATCACAGAAATGAGAACAACATTGGAGGAAAGGAATTAGGGAAACAACAGTTGAGACCCCCCCAAGGAAAATACTGATTATCTTGAGGCAATTAGAGAACTGAAAGCTGAAATAGCTGTAATGAAGAAAGAAGCTGAGGCAAGGGAAAGCAGACTAACAGAAGCAGAAAACAGAATTAGTCAGACAGAGGATAAGTTAGAGAAAACGAAAAAGAGGTGAAAGAGCTTAAAAAGAGATTGAGAGACACTGAAAACAACAACAGAGATATATGGGATGATCTCAAAAGAAGTAACATTCGTATAATTGGCCTACCAGAGGAAGAAAGAGAGGAAGGGGAAGCAAACATTCTAGAGAAAATAATAGAAGAAAACTTCCCAGTCCTGAATAACAGAAAGGACATCAAGATTCAAGAGGCCCAGAGAGTACCAAACAGAATCAACCCAGACCTGAAGACACCAAGACACATCATAGTCACAATGAGAAGAAGTAAGGATAAAGGAAGGATCCTAAAGGCTGCAAGAGAGAAACAAAAAGTCACATACAAGGGAAAACCCATAAGATTATCTGCAGACTTCTCCACTCAAACTCTAAAAGCCAGAAGGGAATAGCAAGATATCTATGGAGCCCTGAATGAAAAAGGGTTTCAACCAAGGATAATATATCATGCTAGACTTTCATTCAAACTAGATGGAGGGATCAAAACCCTCTTAGACAAACAACAGTTAAAGGAGGCAACCATCACCAAGCCGGCCCTGAAAGAGGTTCTAAAAGACCTCTTAAAAACAAGAACATCACTATAATATTGGCAATAGATCAGAGCAAACAAAATTTTTTTTTTGAACAATGGCACTACAATACATTAAATCCATAATATCAATAAACGTCAATGGCTTAAACTCACCCAACAAAAGGCATAGGGTGGGGGGATGGATCAGAAAACATAACCCAACCATAAGCTGCTTGCAAGAATCCCATCTGTCACAACAAGATAAACACAGACTTAAAGTGAAAGGGTGGAAAACTATCATACAGGCTAACGGACCATAAAAAAGGGCAGGAACAGCCATTCTCATCTCAGACACGATAGATTTTAAATTAAATAAAGTAATAAAAGATATGCAAGGACATTACATAATGATTAGAGGATCAATCAGCCAAGAAGACTTAACAATTACTAACATCTATGTACCCAATGAGGGACCATCTAAATACATTAAGCACCTACTGAAAGAATTTCAAAAATACATCAATAGTAATACAATAATAGTGGGAGACTTCAATACCCCACTCTCACACTTAGACAGATCAACAAAGCAGAGAACCAATAAAGATACAAGAGAATTGAAAGAAGAGATTGACAGACTAGACCTCTTGGACATTTTCAGAGTCCTTCACGCCAAAAAACTGGAATACACCTTCTTTACAAATCCACATTACACATACTCAAGGATAGACCACATGTTAGGACACAAAGACAGCATCAATAAATTCAAGAGCATTGAAATCATCCCAAGTATCTTCTCAGACCACAGTGGAGTAAAACTAACATTTAACAACAAGTGGAAAATTATTAAAAGTCACAGAATTTGGAAACTAAACAATATACTCCTTAAGAACCACTGGGTCAGAGATTCACTCAAGCAGGAAATTCAAATGTTCCTGGAAACAAATGAAAATGAAGACACAACCTATCAAAATATTTGGGACAAAATATTTGCTAAAGCAGTACTGAGAGGGAAACTTATAGCCATACAATCACATATCAAACACCAAGAAGAAGCTCAAATGAACGACCTTACTGCACACCTCAACAACTTAGAGGAAGAGGAACAAAGGAACCCTAAAGCAACCAGAAGGACAGAAATCACTAAAGTTAGAGCAGAAATAAAAAACATCGAAAATAAAAGAACCATACAAAAGATCAATGAAGCCAAATGTTGGTTCTTTGAAAGATTAAACAAAATTGACAAACCCCTAGCCAGACTCACCAAACAAAAAAGAGAGAAGACTCAAATTAATAGAATTGTAAACGATGGAGGAGATATCACAAATGACACCACAGAAATCCAGAGAATCCTGCGAAACTTCTATAAAGAACTATACGCCACCAAGCTAGAGAATCTGGAAGGAATGGAACAATTCCTAGAAGCATATGCTCTTCCAAAACTGAACCAAGAAGAACTACAAAATCTAAATGCACCAATCACAGACAAAGAAATTGAAACCATTATTAAGAATCTCCCCAACAACAAAAGTCCTGGACCAGATGGCTTCACAAACGAATTCTACAAAACTTTCAGGAAACAGTTAGTACCCATACTTCTTAAGCTCTTCCATAAGATTGAAGAAACAGGAATATTCCCTTCCACCTTCTATGAAGCCAACATCACCCTGATACCAAAAGCTGATAGGGACAGAACAAAAAAGGAAAACTACAGACCAATATCTCTGATGAACATAGATGCCAAAATATTAAACAAGATCTTGGCCAACCGGATTCTTCTTCTTCTAGCGTTTGCCCTTCTTCCGTAGCCAGTCAACCGGATACAACAACATATCAAAAAGATTGTTCATCATGACCAAGTGGGATTCATCCCAGGAATGCAAGGCTGGTTCAATATCTGTAAGTCAATCAATGTCATTCACCACATCAATAAAAGCAAAGCCAAAAACCACATGATTATCTCAATAGATGCAGAGAAAGCCTTTGACAAAATCCAACATCCATTCATGCTCAAAACTCTACAAAAAATGGGAATAGATGGGAAATTCCTCAAGATAGTGGAGTCTATATATAGCAAACCTACAGCCAACATCATACTCAATGGACAGAAGCTGAAAGCATTCCCCCTCAGATCGGGGACTAGACAGGGCTGTCCACTGTCATTGTTACTCTTCAACATAGTATTGGAAGTTCTTACCATAGCAATCAGGCAAGAGAAAGAAATCAAAGGAATACAGATTGGAAGGGAAGAAGTCAAGCTCTCACTATTTGCAGATGATATGATAGTATACATAGAAAAACCTAAAGAATCCAGCAGAAAATTACTGGAAGTTATTAGGCAATATAGCAAGGTATCAGACTACAAAATCAATGTACAAAAATCAGTGGCATTTCTTTATGCAAACACTAAATCTGAAGAAGAAGACATCCAGAAATCACTCCCATTTACTGTTTCAGCAAAATCAATCAAATACCTAGGAATAAAGTTGACCAAAGAAGTGGAAGACTTGTATACTGAAAACTATGAGTCGCTACTCAAGGAAATAGAAACTGATACCAAGAAATGGAAAGATATCCCATGCTCATGGATTGGAAGAATAAATATCATCAAAATGAATATTCTCCCCAGAGCCATATACAAATTTAATGCAATACCCATCAAAGTTCCACCAAGCTTCTTTAAGAGAATAGAACAAACACTACAATCATTTATCTGGAACCTGAAAACACCTAGAATTGCCAAAACCATCTTGAGGAAAAGAAACAGAAATGGAGGCATCACACTCCTAGACCTTAAACTGTATTATAAAGCCATCATCATCAAAACAGCATGGTACTGGAACAAAAATAGGCACACAGACCAGTGGAACAGAATTGAAAGCCAAGAAATAAATCCCCACACCTATGGACATCTAATCTTTGATAAGGGGGCCCAAAGAATTAAATGGAAAAAGGAGGCTCTCTTCAATAAATGGTGCTGGGAAAACTAGGTTGTAACATGCAGAAGAATGAAATTGAACCACTTTATCTCACCAGAAACAAAAATCAATTGCAAATGGATCAAAGACCTAGATGTTAGACCAGAAACAATCAAATACTTAGAGGAAAACATTGGTAAAACACTTTCCCACCTACACCTCAAGGACATCTTTGATGAATCAAACCCTATTGCAAGGAAGACTAAAGCAGAAACAAACCAATGGGACTACATCAAATTGAAAAGCTTCTGCACATCGAAAGAAACTATTAAACAAACAAAGAGACCCCTCACAGAATGGGAGAAAATCTTCACATGCCAGACATCAGACAAGAAACTAATCACCAAAATATATAAAGAGCTCAGCAAACTTAGCACCAAAAAAGCAAATGACCCCATCCAAAAATGGGCAGAGGATATGAACAGAACATTCACTACAGAGGAGATCCAAAAGGCTAACAAACATATGAAAAACTGCTCTAGGTCACTGATTGTCAGAGAAATGCAAATTAAGACAACACTAAGATACCACCTCACTCCTGTAAGAATGGCATACATCAAAAAGGACAGCAGCAACAAATGCTGGAGAGGTTGTGGGAACAGAGGAACCCTTTTACATTGCTGGTGGGAATGTAAATTGGTACAGCCTCTGTGGAGAGCAGTCTGGAAAACTCTCACAAGGCTAGACATGGACCTTCCATATGATCCAGTAATTCCTCTCCTGGGGTTATACCCCAAGGACTCCATAACACCCAACCAAAAAGAGGTGTGTACTCCTATGTTCATAGCAGCACAATTCATAATAGCTAAAACCTGGAAGCAACCCAGGTGCCCAACAACAGATGAGTGGCTGAGAAAGCTGTGGTATATATACACAATGGAATACTATGCAGCTATCAAGAACAATGAACCCACCTTCTCTGACCCATCTTGGACAGAACTAGAAGGAATTATGTTAAGTGAGCTAAGTCAGAAAGATAAAGATGAGTATGGGATTATCCCACTCATCAACAGAAGTTGACTAAGAAGATCTGAAAGGGAAACTAAAAGCAGGACCTGACCAAATTCTAAGTAGGGCACCAAAGTAAAAACCCTGTAGTGAGGGGTAGACATGCAGCTTCCTGGGCCAGTGGGGGGTGGGAGTGGGTGGGAGGGATGGGTCACAGTCTTTGGTTGGTGGGAATGGTGTTTATGTACACTCCTAGCAAAAATGTAGACATATAAATAACTAGTTAATTAATATGAGAGGGGGAAAATCAATTCTATGTTTCAAAGTTTTTCAAAACACAAACTAAATCTTTTTCATATATAGGCTGTGTATTTGCTATGCAGACTCTCTCAAAAGCCTAGACCAAGTAGATCAGAAGCATCCAATAGCACAGCTATATACAAGATACTGGGTACTGTAAAGCAAGCCATAACAAAAGGACTTTCCAAAGTTAACCCAATTACCAAATAATGTGATGATAACATTAACTATCCATTGTCTTTTTGAACCCTAAGACAGCAGGAACCTCACATCTCCACTATAGAGCCCCTACTTCCCCCAGTCCTGGAACCCTTGGATAGGGCCCACTTTCCCGTATGCCTCTCCCAATCCATATCAAATAATATTGCATCCGCCGATCACAACCTAACCAACGCAACAATTGCCACCTCAACATGCTTCACTTCAGACTGTGTCCAGAGACTTCACGTGTGGAATGACAACCCCTCAGCTTCATTACTCGGGTGAGACCTTTCCTTTCACAGTATACTCTAATTTCATCTCAGGTGGTTCACTTTCTAACAAAGTCCCAAAACCTAGATATACACCAGTTTCTGTGAGAGAGAGCTTATATTCACATGTATCCATAAACTACTGCAAAATATATACCTGAAAGCAGAAGTACACTAGAGTTTGCAGTGAGTACCTCCCTAACACTTCCTCTCCACTATTCCAAGCTTTGGGTCCATGATTGCTCAACAATTTGTTTGGCTTTGTATGTTAACTCTCTTTTCAGTCACCAGGTTCCAGGTGTTATCAGGATGCCGTCCAGGCTTCCCTGGACTGAAGACCCCACAATGTGTCCTGGAGCTCAGCTTCCCCAGAGACCCACCCTACTAGGGAAAAAGAGAGGCAGACTGGGAGTATGGACCGACCAGTCAACGCCCATGTTCAGCGGGGAAGCAATTACAGAAGCCAGACCTTCTACCTTCTGCAACCCACAATGACCCTGGGTCCATGCTCCCAGAGGGATAGAGAATGGGAAAGCTATCAGGGGATGGGGTGGGATATGGAGATTGGGTGGTGGGAATTGTGTGGAGTTGTACCCTTCCTACCCTATGGTTTTGTTAATTAATCCTTTCTTAAATAAAAAGAAAGAAAGAAAGAAAATTCAAGAGAACAAAGCCAAAAAAAATCATTTCCTACCTATTTCTGGAAAACTACTTTTTTCAGAGGCCAATATCCTCCACCAACTTGTTGCCATTCATGTGCTTTTTCCTAAATATGAATTTCATGATGCTCTAATCTACCTTGCAAGTCAGTAATGAAATGGATATAATCTAATTAGTTCTACAAAAATATTACTCAGAGTGTCTCTTTATTCACCAAAGGACTCTCATGTGCATTAACTCGTTTTCTCCTAAAAAGAGAGAGAAAAAGAGAGAAGGAGGAGGAGAGAAGAGGAAGAGGAGGCGGAGGAGGAATAGGAAGGAGAAAGAGGAGGAGAAGGAGGAGGAGGAGGAGAAGAGGAAGAAGGAGGAGGAGAAGAAGGCGAAGAAGAAGAAGAAGACACATCCTATAAGAGAAATTTGTTAGTATTATTCATGTGAGAGCTAAAAAACTGCATCCAGAGAACAAGGGTAATATTCCTCCCAGCACTTTTTTCTAGACTAACAGTGGAGCCAGAGCTCGAGGCAAACTTTCTACAGTCAAGACAAGGTTCTTTTCTTTTCTTTCTTTTAAGAGTTTATTTATTTATGAGAAAGATAGGAGAAAGAAAGAACCAGACATCACTCTGGCACATGTGCTGCCAGGGATCAAACTCGGGACCTCATGCTTGAGAGCCCGAAGCTTTATCACTGTGCCACCTCCCGGACCACGCAAGGTCCTTTTCTATGGCAGACTGACAGCTTCAGGATACACTGCGAATATCTAGTAAAATGTATTTTTTTCTCATCTGTTCACATTATTCTTCCCCGCTAGGGAAAGACAGAAACAGGCTGGGGGTATGGTTCTACCTGCCAACACCCACGTCCAGCAGAGAAGCAGTTACAGAAGCCAGGCCTCCTTCCTTCTGCACCCTATACTTCCAGAGAGGTAAAGGATAGGAGAAGATAACCAGAGGGCTCTGATCCCCAATTCCACCAGGACCTGAAGCATTGGCTACCAAGAATCTTTTTTTATACCATCACTGAAAAGGGAAGTGAATTTGGAAAACACCAGGGGGAGCGGGGCACTGTTTTGCTTATCAGAGAAAAAAGGAAATAAGGAAAGACACCCAGAAGTATTTATAGGTGTAGGTCTGGCTTAGAAAAGAAGTGAAGGCAACAACGAGGGCAACAAAAGGGAATAAATAAATAAATAAATAAATAAATAAATAAGAAAAGAAGTGAAGGCAAGACCAGAGAAAAAAAATGGAAAAATAGAGAGAGAGATAGAGATATATAGTTATAAAATCAGTCAATATCTGTGACCTTGGGAGAACTACTGCAGTTTCCAGTGGCGGGGGGATGGAGACACAGAACTCTGGTGGTGGAAATAGTATGAAATTACACCCCAATTATTTTATAATTTTGTAAATCAATATTAAAGCACTAATAAAATAAACAAATAGGAAAATATGAACATGTAAGCAGATAATTAAAACTATGAATTGAATTCCACCATCTGACCACCGCATGCCCTGAAGGTGCTCCTAACAGGGTCACAGTGACATCCAGAGTCCAGTGTTCATGCGTGTGCCTTCATTGCGCTCTAATTCTAAGCAAGATGACATACTTGGAGACATGAATTTCTTTCCCTCTGCAGTCTTCTATGGCTCCCTCTTATACCTGTTTCTCATTCCCTAAATATCACAATGTCCAAAGCTCCCCCTTCAGACTTCTTCTCCATCTCCACACGAACTCAAGGTTATTTTATCCACTCTCAAAGTCTTTTGCTTTTTTGGTTACCATCAGGTTTTTACTGTTCCAAGTTGACCTTTACAGATACAAAGAGAGAGACAACAGGAGATAGAGAAAGACACCACAGTACCAGATCTTACAACAGAGTAGGGGCTGATTTGGCAAAGCAGGCACACTAACCAGATGAGTTATCTTGCTGGGACAGTCTTATAGTTTTAAAAACTAAGGAAAATCTGTGTTTACCCTTTGATGCTAGTTTGACAAAAGGTAAGTTTCTTTTTTCTTTCCTTTATTGTGGGATTAATGTTTTACATTTGACAATGAATACAGTAGTTTGTACATGCACATGTCTCAGTTTTCCACATAACAATACAACCCCCACTAGGTCCTCTGTCATCTTTTACCAGGACCTCCACCCACCCCAGGAAAGGTAAGTTTCAAGTCTGTTCATGGCCTAGACCAAGGCCTTTCTCTTTTAGTTAAAAGAAAGAGAATAGAATGGGAGGCTACGTGTATTCCCTAGTAATAAATTTAGCAAGTCAGCTCACTCCTGCTATACAAATCACCTGAAAATGAGGATTACAATGATGTTCAGCTGCAACAAATGAAGCCCAAAGAGGCATTTATTTCTCCAACCAGTAACTTAGAAGAACTGGCCAGAAAAGTCTAACAATTGGCCCCAGAAAAAGAAAATTTTCCAGCCATGATATCACCTCCCCAGACAATAACTTGGATACACCTGCATATCAGATTTCAGGCTCAGAGGAAAAAAAAAAAAAAAAACTAGTATAGCTACAGGCCCTTTGAAATATAACTAAAATATGCCTACTAGCTATCTACAAAATGAAGGACACCCCCCCCCCAACACTTCATCTGCACTATTCCAGCCTTTAGGTCCATGATTGTTCAACAATTTATTTGGCTTTATATGTTAACTCTCTTGTCAATCACCAGGTTCCAGATGCTAGCATGATGCCGACCAGACTTCCTTGGACAGACCAACCCACCAATATGTCCTGGAGCTCCACTTCCCCAGAGCCCCACCCTACTAGGGAAAGAGAGAGGCAGGGTGGGAGTATGGACCAACCAGTCAACGCCCATGTTCAGCGGGGAAGCAATTACAGAAGCCAACCTTCCACCTTCTGCATCCTACAATGACCTTGGGTCCATGCTCCCAAAGGGATGAAGAGTGAGAGAGCTATCAGGGGAGGGGATGGGATATGGAGTTCTGGTGGTGGGAACTGTGTGGCGTTATACCCCTCTTATCCTATGGTTTTATTAATGTCTCCTTTTTAAAGTAAATTAAAAAATTATAAAAAAAAGAAATTAAATAACCACAGGTATGACAGAAGCTCTGGTCTGAATCAATAAAAACCCAGTTCTAATGGAGATCACTGTATAAACATTAAAACTTTGATTCATCCCTACCTCCCCAGAGCCCTACTCCACTAGGGAAAGATAGAAACAGGCTGGGGTATGGATTGACCTGTCAACACCCATGTCCAGCGGAGAAGCTATTACCGCCCACCTTCTGTACCCCATAAAGATCTTTGATTCGGAGGCTGGGCAGTAGTGCAGAGGGTTTATTATTGTAGTTATTATTGTTATCGTTGTTGTTGGATAGGACAGAGAGAAATGGGGAGAGAAGGGGGAAAACAGGAGGAGAGAAAGACCTGCAGACCTGCTTCACCGCTTGTGAAGCGACTCCCCTGCAGGTGGGGAGCCAGGGCTAGAACCTGGATCATTACGCCAGTCCTTGTGCTTTGTGCCACCTGCACTTAACCCGCTGTGCTACAGCCCGACTCCCAACTCTTTTTTTAAAAAATATTTATTTCCTTTTTTTTTGTTGCCCTTGTTGTGTTATTGTTGTAGTTATTATTGTTGTTGTTACTTATGTTATTGTTGTTGGATAGGACAGAGAGAAATGGAGAGAGGAAGGGAAGACAGAGAGAGGGAGAGAAAGACATCTGCAGACCTGCTTCACTGCCTGTGAAGCGACCCCCCTGCAGGTGGGGAGCCAGGGGCTCAAACCGGGATCCTTACCCTGGTCCTTGTGCTTTGCGCCATGTGCGCTTAACCCACTGTGCTACCCCGCCCAACTCCCAAGTAAAGAACTCTTGAAGGGTACGCTTTCATGTCCTGGTTCATGATGGTGACGGAGGACCTTGACTGGGGGTGAGAGTGTTTTGCATAAAGCTGAGAAATTTTACACTAGTACCAACAACTGTTTTTACTATAAACCATTAGTCCCCCCAATAAAAAATTAAAAATCAATTAATTTTTTTAAAAAACTAACAAACTTGCACCCAGGGTAAACAGATCAGGTCGAAGAGCACAGGATTTGCACACCTGAGCTGTTTCTCTGATTCCCTGTGCTACATGTACAGGGGTGCTGCTCTGGTGTTCTCCCTCTCTCTCTCTCTCTCTCTCTCTCTCCTCTCTTTCTCTCCCTCCTATCTTCCTCTCTGTATCTCATAAGAAATAAATATTGAAAGAAAAAAAAGAAAGTAAAGCTGACAGATCACTTTTCAGTTCAAACCACTCCCTATTCAGACTGTCCTGATTTATCACTAAGTAGAAAAAGGCAAAAAAAAAAAAAAAAAGGGGGGGTTCAGAAGGGCATACACACAGAAGCAGGTGAAGGAAATTCATTACAGACCACACAGCTCACATGCAAGGGTGCCTGCTTTGCCAGATGTGAGAAGCAGGTTAAGGTTGGACCCCCAGTCTCACAAGGAGAAGCGTCAGTGCTGTGGTATCTTTCTCTCTGTCTCTGTCTCTATCTCTTTCTGTCTGATAAAGTTATCCCAGAGTGGTGAGGTCCTGGCAACTACCAAAAAGAAATTAAATAAATAAAATCTAGCAAACCAGATAGTCAAACTTTCAGAGGCAAAATATGAGTAAAATCATTTAAAAATGTATAGCTAATAGTGGAATATGAACAGACATGGGATAACAGAACATGATCCTTTCTTAGTATTACTTCTGCATAGTTCTGACTTTCAGAAAAAAAATCTGAACAATTTACAGACTTTGAAAAAAATCAGTCTATCACAAAAATATGAGAAATTATATCCATGTGTCAACAACTATAATGTAAATCATTAAGCACCCAGTAAAATGATAGAAAGCCAAAATCAGCAAGGATTAAAAAAAAACCCAATATATCACTCTCACACACAAAAAAAAGCCTGAATATAAGGGAAAAAACTGAATAGCATAACTATAATTAAGGGGAAAGAAGGAAAAAAATCTTCATGTATTCACAGTCTCAAAATATCTCCTCCATATTTACTAAATGTGAGAAGAAAAAATATGATTTTACATAGGAGAATCCTGGAAGGCAGCATCTTCATAACCTATGTCATTCCATAAAGAACTATTTTGATTACATATTATAATGCTAAACATACAAAAAAAGAACTTTTTTTTTCATTTTGGGGGTAGTTAATTGTTTATAGTATGATTGTTAACACATGGGTACAATTTTGCATCTCCTTGTGATAGATTTTTTGAAAAAAAAAAAAAAACTATCCTTTTATTTTTCCTACCAGAGCATCATTTAACACTGGCTTATGGTGGTGCTGGGGATTGAACCTGGGATGTCAAAGTCTCATGTACGAAAGTTTTTTGCATAACCACTATGCTATGCTACCCACTAAAATACAAATATTATCCTCTGATAGTAGGTTTGTCTCTCATAGGGATACAGATTATCAATCCCCAAACAATCCTATATGCATCCTGTGTTTAAATAACATGTATATGCAATGTGCTTGGTCAAGAATAAAAGTACAGGATTCTCACTGTCAAAGAAAGGAATTAAACATTATGAAAAAAATGAAGGTGGGGCCAGGTGGTGGTGCACCTGGTTGAGTGCACACGTTACAACACACAAGGACCTGGGTTCCAGCCCCCCGGTCCCCACCTGCAGTGGGAAAGCTTCACGAGTGGTGAAGCAGGGCTGCATGTGTCTCTCCATCTCTCTATCTCCCCCTTCCTCTCAATTTCTGGCTGTCTCCAATAAAAATAAAGATAATAATTTAAAAAAAAAAAAATGAAGGCCAGAGTGTGCACTGTACATGGTACTGAAATTGGAAATATTAGTTAGAACTTTTTCATTATATGCACACACACAGATAAATGTATGTGTAAACACACATACACACACGCACAAACTCTCTCTTATTAGCTCTGTCACTAAAAATACATTAAAACAATGACAGTCAGTTCCAAAGATCATACCTGCACTCAGATTTTGTTTTCTAAATATCGTTCTCCAATAAAAAGAACCTGGTTCACTAATGAAATAGTTGGCTTGGGAAAGTAAAATAAACTTTTTAATAAGTTTGTCTTGAGCTGGGAAGACAACATAACAGTTAAGCAAAGACTTTCATGCCTGAAGCATCAAAAGTCCCAGTTTCAATGCCCAGCACCACGATAAGCCGGAGCAGAGCAGTGTTCTGTTCTCTCTGTGTGTGTATCTTTCTCTCTGTAGCTCTCTCATTAGCAAATAAATTTTAAAAATGTTTAAAAAGTAGTTTGTTTTGCCACAAAGTTTAGGAATAACTTGTCAAAAAGGACACCAGTGCTAGTTTGAAGGGTCTCTCACTGATCAAATCTGGGACAACATAAACAACAAAATAATAAAAGTAGAAGATTTATCTCTGAAATAAAATAAAAATTCACAATCCATAATGAAGTCAACAACTGAATACATAAAAGAGGAAAAACTCTTCTCCCTTAAAGTAAAATTCTATATAAACAGCTAAGTAAACTGATGAAAAAAATAACAAAATTAATTTTGTTTGACTTTTTTTTCTTTCTTTCTTTTTTTTTTTTTTTTACCAGCGCTCTGCTCAGCTCTGGCTTGTGGTGGTGCAGGAGATTGAACCTGGAACTTCAGAGCCTCAAGCGTTAGAGTCTCTTTGCATAACTACTATGCTACTTATCCCCACCCCACTAATTTTAAACTAATTTTTAGGCTCGGTGTAAACAGCAATGGAGAAGGGAGGTGGGAATGGGAGAAACAGCTAGAGGGTCCTCTTGATAATGAAAAGAGTTTTGACGGAGGTACAATGAATCTGTACACCTATATGAGTGTGAAACTGTTCCTCTGAACTGTCAGAGTATTGTAAATCAAAAATAAATATTGTTTTCTTGAAAAAACTAAATCACAATAAAGTTCCAAGTAATAAATGATGGGGCTGGGTGCCTGCACTATGAATCCTCCACTCCTTAGGACCTTTATTTATTTTTTCTATTTTTATTAGATAAGACAGATAGAAACTGAGAGAGGAGATAAAAAGAGAAAGAAAGAGAGACACCAGCAGCATTGCTTCATCACTCGCTCCTGAAGCATCCCCCCCACCACAAGTGGGGAGCAGAAGCTAGATCCTGGGTCCTCACATATGGCAATGTGTGTTCTTCACCGAGTGCACTATCATCCAGCCCCCCAAAAAAACTCTTTAAAAAACTGCAAAGTAATAGGAAGTAGACAGCTGGTGAAATATAAATAGCCAGGAGCTTAGATGGTATTATTTCTGTTAATGCCAATTTCCTGATGTTAGTGATTGGATTATAGTTGTAAAAAAAATATTAACAATCAGGAAATCTGAAAAAGGAGTCTGCAGAAATATTTGTGCAATTTTTTAGCTGAAAGTTAGTCAAACTTAAAAAATAAATTAAATTAAACTTCCCCAAAACCACAAATAAATGGTATATAGCATGAGGGTTCCAGACCCCAAGTTTCAATTCACTATAAGACAACACAAGAATATTAAAGATTATTTCAGGTAATGGAAACAGTCCTTGCAGGCAATATTAATACCATTCAATTATCATCGCTATCTTATTCAGAAGACATAAATAAGTAAAAAAAAAAAAAGCATTTCTAAGACCAGGGATCAAGTAAAAGGACTACAATTTGAACATAATTCTAACTTCAAATTCCAGGGTCGCATATTCTTAATATCTTAGAAAGGGGAAAAAATTACTGTAGAATCATAATTCAAGAAAAACTTAAATTAAAAATAAATAAATTAGAGAGATAAGCAATAGCAAAAGAATCAGCCCACCTGTCCAGCATAGGGGTAGAAGGATTAAAAAAGAGAGAGAGAGAGAGAATATTATCAAAAATATAATATCAGAGAAAGTTCCCTAGATCTCAAGAGAAAAAGGAAAACAAATTAAAAAGATCTGAGGTGGTGACCAAGGCAAATGAACAAAGAACCAAACCTAGACTTATTTGCCATTGTGAAATTTCAGATACTACAGATTTAGAGAGAGAGAATCTAAAAGCTTCTGGGATACAAAAACCCCAAATTAAAGTGAGTTGCCCATAAGAGAGCAAGAATCAGAGTAAGAATTCTCTTTAGCAACAGTAAGGACAAAATACATACACACACACACACACACACACACACACACACACACACAGAGTCCATTAACACTCTGAAGAAAGTTATTTTCAACTTGAAACTGAACTCCTAAATATGAAGGCACATTGCAGACAATTTTAGATATGTCAGAGCTCAGAAAGAAATTATTTCTCATTTCTCCTTCACTTAATTTAAAAAATGTGTTGCAGTATACATTTATATCTTTCTTTCTTCAAGTAATATGAATATGTAATCCCACAAAACAAGATTAAAAAAAAGAAAATATGCATAGTTAGAAAATAGTAGCTCAAGCCAGAGAGTAATGGCCAGAAGTCCAAATTTGACAGTAGTGCAGCAAATCCAAAATTTTAGCAAGACAAGGTTGAGGGGGAGATTCCACACAATATAGTGTCACTGACTTTGAAAGCAAAAATAAGGATATGATAAATACACTATGTAAGAAGAAAAATGAAGAAAGGTAATGAAAAGCTCTAGAAAAACAAAATTCTACACAATGAAATCATGTTCCAAATGTAAAACAACTAATCCAAATCAACACAGGATATCAGTGGATTTCTTGAAGATACATGAAATGGATCAAAACCAATAAAAGGAAAGATTAAGAAACTAGCAAGATTTTGAATGATCACAGTCCTGTTTTTTATCTTAAGTTCAAAATTTCAGGAAAAACAAAATATGCATATAAAAATCTACATACAGAGTGAAGAAAAATGAACATGATTTCCAATATTCAAGAAAAACTTATCCATTTGAAGATTTATTTTGAATAGCATGGGGTCATTACATTAAGGAAGAAGAATTGTTAGTGAATAATATGTCCCTGAAGTCTCATAATAATACAAAACCTGATGTTAGTGCTCAGCAGCTAGAATCAAACTGAAAGCAGAGCATAGAAACTTAATGTGGTTACAGGATTTTTTGTTTTTTAACGTGATTCACCTGGACAGTATCAAAACAAAACTTTAGCCTTCTGGAGATGAGAGCTAGAAAGGAGAATGGAGAAAAAAAAAAAAAAGTAGGGGATGGGTGAGGAAGGGAGGATAGGTGGGTACTGTTTACATTATGAGATGGCTACTGTACAGTCACTATTCTAAGAAATATCCTTAAATGCCTAAAGAATTAAGATAGTTCTAGTGACAAAGACTATGAAGAGATCAAGTGAGAAAAAAGCTGTATTTGATTTATTAGATCAACAGTTAACTTTAGAAAATTAGCTGTGGGGCTCAGTCAAAAATTAGTAAAGTCATAGGCCCCTTGGAATATACCTAAAATAGACTTCCTAGCTCCTTCCAACATGAAGACCCCAAATTTCACTTCCTATACTCTTATTTTTAGGTTCCTGATTTTTAAACAAATTGTTATGCTTTATACCTTAATGCTTTTCAGCCACCAATTTGTAGATGCTACCATGACTTTCCTGGGCAGATGACCTCACCAATGTGTCCTGTAACCCCACCTCAACAGAGCCCTACCCCACTAGGAAAAGACAGAAATAGACTGAGGGTATGGATCAACCTGTCAATGCCCATGTCCAGTGGAGAAGCAATTACAGAAGGCAGACCTTCCACCTTCTGCTCCCCATAAAGATCTTTGGTCCATGATCCCAGAGGGATAAAGAATAGGGAAACTTCCAATGGAGGCGAGGGAATACAGAACTCTGGTGGTGGGAATTGTACCCCTCTTATACCACAATTCGTCAATCATTATTAAATCACTAATAAAAAATTATATAGAAAAAAGAAAAGACCATTTCATTAGAATATATGAGAACACAAGAGGCAGGTTGGAGAATTAATGAGAAATCAAGGCCTAAAGAGAACACTTAGGTCTTCAGAATGCTAAGGACAAGATAGAGGAATGCAAAGGTTGCTAACAAAAATTTTCAAGTAAAGGGAAGGCTGTAGTGGCTATTGAGTTATATGAGAAAAAAAATAGGAAGTCAGGCGGTAGCGCAGCGAGTTAAACACAGATAGCGCAAAGCACAAGGACCGGAGTAAGGATCTCAGTTCGAGCCCAGGCTCCCCACCTGCAGGGGAGTCGCTTCACAAGTAGTGAAGCAGATCTGCAAGTGTCTATCTTCCCCCCCTCCTCTCTCCATTTCTCTCTGTCTTATCCAACAATGACATCAATAACAACAATAATAACTACAATAAAATAAGGGCAACAAAAGGGAATAAATATTTAAAAAGAAAAACATGTCTTTAATTTGACCTTAGTGAAGAAACCATAAGATATGATGAAATTCAGACTACAGGGTAAGAAATAAGCCTTGTACAGAAGAAGGGATATTAATTCTTCTAAAACTGGGAGAAATGAGGTAGGACGGACTCAGATCGGGAGGCAGAAATTGGGTGAGCTACAGCTAGTGGCAGAATTATGAGAGTTTCTGTCTCCCACTAAAGTGTCTATTGACTGCTTTTATTTCATTGCAAGCTCAGCTGGAAAACAACCACAAGAACATTGAAGACATAAAAGGGAGCAGAGATTAGAATTATTGATCATGCTATTCAAACCTGGGTGATAAGGAAAAGATTCATGTGACACCACAGTACTGGAAGAAGCTCCACTGATCAGTGGAGCAGTGCTGTGGTGTCTCTTTCTGTGTCTTCTCTTTTACATTTATCTGAAATTAAAAAATTGAAAGAGTTACCTCAGGCTCAGAGCAACTGCATATGTGATAGACTCTAACACCACAAAGAGCATATATAATCATCTGACAATTTTTCAGTACTAAAAATTTGGGATAGTAATTGCATTCTCTGCATCACAAATTAATATCATTCTATTCAGCATAATAATTAAAGGATATATTTTTACTTTTTCTCCTTTTTACTCTTTCAGATGAGCCTAATTAATATGGAAGGTCATAACTTGGCTACCAAATATTATGAACATGAATCTTATGTCCACAATAGTTTTTTTTATTTACTTTGTGCAGCTAATTCTTTTTTCAAATAGACATGCAAATAAGCAGATAACTTTTAGTTGGCATTGCTTTAAACTGTGGAGACCATAGCAATTTTTATTTTCACCTTTTTAAAATTTCTGTTACTAATCTTCTATCCTAGAGGGGTCCTTCCTTTTGTAATTTGTGCTTTTGAGCTTTCCCTAAGTAGCCTACAGCCTGAAGATTTTAATAAAATGGAGATAGATTTTCTTTTATTCCTCCATGGTGTCACTGTAAATTAAGGTATAACTAAAACCACAATCTTGAGACGGAAGAATATTTATACTCTTTAAAGATAAAACAATAGCTGAGGGTATTTTGGCTTATAAAGTTCTAGGGATAGCGCTAAATCACAGTGGTGGCCAGATATAGGACTTATTTATTTATTTTTAATTTAATTATTGACAAGACTATGAGATAAGAGGGGTACAATTCATACAATTCCCACAACCAGAGTTTTGTATCCCATCCCCTTCATTGGAAGCTTCCCTACTCTTTATCCCTCTGGAAGTATGAACCCAGAATCTTTATGGGGAGCAGAAGGTGGAAAGTCTAGTTTCTGTAATTGTTTTCTCATTGGAAATGAGTGTTGACAGACTGATCCATACCCTCAGCCTGTTTCTATCTTTTCCTAGTTGGGTAAGGCTCTGAGGAGATGGGGTTTCAGTACACACTGGTGAAGTCATTAGCCCAGGGAAGTCAGGTTATTTATTTATTTTTTATTTTAACCAGAGTCTGTCTCAGCTCTGTCTTGTGGTGGAGATGGGGGTTGAACCTGGGATCTCAGAGCGTCAGGCATTAGGAGTCTTTTTTGCATAACCACTAGGCTACCTCCCCAGCCTATGGCCAGATATATATATATATATATATACAAGAGTTGCAGCTTAGGCAGCTGTAGTCTGGGAACACAAAGAGATCAGAGAATGCTGAAAGTGAGCTTAAAGGGAGTATTTATCAAGTACTTTCCATTGTGGGTCCTAGATTACTGGAACATGATCTAGTTACACTTTAGTATAACACTGCTCAAACCAGACTGAGGGCTGTTTACAATACCCTGGGCAACTTGAAACTTGGCAATTTCAACAACACCATCAACTGAGAGGGGAGGAAGTTTGAGTAAGGTAATCACAGTGATTTATTAATTCACAGGAACATGTTTTGAGCTTCAAAAATGGCTACCACCAACCCCTTCTATCTCCCTTACCACCAAAATAATGCATCTGAGGTCTGTGTATTTGTCTCCATTCAAAATTACAAAGCCGGTTTTCAGTGAAAATAAAACTTCATCTCCATCAACCACTTGATTCATGAGTCAGTAATCATTGGGTCCTGTGAAGTCTGGCTTCTTGATGATTCTGATTCCCTGGCCTTTGGCAGCCTGTAGAAGTCACCAACTGTTAGTGTGTCCTCCTTGCTGTAACCTCTGATGCATGTTTCAGCCTGTATTACTCGGCCTTCCTTCTACGCCACTGCATTCAACTTTCAGTTATGACACACTCTGATGACTACTCTCATCTACTTTCTCATGCATGCTCTCTTCTCTTGGCGATTTCTATCTTGTTGAAATCCAGGTTTCACTTTTAATGTCAGCTTTCATTAATATCAACTTCCAAGATTAGCTTTCCTTAGCTAATGAAATTGCTCTGTACATTTCTACACTGGCCACTTAGCCTTGATCCTCTGTAAAAGAATCTTATCCTTTTAAGAATAGATGAGAAATTGTACCCTTGGGCTAACAACAGGACTGTAAACCATTAACTTCCCAATTAAAAAAATAAATAAATAAAATTTAAAAGAATCACAAGTAACATAGGTTTTATTCAGATTTTTGCGTCTCAACTCTTAGAAAATGCTGTATATGTAACCAAGCCTTTCATTTTCCAATAGGTCCTACTTTCATTAATATTCACGTTATTCTTTTTTTTAAGATTATATTTTCAGGAAAAAGTGTAGACAGAGCACCACTTAGCTCTGGCATATTATAGTTCTCGGGACTGATCTAGAATCTCAGACTGGTACCTACCTACCTACCTCTACACTATCTTCTTAGCTCACTAATTTATTCTTTATTCTATCTTTACCCTAAGTTCTTGGCTATTTAAATGCCCTTTATTTCAAGTGGCCCTTCTCCAACAACACTTCCACTAAAAAAAAAAAAAATCTGATCACTGGGTATTTACCCAAATGTTCTTAACCCTTTCTTTTTAATTTTTATTTATTTATTGTTACATAGAGACAAAGAAAGATTGAGAGGGAGATAGACACCTACAGCCCTGCTTCACCACTTGTGAAGCTTTCCCCATGCAGGTGGTGACCAGAGGCTTGAATCTGGGTCCTTGCACACAGTAATGTGAGCATTTAACCAGGTGTGCCACTGTCTAGCCCCTCCTTAACCCTTTATTATTTTCTTAATTTCATTTATAAAAAGGAAAACACTGACAAAACCATAGGATAAGAGGGGTACAACTCCACACAATTCCCACTACCAGAACACTGTATCCCATTCTCCTCCCTTGATAGCTTTCCTAATTTTTTATTTATTCCCTTTTGTTGCCCTTGTTGTTTTATTGTTGTAGTTATTATTATTGATGATGTTATTGGATAGGACAGAGAGAAATGGAGAGAGGAGGGAAAGACAGAGGGGGAGAGAAAGACAGACACCTGTAGACCTGCTTCACCGCTTGTGAAGTGACTCCCCTGCAGGTGGGGAGCCAGAGGCTTGAACCGGGATCCTTAATACTGGTCCTTGCTCTTTGCACCACCTGTGCTTAACCCACTGTGCTACCGCCTGACTCCCAGCTTTCCTATTCTTTAACTTTCTGGGAGTATGGACCCAAGGTCATTGTGGGATGCAGAAGGTGAAAGATCTGGCTTCTGTAATTGCTTCCCCAATGAACATGGGCATTGACAGGTTGATCCATACTCCCAGCCTGTCTCTCTCTTTCCCTAGTGGAGCAAGGTGCTAGGGAATTGGAGCTCCAGGGCACATTGGTGGGGTTGTCTGTCCAGAGAAGTCTGGTTGGCATCATGCTAGCATCTGGAACCTGGTGGCTGAAAGGAGAGTTAACATATAAAGCCTAACAAATTGTTGACTAATCATGAACCTAAAGGCTGGAGTAATGTAGATGAAGAGTTGGGGGGATCTCCATTTTGTAGATAGATAGTAGGCTTATTTTAGTTACATTCCAAAGGGTCTGTGGCTATACTAGCTTTTTAACCCTTTCTTAATATTTCTAACTTGTACATTCATTGTGACACTGGGAATGCTGAAGTGAAATACATTTATTAGTGTTGCCAGTGGCAAAGTTCAGAGCCCAAGCACAACAATACAAAAGGAAAGAAAAACTAAACAAATGCTGACTCTGTTTCTTATCTCGCTTAAGCCTTATAACCCAGTGACGTTGCTCAAATTGAATTCTCTCTCCGTATAACCAGAAGCATCCATCACTGTCAACAGAGTCACAATGTGACAGGAGAAGAGAGACGGCAGGACATAGATGTATAATCCAGACACACATATTGAAAACTGGCATTGCCTAAAGAGTTTTCCTTCATGAAAATAAACAGATCTCTGTAAAGCATAATTTATATGTGCATATGGCGCATAAATGAGTTTGTTCTTAGCGGCTTTACACAGCTAAAAAGCAACTTTAGAAGCCAGCCTTGATGCTTCAAAGTGAGTCCTGGGCTACAAAATTTAAAATGGCACAAAAATAAATGAAAGGGGAAACTAGCAAGATTTGAGATAGATTGTTCCCATAAACTCCAATTGAAAGGGTAAAAAAACAAAGTACCGTGATGGGGAGAGGTATTCAATCAATGTGGTGAGGACTGGTCCCCAGAGGAGATGAGCTCAGGAGTTAAAGAAAAGGAAAGAAATGTATGACAGCACCTGAAAATGGCTTTATGAACCAAAGATGACTTGTGCCAAAATCTGAGAAAAGATCATTAATTCAGGTAGGGGAGTTAGCAAAGAGGTTATATAAAAACAACTTTCATGTCTGAGGCACCGAAGGTCCCAGATTCAACCACGAGCACCACCATAAACTCACTGGAGCTTAGCAGTGCTCTGGTTCAAACAATTAAGGAATGAACTAACAAATTCAAGTTTGCACCTGCGGGCAAAATAAACTCAAACATATATTGTCTTTTCCTAATTCCAAAGAAAATAATACGCCATCAAAATACTTCTGACAAACAGTAATACAACTGTCATTCTATAGGGTCAAAACAAAAGACTTATACCCAAGGTATATACACAATGGAATACTACTCAGTTATTAAGAATGATGAATTCACCTTCTTCACCTCATCTTGGATGGAGCTTAAAGGAATCATGTTAAGTGAGACAAGTCAGAAAGAGAAGGATGAATATGGGATGATGTCCCTCACAGACAGAAGTTGAGAAATAAGAAGGGAAAAATAAAGTAAAAGCTGGATCAAAGCAAAGGACTCTGGAGAGAGAGGGGGGCTTTCAAATTCTGGTGCATGATGGTAGAGGAAAACCTAGGTGGGGGGTGTGTGAAAGTGTTTTGCAGAAAACTGAGAAATTTTAGGAGCCGGGTGGGAGCACACCTGTTTGAGCACACATGTTACAATGAGCAAGGACCCAGGTTCAAGCCCCCAGTCCCCACCTGCTGGGGGAAAGTTTTGCAAGTAGTGAAGCAATGCTGCAGGTATCTCTCTGTCTCTCCCTCTCTATCACCCTCTTCCCTCTAGATTTCTGGTTGTCATTATCCAATAAAGAAAATTTTTTAAAATTTAAAGAAAATTGAGAAATTTTACACATTAGCACAGATGATTTGCCCACAGATGTGTTGATACAAATGTATTTATTGTAAACCATTAATTCCCCCAACTAAAAAAAAAAAAAGACTTTAAGTTGCAAATAAGTGAGGAAAATTATCTTTCTACTATACTATGTTATTATTACAAATATGCATGCAAAGACTGAATAGTTGGGACAGGGGAATAGGATAATAGTTATGCAAAAATACTTTCATGCCTGAGTGATCAAAGCCCCAAGTTTAATACCTCTAGCATCACTTTAAGTCAGAGCTGGAAAAAGAATAGTTAAATCAGTGATTGCCCCCAGAAGGCACACTTTCATGCAATAGGTTTGGTCCTCAATCCTATATTGGGTTTCTCTTCTCTTAAAAAAAAAAGGGGAGTCGGGCTGTAGCGCAGCGGGTTAAGCGCAGGTGGCGCAAAGCACAAGGACCGGCATAAGTATCCCAGTTCGAACCCTGGCTCCCCACCTGCAGGGGAGTTGCTTCACAGGCGGTGAAGCAGGTCTGCAGGTGTCTATCTTTCTCTCCTCCTCTCTGTCTTCCCCTCCTCTCTCCATTTCTCTCTGTCCTATCCAACAACGACAACAACAATAAAACAACAAGGGCAATAAATAAATAAAATAAATATAAAAAAAGGTAAATTAGGTTACTTTATACAAACTGCAATCTAGGATAAAAAGAAATAATTGGACATTTCTGACAGGTGTACTATACTCTCTCTTTATAGCCAAAATTAAATTTTTCATTTGCTGTTAGGTAATAATATAAAGGGTAAAATGCCCTTTCTACTAGCATTTCATGTTGTCTATGGAGGTAAAAGTTTGGACTCTTAGAAATAAGTATCAGTTCACACTAAGCATTTAAAAGATATCAGAGTACCTTTTTATGAAGGATAAGTTTTAATAATCCATGTCATTTATGCTCACTACAGAAATATACATGTGATTTCTTTAGCAGTGACTATAAATAATATTAAAAAAAGGCTAGAGTCAATAGGAAACGTGTAAGATTCAAAGATAATAATGCCTACAAGTAATGCAAATTTTGTTAGCTGAGAGGGAATATTTATACGACTAATTCTTCTAAACAATTTTGACACTGGATTGAGCATGGTACATCATGTTTCAAACACTTGTCGGAGTGAGGTCCTATTCTACAAAAAGTGACACTTTACATTAAAGTAGGAATGCTAGATTTTAGCTAGACAAACTAATATTTAGTCATCCACTAATTAATTCACTAACACAGATAACTGACTGTTTCAAACACAGTCAGCCATACCAGAAAAGACAACCTGGAAATGGACAGGGTCCATATTTTTCTTCTTACCTGATAATGAGCCTGGGCTTGCTGAGCTGAGTTCAAGGTGACATTGCAGAGTTTGCAGTACAGGGGCTTACATAGCTCCTCCAGGGCAGAGTCTTGCTCCCCTCCTTTAGATAAATCTTCTTCTCCTGCCAGCGGCAAGGAAGACTCCTGCCCAAAAGGCTTCTGTGGTGGAAGCTGCAAGGTTCCTACAGGCCTGGCGGCTACTGACATAGGAAAAGAGGATGAGGGCCGCTTAGGCGGAGGAAGCCCAGAGTGTTGCAAGAGGATCATTGGGTAGGGCAGCCTTGTGCATAATCCAATGGGCAAGAAGAAATCAGGTCTTCAGATCTGAATCAACAGCAAAAATACATATTTTCATTTAAAAATGTGACTTCAGCAAGACAACCTGCAAAGGATCATGCAGATTTCCTGGCCCTTTCTCCAACCCCAACTTCTTCTTTTTTTTTTTTTTTTGCCTTATCCAACAGATTTATAAGTCTCACACTGACACACTGTGCTCTCCCATGGAGAGCAGCTTAATAGATTGGGCTATATTTTGTTAGGCTTGGATCCAAATGCAATCTTTCTGGTTCATGAACCACTGCATCTATGTCTAATTAAATCTGGAAGTCACATGGTTGAAATGGACATCAAAGGTCACCTCACCCAGACCCCTGTCCTCCGGCATGCCTCCATTAAACACTCTTGATTATAATCATTTCTGGACAAATGTTAGGACTCTAAGTAACTGTCTTTCTCCCATCCTAACTGGTTTTCCCACCCAAGTTTTATCAACAAACCATGCAATTGAGGGTCCTTTCTTAGAAGCCCTAAAGCAGCCCAGAACTAGCTAAAATATTAAGGAACTCAAGGAATAAGTCAAAGTTACCAAGTGTTAAAATAAAGGCTTCTTTCTGGTCAACTATTCAGATTTAGAGAGTTGGGCCAATGAATTCTCACACCAGAGATTGCAGATAGACTCTCCATTCAGAAGAGATGTGCTCAGTTTGGAATATGTGTGATCTGTTTTGTTTCGCTTTCATTTTTTTTTTTAATTAAATTAGCTGTCAATGTTTAGAAACCCAAGGCTCATGGTTTCTCTTGATGAAAGGATGAACCGGCAAAATTTGGCCCAATGTCCTACATGAGCAACAACTGGACAGTGCTGAAAAGTACTGCCCCTCACAGTCAAGCCTGTTTTCTCAAGGTCACCAGTCCCTCGGCACTCTGCTGCGTGTGTGTTGTTTGCCTGTTCCCCATCTGCTCTTCACTTTAGTGCTCTGCCTCATACAGCTTTTATGAGTCCCTTATATTGTCAGACTACTATTTCTCCCTTTAAATTACCTATTATATCAAGTAATGCTGAATGGGGTGACATATCTCTCTATCATACACCCCACTACTAAGTCCAGTTCCTCCATCTTTTGGCTATTTCCTTTCCCTTTCTAATGAAATAATTAATGGTGTCTATAATGCTTCCCTCAGGATAAACCTAGTATGTTCTGTCTTCAATCTTCATCCTGATTTCTCCTGTCTCTCACTCAGATAGCATCATCTAGCCCAGAATTAGATGAGCCACTGTACACTTTGAGTTCCCAAGATCCTAATTAACCCAAATTCAAATCCTTATTTCAAAACCCATTACTCCCTCCACTCTGTAAGTACCATTAAAGTTTCTTTTGAGTTGGCAATAGAATGTGGCTATTTTCAGCTGGTGAAATTTTCCATCTTCAGTAGAAATATGTACATTTTATAATGATGATAATAGATTGACTAAAGTTAACCAATAAACTTTAGAAAAGTCATTTTCACTACATTTAATAAGCACACATCATGGAAAATACAATCAAGTCAGCCATAGCATCTAACAATACTTCATCAATCCTAACATCATTTGAGAAAAAGCAAATATTATTTTACTATTAAACAGAAAGACTGTTTTGTACCAAGACTATCTGTAATTCTGGAAGATAAAAAGAAACAATGTAAAGCCTAATACATTTTTAAAAATCTGGTTCTCTAAATCATATTATTCCTCTCAATTAAATCAAGCAAAGACATCAAAAAAGTACAGAGGTCAGAATACTTTAAAACAAAACTAGAGACTTTTTGTTTGAAAATATCTAATTATAATTACTCAGAATGTTAAAAAGACTATACACCGTACAGAGAATTACTGATGCTGCCACATACTCACTGCCAGCTCAGAAGACAAATGGTGGAGAAGAGTGACAAAACATCTGGATAAAAGAAACCCCGCAGCAAACAGAATATCAAATGTCGCCAATTGGCTAGACATGCCTGGACATGCTTAATGAACTTGCACTTCCACTTGAGGAAATATCAGTACGCATCTCATCTAGTGTTGCCCACAGGTTTCCTTCAAATTAAAGGTCCTTCACAAAGCTTTCACATAGGTAATAAAAAGAAAAACTCTTACCAAGGGCAGACTTACCCATCATCCTAATTTGGTTTTGTAATTTTTAAAGAATAGCTAGAGGTCTCTCAGTCAGTTTTTGTTAGATTTAACAACCAAAAAAAAAAGCCAACTCCCCAAAAGCATCTACACATTACAATCATTTCAGGTATCACTATGCCTGGAAACAAAAATTAACATAAAAATCTACCTAAAGGGGATAAAACCAATCCCTCTACATGATGATATCGAGGAATGTGACAGCGACCCAAAGTCTAAGGGACTCAGGCTAGCTCAAGTACAGCATCTGACTAACTTAATGGCTGACATAAATAAAACAGTCCTCACTAAGTTCTTAGGAATCATTCAATTTGATGCTTGATGTATCACAAATAAAAGAATTGTGAAGGGTTAGTGTTCTGGTCTAGAAGAGGGTGAAAGGACAAAAAAAAAAAAATCAAAGCTTCAAAAAAAAGATGTACCCTGTTGAAAAGGAAAACAGAGGCTCATTGCATACATACTTCGTCTTGACTGAACTGAGGCCTACTCTTCACTTGCTCTGTGTAAAAAAGGCAATCACTGGCTACTTTAGAGAAAGCTAGAGATGAAAAATAACAGTGTCCAGAAACAGGTGAGTGGCACCTGAAGCAAAGGAGGGGTTGCAGAATCCTGGAAAGGGGACCGGGGGAGGGGGGCAGAAAGATAGTCAGCAATCATTGTTCAGAGGTCATGCAAACGCAGTGAGAAGGAGTAAAGAAAGAAAAAGAGGGTATAACAGCAATCTACACCTGCGAGATATTTCAGAGAAGAGAGGAATCTGAAGAAGCAGAAAAGGCCTGGGTGAGCTGGCGAATGTTGGGTGTCTAGTCCTGATGGCCTCTCTGGATGGCACACCACCACCACTACCCCCTTGAGTCTTGCCCCCAGACATCGTTGGCCCCAGCGACGTGCATGCACCTGCACCCCGGGAGGATGCACCTGCATCCCGGGAGGGAGGATGCCACCACTGAAGATGGACCCCTGGCTCCCACGGACAGGGGCCCCCCGGCGCCTGCGCGCCCACACTCGCCACGAAGTGCACGTGAAATATTTGCAAACACCACGACAAAGGGCTCTTTTGCTGGGGGTGTCAAGCAGGTGGAGGGTCGGGGACAGCTGGGGGGCTGGAGAAGGCAGATTTTCCCCCACCACCACCCAGGTGCGGGCGACCAGACGCCCCCGGCTGCGCGATCGCTCACCGCACTCACCGCAGGCTGCACGCCGCCCCGCCTGCCTCGGCCGCGGCCACTCTCTCCGCTAACTGGGCCAAGCCCCCAGCTCTCTCCGCAGCTGAAGGCTGACTGTCAAAAGTCAACCAGAGCCGCCTCGCCGGGAAACAGCTGCAGGAAGTGACTGCGGAACCCGGAGGCGGCGGAGGAGGAGGAGACTGGGACTGCCGGCCTGGCGTGGCCACTGCGCGTGCGCGCGGCGGAACTGGCCCCTGGAGGGGGCGCGCGGGTCCCGGGCCCCAGCTGTCAGCTCAGGGCTGGTTGCCTGCTGTGGGGGGTGGGGGGCGAGGATAGCGAGACGCAGACCCAGATCCCAGGAGGGTGCACCCCCGCTGATCCCAGCACGCAGAGTCTTAGAGATAGCCATGACGCAAGTTGGTCCAGAAGGGGAATCCTGGACAGAGCTTTCCCAACATTCATCTCCTGTCCTCATTGAGAAACCAACCTTGTTCATTCCAGTCTTGCCCTCACCTGGCTGGTTGCTGACTAAAACGACTGAAAAGAGCTGCCAAAATAATCCAGTCTTTTTTGCTTTGCTTTGTTATTAATAACATGTTAATAAGTTGTAAAATGACAGAGTATAGTTGCACACCACACCCACCACCAGAGTTCCGTAGTATCCCCACTCTCCTACCTTTCAAAGGTAATCACCATAATTCTCACAAGTCTTACAGTTTGTTTGCTCCTGGTTTTTTGTTTTGGTTTTTTTTGGGGGGTTTGTTTGTTTGTTTGTTTGTTTTGTTTTGTTGTTCATCTGTTTGGTTGATTTTTGGTGGTTTTTTTTTTCTTTTCCTTTTGGAAATATAGTCTGTTTTTCTCACAGGTCAGTTTAAAATTTTTTACATCACTAAAATATGACCACTTTAAAAATCCTTACTTAAATTATGTTATTGATTTAGTAAAATTGATAAATTGTTTACTTCTTTTAAAGACTAGGTGGAGTTGTTGTTTGGTTTTGGGTTTTTTGTTGTTGTTTTTGTTTTTTGTAAGTTCATGTGACTCAGATCTCTAGATTCTGCATATGAGTAAAACCATCTGGTAGTTATCTTTCATCTCCTTTCATATTTCACTAAGCATAATCACCTCAGAACCCTCTGAACTGCTGCAACAGAACCTTGAAACTACACCTCATCTCCCCCCAGACTGAAGGAAGAAGCACGTGGCTGCTTAGTTCAGTGGTTTCAAATCACATACACGTGTACACAACTGATTATTCATTTAAGGATTCTCCAAACTGTTTTCCATAGGGATTATGGAAAGCCAGTTTGCTTTCCTGTTGTGAACCCCAACAGGAATTTGGGGAAATTAGCATATGAATGACTGAGGTGGGGCACACTGCCAAAGGATGTATATAAGTACGACTTGCAGCACCTCACTTTTTTGATGGGATTACCTTCATCATGGTACTTTTCCTGTTTGTGTAGCTCCGGATTGATCTCTTGGATTGATCTCTTCACCGTGGTGGCTTAGGTAACTTAGTTTTGGACTTTGGAGTTTTGCCTATTTTCCTAGCTAGACTTCTCCCCTCACATTCACAGTGACTTTATGAATAAACCTTTCTTTTGCTTCACCTTAAATGGAGCCGTTTATTTTGCAGTACCTAGATATTTGCCTTTTAGCCCTGTGTCACCCTAATAAAGCCTTGAATTGTTTAAACCCGTTCCCAGTGCCCCGCTGTCAATCCTTGCTGCAGCCAAAGCCCCTTTTAAGTTTTAGTTTCAACACTCTCCCACCAGCAGTGTCACAGGGTGCCTTGTTCTCCACATCCTCCACAACATCTGTCATTTCCGGTTCTATAGATGTAGGATATTCTAACAGGTGTAAAGTGCAATATCAATGTAGATTTGATCTGCATTTCCCTAGTGATAAATGAGGTAGAGCATTTCTTTCTAGGTCTGTGGGCTGTGTGTATCTCTTCTTTAGAGAACCGTTTATTCAAATCTTTTGTCCTTTTTCTAATTGAGTGTGTCATTTTTGTCTGTTAAACTGCGATTTCACATTTTTCTACATGTGGCTGTCCAGTTTTTCAGCACCTTATGTTGAAGAGACCTTCTTTTCTCCTTAAGTGGTTTAGTCCCTTTGTCATATATTAGGTGTCCTTATATATGTAGATTTTTTTTCTGTGCTCTTGATTATGTTCCACTGCTTTGAGTACCCATTTTTGTCCCAAAACCACATAGTTTTAGTTACTGTTACTTTGTGATATAAGCTGAAATTAGGGTACAAGATAAGTCAGAAAGAGAAGGGTGAATATGGGACGATCTCATTCATAGACAGAAGTTGAAAAATAAGAACAAAAGGGAAAACACATAGCAGAACTTGGATTAGGTTTGCTGTACTGCAGCAAAGTAAAAGACTCTGGGGTGGGGTTGGAGGGGAGGGCTCCAGTCCTGGAACATGATGGCAGAGGAAGACCTAGAGGGGGGTTGAATTGCTATGTGGAAAGCTGATAAATGTTTGCACATGTGCAAACTATTATATTTTACTGTTGTCTGTAAACTATTAATCCCCCCCCCAATAAAGAAAAAAAAAGAAATCAGGGCATATTATACCTTCACTTTCCTTTTTCCTCAAGAATGTTTTGGCTATTGTGTTCTGTTTGTTTGTGGTTCCACATGAATTTTTGGACACGATGCTTAATTTCCTTGAAATACATCATTGGCATCATGAACGAAATTGTGTTGTATCTATAGATTACTTTTGGTAGGATGGCCATTTTAATGACACCTATTATTCTAATCCGTGAACAAGAAATGTTTTACCACTTCTTTCTGTCAGCCTCTAGTTCTTTTAATTATGTGCTATAGTTTCTATTGTAAAGATCCTTTGCCTCCTTTTTAGATTCACTCTAAGGTGTTTTATGATTTTGGGTTAGATTGTAAATGCAATTGCCCCATTTCCCCTGACTTATCATTTGTGTATAGGATTGCCTCAAATTTATGTGTATTGATTTTTATCCTACTATTTAATTAAATTTATTAATGGTTTCTAGTAGTTTCTGGTAGAGCCTTTGGAATTCTCTACATATATTATTGTGTCATAAGCAGATAGTGAAAGTTTGATTTCTCCCTTTCTAATATAGATTGCTTTGACATTTCTTATTTGTGTGATTACACAGACAAGGACTTCCAGGACTATTATGTTAAATAGTAGTGAGAGTGGACAACCTTCTCTAATTCCAGATTTCAGGAGGAAAATATTAAGTTCTACCCCACTGAGTATGATGTTAGCCTTGGGTTTGTTGTATATGGCCATATATATTGGAAACCTTCCTTAAGCCAAACAGCTTCAGGCAAAGGGCTAGCAATAGCCAGTTGTGTGGAAATGTTTCTGAGGAAGTCTAACCCTGACAATCAACTATCCAGGCAGTCATCCCAGCAACTTACAAGCCTACAGTATTGGCCTTAGGTCCTTGCTCGGAGGGTGTGTGGATAGATGGTGTGGGGGAAGGATAAATGTGGAGGGTGGAGCCCCCACTTCCTAGTCCTGGCTTTGCCTCAGGGCATTAATGCAAACTCCTGTTCAAACCTGTAGATTTTCCAGCTTTGTGGTAAAATGGGAAACCTCTCTGGACACCCTCTACTGAGTGCTTTCTTTAAGGGACACTGGGATCCAAGTCTTTCCTAAAAGCCAGATGTGTAACACAAGTTTGTGAAAAGCAGTCCAGTCTCTGCTCTGTGACACTATCAGGATGAGGAAATGGCTGATAGGTACCAGGGTTGCAAGCAGGGTGTGCCATCCTGCAGCTCCTTGCCAGACTGACCATCTCCTGTAGGTATGAGAAGCCAGTCCAGATGTGACTTAAGGGACCAGGAGGCTGATGACACAAGTCCCATGCTCTGTTGCTGAGCTGTCTCCCCACTGCGGGAGCTACTTCTCTGGGCAAGACACAAAGGCCTAACATAGGGCTGTCAGCCTGCAGTGGACCTTTCTCATCAGAGAGCAGCACTTAGGATGGAGACAGAGTCCTGCTATGCCAGTGTGCAAGCTGTGGGCTTGTCCTAGCCTGGCTACTGGCCCTGAAAAATCCTTTAGCCTTTGCGTCATGGGACAGAGCCCAGTGATCCAGCCTTTGCTGTGCAGGCTCTGCTGAGTGTCTATGCCTTCCTGTTCCTCTTGCCCTTGTCTCTTCACTGTAGAGCTGTTGCGATTTTTGCATGAGTTATGATATGTTTATAAAATACGGCCTGTGCCAGGCTGACAAGATAGCATCAGTTCACTAAAAAACCCCAGGCTTGCCAGGCTTCGGAATTGGGCAGTAGCTGAACGGGTTAAACGCACATGGCGCACAGCTCAAGGGCTGTCATAAGCATCCCAGTTCGAGTCGCGGGCTCCCCACCTGCAGGAGGTCGCTTCGAAAGTCATGAAGCAGGTCTGCAGGTGTCTATCTTTCTCTTCTCCTCTCTGTCTTCCCCTCCTCTCTCCATTTCCCTCTGTCCTACCCAACAACAACAACAGCCATGGCAACAAGCACAACAACAAGGGCAACAAAATGGGAAAAGTAGCCTCCAGGAGCAGTGGATTCGTAGTGCAGGCACCGAACCCCAGCAATAACCCTGGAGGCAAAAAAAAAAAAAAAAAAAAAAACAGGCTTTTTGGTCCATTATCCGAGAGAGGAAAATGTTAGGGGAAGATGACCAGAGATCTCTGAACTCCAATTCCATCAGAACCCAGAGAAAGAAGAAGAAAAAGAAAAAAGAAAAAAAGAATTTACCTGTTAAAGCTGATAAATTAGAAAACTATAACCTTGACATTAATAAAAGTAGACTTATCGGGAGTCGGGCTGTAGCGCAGCGGGTTAAGTGCAGGTGGCACAAAGGACCGGCCTCTCCTCTCTCCATTTCTCTCTGTCCTATCTAAGAACGACAACATCAATAACAACAACAATAATGACTACAACAACAATAAAAAAACAAGGGCAACAAAAGGGAAATTAATTAATTAATTAATTAGAAAGAAAAAAGTAGACTTATCTACAAATTAAAAAAAAAAGATCAGGTGAAGAATATAACTTCATCATTCTTATATATCAGAACTTCCTTAGTCACTTGTCTATTGTTGAACACCTAGGTTACTTACAGGTTTGGGCTGTTGTAAAATGCTACAAATATAGGTATACACAGATCTCTTTGGATGGGTGTGTTTGTTTGTTGAGCATGTATTACAGGAGAGGAATTGCCAGGTCAGAGGGTATGTCCATTTCTAGACTTCTGAGAGTTCTCCATCAAAGCCAAAAACAGAAGTATGGATATGGGATGAACTTAATAAAACAAGAACTGAAAGAGGAAAATATAAAGTAAAAATTGCGCTGGTTTGGTGCATAACATGAAAGCAAAAGACTCTGGGAAAGGAGGGCAGAATCTATCATGGAGAGATGTGAAATTTTAACCACATGTTAACAACTATACTATATGCCATTAACATCACCCCTAATAAAGTGTTAATAAATAAATAAACCAGGCTTCAGGCATTACAAGGCAAAAATTAACAGTCAGCTTTAAGCCACCCTGGATATCAAAAGATATGCAGCTTCACACCTGGCAATTGAATAGGATCCTGATGGCAGGGTAGCACATTCTTTCACGCAGTTTCCTCAGACTCAGTTTTCATTGATATGTATATAACCAAGTCTCTCCTGCCCAGCAGCAGGCAGTTAGCTGACAGACCTCCCTCTGGCTCACCTGTGAAGCAGATGGCTCCATTTACTTTCCTCCCTTCTCCTTTTTCGTGACTATTTCTTAACTTGTTTATTCAAACAAACTTTATAAAAGCCTTTGCTACTGCCTTATTCTTTCTCCCTTACTCCCCCTGTGCGTGGCCAGTCATATGAAGGCAAAATATGTCCCCAGACAATACCTTCAGCCCACCAGCATGTTAGCTGTCATGGTCAGGCAAAAACTACTAAGTCATCGGCCCCTTGGAATGTACCTAAAATAGACCTACTAGCTTTTTTCAAAATGGAGACCCCAAATCTCTTCTGCTATACTCTTACCTTTATGTTCCTGATTATTACAACATTTGTTCTGCCTTATATCTTAATTCTTTTCAGCCACCAAGTTGCAGACGCTACCATGACACCAACCTGACTTCACTGGACAGACAAGCTCACCAATGTACCCTGGAACCCGACCTCTCTAAAGCCCTGCCCCACTAGGGAAAGATAGAAACAGGCTGGAGGTATGGATCAACCTGTCAATGCCCATGTCCAGCAGAGAAGCAGTTACAGAAGCCAGACCTCCTACCTTCTGCACCCCATAATGATGCTGGGTCCATGCTCCCAGAGGAATAAAGAATAGGAAAACTTGCAGTGGAGGGGATGGGATATGGAACTCTGGTGGTGGGAATTGTGTGGAATTGTGCCCCTCTTATTGTACAGTCCCGTCAATCATTATTAAATCAATAAAAACTGTTTTTAAAAAAGGCAGATATGTCTTTAGGTTGTATTTAGTATATGTAGTTATAATTATATCTAGCTAGGACTATGTTGATAGGTAAAAGAAAATGAAATATATATGAAGACAGGAAAAGAGCAGGGAGATAAAATGTGACAAAATATGAAATGTATAGGATCTTCACAGATGTAGGAGTAATCATCCCTTATACTTTGTGCTCTGCTGTATCTTCACAATGTATCACAATACAGTGATTTTTAAAAAGCTCCTGTTCCATCAAATGACCTCAGACCTTCTCATGAGACGAGAAAGAGTTTCACTGCTATTAAATTGCTTCTGTGTCACAATGAAAGCAGAGTTAAATCACGTCACCTTCTAGAGCTTTAGAAACAAAGCAGAGTCGGACCGGCATAAGGATCCTAGTTCAAGCCCCTGGCTCCCCACCTGCAGGGGAGTCACAAGTGATGAAGCAGGTCTGCAGGTGTCTGTCTTTCTCTCCCCCTCTCTGTCTTCCCTTCCTCTCTTCATTTCTCTCTGTCCTATCCAACAACAACGACATCAATAACCACAACAATGTTAAACAACAAGGGCAACAAATGGGAAAAAAAAATATATATATATATATATATATATATATATATATATATATATTAAAGAAAGAAATAGAGAAAAGAGAAAGAGGGTTTTCTGGACTGTCCCAGGAGGCCTAGTATTGGGATATAATTTCACCATCTTTCTCATCTGCTTTTTCTTCCCTCCAGTTCCTGTTTCTTTTCTTCGGCGACTTGTGTCAAAATAGAAAATGCATGTGTTTCGGAGCAAGGCTTGTGAGTTTGAATTTGAGTGGGTTTGGCCAGGTTGGATACCGGCTGTACCTCTTAATCATCACATCAAATGCCCCCCCCCAATTTGAATACTGAGGTCTTAACCCCAGCTCCTCAGAATATAGCCTTTGAGAGGTTAATTTACACCAAGGCTGCAGGCTGGGTTCCAATCTGATAACTGGTGTACCTGCTTATAATAAAGGGAGGGGAGGTCACAGAGGGTGTCAGGGACTCACAGAGAGGAGAGAGCCTTGAGGACCTGTTGGTATGCTTTTAAAAACCCCTTCTGTTTCATTTGGTTTAATCCCCCCTGCATTCTATTTACATAACACTGTATTCTATTTACATAACCTCTGTTAACAAGCACCACCCTCCCTCCAGGGCATTGGTGGTTCAGTGGTAGAATTCTTGCCTGCTCCGCCCCCTCTCCTTGTCGTACCCTGATTTTCACCAGTCACTTTTCTCTCCACCCTCTCTGCATCGCACCCTGTTCCCACCCTACTGGGCTAGTATATTTATAAGGACAAGATTGTTTGTAGTTTTTAGTTTTAGCTTAGCTTGGTATAGATTGCGCTGCGTCCTACATGAATAAAGAGATACTGCGTACCACCCAGCCATGAGTCCCAGGTCGTCTGTTACCCGCCCATGAAGCCAGCCCGGGGAAAACAACAAGGACCCAAGGAGAAGGTGACCTACCAACCCAGGAAAGAGTCTTCCAAGAAAGCCAACTAAAAACACTTTGGTTTGGGACTGCTGCCTTATAGGATTGTGAGAACACACATGACCTTTTCTCTCTTCCCATATCTTGGATGGAACTTGAAGGAATCTTCTTAAGTGAGATCCGCCAGGAGAAGGATGAACATCAGATGATCCCACTTGAAAAGCAAGGCAAAGACAAAAAAAAAGGAGGGGGTGCATGTGGAGTGAAACCTTGACTAAATGGGGTGTATTGCAGCAAAGCAAAGGACTCAAATGGGGTTGGCACAGAGAAAGAGCATCAGCCTCATATTCTAGAGCCCTACTAGGGAAATATAGAGACAGGGTGTGTGTAGGGATTGACCTGCCAACATCCATGTTCATTGAAGAAGCAATTACAGAAGCCAGAGTTCCCACCTTACACACACCAAAAATAACTTTGGCCCATACTCCCAGAGGGGAGAAAATGCTAGAGGAAGATGACTAGAGGGCTCAGAGCCCCTACTTCTTTCTTTCTTTCTTTCTCTCTTCCTTCCTTCCTTTCTTTTTTTCTTTCTTTCTTTACTTATTTATTTATAAAATGGAAGTATTGACAAGACCATAGGATAAGAGGGGTACAATTCCATATAATTGCCACCACCAGAACTTTGTATCCAATCCCCTCCCTTGATAGCTTTCCTATTCTTTGTCCCTCTGGGAGCATGGACCCAGCATCATTATGGGGTGCAGAAGGTGGAAGGTCTGGCTTCTGTAATTTCTTCCCCACTTCTTCTTCTAGCGTTTGCCCTTATTCCATAGCCAGTCAACAGCGTCAGGTTGAGACTGATGTAAAGTTTCGAGACCTCCTTTGAATCTGGAGAGGTGGCAGCCATTGACTATGTGGGTCATAGTCTGTCTGTAGCCGCAGGGGCAGTTCGGGTCGTCTCTGGCTCCCCAGCGATGGAACATAGCGGCGCACCGGCCATGGCCTGTTCCATAGTGATTGAGGAGGGCCCAATCATAACGTGCTAGGTCAAAGCCGGGTTGACGCTTGCAAGGGTCTGTGATGAGGTGTTTGTTCTTTACCTCAGCTGACTGCCAACTCTGTTTCCATGAGTCTGGAACAGAGAAGTTCAGTGTAGGTGTAGGGGACCAGATTGGGTGACGAGACGTCAAGCGTTGAACAGGGTGAGCGAAAATATCCGCATATATTGGCAGGTCCGGTCGAGCATAGACGTGGGAAATGAACTTAGATGATGCCGCATCCCTACGAATATCTGGCGGGGCGATGTTGCTAAGAACTGGCAGCCATGGAACCGGGGTGGAACGGATGGTTCCAGAAATTGTCCTCATGGAGGAATATAATTTGGAATCGACCAAGTGGACATGGGGGCTACGGAACCATACTGGGGCACAGTATTCTGCAGTGGAATAGCATAATGCCAGAGATGATGATCGTAGTGTGGAAGTGCTCACGCCCCATGAGGAGCTGGCCAGTCTTGCAATGATGTTATTCCTCACGCCCACCTTTGCTGCAGTTTTTATGAGATGTTCGTGAAATGACAGGGTGCGATCGAGAGTAACGCCAAGATAGACTGGCTGGGCTTCATACCGGATTCTCGTATCGCCAAGCTGCACATTAAGCTCACGTGAGGCCGAGGCATAGTGTAGATGGAAAACAGATGATACCGTTTTTGCAGTGCTAGCGATTAGTCACCATTTTTTACAGTAATCAGATATCAGAGACATGTCTTTCGTGAGTGTTTCCTTGAGGATGTTGAACTTGGATGCCTGAGTTGCACAGCAGATGTCATCGGCGTAGATGAACTTCCTTGAAGAAGTTTCTGGGAAGTCATTGATGTAAATATTAAATAGCGTAGGAGCCAGAACAGAGCCCTGGGGAAGGCCACTTGAGACAAGTCTCCATCTGCTAGACTTGTCACCCAGATGCACCCGGAATCTTCTGTTTTGGAGAAGAAACGATATAGTGTTGGCCACCCATGGAGGCAGGCATCTTGAGATCTTGACTAGGAGACCATGGTGCCAGACCGTGTCATAGGCTGCTGTGAGATCAACAAAGACAGCACCCATCTTTAAATTATTCTCAATCCATTTTCAATGTAAGTTGAGAGGGCCAGGACTTGTTCGCAGGTAGATCTTCCTGGGCGGAAACCAGCTTGGGTGGGTGATAGGAATTTCTCTGTAAGAGGAGAAATACGTGACAGAAGCAGCCTCTCAAGAAGTTTGTAACACATGGAGAGGAGAGAAATTGGTCTATAGCTGGCGGCCAGTGTTGGGTCTTTCTTTGGTTTCAAAACTGCTATTATCTTCTCACGATGCCAAATTTTGGGCATAGATTCTTCCCCACTGAACATGGGTATTGGCAGGTCAGTCCATACTCCCAACCTGTCTCTCTCTTTCCCTAATGAGGTAGGATCTGCAGAGATGGCTGAGCCCCTATTTCATCAAGACCCTAAGAGATAGAGGAAAAAAGAAAGGACACTAGGAGGTAGTGATAGATACGGGTGTGACTTAGAAAGGAAGAGAAGGCAGGGCCATAGAAAAAATAGGCAAGGGGCCAGGTGGTGTGCACCTGGTTGAAAGCATGTATTACAATGCACAAGGACCTGGGTTTAAGCCCTTGGTCCCCACCTGTGGAGGGAAAGCTTTGCAAGTGATAAAGCAGAGCTTTCTCCCTCTCTATCTCCCCCTTCCCTCTTAGTTTCTGACTGTGTACCCAATAAATAAAGATAATAAAAAAGGGCAAAATATATATGTGTAAATATAGGTAAAAAGTTATAGCGATAATAGTCAAGTTATATCTATGACCTTGGGAGAATGCCTGTACCCTCCAATGGAGGGAATGGGGATACAGAATTCTGGTGGTGGGAAGAGTGTGGAATTATACCCCTGTTTTCTTTTTGTAATTTTGTAAACCAGTATTAAATCACTAATACAAAATAAATTCTTTAAAATTTAAAATAAAAGGACATACATTTCAGTCAACATGTCTATTTTCTTTTGCCAACAGAAATACTGCTGGGGCTCCATGCCTGCACAAGGAATCCACTATTCCTGGAGACTTGCATTGTTTTTATAGGGCAAAGAGAAAGTGGAGAGAGATGGAGGGAGGTGAAGAGAAAGAGAGATCTGTAGACCAGCTTCATAGCTCATGAAGCCTCCCCACTGCAAGTGGGAGTTGGGGACTTGCACCCATGTCCTTGCACACAGTAACATGTGCACTCAACCAGGTACACAACCACCCAGCCCCTGTCATTTCCTTTCCATTCTCTCATCAGACTCCTGTGCAATGTGCTGGCCTCCTTGGATAGGTACCTTGTCCCTTTGTCCCAGATCCAGCTCTGTTCTGGGCCATACCCATCCTCCTAGCAGAGGGCCATGAAGCTAACAGTCCCTCTTTGACACCTGTATTCCTCTCAGGGACTCCCAGGCCTCCTGATAGTTGAGAGCCATTCAACCCCCAACAACATAATATGTCACAGCTGAGCAATGATCTGGTTTAAAAAAAAAAAAAAAAAAGTAAGTATGTCTTCTGTTTTGTCTGATGTAAATGTGTCTGAAAGCACAGATACCCTCATTTTCACCTGCATGGATTATCATTGCCCCCTCCCTTCACTTTGTCCTTACATCTGAAGCAAGCCACTTGTGGATGCCTTATAAACTCCTTTTTAAAAAATCCACTCAGTCACTCCACATTGGAGATATTAGTATATATAGTTTGCTTTGAAGAGCTAGCTTCTGTTTTTCATTCAGACAGAGGCAGAAAAGAGAGACACCACAGCTTCATCCATTGCCACAGCACCTCTTGTGTTGGTCAAGCACATGGCAAAGCATGGACCCTTCACAGTATGGGCTGTTTCTCTGTTGATAATTGTTGATAATTAAAGTCTATTCACTGATAATTTGTTTTCTTTTCTCTCTTTTTTTTAATTTAAAAGTATTTTTCTTTATTTATTGCATAGGGGTAGAAAGACATCTAGATGGAAGGAGAGATAGGGAGAAAGGAAGGAAAAGAAAGAAAGGAAGGAAGGAAGGAAGAAAGAAAGGAAGAAAGAAAGAAAGAAAGAAAGAAAGAAAGAAAGAAAGAAAGAAAGGGGAAATGGAGGAAGAAAGAAAGACACCCGCTTATGAAGCTTTCCCCCTGCAGGTGCTGGGCCTGGAACGTGGACCTCAGGTTTAACAAAGCACACACCCTAACTGGTGAGATCTCTTGCCCTGTAGTCTATATTTTTAATGATTTGTAGTTTAGTCACTAAGATAGCTTATTAAGATAAGCATTTAGTCTACCATTACTGTATATTTACCTCTACCAGTGGAACTTATACTTGTGTATGTTGTTTCTAATTAACACCTTTTGCAACTTAAAGAATTTTCACTAGCATTTCCTATAAGACTAGTTTAGTGACCTAGTTTAGACCTACTTCACCACTTGTGAAACATCCTCCCTGCAGGTGGGGAGTGGGGACTCGAACCCAGGTTCTTGATAAGTGTGCTTAACTGGATATGCCACTGCCTGGCCTTTTCCTTGCTGTTCTAATTGGCTGAGTTCCACTGTTCTGTCACTGAGCTCCTTTACTTTTCAGTTTTGTTTTTCTTCAGCACTTTAAAAAAAAAAAAAAAAAAAAAGAAAGAAAAGAAAAAATAGAGGTGGGGTAAAGAAGCATAGAGAAAGAGAGAGGAAGAAACACCACAGCCACTGTGTCACCCTCTGCAGAGTTTCTCACAGTGGTGCTTTCAAGTAGATGCTAGGACTTAAGCCCAGAGATCACGTCATAATGCACATGCACTTCTGGGCAAGCAATCTCCCAGCAGCCCTAAAAATGTGTACACATAGTGTTTTCTCTTAGTAAAAAAACAGTTTTATGTAAGATATACATGTAGATGTATGTGTATCTGTGACGTGAAATACTCTATCCAATGAGATGGTTTTATTTTCCATTCCAGGAAGAGCACGCTCATGTTATTCAAATACGCTCTTGACATGTCTTGTAGATTTGTTGTGATTTCATCATTTTAACCTACCATCTGTCTTCTAGAAGACCTTGTAACATCTACTTATAACTGTGTCCTCACTGTTGTATTCTTTATGACATTATCTAATTTCCTGTAATGTGTTTTATTCTGAGGGATTTCTGAAGCATATTCATCACAAATAAATATGATTATGGCACTCTGCAATTGAAAAAAGATGATATCATGTCCTTCAAGGTAAAATGGATGGAACTAGAGGTGATTATGCTTAATGAAGTAAGTAAAGAGGTGAAAGACAACTACTAGATGGTTTCACTTATATATGGATTACAGATGACTAAAAACACATGAACTCACAAAAAAAAAAATAGAAGTAGTCAAACTATCTCTAAGACTTTGTAAGAACTATGGTTGGAGGGTGAGGGCACAGAACTTTGATGGTAGGTGTGGTATGGAACTATACCTTGGAATCTTATACTTTTAAATCACTAATAAAATTGTTTTTGAGAAAAACAAATATGATATGACCCTTTTTCTATTTTAAATGTTTTATTTTTTATTAGTGATTTAATATTGATATCCAAGATTGTAAGAGGTTTAATTATAATAGAGGTGTAACTCCATATAGTTCCCACTACCAGAGTTGTGTGTCCCAACCTCTCCACTGGAAACTTTCCTATTCTTTATTCCTCTGGAAGTATGGATGGGAAGGTGAGAGTTCTGACTTCTGTTAGTTGCTTCTCTGATGGACATGGCAGGTTGATCCATACCCCCAGCCTGTTTCTGTCTTTCCCTCGTGGGTTAGGGCTCTGGAGAGGTGAGGTTCCAGGAAACATTGGTGAGGTCGTCTGCCCAGGGAAGTAAGGATGGAATTATAGTAGTATCTGGAACTTGGTGACTGAAATGCAGTAAGATGGAAAAAATGTTTAATAAACAGGAACCATAAAGTAGGAGTAGAGCAGCAGATAAAAGAGTAGGTAGAAGGAAGCTAGGAAGTCTATTTTAGGAATGTTCCTAGGAAACTATGTCTTAATAATCTTTGTTTGAGCTCAATAATTAACATGTAGGTGGACCAAAAATATTACCTGGGACCCTTCTTTTTCAGTGGACTCTTGTCATTTCCAATACTTCAAAATAATAGGCAATTGATGTGTTGTTTTCTGTATATCCTATATGGCATTAGAGAGAATTGATCTGCCATCTGTACATGAACTGGAGCTGAGAAGCACTAAAATTTCTTTGATTGGGTTGAGTACATAAACATTAATATCTTGATTTTTCCATTACTCCTTGTTGAGTTCCACCCTGTCATTATTTCACCTCTGTTGAATTGTTTTAACCTTCTGTTAAACTGATTTCTATCAGTGAGCCTTAGAGATCTGGTGTTATGATACACTTAACTTGATTTCCATGTTACCAATACTTGCTTATACTTTCATAATTTTGTATCCCAAGTTTACATTACGCTTGTCAAATACATTTTTTTTTGATAATCCTTATTATCTTGGGCCAATAAAATAGCTCACCTGAGAGTCTGTAGAGTCTTCACTCTTGTTCTGTCTCTCCCAGGCTCCCTGAGCCTGGGCATCAGATTCCTACAAAGGAAATCTATCAAAAAAAAATCTACAAGGGCTTCCTGAAAACTAAGCTATGTGCTCAGGGACCAATTCAGCTAGCAAAGTGACTACCTGACCATGCATGAGCCCCTGAATTTGAGCCTCAGCTCTGCAAGGAAGTACATGGATGACACCAGGGAGCTCCAAGGACGGTGGAGTGGTGCTTTACCATCTCTCCTCTGTCTCTGTTTGTCTCCACCTCTCTCCTCTCTTTCTCTCTAAAGTAAAGAATGAAAAAAATTACCCTGGAAGGCTGCTCAGCGGTAGTGTCACACAGGCACGGAGACCCTGGTTCTGCATTCAAAAAATAAAAGTCAAAAATACATAGCTGGGACTTCAGGGATCTTCTCAGACCTGAAAGTACTGTCTCCATAACTACCACCCCCCTTCTTCTGCCCATGATCTCTGCCTAGACAGCCTCCCAGAACCCTGAACTAAGCTAGACACAAGCGAGGTGATTTCCATGACCGAAGGTCCCCAGAGTTTCCTAGTCACTAGCAAAGGTCTTAGAGTTTCCAAACCCCAGCACACTCCCAGATGCCCAGGGAGAACACAACCACTTGCCCTCCCCCCTCCTGCCTCCCGCCTCTAAACGCCCTGCTGTGGAAGCGCTGTCCTGGAGCTTATGGTGTCCGCTGGGCCCTTGAATCCAGCCTCAGGCAAGATGCAAGATGTGCACCCAAGATCGACAAGTGAGCGCTGGGCTGTTTTTGCATCCAGCTGAACAGAGGCTGCTGGAGAGTGATGGGTGTAGAGCAGCCCGGGAATACTCTTTATGGCGACTGGACAGAAACTCTGCCTTATGTCTGTATCGGGTGAGAGTCTGAAACCCAGGAAAGTGGGGTGACTGTGAATCAGCTGAGACAGACATGTCCTCGCCCGTCTGAACAATTAGACACAGGCCAACCTGTCCCCAGTGCATCTGCTCACACCAGACCTGAGGAGAGGAGCAGAGAGCAGCCAGGAATCAGGCTTCAGGGGAGGTGGGAAGTGAAGGTTTGTCCCGGCACAGGGGGTTCTAGCCAAATATATATATGTAGATAGTTATAGAAATAATAGTAGGGCTGGAGAGACAGCATAAAGGTTATGCAAAAGCCTTTCTTTTTTTTTAAATTTATTTATTTCCCCTTTTGTTACCCTTGTTCTTTTTCATTGTTGTTGTGCTTATTATTGTTGTTATCGTTGGACAGGACAGAGAGAAACGGAGAGAGGAAGACAGAGAGGGGGAGAGACAGACAGACACCTGCAGACCTGCTTCACCACCTGTGAAGCGACTGCCCTGCAGGTGGGGAGCCGGGGTCTCGAACCGGGATCCTTAACGACGGTCCTTGCGTTTTGTGCCACGTGGCGTGCGCTTAACCCACTGCGCCACCGCCTGACTCCCTGCAAAAGCCTTTCAAGCCTGAGGCTCTGAGTTCAGAGGTCAATCCCCAGCACCACCATAAGCCAGAACTGAGCAGTGTTCTGGTAAAAACAAACAAAACAAAACAAAACAAAACAGAAATAATAGTCAACCCATATCTGTGATCTTGGTAAAACTAATGCAATTTCCAATGGAGAGTTAAGGATACAGGACTGTGATGGTGGGGAAAATGTGGAATTGTACCCCTGTTATCTTGTAATTTTGTAAATCAACATTAAATCACCAATAAAAATAAATAAATAAATAAATAAATAAATAAATAACTTCAGTGTGGCTGGTACTACAAGGAACTTGACAAAAACATTTTAACCGTCAGCCTCCAGGTTCCAGTTCTTGATGACATTCAATGCCACCCATGTTGCTTTGGTAATTTCCAAATTAAAAAAAATCAAGTTATATATATAATTTGGTTGTAGCAATAACTATCTATTGCCTTCTTAAACCCTAAAACAGCAGGAAGCTTCCCCATTTTCTATAAAGCCTGTATGTCTCCCAGGCCTGGAACCTCTAGGGTGGGGATAACTTTCTTGCATGCTTCTCCTAGTTCATACCACCTGATAATGCATCTGCTGATTCTGACCTAATCAATGCAAACAGTACTACCCTGGCATTTATAAATGTACACACTTTGGACTGTGTCTAGAGATGTCAGGCGTGGAATGTCAACCCTTCAGCTTCCTTACTCTGCCACCAGGTTCCAGATGCTACCATGATGCCAACCTGACTTCCCTGGGCAGACGACCCCACCAATATGTCCTGGGGCCCCTGTATCCCCAGAACTCTGCCCTACTAGGGAAAAGAGAGACTGGCTGTGAGTATGGATCGACCTGCCAACGCCCATGTTCAGTGTGGAAGCAATTATAGAAGCCAGACCTTCTACCTTCTGCACCCCATAATGATCCTGGGTCCATACTCCCAGAGGAATAAAGAATAAGAAAGCTATCAAGGGAAGGGATGAGATACAGAGTTCTGGTAGTGGGAATTGTGTGGAATTGTATCCCTCTTTAACTATGGTCTTATCAATATTTCCATTTTACAAATAAAAGTTTTTTTAAGAAGAAAGGAACCAAGCCTCAGCAATAATCCTGGAGTAAATAAATATTTTAAAGGCAAAAAAAAAAAAAAAAGAAAAGAAAAGAAAAAAGTTTAAAAACCTACATGGACCAAGCATGCACTTGGTTGAGCACACACATTACAGTGCACAGGGAAATGGCTTCAGACCTTGGGCCCTCACTTGGAAGGGGAAAAGCTTCAGAAGTGGCAAAACAAGTCTGCAGGTGTCTCTTTCTGCCAGTCCCTGTTCAGGGCACCATTTGCCGGACTGGACTAGAGAGATGACCAGGGACTCATGGCTGAGCTGGGAAGCAGCATCTTGTTTATTAATCAGATACATCGCCTTTTATGCATCTCTTCACCAGAAGTGGCAAGCCAAAGGAAATGACTAGGAGAGGGGGCAGAGCAAAAAAAGAGTGCAAAAAGAACATAGAAAGCTTCCATCTAACCAGTGGGTATTAAACCAATACCCTGCAGGCAGGCCAGGACCCAGGAAAAACAGTGATTATGTATATAGACCACATCTTAAGTAATACAAGCGAACCTAATGTGATGATCAAAACAGAAGGTCTTATAAGCAGAATTCAGAAGCATACCAACATCTTTCTCTCTCCCTTTCTCCCACTCCATCTCCCCCTTTTGTCTGGATTGCCTGGCTGTTTCTGCATGCTCCCATGCAAGTTACATATATTAGCAGGAGTTGTCGAGTGCCTTCCAGCAGCATATGTACCATGCTTCCCTTTACTGGTGTTGCTGCTGTTGGAACACTTGTCAAACATTCCAAGCTACAGTGGGCTGTTTCTTTATCCTATGATTTATTGAGGGGCTGAGTTTAAATGGGTTAAGTCCATCAAGAGTATGTAGTATGGCACTGTTCAATGACTAGTTCCATTAGCAAGTATGTAAGTATTCATTACTGTTTCTTCTGTTGTATATATAATCATATTTATGTTATGTATTTGAAATAAAAATAGAGGGCTTATACAATTCATACCTAAAAGCAGAGACAGTAGAAAGCTATCAAGTAAGGAGTAAGAAAAATCCCAGTAGCATAGGACCGAGAGTCCCAACAATAACCATGATGGCAATGAGAATGACTAAATTAATGTTTTTAGACCTTCTCTTCTTGGTCAACTTTTTTTAATTTGTAATATGTGTGATGCCATATAAAATGACTTTTTGGAAACAGAAAGTGACTATAAATATGCCATTTAAAATGCTTAATCTTCAATTAATTTTAATTAATTCTTTATACTTCCTCTGATTTAACATTTGTTGATAGTTTTGCCAGAGTTATCACTAACATGGCATTTCCAAATGGTGATATTCCGTTTCCATTACAATTCTACACTTATTACTCAGAATTCTACTGTTAGGAAGAGTTTCATCTTCTCCATTGGTTTATAGATGCACTTATTTATGTTAGTATACTTTTCTTATCATATAGGCAATGGATATTCACTATTATTCTTTAATTAGAAACTTGGATAAGCTTAGATTTGGCCATTAGAATGTAAATAAAGCTGTTTCATTTATCTTTTTATGTGCTTTCATTATTATTTAACTTTTAATTTTCTGGAACCACAACATATTATAAGTTCATCTCCTTACTTTTCCTACCCTATACCTCTTATCCTATGCTTTAGTCAATGTTTCCTTTTTATAAATAAAAAAAAATAAAATATCAATTTCAAGCATTTTGCAGCACTCAAACTCTTTTTTTATAAAGAATTTATTTATTTATTATGTACTAGGTAGAGACAGAGAAATCAAGAGGGAAGGGTAAGATAGAGAGGGAAAGAAAGACACCTGCAGCACTGCTTGCCCACTTCTGATACTTCCCCCCTACAGTCGGGGACAAACTCTTTGTTTTGTTTAGTTCCAGTTGTCAGTATGCTATTGTACTTTCTAAAAAATTATTTATAAAAAGGAAACATTGACAAAACCATAGGAAAAGAGGGGTACAACTTCGCACAATTCTCACCACCAGATCTCTGTATCCCATCCCCTCCCCTGATAGCTTTCCTATTCTTTAACCCTCTGGGAGTATGGACCCAAGATCATTGTGGGATGCAGAAGGTGGAAGGTCTGGCTTCTGTAATTGCTTCCCCACTGAACATGAGCGTTGACAGATTGATCCATACTCCCACCCTGCCTCTCTCTTTCCCTAGTGGGGAAGGGCTCTGGGGAAGTGGAGCTCCAGGACAGATTGGTGGGGTTGTCTGTCCAGGGAAGTCTGGTCAGCATCATGCTAGCATCTGGAACCTGGTGGTTGAAAAGAGAGTTAACACACAAAGCCAAACAAATTGTTGACCAATCGTGCACCTAAAGGCTGGAATAGTGCAGATGAAGAGTTGGGGGGGAGGGCTGGGGAATCCTCCATTTTGTAGACAGCTAGTAGGCGTATTTTAGTTAAATTCCGAAGGGCCTGTGGCTATACTAGTGGGGTTTTTTTTTCCCCCTTTTTCTTTTTTCCCCTGAGCCTGAAATCTGATAGATATGCAGATGGATCTAAGTTATTGCCTGGGGAGATGATGTCATGGCTGGAACAAGGGCCAGAAAGCTGGATCAGGGAAGAGAGTAGTCCCCTAATATGGGGAAGGGGTATAAATATTGTTGACTATAAGCCCTATCAATTTGATGTGATCTGGGGCCCATAATCAGCTTAGAAGCCTATGTGACCTCTGCATCCCTATAGATCTGAGCTCACATTCTGTAGTCATGAGTAGGAACATTCCATGTTGCCCCAGTATCGACCCATCTTCCTCAGGTGTAGCATAGAGTATACTGTCCATCCTCCCTTCAGAGGATGGAACATTCTCTACCACTGTTGATCCAAGTTGAGGGCAAGGTGCTATGGGGGCCCACAAAGGGGTCTATTGTGTTGTTCCTGATAGAAATGACCAGTAACAATGGAGAGAGGGATTTATTCAAGGTCTAGGCCCGTCATGTCTGTTTGGGAATCTCCAGACTCCCCGATTAGGGCCACAGCTGATGGGGTGGCCTGATAGTGACTAAAAACTCATCATTAAAATTAAATTATGCCAGTCTCTTGCCCAAATTCAGCATTTGCAGTCCTTGCTTTGATAAGGTTAGCTTTGGAGTGAGTGAGAGAACTATAATGGGAAGTAGGTGAGGAGGGTATCTAAGTCTAAGTAAACACTATTTCATTATGAACTTGATACTGACTCACTACAGACTTGTGTGTTTTTGCTTTCAGGTATATATTTTGCCCTAATTTATGGATACATATGAACATATCCTCTAGCTTATGGGACCTGGTCTAAATCTAGGTTTTGGGACTTTGTTAGGAAGTGAGCCTCCTGGAATGAAATTAGAGAATACCATGAAAGGAAAGGTCTCACCCTAGTAATGAGGGTGAAGGGTTGACATTCCATGCCTGACGTCTCTGGACACAGTCTGAAGTGAAGCATGCTAAGGTGGTACTCATTTCATTGATTAGGTTGGCATCGGCAGATGTGATATCATTTGATGTGACTTGAGAGACACATGCAGGAAAGAGAGCCCCACCCCAGAAGTTCCAGGACTGGGGGAAATACAGGCTATATAGAGAAAATGGGAGGTTCCTGCTGTCTTAGGGTTTAAGAAGACAATAGATAGTTATTGCTATAATCACATTGTTTGGCAATTGGTTAACTTTGAAAAATCCCTTTGTTAGGATTTGCTGTATCATACACACCATAACCATATTTTATGTCCTTTGACATTATTTGTATATAGCTATGCCACCGGTTGCTTCTGTTCTCCCTGAACTAAGCTTTTAAGAGGGTCAAGATATAGACTCAGCCTATGTATTAAAAAGATTCAGTCTGTGCTTTAAAAAGTTTGAGACATTCAATCAGTTTTTCCCCTCTCATATTACTTAGTGATTTATATGACTACAAATTAATAGGAGTGTACATAAATACCATTCACATCACCAAAAGACTGTGTTTCACCCCACCCTGCCCCATGAAGCTGAACATCCACCCTCACCCACAACTTAGGGTTTTTACTTTGGTGCCCTACTCCAAATTTAGTCATATCCTGCTTTGAGTTTCCCTTTCTGTTCTTGTTTCTCAACTTCTGTTTATGAGTGGGATCATCCCATACTGGTCTTTATCTTTCTGACTTAGCTCACTTAATATAATTCCTTCTAGCTCCATCCAAGATGGGTCAGAGAAGGTGGGTTCATTGTTCTTGATAGCTGTATAGTATTCCATTGTGTATATATACCACAGCTTTCTCAGCCACTCATCTGTTGTTGGGCACCTGGGTTGCTTCTAGGTTTTAGCTATTACAAATTGTGCTGCTAGTCACATAGGTTTACACATATCTTTTTGGTTGGGTGTTATGGAGTCCTTGGGGTATATCCCCAAGAGAGGGATTACTGGGTTATATGGAAGGTCCATGTGTAGCCTTCTGAGAGTTCTCCAGACTGCTCTCCACAGAGGCTGGACCAATTTACATTCCCACCAGCAGTGCAGAAGGGTTCCTTTGTCCCCACAGCCTCTCCAGCATTTGTTGCTGCTGTCCTTTTTGATGTATGCCTTTCTCACAGGAGTGAGGTGGTATCACAATGTTGTCTTTATTTGCATTTCTCTGACAATCAGCGACCTGGAGCAAATTTTCATATGTTTGTTAGCCTTTTGGTTCTCCTCTGTAGTTAATGTTCTGTTTATATCCTCTGCCCATTTTTGGATGGACTGCAAATGCTTTTTTGTTCCTAAGTTTGCTGAGCTCTTTGTATGTTTTAGTGATTAGTCTCTTGTCTGATGTATACCAGCCTGAGAGAGCAGCACAGATGGAATCTGCAGCGATACCTAATGATGAGCAGTCAGAGAAGTGAGTGGGAAGAGCAGGTGCTGGTATCTTAAACCCGAGAGAGGAGAGCTGTTCAACCAAGAACAGATGAGCAAATGTATCAGGTGCAACAGAAGAATTCAGAACTTAAGCTAAAAAATTATCTGTCACATTTAGCATTTAAGAGAGATTTTAAGTAATCTTAATAAGAATACTTAACAGATTATTGCACAGATTAATAAAAGGATTGGCCAAGAGATATACTGGAAAAAATATATTCAACTAATGGACAATTATTGTCTCTATAACAAGCTTTGTTAGAATCATTAAACAAGTAAATGCAGTAAAACTTGAGGCTGGCTTAGACCTCACTTAAATCCTAGGTGTGCTTCCTCCCCATCTTGAGGTCAGACCCCATAGACCAATTTGGATACAACAAATGATACTCTGTGCTTTAACAGCTGGGAGAAAAATCCAAGCTTATCAGATAAAGAAGGGTCTACAAAAGCTGGAAAAGAGTAAGAAACTGGCTCACCTAATGGTGGTCTCTTTGGTCACCACCAGTCCACCCAATCACCTGGGGCCCAAGTCAGGGAATCCTAGGATTTCCCCTGTAGATAGAATGGGCCTAGAATTCTAACTGTTCTCTTCACCAACATGAGTCACTTCCATCAGGCTTCTCCAGGACCTTGCCCACACTAGTAGTAGAGACTGACCCACGTTCTAAAGGAAGGCCAGGTCAGCCTGCTCTGCCACTTGAGGAACACTAGTCCTGAAATAAGTGCACCTAGAATGTTCCTAGCTGAGACCATGGACTGTGAGCTCAAACTGACAGGGACCAAGAGGTTATACAGGTTCCTGTACTAAATATGATTATACACAGGCCCTTGGTCAGATTGATTTGATAAACTGTTCATTGTATTTATATATTTTCTTCAAGTTTGGGAGCTACTGCCTGCATTAATCCATCTTTCTAGTTTTTTATAATGTTTTTTTTTTCACTTTTTATTGATTTAATGATAGACAAGACCATAGGATAAGAGGGGTATAATTCCATACAATTCCCACCATTAGAGTTCCATATCCCATCCCCATTATTGGAAGTTTTCTTATTTTTTATCCCTTGGGAGCATGGAACCAGGATCATTATGGGGTGCAGAAGGTGGAAGTTCTGTAATTGCCTTTCCACTGGACTTGGGCTCCAGGACACACTGGTGGGGTTGTCTGTCCAAGGAAGTCTGGTTGGCATCCTGCTAGCATCTGGAACCTGGTGGCTGAAAAAAGAGTTAACATATAAAGCCAAACAAGTTGTTGGCTAGTCATGAACCTAAAGGCTGGAATAATGCAGATGAACAGTTACGGTGAGGGCATCTCTGTTTTGTAGATAGCTAGTAGGCATATTTTAGTTATATTCCACAGGGCCTGTGTCAGGTTCAGAAAAAGAGAGAGAGAGAGGGAGGGGGAGAGAGAGAGAGAGGTGTTTTATAGAGAAAGGGGAAGATTCCTGCTGTCTTAGATTAGAGTTAAGACGGCAATAGATAGTTACTATCTAGAAGGAATTATGTTAAGTGAGATAAGTCAGAAAGAGAAAGATGAGAATGGGATAGTCCCACTCATAAATAGAAGTTGATAAAGAAGAACTGAAAGGAAAACACAAAGCAGAATTTGACTGAGTTTGGAGTATTTCACAAAAGTAAAAATCTCTGGGTCAAGGGTGAGGGTAGATTTCTAGCTTCACTGTAGGGGGATAGGGGTAGAGAAACAGACCTTTGGCAGCTTTCTAGTTCTATTCTCAATTCTGACTACATCTTCCCAAACAATATTTTTAGACCACCTCCACGTTAACTATCAAACTCAGGCAAACATTATAGCAGTCATGACCCTCTAGGAACATACTGAAAATAGAATTCATAACCATACCACCCTTAAAACCCTATGTTTACCTGATCTATTCCTACTTTCTGGTCCCTACTTATTAAACATTTTGTCTGACCTCATAACTTACTGCCTTTCAGACACCAATTGCCGATGCTATGATGATCCATTCTAAACTCCATCACTAATGTGTCCCAGAATCTCACCTCTCCAGAGCCCTACCCCATTAAGTGAAAGATAGTAACAGGCTGGGGGTATGGATCAACCTGCCAATGCCTATGTCCAGCAGAGAAGCAATTACAGAAGCCAGAACTCCTGTCTTCTGCACTTCAAAATGAATTTTGGTTCATACAGCAGAAATAGAGAAATGCTAGAGGAAGATGACCAAAGAGCTCTGAAACCCAACTTCATCAGGACCCAGAGAGACAGGAGGGAAAAAAAAAGACATTTGGAAGTAGTAATAGATGTAGGTATAACTTAGGATGGAAGAGGAGTCAGGACCATAGAAAAAAAATGGGCAAAAAAAAAAAAAAAATAGAGAGACATAGGCAGATAGTTATAAAAATGGTGATTGGGAGTCGGGCGGTGGCGCAGTGGGTTAAGCGCACGTGGCGAAAAGCGCAGAGACCCGCGTAAGAATCCTGGTTGGAGCCCCCGGCTCCCCACCTGCAGGGGAGTCGCTTTGGGCGGTGAAGCAGGTCTGCAGGTGTCTATCTTTCCCCTCTCTCTCTGTCTTCCCCTCCTCTCTCCATTTCTCTCTGTCCTATCCAACAACAAAGCAACGTCAACAATGGCAATAATAACCGCAACGAGGCTGCAACAACTAGGGCAACAAAAAGGGGGAAAAATGGCCTCCAGGAGCGGTGGATTCATGGTGCAGGCACGGAGCCCAGCAATAACCCTGGAGGAAAAAAAAAAATGGTGATCAGCCCATGTCTGTGACCATAGTTTCCAATGGTGATACAGAGCTCTGGTGGTGGGAACAGTGTGGAATTACACCCCTGTTATTTTGTGATTTTATAAATCACACACACACACACACACACACACACACACACACACACACACACACACACGGTAAGAAAGGGAAATCAAGTAAGAAGCTGTTTTTAAAATGCCACTAAAAGGGGCCTGGTGGTGGTAATCAGTTGAGTGTACATGTTACCAAGTACAAGGACCAGGGTTCAAGCCCTTAGTAGCCTTCCTGCAGGGAAGAAGCTTCATGATCAGTGAAGCAGAGCTATAGGTCTCTCTCTTACTCTCTATTCCCCTTTCCCCTCTCAATTTCTCCCTGTCCTATCAAATAAAAATTAAAAATATATAATGAATAAGTGTTATAAAATATTTTATAAAATCCCACTGAGAGGGCAGAGGAAATAGCTTAATAGTTAAGCAAATCTGAGGCTTCAAGGTCCCAGGTTTAATCTCCTGCTCCACTATAAACCAGAGCTGAACAATGTTCCGGTATTAAAAAAATAAAAGTGGGGGATGGTGGTGCACCTGCTTGAGCACACATGTGACTGTGCTCAAGGATCCAGGTTCAAGCCTCTGTTCCCCACCAGCAGGGGGAAGCTGCACACGTGGTAAAGCAAGGCTGCAGGTGTCTCTCTGTCTCTTTCCCTCTCTATCTCCCTCCTTCCCTATTTCCGGCTGTCTCTATCCAATAAATAAATAAAGGTAATAAAAAACTTTTTAAAAATTTAAAACTATTTTTTTTTAAAAAGTTTGCAGGTGGTAGCACACCTGGTTAAGTGCACATTAAAGTGTGCAAGGTCCTAGGTTCAAGCCCCTGATACCCACCTGCAGAGGAAAAGATTCATGAGTGGTGGACATTGTCTTTCCCCTTCTCTATCACTCCTTCCTCTCTCAATTTCTCTCTGTCTCTACTCACTAGTAAAAAATTAAAATATATATATTTTTAAGATTACATTAAAAAAGTAAGTAAGAAAGATCCCATTGACAGATCATAGCAGCTCATAGGTCACATCACTGATTATCATAAGAAGCAGTCAGACTCCCTCTATAATTAAAGTCGAGCCAGTAGGATTTGCTGACTGATCAGATGAGGAGTAGTCAGTAATCAGATGCTGACTGATCAGAATGAAAAAGAGAAAATCTAGGATGATTCCCAATTTGGGACTTGAATGACTGGAAATGTGAATATGCTATTACCTGAAATGCATTAGACATCTAAGAGATGTCAAGCAAAAAACAGATTTCAAAAAAAAAAAAAAAAAAAGATGAGCTGAAATAAAAATCTGGGCATCACAGATATAGATGATGCCTAAAGCTAGGCTCTATCAATTAACATTTTCCAGTAAACAGGAATGGACTTTGATGCAAAAAATACCTATGAAAGATAAAAAGAAGAGAAATCAGGCTTAGCTTCAAAAAACAATGCTTATCTAGAGCAGCAAAAGCACAAATAAATAGCTGGCACTATATCAAGTTAAAAAGCTTCTTCCCACACAGAAATCCCTAATTTCATCTGCTCCAGTCCTACCTTTGGTTTCTGTTTATTAAATAGTTTGTCCTGCTTTATATCTTACCACCTTTCAAACACAAAATTGCAGACACTGCTATGACACCATCCAATCTCCTTGGGCAGACAACTTCCTAAGTGTGTTCCTAAGTCTCACTTCCCCAGAGCCCTACCCCAATAAGGAAAGACAGAAACAGACTGGGGACATGGATCAACCTGACAATGTCCATCTCCCCATCTCCAGCAGAGAAGCAATTACAGAAGTCAGACCTTCCACCTCCTACACCCCATAAAGAAGTTTGGTCCATCATCCCAAAGGATAAAAAACAGAGAAGTTTCCAATGGGAGGGGTGGAAAATGGAACTCTGGCAGTGGAAACTGTGGAATTGTATCCCTGTTATCTTCCAATATTGTTAATCATTATTAAATAACTAATAAAATAAAATTTAAAAAAAGCTTCTACAGAAAGAAGGGGGAAGTGAAGGAGGAAGACAAGGACAAGAGCAAGGAGAAAGAAAAAGCAACCCACTGAGTGCAAACTAACATTTACAAAGCATATGATTTGATAAGAGATTAATATTAAAAGTATATAAAGAACCCAAACTACTCCATAGCAAAAAAAAAAAAAAGTCTGAACAATTCAATATATAAATGGACAGAGCATCTGAACAGACATTTTTCCAAAGAAGAAATATAGATGGCCAACTGGTAAAGGTACTCCACATCACTAACCCCTATGGAACTATGGGCCAAAACCACAATGAGATCACTATCTCTTCACATTTTTCATAATGGTTAGTATCAAAAATATAAGAAATAGCAAGTGTTGGTAAGGATGCTGAAGACAAGGAACTCTTATTCTCTGAGACTGGGAATGTAAATCGGTGTAACCAGTATGGGAACCAGTACTGTTTCCTTTAAAAAGTAAATGAATGAACGAATGAATGAATGAACACATGAATACATGAATGAATACATGAATATGTTGTGAGATATGTATTTGTATGGATATTTCAGCCGTAACAGAGAATGAAGTCTTGACATTTGAAACAAGAAAGAAGTTGTACTCTATGATCACTGTATGTCCCACTAGCAAGCATGCCTGCCTTTCCCTTTTGTTGCTGTTTTCAACCACTAGTAAGAAAAGCTGGAGCCACAGATTCACTAGGCAGTTCACTAGGTAGGGTGCCTGCATCAGGACTTAAGCCTGGATCATTCACATGGAAATAATTAATTCCCTTCCCCCATGTATATAAATGACAGACTTATAATAAAAATATTCTCAGCATGTGAATAAAAATAATCAGTAGAAAAATATGCTCTTTATTCTCAAAAAGGATGACAGAGGACCTAGTGGGGGTTGTATTGTTATGTGGAAAACTACGAAATGTCATGCATGTACAAACTGTTATATTTACTGTCAAATGTAAAGCATTAATTCCCCAATAAAAAATTTAAAAATAAATGAATAAAGACATTCTCCGCTAGCAGTTTTTATCTTAAGTATTTTAAATGTCTCTTCTGTCATGAAGAACTTTTTTAAGAAGTCTGATGAAAGCTCAATGGGGCTTTCTAAGTCAAACTTTATGAGTTGTATCCTTTTTTCAGTTAGACATCTCTAGTGCTTCATCTTGAACTCTTGATAATTTCACTCTGTCTTAGAGTAGATCTCTTTGAACTTAGATTGGCAGGTATTCTGTTAGTTTCATGGACTTGTACATTCACTTCCTTTTCCAGGTTTGGAAATGTTTGGTAAAATAATAATCACAATATATTTTTAAAAAAAAGTCTTCTGCAGATTTAATGTTTCAAAAAGGGACGGTGAGGATGCCTAGAGAGATATCATAGTAGTTACGCAAAAAGATTTTCATGTTTGTGGCTCTGAAGTCCCAGATTCAATCCCCAGCACCATGATAAGCCAGAGTAGAGCAGTTTGTATTATATAATATATATATATATGATAAATGAACAAATAAACTGAAATTAAAAGATGAGGCATGTTAACTCTTGGGCTTAGTTATCTCTTGCAGCAATATTATTTGATTAAATAGGACCTCTGTCTCCTTCTGTCTTCCTCTTCTGAGATAATCATTATCCTTGTGTTGCCTTTACTAGTGGAGTTGAATCATTTTCGTAGAATTTTTTCATATCTCCTTTCTTTCTCTCCTACCATGTGAATCACTTGTATGTTACTGTCATTGAGCTAAATCATTTCATCCTCTATTTAATCTATTCTGTTTGCATGACTGTCTCCAGCATTGTTGATCTCATTTATTGAGTCCACTACATCCTTAATCAGTATTATTTTCTTAGGCAAAGTTCAATTTCTGCCTCCAGATGATTTTATTTCGAAGATCATCATTTTTTTTCTGATTTTTGTTGCTTTTTTTTTTTTTTTCCCATGAACTTTTCTGAGTTCCCTTTCATTACTTTTGTGACCTACTCTGTGTTGTTTTCTTTCCCCAACCTTTCCTAATTTCTTCACTGGAGCAGTTTTGATAGGGCATAGGACATAATCTTCCATGCTTATGAGGATGGATTTTGTAGAGTTGTTCTTACAATGTCACACTCCCCTGATATTTCTTACTGTTATGTATAATTATTTTGTATATTTATTTACTAGACAGAGACCGCCAGAAATCGAGAGCATTGGGGGAGATTGAGAGGAAGAGAGAAAGACAACTGCAGCACTGCTTTACCACTCCCAAAGTTTTCCCTCTGCATGTGGGGACCAGGGGCTTGAACTCTGGTCATTATACTTTGTAACTAGTGCACTCAACCAGGTGAGCCACCACCCCGCCCCAAGCTACTTTTAAGTGTCTATGGCTTGTTTACTATCTAAATCAGTAACTCAGAGAGTTGCACTACTTGCACTTTTCCAGCAGATGGTGGTATGACTTTATTTTATTTCCTTGTGTTGGCCTGTTGTCTAGGATGGGTATTGAGGCTTGTATTTGTTGTTGGTTTATCTGCAGAGTGGAGGACAAATGTGAAGGAGTTAGGCATCACCATGCCTCTACTCTCTGGGTCCTAAACTTAATACTCAGGGATTTCTCTACTGCCAGTACAGTTCTGAAGGTTAGTGCCAGTACTGAAGAGTGTGGAGTAGAGAATGTAGTTTTGAAGGAGGTAAGCAATGGCACCTGGTTGAGTGCACACATGGCCATGAGTCAGAACCCAGGTTCGAGCCCCTGCTCCCCATTTGAGGGGGAAAACTTCAGTAAAGAAAGTATTGCAGTTATCTCTCCGTCCCTAACGCCCGCTCTCTCTATCTCCCATTCCCCTCTCAATTACTCTGTCCTGAGACAGAATGTGAATGAGACATCACAGACCCCTGCAAGCGTCAACCCGGCTTTGACCTAGCACGTTATGATTGGGCCCTCCTCAATCGCTATCGAACAGGCCATGGCTGGTGCGCCGCTATGTTCCACCGCTGGGGAACCAGAGACGACCCTAACTGCCCCTGCAGCTCCAGACAGACTATGACCCACATAGTCAACGACTGCCACCTCTCCAGATTCAAAGGAGCTCTCGAAACTTTACATCGGGCAAACACTAGAAGAAGAAGAATGTGAATGAGAGAGAGAGAGAGGAGGGGGAGAGGAGAGAGAGACAGAAAGGAGAGAGGGGAAAGGGAGAGGAGAGGAGAGGAGAGGAGAGGAGAGGAGAGGAGAGGAGAGGAGAGGAGAGGAGAGGAGAGGAGAGGAGAGGAGAGAGAGAGAGAGGAATCTAGAGTATTAGATAAAATACTGCTATCCATCTTGCCAGCGTCCCAGTCTGTGTGGAGCACCTCAGTCCCATCTATGGCCATCATTTGGGTAAAGGCATGTGATACCATACAGTTTCTGCAGTCCTCCCCTGGGGTCCCTCGATGATAGCACAGAAAGAAGAAAAAAAAAAGTAGAGGTATTAGTTCTTCTTTGAAGGTTTTGTAGAATTCACTTGTAAAACCATCTGGTCCAGGACTTTTATTTTTTGGAAGGTTTTTGATAACTGTTTCAATTTCATTAACTGTGATGGGCCTGTTCATGTTATCTAGTTCATTTTCATTGAACTCTTGAAACATTTTGATTTCTTCCTTTATTTCCTCTTTGACCCAGTAGTTTTTAAGGAGTGTACTGTTAAGCGTCCACATTTTGGGACTATTACTAATCTTTTGTTGATTTTAAGTGTTAGTTTAATTCCACTGTAGTCTGAGAAGATGCTTGGGATGATTTCAATGCTCTCGAATTTGCTGATGCTGTCTTTGTGGCCTAACATATGGTCTATCCTTGAGAATGACCCATGTGGACTTGAGTAAAATGTGTATTCCAGTTTCTTGGCATGAATGACTCTGAAAATGTCCAATAGTTCTAGTTTTTCTATCTCCTCATTTAGCTCCCTCATGTCTTTATTGATTTTCTGCCTGGATGATCTGTCAAGTTAAGAGAGTGGGGTGTTGAAGTCCCCTACTATGACTGTGTTGCTGTTAATATATTGCTGTAGCTCTTTCAGTAGATGTTTGATATATTTAGATGGCTTCGCATTGGGTACATAGATGTTAATAATTATTAAGTCCTCTTGATTGACTGATCCTCTGAGCATTAAGTAGTGTCCATCCCTATCTTTTAAATTTTTATTTATTTTAAAGTCTATTGTGTCAGATATCAGAATAGCTGTTCCTGCCCTTTGTGTGGGCCATTGGCTTGTATGATAGTTTCCCATCCTTTCACTTTGAGTCTGTTTGTCTTGTTGAGTTAGGTGAGTTTCCAGTAAACAGCATATTGTTGTGTTGTGTTTTCTGATCCATCTTCCTACTCTGTGCCTTTTAATAGGTGAATTCAGGCCATTAAGATTTATTGATATCAAAGATTGAAGATACTTTAACTCCATTCTTATAGATTTTTAGAGTGTTCATATATGGCATATTTATGGTGATCTGATTGTTTATAGGAGACCTTCCTTTCAGAACTTCTTTCAGGGCAGGCTTGGTGATAGTTGATTCTTTCAACTGCTGCTTATCTGAGAAGGTTTTTATGCCTCCAACTAGTCTGAATGATAGTCTAGATACAGTATTCTTGATTGAAAGCATTTCTCAATGAGCACTCCATAGATATCTTGCCATTCTCTTCTGGCCTGTAGTGTTTGTGTGGAGAAGTCTGGTGCTAATCTTATGGGTTCTCCTCTGTAGGTGACTCTTTTGTTTTTCTCTTGCAGCCTCCAGGATCCTTTCTTTATCCTTATTCCTTTCCATTCTAAATAGGATGTGTCTTGTTGTCTTTAAGTCTGGGATAATTCTATTTGAGACCCTCTGGGCTTCTTGAACCTTTATGTCTTTGATATTGTCTAGACTAAAGAAGTTCTTAGCTATTATGGCCTGAAGAATGCTTTCTGATGATTTTTTTTTTTTTGCTATTTATTTATTCCCTTTTGTTGCCCTTGTTTTATTGTTGTAGTTATTATTGTTGTTGGATAGGACAGAGAGAAATGGAGAGAGGAGGGGAAGACAGAGAAGGGGAGAGAAAGATAGACACCTGCAGACCTACTTCACTGCCTGTGAAGCAACTCCACTGCAGGTAGGGAGCCAGGGCTTGAACCAGGTTCCTTTCAACGGTTCTTGCGCTTTGCACCACATGCGCTTAACCCGCTGTGCTACTGCCAGACTCCCCTGAAGAATGCTTTCTTCCCCTCCCTCTCTTTCTTCCTCTGGTAAGCCAATAATGAATATATTATTTTCTTTTGAAGTCATCCCATAGGTCTCTGTTGTTGTTTTCAGTATCTCTTAATCTCTTTTTGAGATCTCTTACTTCTTTTTTAGTTGTCTCTAATTTGTCCTCGATCTTCCTAATTCTGTCTTCAGCCTCATTTTTTCTATTCTCTCCACCCTCTACTGTTTCCTGGAGTTCATCTATTTTGTTACCCTGTTCTGACACTGTTTTAGGTTGTTCAGCTAGTTGTGTTCTTAGCTCAGCTATTTTGGCTTTCAGCTCTCTAATAACCTTGAGATAATTAGTGTTTTCTTCCAGAGTCTCATTTGTTGTTTCTGCATTTCTGATGACAATTCTTTCAAACTCTTTACTCACTCCTGTGATTATTTCCTTAACTAGTGTTTGTATGTTGACCTCGTTATTTTGTGGTTCAACCTTTGGGGGAATTTTAGCTGGACTCTTGTCCTGGTTCATTTCTCCAATATTTCTTCTTGTTGGTTTGACCATTTTTAAAAAAGAATTTATTTATTCATGAGAAAAATAGGAGGAGAGAAAGAACCAGCCATCACTCTGGTACATGTTTTGGCAGGGATCAAACTTGGGACCTCATGGTTGAGAATCTAATGCTTTATCCACTGCGCCACCTCCTGGACCACTAACTATTTTATATAGTATGTTATAAGGTCCTTCTCTCAGTACTTTTCAAATTACTGATCACTCTTGCCTGGATTGACTTGTGTCTAAGTAAGGTAATTAAAGGGTTCACAGTTGTGGAAATTGACAGTTGTTTCAATATTATTTTAATCCCTGAGTTGGAGCACAGTGGCTTAAAAGCCTCTTTTGATCTTTTTCTCCCTGTAGGCTATTGGAGCCTAATGGCTTTTAAATTATAAGTAGGCTTCTTAGCTTAATCACTGACTCCTGACCAAGAGATAAAGCAGGGTGGGCAGAGATAATCCAGTGGTTATGCAAAGAGACTTTCACAGCCCCTGCTAGGCCATCGAGGTATAGATCTTCTCCTGAGCTTCCTCATTAGTTCTCTGTTCCCTGGTGTCAGCACAGGGCCCCCCCCCCCCCCAGGGACTCCCCCCCCCCCCCCCCCACTGCTCCAGCTTCTGAAGGCAGTAGCAATGGAGACTCACAGTTGGATTTGGTGAGTCTTAGGGGCATCCTCTCCTCCCTTCAGCCGTCCTTTTTTTGGTGAAACAGACTGGAGGTGGTGTCTCAACTGGTAAACTGCCAGACTGTTACCAGCCACTTAATCTCTCCCTAGCCTCCTCTCTGTCCATGAGCCACACGTGTTGTCACTCACTGGTGATTTGGTGGGTTCCTGAAGTTGTTCTAGTCCTGTCTTGTTGTGGTCCCACGTGGTCTCCTTTGGTATTCCTAGTTGACCTGGGAAAGGAGAGGAGAGAAACACAGCATTTGCTGCTCCGTAGCCCCACCTCCGAAAGTCTCTGGTTATTTTTTAATGCTGTTATTGTTTTCTATTTTTTATTCAGTATAGGTGGTGCTTTTGTTTAATTTTATCTTATTATATGTTCCCTGTGCATGAAACCACTAAACACAGAAATCACTAGAGATATATTGTGGTTTGGCAGGGGAAGTTGGAGGGTAGTACACAAATTGCAAGCAAAGGAATGTTTGGAGAAAATGCATGCATGCTCACACACACACACACATACACACACTTCCAAGATGCCTTTTGTTTTCATAAAACAAACTTCAGAAGGGCTAGTTCAACCTCTCCTTCCCAACTTAGTTGAGTTTCATTGTTCCAGATCAGTTGATAGTAACTATATTACAGGAGATACCCCAGTCCTTTTGCTCATTTAAGATTACCTGTGGTATGAAGAGTGTTTGCAGATAATAAAAGCACAGTGCTAAATGTATGGAGCTCATAGGTATTAGTAATCAAATTCCATTAGAAATAGTTTATTTGTTGCATTATTGTACATTGGCTCATCTTGTGATTACTTATTCCAAAAACATCTACTATGAAATGAGCATCTAATAATTTTTGAATGCTTCAAGGAGAGATCTTAAAGTAGTGAAGAACCACTAACATGAAAGAAGAAAAATGAAGGGCCGGGTGGTTAAGTGCAGGCGTTACCATGTGCAAGGACCCAAGTTCAAGCCCTTGTTCCCTCCTATAGGGGAGACACCTCATGAGCAATAAAGCAGGTCAGCAGGTGTTTGGCTCTCTCTCCCTCTCATTATGTCTCCCTCGCCTCTCAATTTCTATCTGTTCTACCTAATAGAAATAGAAAGAGAAAGATGCAAAAACAAAATGATAAGGCAATTGAATTTTTTTTCCCCATACACAAAACCTCAGTAATAATTCTTTTTTTTTTTTTTTTGTCTCCAGGGTTATTGCTGGGGCTCAATGCCTGTATTACAAATCCAGTTGCTTCTGGAGGCCCAGCTGAAGGATCCCGGTTGGAGCCCAGTAATGATTCTTAACGGTGATAGACTCTCAAGCATCACCTTTTCTTATTTCCTTTGTAAGTATAAGTGGCTTTGTGCAGCTGTCTTCTAATAGAGTAAACTGCCTCACTTTTAAAAGCAAATTTCTGTTTTCAGATTATCTCAAACATACATATGGTGGGCCTAATGTCCTATTTGTGAAATAATGATACGATCGATTTTCATAAACCACTCTAGAAGAATCAATAATCGCTTCATAAAAAAGAGCTTTGGTTTCCATAAGCAATGTAAATTGATGGCTGCCACCTAAAATCATCAGCAAGGAATAGGTTGACTTTCTATTTCCCTTGTGGTGTTCTGAACATATGAGTATGCTATCTTATACTTGTCCACTCTACTTGCCAAGGCTCTAGGCTATCTGTTGGTTTAACTGTATATTGCGAACTTACGTCTCGCTCCAGTGAAGGTACTGTATTCTCTCAGTAAGATAAACATACAATCACATTTAATCTGACCTGTCCTCCAATTGTGGCAAGATAAAGTAGTCTGAAAGGACTGCTATATTTTAGAGAACGGAGCGAAAAGAATGACAGCCAGTTAGCTTTCTGTATTTTTTTTTTTGAACAATTCTTCCCCTATTTGCCTCCCTTTTTAGGAACTGGTGTTGTGTTGTTCAATTTAGAGAGATAAAGAAGGAACTGAAAGAGACTTGAACCTGGCTTACACACATGGCAAAGTGAGTTATTTTGATGGCCCCAGGAATTGGGTGTTTTTTGTTTTGTTTTTTGTTTGTTTGTTTGTTTGTTTTTGTTTTCCCCTCCAGGGTTATTGCTGGGGCTTGGTGCCTGCACTATGAACCCACTGCTTCTGGAGGCAAATTTACCCATTTTATTGCCCTTATTGTTATTGCTGTTGTTATTGTCATTGTTGCCATTGTTGTTGCTATTGTTGGATCCAACAGAGAGAAATTGAGAGAGGAGGGGAAGACAGAGAGAGGGAGAGAAAGGCAGAAACCTGCAGACCTGCTTCACCGCCTGTGAAGTGACTCCCCTGCAGGTGGGGAGCCGGGCCTCAAACCGGGATCCTTACTCTGGTCCTTGACTTGTGCACTCTATCTGCTGTGCTACCACCCCGCCCCCAGGAACTGGATTTTAACCAAGGTTTGCAATCCCATCAAATCCGGAGAATAGAGTTCAGAAAAAAGTAAGTAGCAAAAAAAATAAAATAAAATAAAATAAAATAAAAAATACTGCAGCTTATAAACACAAAAGACATAATAATAATAATAATAGTAACAATAATGATTCAATGCCTGAATCCACAAGAGAAGGGGATCTAAAATGAGTTGTGCTTTGATTAATGCCATACCACATTTATGGCAGAAATTACAACTGGAATTTAGGTCTCCAGCATGAACTTGGATTTTCTTCTAATATAGGGACTTATGCTATTAGTGCCACAACTGGATGGAGAATTGGGAAAAAGAAAAAAAGTTATAAAGCCCAGTGAAGCACTCCAGTTGTAATTTGATACCTCCAAGAGACCCCAAGTATAAAAAAGCAGGAAGTCCTTCTTCCTGTGTCTCTTCTCTTATAACAAATTCTAGGTGCAAAAACAATTTAATTTGACATCATGGCCTTGAAAGTTTAGAAAAGCTGTCACGGGAGACCTATCCTTCCAACATTTCCCTCAGGTCTGCAAGTTTTCCAAAAGTGAGATGAGAAATAAAATTCTAACTTCTTTTCTTGGGATGGAGAAAGAATGATGGTATGATAGGTATTTGTTAATTAAAGTCAATGAATAAATTAAATGGTATTTTATAACTTTAATTTACTTAGTATTTTTTTAATGCTCAAAAAATGATATAATCTACCCCATTTTAAATTTCAAATTAACCATCATAGCAGCCCAGGAGTGGCTAAGTGGGTAGAGAGCATGCGTGTGGCCCAGGTTCAAGCCCCAGCACCACATCAGATTAGAGCAGTACTCTGTACTCCTTCACTCTGTCTCATAAAATGAATAAATTAAGATAAAAATAGGTTATTAAGTTAAAAATAGGTCTGGGGAGACAGCCTAATGCAAAAAAAAAAATTCATACCTAAGGCTATTAGGTCCCAGGTTCAATCCCCAGAATGCACAGAAGCCAGAGCTGAGCAGTGCTTTGTAAATAATAATAATAATTAATAATTTAAATAAAATAAATAAATAGATTTAATTAAATTAATTCTAAATTCAGTCCCCAGCATCACATGTTCCAGATGCTGTGTTCTCTATCATAAGGAAATAAATAAATAAACAAGATGTTAAAAATAAAAATCATCAAAGTCATGGGCCCCCTTGAAATATACCTAAAATAGACCTACTAGCCTTTTCCAAAATAGGTACCCCAAATCTCATCTGCTATTGTCTTACCTTTAGATTCTTGATTATTAGACAATTTGTTCTGCTTTAGATCTTAATGTTTTTCATCCACCAAGTTACAGATGCTAACATGATGCCAACTGACTTCACTGGACAGATGATCTCACTAATGTACCCTGGACCTTCACCTCTCCAGAGCCCTGCCCCACTAGGGAAAGATAGAAACAGGTTGGGGGTAGGGATTAACCTGCCAATGCCTATGTCCAGTGGAGAAGCAATTACAGAAGCCAGACCTTCCACCTTCTGCACCCCACAATGATCCTGGGTCAATGCTCCCAGAGGGATAAAGAATTGGAAAGCTTCCTGTGAAGGGGATGGGATAAGGAACTCCAGTGGTGGGAATTGTGTGGAATTGTACAGTCTTGTCGATCATTATTGAATCAGTGAGAAGAAGGAAGGAAGAAAGGAAGGAAGGGAGGAAGGAAAGAAAGAGTGGCTGGGTGGTGGTGCACCAGGTTGAGCACACATGTTACAGTGTGCAAGGATCCAAGTTCAAGCCCCCGGTCTCCACCCGCAGGGGGAAAGCTTCACAAGTGGTGAAGCAGGGCTGCAGGTGTCTCTCTGTCTCTCTCTCCGTCTCTGTAACTCTCTTCCCTCTCCATTTCTGACTGTCTCTATCTAATAAATAAAGATTTTTAAAAAAAATTTTAAAAGAAAGAAATGTCATCATAATCAGGAAACCACTAATGAGCTTTGAGCAGTTGGAGTACAGGAATCCAAAAAATAATAATTCAGGACTGTGAGTGTTCCAAATCACACTTCATTCCATTGTACCACCTTAGATTAGCTTTGTCACTATTTATTTATTCATTCGTTCATTTACTTTGAATAGAGACAGAGAGTGAAAGGAGGAGGAAGACAAAGACTGAGACCTGCAGCACTGTTTCACTTCTTATGAAGCTTTCTCCCCTACAGGTGGGACCTGGGAGCTTGAACCCGAGTCCTTCTGCACTGTACCTTGCTAACTCTGCTTGGTGCACGACCACCTTGACATCCCCCCCACCAGCCCCCCCCCCCTTTTTTTTTAACTAGAACACTGCTCAACTCTGGGATGTGCTGGTGCTAAAGAAGCCTAGCATGGAAGTCTCTTTGCATAACCATTATACTAGCCCTCCTCTCCCACTCCTATTTTTTTTAATTAGTGATTTAATGTTGGTTTACAAAGTTATAAGATTACAGGATGTAGTTTCACCCTATAGTCATCATTAAAGTTCTGTGCCCCCCACCCTCCCGACAATAATCATAGTTCTCACAAAATTTTAGAGAAAGTTTGGCTACTTCATCTGTGTTTTGTTTTGTTGTGTTGTTTTGTGTTGTGTTGTATTGTGCTGTGTTTTTACAAGTTCATGTGTTTCAGTTCTCTGCAATTGTATAGGAGGGAAATCATGCAGTAATTATCTTTAACCTCTTTACTTACTTCATCAAGCATAATTACTTGCAGTTTCTTCCATTTTGTCTCAGAGGACATGGTATCATCTTCTTAAATTGCAGAATAGTATTCCATGGAGTGTACATCCCATCAGAGTATTTTAATTTTTTAAATTATACTAGTTGTGTTTTCTATACCTACCATCTTAAATTTTATACCAGATTTTTACTGCTTGAATTTCAATACAAAGTATCTCATCTCAAAAGTTATCATTGTACACTTCAATAGTGCCAATCTGACAACAGCTTCCTACTTTTTATTTATATTTTAAATGTCTTAAATTTTAAAGTGTAATGACTAAGACTTGGGAAATTGAGCAATAAACAGAAGTCCCATCAAGATAGATTCAAAGTTCATGATAATACATTTTTTTTTTTTTTTTTTTTTTTTTTACCAGAGCACTGTTTAGCTCTGGCTTATGGTGGTGCGGGGGATTGAACCTGGCACTTTGGAGCCTCAGGCATGAGAGTCTTCTTGCGTAACCATTATGCTATCTACCCTCCGCCCGATAATACATTTTTGTATGATATTGTTTCCCCATTAAGGAGAAGTAAAAGGTAGTGGGGTAGGAGCAAAAAAGAAGAGAAGAGAAGAGGAAAATGACTGGAACATTGTGCCAGTCTAAGCATTCTAAACACTGTGCCATCTTCTAAGCACATGAGCACACCAGATCTTCATAAAATTCTAGGAGAGAGTCCACTCATCTTCCCAGTTTATAAAAGATGTTCCTAAATTTTAGAAGCTAAACTGAAAATTACAGTCTGAAATTAAGTTCTGAAATCTATCAACACATCCAGCTGACTGTTTCAGCTGAAAACTACTCACACAAAGTCAGTACTCAACCCAGTTGCTGTAAAGACAATATAAAATACATATATATGTACATATTTTAATGAGAGGTTCAGAGAAAGAAAAACAGACACTAGAGCACTGCTCAGCTCTGACTTATGGTAACGCCAGGGATTGAATTTGGGACCTCAAAGCCTCAGGCATCAATGTCTGATACAGAACAATTATGTTATCTTTCTAGTAATGTAAATGTTTTTTCACCAATGTGGACAGCCCCTGGGTTCTCCCAAGGGCTCTCCAGGTGGCCCAGAGGGGCACCGCACCGCAGTGCAGTGGTGTAGAGTCCTGTCCCACAACACTGGAGATGATGTTGTCCCCAGTCTTGGACTGCTGAGGACATGTCCTGTATATTCCTTATCTTTTCAGTGTCTAGTCGCTGAGGAGAAAAACCATACAGGGCACAATTTCATAAAAAATAAATAAATAAAGTTTTTTCTTAGAATAGTCTTGTACCTTATTGATTTGTTCATCACAGAACTTAAGAAATAGAGAAACCCAGTTAAAACAATGTAGCATCATCTCTGACTTATTCAAATTTACATTGTATTACAAATCTTTGGGGTGAGGTTGAGTGCAAATGTTGTAATGTTTAGGGTCCCAGGTTCAAGCCTCCAGTCCCCACCTACAGTGGGGATGCTTCCAGAGCAGTGAAGTAGTGCCCAATTGGCTCTGTCTCTCTCCCTCTCTATCTCGTTTTCCCTTCTCAATTTCTCTGTGTACAAAATACATAAATACACGAATACATAAATAAGTAAATAAAGCTTTAAGAGAAGGAAAGAAATCTGTGCAATAAATTATTTGAACTAAGAAATTTGTGTTCTCGTATTCCACCAAAGTAAAAGACTCTAGGGTGGGTGGGGGTGGGGGTTCAGGTCCTGGAACATGATGTCAAAAGACCTAGTGGGGTTGTATTGTTATGTGGAAAACTAGGAAATGTTATGCATGTACAAATTATTGTATTTACTGTCGACTATAAACCACTAATTCCCCAACAAAGAAATTTTTTAAAAAGACATTTATGATCTGATGATAGTTCTTGAATCATTTTGGTAGTCTTTATGCATTTAATGCTTTCTGTAATTTATGAATGGGCTAAACAAACTCCTACAAGTTATCAAACAAATATGAATATATATAATGTGTGTGTGTGTGTGTGTGTGTGTGTGTGTGCAGCCAGAGATGGAACTCAGCTGTTTCATGCATGACTGAGTCACCTTTCTGGTCAGCTTTTCACTTTACTTTCGTATTTTGTATGAGAGGAAGAGACAGAGCAGGCAAAGCACTGCCCCCCCAAGTGCTGCCTGCTTTGTCTTTATTGCTCTCATGTGACGCCTGGGATTTCACTCAGGGCCTCACCTGCTGAAGGCAGGTCCTCTCAATACCATCTCCCACCCTAGGATCTACTCATAGCTCTTTTCCTCTTTAAGATAATTAGTCTTATCATGCCACTCCACTTTTCTTTATTATTGAAGCAGACATCTGCCATTTCTTTGCCTATCCTCTGCCCTGACTCGCAGAACCTGTATCCCCTTCCATCTCTGACTTTCATTAACTATTATGAATTTTTAAAAATAATTTTATTAGTTATTTAATATTTAGTTACAAAATTACATGTCAACAGGGATATAATTCCACACCATTCTCACCACCAGAATTCTGAATCCCCAGTCCCTTACTGCAAGCCACCCTTATTCTGAATTTTTTATAAATGAAAATCAAAAGAATTGACTACAATGCCATGAGGATAAGAAAGCTTAAAATAAACAACAATCATTAATTTCATGTGACATAACAGAAGACAGGGCATCTGTGAATAGGAATATATGTATCAAGATACTTACCTATTGTTGCATGAAAATGTACCCCTTCCCCATACTCTGAGTGAGGGGGGAATGTTAGGGGAGGGTGACCAAAAGGCTCTGAACTCCAATTCCAACAGGACCCAGAGAAAGAGAAGAGGAAAAAAGGAAGGACATTCAGAAGTAGTAACAGGTGTAGGTGTGACATAGAAAGGAAAAGAAGCCAGGGCCACAGAAATAAATGGGCAAATATATGTAAATATAGATAGCAATAGAAATAATAGTCAACCCATATCTGTAATCTTGAGAGGACTACTGCAGTTTCCAATGGAGGGAATGGGGATGCAGAGCTCTGGTGGTGGGAATAGTATGGAATTATACCCCTGTCATCTTGTAATTTTGTAAATAAATATTAAATCACTAATAACATTTAAAAAATTATATTTATTTATTTATTCCCTTTTGTTGCCCTTGTTTTATTGTTGTAGTTATTATTGTTGTCATTGTTGTTGGATAGGACAGAGAGAAATGAAGAAAGGAGGGGAAGACAGAGAGGGGGAGAGAAAGACAGACACCGGCAGACCTGCTTCACCACCTGTGAAGCGACTCCCCTGCAGGTGGGGAGCCAGGGGCTCGAGCTGGGATCCTTACGAGGGACCGTGAGCTCTGCACCACCTGCGCTAACCCGCTACGCTACAGCCCAGCTCCCCTAATAACATTTGTTTCATTTAGCCCCAAAGTAGTTACAACAAACATTTACTACCTCACACAGTTTCTGTGAGCTAAGAACCTGGGAACAAATTAACTGTATGGCTCTGGTTCAGGACAGCTTATGAGACTGATATCAGCTGGGACTACAGATTCCTAAAGACTTGAATCCATGGAAGCAGACAATCTTGTTTAAGAGAACTCACTGAGCAAGCTGTAAGACTTCTGAAAATTACAGTGGTTCTCTTTGGGAGAGTAGGGATACAGAACCTCTGTGGTGGGCATGATGTGGAACTATATATTGTAATTTTACAATCTTGTAACAAACAATAACAAATAAAATTTAAGAGAGAGAGAGCTCATTATGTGGCTGTGAGCACCAGACCTTAGCTTCTCACAATCTACATATCTTCCTAACACCATTCTGTATTCTCACAACACAGGCAGCTGACTTCCCCAAAAGACAATCAGAAAGCCACAATATCCTTTATGATCTCATTTTCAAAGTTGCAAACTTATTTGCACTTTTTAAAATTCATTAAAAGCAAGTCCCTAAATCCAAGCTATGTACAAAGGGAAGGTTATTAGTCTCCACTTTTTAATGGGAACATCTGTAATGTATAGATGGTCTTTATTTGGAAAGACTTCTTTTTCATTTTGGAATATTTTTAAGAGAGAGAGAGAGATGAGAGTACCACCCTGGTATATGCCTTGCCAGGGACTGAAATCTATCTCCATGCAAGTCAAGGCCTGTCCATTACCTACTAAGTCACCTTCCTGCTCACTGCAAGGAGAAAATAAGCTATAGGGAATTATGAGATCAAAGCATACCATAAAGACAAAAACCCAACATAATCCTTACAAGATAATGTTGAGAAAAATCAAAGATACCTACTATAGGAAAATTTGTACAGAAAGAAGGAGGAGGAGGAGGAGAAGGAGAAGAAGAAGGAGGAGGAGGAGAAGAAGAAGAAAAAAAAACCAAACACAGCTTGAGAAGTTCAAACTCCCAACTAACAAAGATTTTAGGAAGAAAATAACAAAGAAAATTAGGGTGGGAGAGGAGTGATAGCATAGTGGTTCTGTAAAATTGTATTTCATTTCCTTATTTAATTTAATTTTGAATTTATAATCACATTAAGTTCCAGCTGTTTTATCCTTAAAAGCATGACTTTATTTTTTTAAATGGCAAAGCAATATTCCATTGAGTATATAATTTCTTTATTCTGTATTCTGCCAATGAGCATTTAGGCTGACTCTGCATTTTGACTACTGTGAATAAAGCTGTTATGTACACACACACACAAATAAAAATAAGTAAAAGGCAAATCTTCAAAATTTTGGAAGAATAGAATTTTATATATTAATTCTATAATCTGATAAACTATTTGCAAATTCTAGACTAAAACATGTCTTGCTAAAATTCTGAAAAGAACCCCCTGCCCCCCGGTGGATTTCAGAAACATTTGGAGACATGCCTTTGGTGGATTAGGGTTCTAGATGAAATCATAAAGATAGGAGCTTTGTGATATTTCTATGTTCTTCTATGACACACACACACACACACACACACACACACACACACACACACACACCTCTTCATTATTTCTCTCTACACCATGTGAGGACAAAGCAAGAAGGAAGCTAACTGCAAGCCAAGAAGAGAACTATCACTAAAAATCAACCAGGCTGCCCCCATTTCAGACTTCTAACCTACAGGACTGTGAGAAAATTAATTTCTGTTTAAGTCACCAATTCTATGGTATTTTGTTATGGCAACCTAAGATGACTAAGACACTACTCACTAATTATGAGGATGAAATAAAAGCATTTTCAGGCATGTATGGTCTCAAAATTTTATCTCCCATGCTCATTAAAATGATGGGATAGGTTCAGTGAAATACCTCACTTGGATAGTGTGTTGCTTTGCCACGTTGAAGGAAACTTTAGTGCTGTGATGTCTCTCTCTCTCTCTCCCTCTCTCTCTCAACAATTCTTTTAATCATGGAATTAAAGTAGATATACAAAGACATGAGATCCAAGAAAGAAGAGATTTTACATAGGAAACTCATAGTGTAAAATCTCAGGATAACAACTGTGTGTCTGTGCTGTTTTAGACTGAAAAGAGTTTCACTTCAAGGGAAATAGCGTACTCCAGAAGAAAAAGTCTAAGAAGTATATTATATAATAGGTTTGACTATGTTTATATTTGACTAACTATAACAGAATTAGCAGTAGATACATACAAATGCAACATATGAAAATATGGGGTAAGTTTAATGTCAACCAAAATTTTAAAAGTGTACAACAAAGAAAATAATTGTGATACATTTATAAAGAATATTTTCATCACTTTACATAATGACTAAAGGTAACTTTGCCACAGAAAGTAGGTCATTCACTTAGAAAATTATGTGTGTCTTTTTTAATTACAATTTTCTAGAAACTATTCATCTGGTATTCAGATTCAATACATTTGTAGAGGTAGCTAAAAAAAAAAAAGTCTTTGTATGTTTAGTTCCCCAGGCATTTTTAAAACTTAGTCAAGTTTAAAAAGCTTTGATTTATACAGTTCTGCAGAGAGCGAGATAAATATCTTGATAGTTATATATCACCATTTTCTAAAATCCTTAAGTCTATTTATCTATTGCTATAGAAAAATTTAATTTTTTGTGGGTGACAGAATGATCTTCATTATATAGAATCATAAGGGAGGGAGAAAGAAATATTTTCTAAAGCAAGTCTTAGATGAAAATTTTCAGCTGTTCCATGTCATGCTCTTTTCAGATTTATATGCAAGGGATGGTGGTAACCTGGTCTCTAACAGCACCAAAGAATAAAAGGAAATGACTTAAACTATAGCAAAATAGCCTCAGGCTAAGGAAATTTCCTGACATTGAGATTTGTTAAACACTGACATGGCTTTCCAGAGATGTTATGAAATATTCACCTTGGAGAATTTTTAGAAAACACTTGCCATCTGGGCTTAGAGAATGAAGCCTGAAGGGAAGAACATGGCTGGGAATTCTGAATACAGCCATTCGCTTAACAAATGCTCACTGAACTTCTACTAAATGCCAGGTACTATGCTAAGTGTGGAAAATTTTGAGACAGCATTTTTCAAATGGAATTCATCATGGAACACTACTGAGATGAAAGTGTGTGAAACCATTCCTATCAAAAATAATTTGTAGAGGGGCCAGGCGGTGGCACACACAGTTGAGCACACATATTACTGTGCACAGGGACCAGGTTTAAACCCCAGGTTCCCTCCTCTAGGGGGAAAGCTACATGAGAAGTGAAGCAGATAAAGTAAGTAAATTGGGAACTATTTAAAAAGTAGTATTGATGAATAATTGGTGTTAATAAGATGATGGACTGGATCAGGTGGTAGTGTGCCCAGGTGAGGACACACATTACAATGTGGAAGGCCTCAAGTTCATTCAAGTCCTCAGTCTGCATTCACTGGGGAAAGCTTCATGAGCAGGGAAGCAGTGCTATGCATTTTTCTCTTTGTCTCTCCCTCTCTATCTTCCCTTCCCACCTTGGTTTCTCTCTTTCTTTATCCAATAAAATAAAAATAAGTTTTAAAAAAATGCACTGTGAAAAGGAACTTCTAGTAGCCTGGGAGATGGCTCAGTGGATAAAGTACTGGAGTCTCAAATATGAAGCTCTGAGTTCAATCTCCAGCATCATATGTGCCAGACTGATGCTGGTTCTCCATCTCTCCCTTTCTCTCCCACAACCTCTCATAAATATACAAAGAAAAGGATCTTCTTTTTAATTTTTTTTTAGTTGATTTAATAATGACTGACAGGACTGTAGTCAGGCACAATTCCACACAACTCCCACCACCAGAGTTTTGCATCCTGCCCCCTCCACCAGAAGCATTCTTTTTCTTTATTCCTCTGGGAGCATGAACCCAGTATCATTATGGGGTGCAGAAGGTGGAAGGTCTGGCTTCTGTAATTGCTTCCCCACTGGACATGGGCATTGGCAGGCCAATCCATACCACCAGTCTGTTTCTATCTTTCCCTAGTTAGGGCAGGGCTCTGGAGAGGTGGGGTTCCAGGACAAATTGGTGATATCATCTGCCCAGGGAAGTCAGGATGGCGTCATGGTAGCACCTGCAACTTGGTGACTGAAAACCATTAAGATCTAAAGCAGAACAAATAGTTCAATTATTTAATAGGAACATAAAGGTAACAGTAGAGCAAATGAGATTTGGATCTCTATTTTGGAAGAAGCTAGGAAGTCTATCTTAGGTATAATGCAAGGGTCCCATAACTTTACCAATTTTTGCCTGAGCCTGACAGCTAACATGCAGGTGGGATAAAGTTACTGTCTGGGGAGATGATGTCAGAGTTGGAAACAGGACTAGAAAGCTAGTTGGATCAGGGCAGAAAGAAGCTCCCAAATATGGAAAAAGTATATATATACCATTAACTATAAACCCCATCAATCTGATCTAGGGCCCATATTAAGCTTAGGAGCCTGTGTAACCTCTGCATCCCTGTAGGTCTGAGCTCACATTCCACAGTCATATCCAGGAACATTCTAGGTTGATTTATTTCAGGACCCATCTTCCTTAAGTGGCAGAATATTTTGACCCAGCCTCCCTTTGGAGACTGGGGCAATCTCTACCACTGTTATTCCACATTGAGGGCAAGGTCTTGTCAAGGCCCATAAGAACATCCACGATGCTGTCCTGATGGAGATGACCAGCAATGGTGAAGAGAGGGGTCTTTTAGAGGTATAGGCCCATTATGTCTATGTGGGAATTCCAGGATTCCTGACTAGGGCCCTGGGATGATGGGATGGGATGGCAGTTACCAAAAGAGCCATTATTAAAGTATGTCGGTCTCTTACCTTTATCCAGATTTTGTAGTCCTTACTTTATCTGACAAGGTTAGCCTTCTAACTTGAGACACATGTATAAAAGAGAGGGGACGAGGAAGTGGTTCATCATGTAGACTGCATGCCTTATTATGCACTGAGTCCTGTGTTCAATCCCCAGCACCATAGGATAGCACTATAAACAGCATCAGTGATACTCCATAGAAATGGAACAGTACTTTAGTGTCTCTCCCTTTCTCATTTCCTCTTCATGTTCCATTCTAAAATATGGAGAATAAAAACTGGAGTAGAAGGCAACTCAACAGTATTATTCAGCACCCTGAATTCATTGTCTTTATTCTGAATAGAGACAGAGAGAAATTGAGAGGGAAAGTGCAGGCACTCCGTGGAGTGGCTTCCAGCCAGGAGGTAAGCCACCAATCTTCTCTCACCACTTATCCGGGACTGCATAATACAGAAAAGAGGACTTGGGGAGCATTCTGGTACAAACACTCATTTTATTTGGAGGTAGGTTTCGGTTTATATAGAAAGTTAAACAAAGAACATTTTTCAAATACGTCAGAAATTACAGGTTTCTTAAAGGTCAGCTTGCCCCTATGGTAGGGGGCTGGTATGACAAGAATTGATGCGATACATAAAGGTCAAGACAATTATTCTCCATGATGCAGGCAGGTTAATTATCCAAAGGCATTTGAGAGAAGCACAGGGGTTAAACCAGTTAGGTGAGATAGAGAGAAGAAAAACAAAACTTGATGTAAATCAAAGATATCAAAGAACACAAGGAAATAGGTGTTTGGGAGTTTCTCTGTCTGGTGTTAGGGGTATATAATAGAGTGTGTTCTCCTTTGTGATCAAAAGGTAAAGTGGATGTGTGAACTTTGAGTGACTATCATGTACTTTGAGTGAACCTTAAAGCAGGCAACCATTTGGCCTGTTAGCAAGGAGAAAATAAGTGTGAGAGGCCTGTAGGATTTCTGTGAGCTTGAGAGACTAACAAGGAGAAACTGAGTCTGGGAGACTTTCCCTCTTGGCTCATCTCTAAGGAGAGAGTCTAACAAGTGGGGTGTCTTTCCAGACCTCCATCCAATGATGGGAGAGCTCCCCTAAGCTCTACCAAGCTTTCACATAGTCCCACAGGAAAGGAGAGAGAGAGAGAAATAGAGAGAGAGAGAGAGAGAGAGAGAGAGAGAGAGAGAGAAAGAGAGAGACCTACATTATTGCTTTACCGATTATGAAGCTACCCTCCTGTGAGTGGGGACCAAAGGCTGGAACCCAGGCCCTTGTGCACAGTAATGTATGCACTAGAAGCACCACTACCTGGCTTCTATAAACATATTTTAAAAATAAGTAGCTAAAAAATATTTTTCTCTACCCTTCCTTCACCCTAGTAACTCCAGGTATCAGACATATACCATACAAGCAGATGACATTTTTTTAAAGAAATTGAATACGTCGGAGACAACTATTAATATAAAAAGTTAATGAGGGGCACACTCAGCAGAGTGCACATGTTATCATGTACATGGACCTGGGTTCAAGTCCCCAGTCCCTCCCTGCAGGGGAGAGAAGATTCCAAAGCAGTGGAGCAATGTTGCAGATGTCACTTCTCTCTGTCTCCCTCCCCCTATCCCTCTATCAAAAATAAATAAATAAATAAGAAAAGTTATTTCCTGTGGACCCTAAAAGCTGAATTTATTCTACAGTGATGCCAGCCAATCAAAAATATCATTCAGCAATTTTAGCATCTTATTCTAGATCATAAGTTGACTGGTGGTGTCATCAAATATTTGAGAAAATTCTCTAACATACAATACTGAAACAATCAAAATAGGGCTAGCTGAAAGGAACTCCAGCCTAGACAGAAAATGAACAAAGGAAATTATCCACATGTTTTGTTACCTTCACTAGTGGGAAAGAGGAAGATATCACATATGTGATATAAGAACAGGATATTATTTTAAGTAACAATAAGAATAAGAAATAGTTCTAGGAAATGAAAAACACAGTCATAAAAGTTAAATTCAATGGAGTGGTTTAATAAGTAAAAATTCAATAAAGGGTTGTGTCAGTGAATTCTAGATGGTACAGTGAAGAGAAGATTAAAGAGATAGAGCACAGAGCAGATAATATTAACAAATTTAAGACTGCTTCAGGAAACATAATGCCTAATAAAAAGCCTAATAGGTAGCTGAGTCCAAAGACTAACAGCTAATATGAATGTGAATTCTTTAAAAATAAATAAAATGAATAAAATAAACAAAGTTAATTCTCCCTCCCCCCCCCTTTTTTTTTTTTACCAGAGCACTGCTCATGTCTGGTTTATGGTGGTGCTGGGGGTTGAACCTGGGGCCTCAGAGTCTTAGACATGAAAAGGTTTTTTGTTTGTTTGTTTGCACGACCACTATGCTACCTCTTCAGTCTCACAAAAATAAATCCTTCCAAAGAAGAATTTCCATATTAATAAAGTCCACAGTATTCCCAGAATTATAGATACAGAAAAATTATACCAGTATCATTATAACACATCATGAAATTATTGTCTATCACAGAGAGTATAGAACATTCCTAAGGGGAAAGAAATATAATCTCTTAATAATAAATAAAACAAATGATTCAGATTACTTTTAAATGGTGACAATTGATTCAGACAAGAGTCAGCAAAGTCCTAAAACTGTTACTTGGAAGTAATTTTAAGGATGAAGTCACTTCAGAGTCAAAAGTTTCTCTAATATGGCATTTGTTAACTATGAAAGGAGAAAATGGTAAATTACAGTAAGGAATAGTAGTAAATACTACTTTACCTAAGTAATCAGAGTTAAAATAATAAACAACAGAGGCAAGCTGACACCATGTGTGTCCTGACAGAATGTACTGAAAAGAACACATCAACATTTAAATAGTATTTCTGCCAGAAATATATAATCAGAGTCTAAACATGAGGAAATATCAGACAACTTCATATTGAGGGACATCCTGCAAAATAAGTGGCCTATTGTTTTTAAAAATTTCAGTGTCATGAGTTATTAGAGAACTGCACAACATTAAAGAGAAAATTTTGAAACCAGTGCAAAGCATAACTCTGGTCTGAATTATAGATAATTTTTTTAAATGTTATTAAGAGCTCTATTAGACAAAAAACAAAAAAATCTATTAAAATAACGGGTAGAATGGTAATAAGGTTTATATGTAAACTCACTATAGCAATGATGAATATCCAAATTTTCATAACTATACCATCATTATTTAGATGAATGTCTTTGTCCCTACAAAATATACATTTGAATAGTAAAGACAAAAGGATGTACTCTATGAAATTTATCCACAAATGGCCCAAAATGTGAATTAGAATGATATCTAATTTTATGATAATAACACAGGAAGCTAGAAGCCAATGTAGCAAAATCTCTGAAATTCACACGGTAAGTGACTTCACTCCAAATCTCGATTCCCAGCTGTATTATAAGCTTTCCACTGCTGCCTAGCAAATTGACAGAATTCCAGTCACCCAATTACTTGACCACTTTCTGAGGTTTGAAAGTCTGGACACAGAGTACTTAAAATACTAACATGGACAGATGAGCGAAACAGATTCAAGCCTAGAAAAGAAGTCAGATGTGTATAGGAATTTGTTACATGATAAATAAGTGAAGAGGCCCAGAAAATGGTCATTAACCAAAGCTGGTCTCAAGGAATTCCTCCAACTATGTGTTAGCAATCGGTTGTTCCCTTTATTGCTGACTAATATTTCATGGCATAACCATCCACTTATTGAAGGACATCTAAATGTTTGCAACTTTGAACAACTTTGTAAAATAAATTTTGTGTCTATAAATGGAGGTAAAAAACGAGGAAGCTATGTACCAAAACAATAACTTTTAGGAAGTTTTTTGTTTGTTTTTTACCATTTGAACCATTCTTTATTGGTATGTATTATGTTTAAAAGAAAAAAGTTCACATGAGTGAAAAGCATTTATAAAATTACATTTGTCAAAACAAGACATGTAAATGACCCCAGTGGCTTCCATCTTATTATAATATGGCATTCTTGATATTCTAAATTATTTCAGTGGATACTTTTTCTCACTGCAAAATCAAGTCTACTTCTACAATTCTGTTTAGTATTGCAGCATTATGCAAACATTCTGTTTCACATAAGAATGTTACACCAAGGAGAAGAAGAAAATATACTGCCAGAGAACTTTTGGTGGGTGCAGTGTGGAACTATAGCTTATAATCTTACAATCTTATAGCCCATTATTAATCACAAATTTAAAAAATGGAGGAAGAAAATACACAGAATGCGGGAGTCGGGCTTTAGCGTGGGTTAATCGCACGTGGCGCAAAGCGCAAGGACCGGCTGAAGGATCCGGGTTAGAGCCCCAGGCTCCTCACCTACAGGGGAGTCGCTTCACAGGCGAGAAGCAGGTCTGCAGGTGTCTGTCTCCACCCCCCACCTCCCCACCCAGTCTTCCCCTCCTCTCTCTATCCTATCCAACAACGACGAAATCAACAACAACAACAATAACTACAACAGTACAACAATAAGGGCAACAAAAGGGAATGAATAAATAAATAAATAAATACTAAAAAAAAGAAAATACACAGAATGCACTAAAAATCACTTAGATGAATTAAAAATGTTTTCTCTGACATAGAAATGTTCTTTCTATCAGAATCTCATGATCCTACCCTTCTAACACAACTGGTTTGACCAACTATAAAGGAGGCTGAATACAATATTCTTGTTGCTTGTGAGATAAAATAAAATATTTTAACAAAGTAACACACAAATCCTGTACAATGTCACTGCAAATATCTTTTGCTAATTGTGGGTTTAAGTTTAACTGTAGCTACAGAGGATTGTAGACCTTCATTTAATAATGATAGCTTCTTGGAAACTGCAACTTAAAGTAAACCAATTTAGAGGCCGGGTGGTGGCACACCTGGTTGAATGCACTTATTACAGTGCGCAAGGACCCAGGTTCGAGTCCCCCATCCCCACCTGCCTCTCTTCCTCTCTCCCTATTACCCCTTCCCTCTCGATTTCTGGCTGTTTCGATCCAATAAATAAATAAAGATAATAAAAAATGTTTAGGGAGCTGGGCGGTAGGGCAGCAGGTTAAGCACACATGACACAAAGCGCAAGGACCCATGTAAGGATTCCAGTGCGAGCCCCCAGCTCCCCACCTGCAGGGGGTTCGCTTCGAAAGCAATGAAGTAGGTCTTCAGGTGTCTTTCTCTCTTCCTCTCTGTGTTCCCCGCCTCTCTCAACTTCTCTCTGTCTTATCTAACAACAACAACTATAACAAAAATAACAGCAAGAAACACTAAAAGGGCAACAAAATGTGAAAAAATAGCCTCCAGGAGCAGTGGATTTGTAGTGCAGGCGCTGAGCCCCAGCAATAACCCTGAAGGCAAAAACAAAAAATGTTTAAAGTAAACCAATTTATGGATGATATCAGCCACCTCAAAGAAGTTCTTCAGGCTAAAGGGAAATTGTACCAGAAGAAAATCTACATTTTCAGGAATGAAAGAAGTTGAGTTTGAAATGAATGAAAAAAATACAAAAATTAATTTTCCTCTTAAATTCAACATATATTGATGTATGTGTATTGTTGAAAGCAAAATTATAAAATTGCCTACTGTGTTTTTCTCTAATATGAATGTACCAACTATGACACAAAGGTCAGTGAGAGAGGAGTAAGGGTGGGGGGGGGGGTTGTAAGGCAATGGTAGAAGGACCTAACGTGGTCCTATGCTAGTTTTCTGATCATAATCGAGTTAGCAAATGCTATATCGGCACTCACTTTGCTATCTAATGTGATTTCACTGTTTAACTTGTCAGTGTCACACTTTCAGAGTCTATTACTACTTAGATTGCCTTTGGTCTCCAAGAATTCAAAGCTCAGAAGTGATTAAGTGGTACTACAGAATGTTTTGGTTTATAATGAACATATAGGTGCCAGTTATTTTTATTTTTAATGGAAAAAACCCAAAAGACAAGTAACTCTCATCCTACTTATAACATTTTACAGTCAAATAATAGTTTCATCTTTAGACATTTTACCTCCTGGCATTAGAAAACTGAGGATGCAATTTTGTATAGCTGAAATATTTCTTCAGTGTGTGTGATGTAGTCTGAGAATCATTAATTTAACTTCTCCTTTAAAACATTCTTTTGGAGTCTGGGTGGTGGTGCACCTAGTTGAAAGTTCATGTTACCAAACACAAGGACCTGAATTCAAGCCTGTGGTCCCCACATGCAGGGGGAAAGCTTCATGAGCTGGGAAGGAGTGCTGCAGGTGTCTCTCTCCTTCTCACTAGTTCCCTCTTCCCCCTCAATCTCTGTCTTCATTAAAAAAAAAAAAACACCATTCTTGTAGCATCAGATCCTGAGTTTTGTCATATAACGGTCTAAAATACTTAAACACTGATCTACACAGCTAATACCCTTGATAGCAAGACAGATCGCATATCACCAATAAAACAGATGCAACTGTGAATTGGACAGTACTACTCCTGTACCAGTGAAAAATCACATAGCCAAATAGTAGGCATGGTATTTTCGCAGGAGTGCAATGTAATGAGCATTTTCTATCTTTTTTTAGTTTTCTCATTTTTAAAATACATTGTAAAAGAAAAAATGGACTAAGCATAATTTTTCCCCACTGATGATGATCTATAACTATCTCACAGAGCTCTGCCTTGTAACACAGTCCGGGAAATTTTGTCTTAAAGTTTACTTAAGACTAGTAGTTATTGCTTCTTCCTCTGGGACCCCTCTCCCTCTTATTCTCCCTCCCAATTCTCTGTTGTGTATAACAATGTTCTGAAATTGCTGGGGGTGGGGGGGTGGGGACACTGTTTCAAGAAAATATTTTGAAACTTAGAGCCCTGGAATGTGAGATGAAAACACAGGAACAGAAATGTAGTCAAATGAAATGAACGACTAAACAGGAGAATGGGTATCATTTGTGATTAAGTGTGGAAGTGCGGTGTTCACGGGGGGAAACTAAATGTTATTGGTCATGTTTTTTCCTGGGATGATAAGCTGCACTGGGACACGGGGCATAGGTCACTTTAAAGCCCTCTACTAAAAAAGCAAAAGGGAAAGCAGGGGTTAAGGGCCTGGGCCACAACTTTCCACTCCTCACCACTCCTACACCATTTCACTACAATGGCGGAACACTAGGGGGCGAAAACGCGGTGAAACAAGATTCTTTAAGATTCAAGTTATGCTGCAAGCACAAGGCGAGGTTTTCTTTTTAAATAATATATTCTAATATACACGCATCTATATGCACAAACACATGTTCATCTTAGAAAATTAAAAGGCATAGGTTAAATGTAAAGATCACCGAGGGCAATGGCTATTCACTTGTAGGTATGTATTTCCAGAACATTTCTATGTCTCTTAATAAAATTGAGATCAGCTTCTTAATGGAAAAAAAAAAAAAAAAAACAGATCCAGATGGTCTGTCACCCCAAAAGGTAACAGATCCCCTAACTTTCATGGGAATAAATAACTAATTAAGGACGAAGCACCAAAGCACCACTTTTAACCTTTAGCCAAGATGACTTTTCTGAAGTTTCCACGGGCATTACGCGAAAATAGAGCTGAATCCTACAAAAGATTTGTAATCATAAAGGGAGGGCAGGGTGTGGGGAGAGCGCAATTGCAAAAGGTTTCCCAAGAGTGAGTCAAAGGAACGTGGCTGTGGCAGTGCATTCCTCTTCGGGGCTGGGCTTACACCTTAATCTTCCAATGGCCGGAGGATGAACAGCAAAGCTCTGTAAAAGGTCTTCGCTCTACAAGCCGTCCTTACACTGGTTGCCCACTGACAGCTGCGGTTGGTACCGCGCCCCCTTCTCTTGTCCTCACAGGAGACAAAAATCTCATCCCTCCTATAGGCTGAAAAGTGAGTGAACTCACTTGACCCCACTCCTTTGTCTCTACCCTAGCTCGTCTGCTGGTCATCAAAACAGATACAAGACACATATGCTGTCCTGGGATGAAACTACATCCTCATTACTACAAAAAAAAAAAAATGGAGCCCCAAAGCTCCAGCGCGCCAGAACGGCAGCACCAGCACCACCCCAACTCTGGGCGGAAAAGCCAGGCGCAGGCGCACTGGCACACTGTTACCAGACTTGCCCACTCTCCCCCTTTCCCGATCTGGGCATTTTCACTTCCACTTCTTGGGGCATCTGCTTCCGGGGCATCGTAGGCTCGGCCCTTTTTCAGCGCTCACCCTCCTCTACCCGGGGAGGGGAGGGCGGGGGGAGCTAAGGGGGTGGGGAAGAGTTCGTTGTTTGTTTACACGATGTGAGCGGAAAAAGAGACCAATAAAGTTTATTCTGGAAACAAAAGGAAAAAAAGGGGGGAGGGGGGGCGACAGAGAAAGGAGACGACGGGGGCGGGGGCCAGCGAGGAGAAGGGAGCGAGAAGGAGAAAGCGGCAGTTCCGGTGCCGCTGCCGCCGCCGCGGCCGCTGAGGTCTCGGGCTGCCGCCGCCGCCGCCGCCGCCGCGGCTGCTGGGGCTGGGGCCGCCGGCAAGGCAGGGCTCGGGCCCGGCCGGGCAGCTCCGGAGCGGCGGGGGAGAGGGGCCGGGAGGCGGGGGCCGTGCCGCCCGCCCTCCTCTCCCTCGGCGCCGGGACCCTATGCGGCCAGCGCCGCCGCGCCTGGAGGAGCCCGGAGAGTGAGTAGCGCGCGGATGGCGGGCGGGCGGACGGGCGGGCGCGGGGCCGGGGCTCTGCGGGCCGGGGCGGGGGCTGGCGGCCCGCGGCGGAGTTTGCCGGCTCTCGCCGCTCCCTCTACCCCCGGGCCACCGGCCTCTCCCCGATGCAGGGGCGACGGCTGGCTTCTCGGTTGTCCGCGGGCTGCCGCCGGGCTCCGCGCCTCCTTCCTTCTCCCATTTCTGGAGAAGGAAGGCTGGAGGCTGAGAAAGCGCGGCCGGGGCCCCGCACGCCCCCCGGGCTGGGCTGCGGGAAGGGGCGGGTCCCGGCGGCGGGCGGCCCCGGGGGGACTGTCACCCTCCCCCGGGGGGCTGTCACCCTCCCCCGGCCCCGCCGTTGCCGCCGCCGCCCGGGATTCGCTTTGCAGCGCGCCCGTCTCGGGGGCTCGCCGGCTGCACCGCGCCCCCTGCCCCTGCCCGCTCGGCGGGTCCTCTCCCACCCTTCCTCCGCTGCCTTGTTTTTTCCTTTCTTTTTTTTTTTTTCCGCCGCCACGATCAAACCGGGCGCGCGGGTGGAGGGCGGGGGGCTTTTCATTCATAGACCCGGGGGACATTGTCTCGAGGTGCGTGTGTGTCTCCCCCCCCTCCCCCCGGGTGTCGAGTCGGTGGCGGTGGTTTTGCACCCAGAATCGGGCGGTGTCAACCGGTAGGCTCGGGTGCCCCGAGACAGAGCGGCGGTCGGGGCTGGGTCGCTGACTTGGTATGGAAAAGCGGTTTCCTGAAGTGTCACCCGCGGTGGGCTGGGGGCTTGTTTACATAGTTATTTAAGGCGCCCCGGGAGCACCACCGGCACAGCCTTTCATACGCCGGAGTGGCGATTTCGTGTTGCTGGTGGAGCTTCTTCCTCATTCCTGCACTGCGCCTTTGTGCACAGGCAGGAGATGTTTTTTGTTTGTTTGTTTGTTTTGTTTTTGTGTGTGTTTTAATTATTATTATTTTCCTTTCTTTCCTTCTTTCTTTCTCTTTCCTTTTTTTCTCCAAGCTGATATTTAGAATTCTGGTTTCCGAGGCCAGGGGACCCCGGGGAAACTTGGGTGGGTGAGCAGCAGCACCCTTGTCGCTCCAGTCTGGAGACTGCTGCTGCCACGTTTGAACCGCTGCTGCCGGCCACACCGGCCACCCGTTTTCCAGCTAAACAGACTGGAGTCTCCGGATAGTTGCTGTTGGCACAGTGCACAATCTGTTTATGTCCTAGATTGCGTGCTCTAAGAAAAATCTGGAAAATGCCTAAAATGTTGTCTTGCTAATGTAATCTGGTTTCATCCAAACACTCTTCTTTCCTAGGGAGCTCCTGAAGCCAACTGCCTAGTAGGAATTTGTTCTTATCTCTATTCAAGTTTTAAGTGTCTTTTTTTTTTTTTTTTTAACTGAAACATTGGTTTCTGATTGACAGCACAGATTTCTGTCAAAACATCACATGCTCTGGAAAATTTTAATTATCAGATAAACTGTTCTGCAGTGTCATCAACTAAAACTGTCTGAAAAGGTCCTTGTGAGGGAGTCTGTATTTTAAGTTTCTCATCTTGTGCTGTTAGAATAACATAGCATCTCAACTTTAATTTTTTCAAAAGTTTCTTTTGCTTCCACCACTGCAAAGTAGAAGACTTTTCTATTCAAGTGAAAAATAGTTGTTTGAACGAAATGATAGCCCATCACAATAGTGATAGCATCATGGAAGAGGTAGCAAGAAAGTAAATGACTGTTAGCCTAATATTTAATCATTGACAATGAGTATAAAGTTTGAAAGTCATTCCCACTCAGTCTTGCTGAACCACATAAAAATGCATATCACTAGTTCTGTATTATCTTTACATTTTAACTAAATAGGATATAAAAGTACTAGAGTGGTGTCACTGATTGCGCTTACTGTATTTAAACTGTAATTGAAAGTTTGTTATATGAAAGTATTCTTTTGGGGATAGCTGTGTATAGAAGAGAGGCTGAAGACTGTGTATGGAGCAGAGCTTTTGGAGGTAGAGCTTCCTTCCTGTCAGGATAAGATTCTCTTCACCCTAAGTATCCCCCGCTTAAAAAAACTAAATTTATAAGAAAAGCATTGACATAGACAGTGTAAGGTGGGTAGATCATAGTAACTGTTCTTTGTTGTCTACTTTCTGTGTAGCTTTTTTTAATAGTACCCTTTACTAAGGATTTTTAAATGTCTGCTATTACCATATAGAGAACATATGCTCTGTTGATCTGTTTATTTGAAAAAGAACTCATTAAATTCCATTTGATGTCTTTAGGAACAAGAGCAGGATTAAAAGGATCAGGTCTCTGTTACTTTATTATCTTGAATTCCAAGCCAGGTGTGAGACTTTAAATGAAATGGTTTTTTTAAGCATCCTGTCTTAAGTGATTTCATCACTGATGAAAATAGTTATCTTAAAAATTGCCCAACTTAAGTCTTTGCATATGGCTTATATTTTATTAGCACAGTTATTAATTTGTTTTTCATAAATACTATGTGGAGCTACATTGTTAATAGACAAGTAGTACCACTGTCTCTGAGAAATGACATTTTAATGTAAGGTCAAACAGGTGTCATGTGATAGTCATTGAACGGAACCAGTATTTTCTGGCTCTTCACTGTATTGTGCTTGCTGCTGCAATGTTACACACACACACACACACACACACACACACACACACACGAGACAAATTTAATTACTTAAGACCATCTTTTCCTGATTTTGCACATGTGTGTATTTAATTACTCATGTAGCTTAGATAGTGAGTTTCAGTCCTGGCTACACATTAGAATTATTTCATTAGCTTTTTTTTTTTTTTTTTTAATTTTAATAGTGATGTCAAGGTCTCACTCCCAGAAAATTCGACTTAATTGTTCTGAGGAGGATCCCCAGGCATCTGTGTTTTGTCTTAAAGTTGTCCAGCTAATTCTAGTAGATAAGATTGTAAAGTTCTTTCACTGAAGGATCTGATTTATTTCTTCTCTTTCTAGGTTCATTTTTTTTTTCCCGAAGTCTTTACCTGCTCTATTGTACAAATATTTGCTTTTCCTGAAATGTTTGTGCTTGCCATACTTCTTCCCTAACTAGACCACTCTCCTTTTTTTTTTTTTTTAATTGTCTGTTTTGGGTTTGGGTTAGGGTGTCCCTGTTTCCTGTTCCCATAGCATCTTGTGCTCTCATAGCATTGACTCATTGCACTGAAAGTGCCCATTTTTCTGCATCCTCCACCAGGATGTAAATCTCTTAGACTGGCGAAACCTTCTCTTAAATACAGGAGGAATTTTATTGCCAAGCACAGTAGCCAGTACATAATAGGCACATATTGACTGGGTAAATAAATATATGGGCAACATAATACTCCTTAACACTATGTAATAACTTACAAACACCAATTAAGTTTCTTTATTCTTGGCAAATGCATTTCATATGTAACCACTGAAAATGTACATCCCACATAAGGATTTCATTTGGAGATAGTTATGTTGTAATTTATGTCAAAAGATAATGTCAAACATTCCCATGCCAGGCAAAAAATATATATATATCATTATTATACATAGAACTGCATTGGCTACTTGAATTCAAAGCCCAATCTCACCGTAAGTACTGTGCTTGTGTGCAAGTCTCAGTCTCATTGAGCCTCAGTTTTCTCAACTGTAACATAGAACTGCACTGGGCGTTCACATGGTGCTCAGTGATTGACCCTTAAAATCTTGGGAGTACTAAAGTCAATGACTTTGGAATCTAAGCGTTCTTGGCTCAAACCCTAATTTTTATTACATTTACTGGCAGAATTATTGTACTTTGAACAGATTGCCTAATCTATATGTTGGGAGTTATAACAAATTAAGATAAGGAAGATTCAAGAGAGTTTTGGGGCAGAAAAAAAAAGTTGCTTAATAGGTGTCCATATCCATTCTCCAGGAGTGTTTAGATCTCACAAGAGGATTTATGTGAGATACCAGGCACAGTTTCTCTAGTAAGTCCTATTTTATTCACTTTGCTACTACTAACACTACAAGTGGGACTAAGGAACAAAAATCACTGTGACCTTTAGTTTCATTTTCTTAGAATTCCGTTGTCAAAAACCAGGGTTTTGGTCAATCTGGGAAATAACTAAGCCTAGAAATTTGAACTGTAACAGTTTAGCAAGCACCCAGCTCTCAGTCATCCATAATACATAGTGTGGAAGAGAGAGGAGAGCCTAATCTATATAGGGTCTCCACAGGTTAAGCCAAATCAGACTTAATCATTCCTAAAGAAGGGGAGAAACAAAAGAGCAAGCAAACAGACAAGAACTAAAAGTGATGTCCAAAATAAGACACTTGGGGGAAGAAGCCTCTGTTGATCAAAGTTTAAAATTCAGGGATCAGTATTTAATAATTAAGAAAACAATAATGTACTACTTCACTCCTGTGAGAATGTCATACATACATCAGTAAAGGTAGCAGCAACAAATGCTGGAGAAGTTGTGGGGACAAAGGAACCCTCCTGCAATGCTGGTGGGAATGTCAGTTGATCCAACCCCTATAGAGAGCAGTCTGGAGAACTCTCAGAAGGCTAGATAGAAATGGACCTTCCCTATGACCCTGCAATTCCTCTTCTGGGGATATATCCTAAGGAACCAAAAACACCCACCCAAAAAGATGTGTGTATACTTATGTTCATAGCAGCACAATTTGTAGTAGCTAAAATCTGGAAGCAACCCAAATGTCCAACAACAGATGAGTGGCTGAGAAAGTTTTGGTATATATACATAATGGAATACTAACTGCTCAGAGCTTTTTTAAAAATGGTGATTTCACTTTCTTCACCTCTTGTATGGAGCTTGAAGGAATCATGTTAAGTGAGATAAGTCAGAAAGAGAATCATGAATATGGCATGATTTCACTCATAGAAAGAAGTTAAAAAATACTAATATGACATCAGCCTGCCTTCCCTGTGCAGGTGACCTCACCAATGTCCTGGAACTCCACCTCCCCAGAGTCCTAGTCTAGTAGGGAAAGGTAGAAACAGGATAGGGGTATGGATTGACCTGTGAATGCCCATGTCCAGCAGAGAAACAATTACAGAAGCCAGACCTCCAACCTTCTGCACCCCATAGAAATATTTAGTCCATACTCCCAGAGGGATAAAGAATAGGGAAGCTTCCAATGGAGGGGGTGGGATGTACCACTTTGGTGGTGGGAACTGTATGAATTATGCCCATCTTATCCCACAGTCTTGTCAATCATTAGTAAATCTCTAATAATAAAAAAGAAATTGAAAGGAAAACACAAAGCAGAATTCGGACTGGGTTTGGTGTACTGCACAAAAGTAAAAGACTCTGGGGCCTTGGGGAGGGTTCAGGTCATGGAACATGATGGCAGAAGAGGACCTAGAGGGGGTTGAATTATTATGTGGAAAACTGAGAAATATTACACATGTACAAACTACTGTGTTTTGCTGTTGACTGTAAACCATTAATCCTCCAATAAAGAAAAAAAAATAGTAATTACCAGGAGAAAGGGACTATGCCTCTGATAAGGATCATTTCCAGAAGTTAGGATTATTCTCATGTGAAATTAGCATTTACAGGTGGCAGTTACCAGATTCAAATTTTTATTATTTTCTCTACTTGGGAACATTGTTACTTTTACATAGTTATCTTAGCCTTTATTTGGTAGTAGAGTAACCTTTACATAGTATAAGATCTCTCTAAAGTTTGTCATCCTTATTTTCATATCAATTTGACTTGTTGACATTTTTTACTTAAATTTTTGTTGAAAGTGAATTTTATTAACCATCTTTTTTTTGTGAGTAAATAGCAACAATTAATTTCATTCATACAAAATTTAAACAGTAGGAATACTAAACCAGTTCACAGTAATACAGAACTCCACGGTTCAATTAGAAGTCACAGAAAGTATGGCAGACAAGAAGCTAGGTCTTGGTTCATTTCCTATCTGTGCTGGGAATCAGGCAGTAGCACAGCAGGCTAAATGCAGGTGGCGCAAAGGGCAAAGACCAGTGTTAAGGATCCTGGTTCGAGCCCCTGGATCCCCACCTACAGGGGAGTTGTTTCACAAGTGGTGAAGCAGGTCTGCAGGTGTCTCTCTTTCTCTCTCCTCCTCTCTCTTCCCCACCATTTCTCTCTGTCCTATCCAACAATGACGACAACAATAATAACTACAACAGTAAAACAACAAGGGCAACAAGAGGGGATAAATAAATATTTTTTAAAAGAAAGAAACATTGTGCCATAATTTGTAATGCCTATTCTCTTCTCTACCAAAATTAGCATTATCCTGAAAAAAATATTGTCATCAGTATCAGATAATAGAGTTTGTTCTTACTACTGTTTTTGCCATTGCTATGGCTTCACCACTATGGGATTTTACACATATACTTATGTGAAGAGAGAGGAAGGCAGGAACCCAATACCAAGGTGCTGAATATTCCTCCAGTGTGATTATTGACCATCTTTTTAAGGGAAATGCTGTAATATTAAAACTGGGTTAGAGAAACTGATAGCTTAGAAAGTAAAAAAATAATTTGATAATAATGAGACAACATAAGTCTGAAGATCCACCTTAAGAGTTTGAGATTCATATCATTCTTAAAAGGTCATTCAACGTTAAATCTATCCAATATTTTATAGCTGTGCATCTTACATTTATTTAGTCTCTTATGTATGAATCATAAAGTTAAAGTGCTCCTATGGAGTGCTGTAAGTTTGTTATAAAAAATTGTGCCTTGACACTTTTTCTTTAAGATTAGTATTTCTTGATGTGAAACTGTTTTTAGTATGACTTACAGAACTCTAGTGGATGTCTGCAGGACTCAGTTTCAGCCCCAAACTGCTACATTGTACTTGTTTGTATGTGGTGAGAAGAGATAGGTCTGTGTATTCTAAGTTGACATGTATAACACTTTGCAGTTTTCTCCACATTGATACAACAAAAGTTGTAATATGTTGCTTTTAAGCAACTCAGATATAATGAGGCCATTTAAATGATCCCAAATTACACAAATTTAAAGGAAAAATGTATATACTGATCCTTACTTTATGCCTAATACCCGAATAATGTTTCATATTTGACATGAAATTCATTTCTTCTGTACCATTTTAGTAATTAGCTTCATAACTACATTGCACTCATTAAAAAAAAATTAAATTTCAGTGACTTTCTGTTATCCTTGTTGGAACTTCACTGCTTCGGGTCAACTTTTTTTTTTCTTCTCTTAAGTTTGTGCCCCTCCCTTTTGTTTATTTTATTTAATTTTTTCACTCTTAAATTCTATTTTATTTTAAACCAGAGCACTGCTCAACTCTGGATTATGGTGGTGCTAGGGATTGAACCTGGGACTTCAGAGCCATAGGCATGAGAGTCTTTTTACAGAACCATTATGCTATCTCCCCAGCCCTCTCCCTATATTTCTTTTTAAGATTTATTAATTTATTTATAGAAAGAGCCAGGGCATCACTGGCAGATGCAATCTAGAGCCTTACAACCGCATGCTTGCTAGTTGAATGCTCTTCTCTTCCACTTCCTGGACTCTGGGTCAGCTTTTTCAGATAGACACCACAGCTTTCTGTGCAGTAGTACTCTTATGCACCAGGGACAAAAGTAGGCACCCTTCTGAGTGAACTATCACACAGGCCCAAGTTTTAGTAATTCTTGACAGAGAATTAATTACAGGTGTTCCAAAGGAGTCTTTGTATGAGGACCAGCCTTGCCATTTGGATTAAATATGGAATTTTTACAAATCAGTAAGAATTGCAGGGATCAGGAAATAGCTTACCCATTAGATCATATGCCTTACCACAAGGCCTGGGTTTGTGCCCTGGCCCTGTGTGTGACATGGATGTCACAAGGGCAGCTCCATAGATGGTGGAGCAGTGTTGTGGTATCTTTCCTTTCGGTCTCTTCCTGCCTCTGCCTCTGCCTTCTTGCTTAAAAAAGAAAAAAAAAATTACAAGCTATGCTTATCTGGTATACTTCAGATTTTAAACACTAGTGAGTGAAAGAAACCAGTTTGGCGACAATGACCAAAACCAAAAAAGACAAAACAAACAAACGCAAAACTACATTTGAGTAGAATCATTCTGCTCTGGTCATCACTCTTGTACAACCTGCTTGGAATAAGCAAAGCTTTGAGAAGCACATCTCACAAAGAACATTAAAGCAATAGAATGGAGATCATTTAAGCATAAATCTTATATCAAGAGACCACCTTGTGTTCATTCTTGTATATACAGCATCTAGCATACAGCCTGGATAAATGACCAGTAAGCATTGCTACTTTTTCAGGAAAATCACTGTTGTAATTAAAATAGCTTTCTTCATCTTCCTATCAGTTAGTAGCTATCTGCTTTAGCTGAGAGGTACATTAAGTTGCCATGTGCCAGTCTTTGTTGATGATTTATCTCCAGTAGAGCTAGAGTGCATAAATACTATTATAAGTTGTTAACTAAACGCATGTTTCTCTTCATAGGTGGAAACATTTTTGACAAAGACCGATATAGGTCAGGAGAGGCAAGCTTTGTGCAATGGTGAAAATAGTATTGGATCAGGAATCTGCAAAGCACGTTTCTACCTTGAGCTACTAACTAGCTGTTTCTCCTGATGTCTTGCCCTTTAAGCACTTGTTTCTTCACCTGCAAAAATGCCTAAGCTTTGTTGTTGTTGTTGTTGTTTTAACAATTCTAGAAATTCAGTTTGATTCCTAGTATTTTTTGTTTGTTTGTTTGCCTCCAGGGTTATTTCTGGGGCTCATAGACCCACTGCACTTAGAGGTCATGTTTTTTTCTGTTGTTGCTGTTATTGTTGTTGCTGCTGCTGTTGTTGTTGTTGGATAGGACAGAGAGAAATTGAGAGAAGGGGAGAGAAAGATAAGACACCTGCAGACCTGCTTCACTGCTCCGTGAACCAACCCCCCTGCAGGGGGGGGCGTGATTCCTAGTATTTTAAAGTTTGTTTCTGATTTCAAGGAAGAGTAAATAAGCCACTCTCTAGAAGAAGGAAAGTATAACTCTTTTGTTTTCTTTTTTAAAAAAAATCTTTAATCATTTTATTACTGGATAGAGACAGAAAGAAATAGAGAGGGGAGGGGAAATAGAGAGGGAAAGAGACGGAGACACCTGCAACCCTGCTTCACCACTTGGGAAGCTAGCTTTCCCTCTGCAGGTGAGGGCCAGAGGCTTGAACCGGGTCCCTGCCCACAGTAATGTGTGCTGCGCTTAGCTAGGTGCGCCACTGCCTGCCCCCTTGTTATTTTCGGTAACTAGAAAAATTTTTTGTCTTCGTGTTTATAACTTTACACACATCTGAAACCCCTTAGTGTGAAATTCTTGTGAGAGAGAAAATCTGCCATTAGAAAAGAATGAATTCTAGTATCAATGTTTTTTTCTTTCTGTAGCTTCCTTTTCCCCCTCCCCCTCCCTCCTCCTCCTTCCTGAAACCTTCAGTGACTTGGGAAAATTAAACTTTGCAAGCATGGCCATTTTGGTTACTGGCACAGAGCAGTTAAGTGACTGACAGACACTGAGAGCAGATCATCATTACACATCAGTTGCCAAGGCTGAGAAAACCAGTGGAACTGTCACAGAAACCTTATGTGGCCCACTGGCCACCATCCTCAGTTGTTTAAGACTTCTAGGAAAATGTGTTCCACAATTTGTCTTAGTAATCTATCCTTCTAGATGGCTTTCAAAATATGTATCCTATTCTTAGAAGCAATTGAAAGCAGTGTAGAAAGGCTTTTCTTTCTTTCTTTTTTTTTTTTTAAGCTGTATCTTCTGTTGTACAAACAGTGCATGGAAAGGTAACAGAAGTCACCTTCTGTCTGTCCTTGATCAGAAAATAATGCATTTCTATAATTGATTTGTTGTTTCTATAAATATTCAAATTATCTTCAACATTTGATTTTTTTTTTTTAAGCAGTATGCACTGCTTGGGTAATGAAATATTTAGAGTTATTTTGAGTATGTACTCATTTTTCAACAAACTAAGCAGATTTCTCTGGCTTATTTTTCTTTGAAAGATTGTGTTTTTTCTAGAACCTCTCTGCTGAGCTTACTGAAGGTCTAGGCCTCAAAGTACTATTGTATACATTTTCCCCCATGTTAGGGTCTTAGAAACTGAAAAAACCTTGAGGGGATTCATGTGTGTCTGAGAGAAAGAGAAGTAAGTTGGTATTCTGCTAATATAAGTGTGTGTAACATGCTAGAAGTAAAGCAACATTAATGGGCACAGTTATGGGGCAGGGAACTGAAACTGCTTGTAAAGTCTAATCTGAAATCAAACCATACATAAGACAGGAAATTATTTTTTTCGAACTGTAATTTTTATACTTATTATAGCAACACCATTTTCCAGTTGTTCTCTTCTTTAAAAAAAATATTTATTGGATAGAAATAAAGAGAAATTGATAGAGAAGGGAGATACAGAAAGGGAGAGAGAGACACCTGCATCACTGCTTCAGCACTCATGAAGCTTCCCCTCTGCCCCGCAGGTGGTGACTGGGGGCTTGAACCTATGTCTTTGTGCATGGTGACATGTACACTAAACCAGGTGTACCACTGCCTGGTCCCTCAATTTGTTTTCCACATGAAGGTTTCCTCAAAATTCTAATGGTGTTTGTTACTTGCAACTTTGAAGTATTTATGAAATGCCTATAGATTTTTCTTTAATTCCTTCAGTCATATAGTTGAACATAAGTCTTTCAAAACAGTTCTGTACTTGATAATTTAAATAGTAGTAAAAACTACTACTATTAATTTAGAATGTTAGTAATTTCATACTGTGAAGACAGATTATTTTCGCTTCACAGATGACCAGTTTTCATCTTTCTTAGTGATATTGTGGGGCTTCACGTGTCCTCAGAATCTCTTTCAATAATTGTGACTATTTCTATGCAGTGGAAGCTAGATTTTTTTCTTTTCTGAAGTAATCACATGTTCACAGACACCACTAATGGACAGCTAAATGTATCATGAAATTATATTTACTATTGATTATAAATATAGAGACACACAAATGAGCACATTTTTCCAAACTAACAAGGGAACAAGTAAATCTGACAACATGAGAGTATTTGAAGTTGGAAAACTACTCGGCCATAAAATGATAGGCAACATATTTAATATTTAGGTTTTCCAGTTTTCCTATTCTTCCTATCATGAATATATATCGGAATGGTTCAGAGCATGCATTCTGGAGCCAGAGCAGATAGATTACCAGTGTTATTTGATTGAGGACAAGTTATTTAACCTGTCCGGTTAATTATTCTCTGAGTTAATATGCTCCCTCATTTTTTAAAATGGCAATAGCAGTATCTGCATTATAATATTATGGTGAAGATTCAATAGCTATCACACAAAAGCATTTAGAATAGTGCTTGGTATATAATGACTCAGTAAATATAAGTTCCTTGAGAGCATGCACCTATGCTGTCTTCATCAACAGAGTTGGGACTTTAACGTTATATAATGAATGGAATTCTCTCCATTCTGAGGAGAGTCTGCAGCACCTAGGTCTCGTTCTAATGAGCTTCTTGGCGTAATATTTCTTTAGCTCTGTTACACCTCTTTAGTTCATTGTGGCTTTTGGAATCTGAGTTCTATTTCATAACTAGTCCTAAAAGAAGTTAGCAATTTGATTTAGATTGATAGAAATGAGGGATTACTGGATAGAAAGTGCTTAATAGGGAGTCCCAGCGGTAGCGCAGTGGGTTAAGCACATGTGGCACGAAGTACAAGGACTGGCATAAGGATCCCGGTTCGAGCCCCCAGCTCCCCATCTGCAGGGGAGTCACTTCACAGGCGGTGAAGCAGGTCTGCAGGTGTCTATCTTTCCTCTGCCTCCCCCTCCTCTCTCCATTTCTTTCTGTCCTAACAACAACAACAATAACTACAACAACAATAAAAAACAAGGGCAATAAAAGGTAAAATAAATGTAAAAGAATTTTTTTAAAAAGGAAAGTATACATTAATTTTTTTTTTTTTTAAAGTGCTTAATAACTGGATTTTTCACATCTAAAACCGCTAGAATTTAGTATCTCGAGAGGGTTATGTACTATGAAGGAGATGGGTGGGGATACCCTATCACCGCTCATAATAGTAATTGTCACAGTACGTGACTGACTAAGTGTGGCATTGAAGTAAAGGAGTTGCTGCTACTACTACCACTACTGCTGCTTTCTCCTCCTCCTCCTCCCGCTCCCCTCACTCCATTGTACATAGCATTCATTGTCTTTCTTTTGCTTTTGATGAGAGAGAGAGAAAAAGGGAAAAAAGATGCTCACAGACCTGTTCCATCACTCATGAAGCTTCCCCCCTGCAGGTAGGGACCAGGGGCTTGAACTTGTGTCCTTGCACAAGGTAACACGTGTACTCTACTAGGTGAACTAGCACCTAGCCCTAACTATTTATTTTTTAAATGTCATTGCGTAACTGGGAGAAAAAATGTCCCTGACCTTCTAAATGTGCGTATATATTTGAGAGAGAGAGACAGAGACAGAACTTGAGAAGGGAGGGGAGATAGAGAGGGAAGGAGAACGAGCACCTGCAGCACTGCTTCACCACTTGGGATACTTCCTGAGTGAGGTGGGGACCAGGAGCTTGAACCTGGTTCTTGAGCACAGTGATGTTAGTGCTCAGCCAGGTATGCCACTCCCCGGCCCCCCTTACTAACATATATTTAAAGTTTAATGCCATGAATCTGGAGGAGGATGTTATGGTCTTTATGTGATACTTAAAGTATCTAAATATTACAGTCACACCCAGTGTTGAGCTTTTGCTTCTCTGGAGACAGAGTAAAGGTGCATTTGCTGTCACCTTGGCTCTTAGTATTTGTACTGCATGGTCTGTAGGCCCAGGAGAAATAGCTCAGCTGGTAAAGCATTAGACTTTTATGGCTGAGGTTCCTGGTTCAATCCCTGGTGAACCAGAGTAGTGCTCCAGACTGTTTTTCTCAGGTGAATCTCTCTCTCTCTCTCATATATATACTAAGTGGTCTGTAATACCAATCACCCAGTACTCAACCAAAGAAAGAACAATTTGCAGGTCTGCCAAGCCCAGTCCCCACCATGCTGGGGGAGACGTCAGTGCTTGCTGTCTTTCCCGTTGTGTATCAGAAAAAGGCAGCCCTGAGCAGTGAAGCTCCAATGATCAGAAACAGAAAGAGAGGAGGGAGGGAGGGAGGAAGGAAGGAAGGAAGGAAGGGGTAGTGAGTTGTTCTGGTGATGGAAGTGATAACTGGCGTCTCACACTTGCCCAGTAGTTTTATCGATTTCCAGTGTGGTCGGCAGATAGCTTAACAAACCATGTGCATATTCATGCATATGCATAATCCCATGACTTCTCTAATACTACATAGATTTTATATGTTGCATTTGTAATTTTACTGCATGGCTGTATGTATATTATATCTTTATATAAAACATACTTCCTTGTAAGTTGGTATACCCAAAACAAAATGGACACTGTAACTTAAGGGTATTTGAGATTTTTCAAGAAAAATCCTAGCTAGCAGCTTATTTTTTTAAGTATACTTATGGAGGCCAGGTGGTGGTGCTTCTAGTAGAATGTATACCTTACAGTGCACAAGGGACCCGGTTTCACCCCCTGATCCCTGCCTACAGGAGGGAAGCTTCACAAGCAGGAAAGCAGTACTGCAAGTATCTCTCCCTCTCGCTCCCCGTCTCCCCCACCCCTCTCAGTTTCTCTTTGTCTGTATTCAAAATAAATAAATAAGTAAATAATATTTAAATATATCTATTTATATACAATGTAATCATATTTTCTCAGTTCCAGTTTTGAAGGCACTTTTGAAACTCTTCTTCTTTCCTCAGGTGGATTACTGAAATCATCAGGACAACATGGAAGTAGAATATTAAAAATCTCAGCTATTTCACAGCAGCTGATCCTAACGTGACCACTATGTTTCCTGTTATTTATGCTTCTTTCCATTCTCCCATCTTTCATTCTATGTGTATATGAATCAGTGAGAGGAGACTCAAGCATATTAGGCAGTTTATATTCCATGATAATTCTGGAAGAGTTTCTGCTCTTTCTCCTAAAGAAATAAAAAGACTAGAAAATATAAAGAAAATAAGTCTACTTGTTATTTTACTTGTCTATGTAATAATATGCTTTTTATACAAATACCCACTTTTTTGAATGTACTACCCAATCTATGTGTGGAGTTAGAACTTCCCACTAAAGCCTTGGAAAGAGAATGGGGGGTGGGGAGGAAGAAGGATGGAGAAAGACAAGGAAGGAAAGAAGGAAGGAAAAGAGTCCCCTGAGCTGCCTGGTACCGTACTTTCTAAATGGCCAGAAGATGTGATTACCAAGCTAAGAAGATGTGATCTCTTTTCCACTGGAGAAGGAAAAAAGGGATAGAGCAAAATAGGACATTTGCGTGTAATTCTAGTTAAGGGCCAGAATAGCATCTAACCCGCACGCTAATTCTGTGACACTGAATAAACTACTTGCATGTTTGTTCTTCAAGTTTGAAAAGTTGCTACTGAATGGTTAGTGACTGAAAGAGATCGATTCCAGGGTGCTAAGTTCCAGAAAAGGGTTTGAGGTGAACTCGAAATAAAATTAGACCCAAAGTAATCCCTCAGTATATCGTCTGTTGTATGACTACTAAATAGAAATAAAATTTATTAAACTAGGACTGGGAGATAGCTGTCCTAGTAGAACACAAATAATAAATTTAATAAATTTTAATAAATTTATTTTAAATTTAATAAATTTTGCTGAGGAAATTATGCATTTCTCTACATATGCATATATCCCCTATTTCTCTTATATGCTTTATAAAACTTCATATCAAACCATCTTTGAATCATTAAAACATCTTCTATTTAGGGTTTGAGCCCCAGCACCATCTAGGAACACCATGGCACCAGAGGAAGTTCCATGACTGGTGGAGTGGTGCTATATTATGGTCTCTTTCCCTTATCTCTCTCTACATCTCTGTATATCTGAAAAAAAAAAAATATATATATATATATATATATCCTAAAATAACAGTTCATTGTGAAATACTGGAGAAGTAGCCATTGTAAAGTCTTGAAATCCATTACTACCATATTATTATATTATTATATAATGTTCTAGAAGTTCTGACTGGCTAGAATTAGAACTAAATACTAAAAAAGAATGAGCAGTAGCATTTAAAAAAAATTTTTTTTCCCTTTTGTTGCCCTTGTTGTCTTTTTTTATTGTTGTTGTAGTTATTATTGTTGTTGTTATTGATGTGGTTGTTATTGGATAGGACAGAGAGAAATGAAGAGAGGAGGGGAAGACAGACGGGGGAGAGAAAGATAGACACCTGCAGACCTGCTTCACCGCCTGTGAAGAGACTCCCCTGCAGGTGGGGAGCCGGGGGCTGGAACCCGGATCCTTACGCCGGTCCTTGCGCTTTGCGCCACCTGCGCTTAATCCACTGCGCTACCGCCCGACTCCCCCTAGCAGTAGCATTTTTATTTGATACTACATTCCTAAGAAAATCAAGTAAACTGAGAAATAATAGAATAAACATACAGACTAATAGGTGTGTCCTACTTTTACAATCAGTATTTCTCCTTCGTGTTAGCAGAAATTACTTAAAAAATGTAATAAAAATATTCACATTAATCACATAAAATACAAAATAGTATTAATGAAAATGTGCGAATCCATGTGAAGAACACTCAGAATTCTGCTGGTACACACAGGCAAGTGCTGAGTGGTGAAGCAGGAATACTGTTTCCTGAATAGGAAGTCCAACTAATGCAAATACCAAGATAATGTAAAGGTTTAGCATAATTGTAATTTTTTAAACTTCTTTTTTTTTTAAAAGATTTTATTTATTTATTAATGAGAAAAGAGGAGAAAGAAAGAGCCAGATATCACTCTGGTACATGTGCTGCTAGGGACTGAACTAAGGACCTCACGCTTGAGAGTCCAACACTCTACCCACTGCGCCACCTCCCAGACCACTAATTTTTTAAAAATGTCTTAATTGGGGGATTAATGATTTATAGTCAATAGTAAAATACAATAGTATGTACAGGCATAACATTTATTTTCTAAGTTTTCCACATAACAATTCAGCCCCCACTAGGGCTTCCTCTGCCATCATGTTCTCGGACCTGAGGCCACCCCCCCAGTCTTTTACTTTGGTGCAATACACTAACATAATTGTAATCTTAATGTTTAAGAAATTAATGTAATTATTACTCTTGCCCAACAGACTAAACAGGAAAAACTGAAATAACTTCTAAGTGAAAACTCCAAGATCAATGATAGAAAGCTAGCTCTGCCATCCTTTCAGATATCAAAACACACTTTAAGGTTGTAATAAATAAGAGTTGTATAAGCACTAGCATAAGCTTTGATCGTAAAATCGATAAATGGATATAGAGTTCCCAGAAGCAGATATTCTAGATACAGTAGAAGAGTCATCAGAAATTAGTAGAAAAAGGAATATATTTCAGTGTTTTTGTGTTTTATAATTTTTTAATATTTATTTTTCCTTTTGTTGCTCTTGCTTTATTGTTATTGTTGATGTTGTCATTGTTAGATAGGACAGAAAGAAATGGAGAAAGGAGGGAGAGATAGAGCGTGGAGAGAAACATAGACACCTTCAGACCTGCTTCACCGCCTGTCAAGCCACTCCCCTGCAGGTGGGAAGCCAGGGGCTCAAACCAGGATCCTTGTGCTTTGCTCCACTGTGCTACCGCCCGATTCCCAACATTGCAGTGTTTTTGAATGTTAAATAGAAAACAAAATCAATTTGAATCTTTATCACCTATATACCAAAAGGGAAATACAGATTTAAAAAATGGAAAAGGTAAATGAAGTGATATATCCTTACACTAGTCTCGTGTAAGAAACCTTCTAAATTCGTCTCATGTAAGAAATACCTTCTAAATTTGAAAGAACTGGGAAAAATACACAAGAGGAAAGTTCATCACATCTAACTCAAAACATTGACATTTATTCTTTCACATTATACAGATGAATTAATTAAAAGATATACAAATGAGTATTAAAAATTTGCTCCCCCCCCCCCCCAGTCACAACATTTCAGCTCTTTGGGCCAATTCATTTTTTTGAGGGACTTGGGGATTAGAGGGTAAGAAGAGTAATGAGGCCAAATATCCCTGACTTGATGCAGATCTTTGCAAATTCAGTCATTAAAGTCAAATGCTTATCTTTAAATTTTAAGGTGTTTGCTAGGGAGATAACATCAGCAGTAGTACAACAGATTTTCATGCCTGAGTCTCTGAGGTCCCAGGTTCAATTCCTATCACCACCATAAACCAGAGCTGACTGGTGCTCTGATTGAAAAACAAACAACAACAAAAACACTACATTTTAAGATATTCAAGTATTTTCAAAAACACCAACATATATGTTGTTGAATGAGTAAAAAGCTTGAGAAAACATTTACTAAAGAGGAAGTAAAACCCTATGGGAAAATGCATTGTTGTTGTTGTTTTTCTCTGATACAATAAAAGATGTGAAACTGAGATGCAGTGATAAGTTTTTATTTTTTGAGCTGAAGCCTCCGCGCCGCCCCCCCCCCCCCACATTCACTCGCGGTGTTGCTGCTGAAGGTGCCCTCAAATGTGCTTTCCTCATATGTTTCTGTTGGGATTCTGAATTGACTCAGCCCCTTTGGAAAGCAAAGCAGCATTTTTTTTTTCTCCCCTTAAAATCATCATGCTTGGATCATCCAGAGCACTTAGCACAGTGCTGAGTGGCAGGGGAATAGGTTTGATGTATAGTGCCTCCATCACCCCTCTTTAGTTCACACACACACAAAGGGCAGTGTTGGGGTATCTGTGGCTAAGGAGGAAGGTTGTGTTAGCAGAGTGCTGACCTTCCATGCATGAGACCCCAGCATCAATCCCAGTGCCATATAAAGGGCAAAACAGTACTCTGGTCTACCTAAAATAGAAAAACACAATTTTTTTAGTTAACATTCCCTTTGACTCCATAGTTCCATTTACATTATATAAAAAGAAATTTTAAATAGATGAAATATTCAATAAGTGCAAGAATTTCTAAGACATATTTATTGAAGGAAATAGAATATAGTTCACACCTAAAAAGTGACGTGATCACAGAAGGAACCTAATTAGTGACTTAAATTCCCAGTTTTCAAAATGTTCTCACATGTATGTGATCCTATTCTGTTATTTTTTTCTTTTTGCCTCATTTAGAAGTTTGTGTTAACTTTGACTCTGTGCTTTCTGATGGAGAGGAGAGCATAGAGGTTTTACCAAATCTAACCGATAACCAAATTTTGAGTATTGATTCTTGATATATATACTCTCCATCATTTCTCGTACACACTACCTTAAACTATCCTAGATCATTGGAGTTTCCCAACCAGTTTCCCCACTTTTCTCTCACTTTACACAAATAACTGTACACGTAAGTGACAGCAGAATTGTGTGTATGTGCTCTAGTAAATAGGTTTATAGAAGAGAGCCAGCCAGGGGTGAAATTGACACTGCTTCTAGACTATTGTCAAAATAACATCCTGAAATACAAAATCGGTGTGCTTTAAGCTCAGTAATTTTTTATGGCTTGTATTGCTGCTTCTCAAGTCTTGCGGGAATTTGTCAAACTGTGAATACTTAGAATGGTAGAAGTTCTGCGTCAGAGGAGCTATGCATTTTACCATAATTTCCCACTCTTGATCCTCACACTTGTGATCCCAGGACACAATTTTGAGGAGCACTGATCTCAAAGTGTAATCTTATGATTTGGTCATAATTCTTACAGTGTGGCACTAGCCTGCTTTTTTGTGTGTATTTCTTACACTTTCACTTAGTGACACTTGCCTAGCTCACCCTGTGCTTTCATTCATTCTGCTCTCAGCTTGGCATTCTGTCTTCAGCCTCTGCAGAATCTGTGTTAAGTACTCATAGATTTACTCTGTTAGAGTTGATCTCTGCCTTTCTCTGTTTCCACAGCCTCTTACTTAACACATTATAAAACATACTAAGTTTTGCTGGCTTCTTTACATATCTGTCTTCCTCAATAAACTGAAACTATTGAACTTTGGGATGTCATTTACCTTGTACCTCAGGCATAATTACTTAATAAATGCCTGACATATGATTAGCATTACAATAAAGAAGGCAGAGAAGAATGATTAATTCCATTCTTTTTTTTTTTTTCAATGAGAAAAACATGGTCTTGAGTTTGCTTACACGTCCAACTTTTAAATTTGCATTCAATATTTGTGGCTTTTCTGGTTCTAGTCTTTACAGGAAAGGTACACAGTAAGATTGCACATTCATTTTTAAGCTTTTTTTTCTTCTTTGTTCACAGGTTGATTTTTTTCTTTGCTAAGGGAGAAGATATTTTAATGAACTTGTCCTTCATATGAGGAGGAACTGACTGCTAACTGCTAATATTAGGCTACTTACCTCTCATTTTCACATCAGGTCTTCTTTACTCTATTTGTATCCCTTGCAGAAACATTATTATAGCACATAGTTGGGTGTCCACTAGTACTTATTTAAGTTGAGCTAACATGTAAATAAGTAACATTTTATTCTGCAACAATTGAGACCAAAGGTTATATGTGTATAAATATTCAAGTGGCTTAGCATATCTTTTAAAGCTCCATTTGCAACATTTAGATGTGTTTAACATTGCTACAGACTTCAGTCTTTTAAGTGTTGATGGAAATTATCCACCAGCTGCAAAGTTCAGTTCTAGTATGCCGTAGAGTACATGTAGCCATGGCTTAAACCAAATGTTAGCAATGAAATATTTAGTAGCAACTGTTCTTTTAAAAGAAACATTTTAGATAATTAAAGTCTTCTGGTAATGTCCTTATACCCAGCTGTCAGCTTTTTTTTTTTTTTTTTAACTTTTTCTGCCAATATTTTGAGAACTGAGATTAAGAAAAAGGAAATTAGGGTACCGTGCTTTGAAATATACTATGTTTGAATATTTACTATATAATTGTAAAGATTTCCAAGTATAGAGTTCCTCAGTCAATGTCTCAAGATTTTTATTTTTGTAATTGATCAGTGAAGAAGATAGGAGAGAGAGAAAGAAAGTAGTTGGAGGGTAGATTGCATAATGGTTATGCAAAGAGACTCTCCTGAGGCTCCAAAGTCCCAGGTTCAATTCCCCTGCACCACCATAAGTCAGAGCTGAGCGTGCTCTGGTAGAAAAGAGCGAGAGTGGGAGAGGGAGAGAAAGAGAGAGAGAGGAGAAACAGATCAAGTGCTGCCAGGGATCAAACTCAAGACTTCATGCTTTAGAGTCCAGTGCTTTATCCACTGTGCCACCTCCCAAACCACTCTCAAAGGATTTTTATAAAAACCTTTATAGCCCTTTTCTTTATAAAGCAAACTATGTATTAGTAAATTATAGTGACATTTGCGAAAATGAAGGCTTCCTGCTTTTAATAACCACTGGATTTATTAAAGATTATTAAAATTAATTTGAGCATTTTATTTAAAATGTTCTGCTTTTTCTTAATTTAGGAACTAAGTTTAATCAGTATCTCACAAATCCCTATTTTTATATCACATTAATTTTAATTTTCAGTACCATTCCGAATTTCCCACAATGCAGAACAGTGATAACAATATCCTGGCTTTTTTTTTTTCTTTCAAGTCTTTTCCCCCTCTTGCACAGTATGTTATATATATAATTATTTTTTACATTGTCAAGAAATGAATACCTTTTCACTCTCTAACCATACTTAAGTATACCTATATTTTGACGATTGGTAGATTTTAATAATTGAAACTATCAGTATTTACATTGGCCTAATTCTACTAAAATATTTCAGTCTACATTAAATTTCTTCCTTTCTGTGTTCAGCGTTACTACACAAGAATTCTTCCTCTCAGTTCACGTGTTTCTTTTCTTATACTCCACAAATTATTCTGAACTATGTTGTTGTGTTTCATATGTTGGTCATAATTTTATTATTTATTTGTACTCTTTTCCCTTTGTATTCTACCAGCCTTTTTTCTATTCTGAAAATAAGTGTGTATATATATATATATATATATATATATATACACATATACATATATATATTCTCTAACATTAATACTGTGTGATTCATAGTTCTTTTATGTGTTTCTTAGATCCTGTTATATCCTTTTTCCTAAACATTTACTATTTTAGCCATACAAACTTTATTTTCCAATTTGGGCTAAATACTTTTTTTTTTTTAAGTTAGAAGCTAGGGGAAAAAAGAGTAAATTAAGTCCAAAGGGAATAATAACATGCAGAACAAAAAATTAGAAAGTAGAGGAAAAGTTAACAAATATAAAATCAGTTTTGATACAGGCCTCCTGAAATTGATAAACTTTAATTACAGTTGTCAAGGAAAAGAAATGTAAAATAACAATATTAAAAATAAGTTTTTGGATATTATTATAGATGCTATGGGTATTTTTAGAAGATAACAAAGGGGGAGAGAGCTAAGATGACTAGCAAGATGTTTCTACTCCTTCCCAAGGGGGAAAAAATGTCTAAAACCACAACCTAAGACTATCAGTTGATTTTTCAACAGGAACTCTATAAAGACTAGAAAGGACTGGTAGGAAATATTCAAAATTTTGTGAACTTATGTTTTCTTCTCTCTTTTTCATTGTCACTAGGTCTTCACCTCTCCAGGCCAGTGTTCTTAGGAAGAAGCAGGTAGAGAAAGAAACCACAGCTTCCCCAGTGTCCCAGTAAACCCAGGGTAATTAACTTGCTGCTTTGTATATTCAGTTTTAAATGAAAAAGCTCTTCACCCAAGAATTCTCTCCCCACCTAGTTCATCAATAAGATCTGAAGGAATGACGAAGAGCAGTAGTTAAAAAGGAGTGTACTACCAGTAGGTCAGCCCTACAGGAAATATTAAGGGCCTTATATAAAAAGGAAAGTCAAACTGTACCCCAGCAGACAGCTCTGTAGATTGTTAGACCATCAAAGATTTAACTTCAGTTCACTCTCCAATTCTGGTTCTTTTCCTCCTCTCAGATTTTAAATAAATCTTTAAAATTAAATAAAAGGGACTGAGGAGACAGCATAATAGTTATGCAAAAGACTTTCATGCCTGAGGTCCCAGATTCAATTTGACGTTTGACCATAAACCAGAGCTGAGCAGTGAGTGCTCTGGTCTCTAGCTCACTCTCTCTGTATATTCTTCTGTCTGTATCTCTCTCACTTAAACAAATAAATAAATAAATACGGGCTGGGGAGACAACATATAATGGTTCTGCAGAAGACTTTCCCTCCTTGAGGCTCTGAAGTCCCAGGTTCAGTCCCCAGCACCACCATAAGCCAGAGCTGAGAAGTGCTCTGGTCTCTGTATCTTTCTCTCTGTATCTCTCTTTCATTAAAAATATACATATATACTTTTTTAAAAAGAAAGAAATACCCTTTTCTTCTCAAATAAATAGGAAAATACTGCATTTTTTCTCACATGGTAGAAATAAATAAAACCAAGCTTAGAGAACAAGCCAAATAGGAACAATCCTCAGCAGAACTGAGGTTACCGGGGGGTGGGGGGGGGGGGCTGGGATAGGAGGTGTGGGTTATAGTGTGTAGCAATTCCAGTGGACTTGAGTGAAAGGATATTGGTGGTTTGAAGGGGGTGTGTGATATAGGAACATATTTTGAATAGGTGGAAAATTGTACTTCTGAAACACAGTCTTGGAAACCAGAATTACCTCAGAGACAAAATTATTTTTAAAGATAATGAAAGAATGTCAAACAATTTTCAGCAACCAATTTACAGCTTAGATGAAATGAAAAAAATAATGAAAAATATAAATGACAACATCTGACTCAAGAAATAGAAAATGTAACTAGAACTGTGTAAAGTAAGAAAATCAGTGTTTTAAAACCTCCCGACAAAAGGGGCCATTTGGCGGTGCACCTGATTAAGCACACGTTAAAATGCACAGACTCAAATCCAAGCGCCTGCCCCCCACCTGCAGGGGAGAAGCTTCACAAGTGTTGAAACAGTGCTGCAGGTGTCAGGCTATTTCTCTAGATTGCTCTCTATCCAATAAATAAAATAAAATAAAAAATAATAGACCTTCCAACACAGAAAATTTAGGCACTGGTGATATAGTTGGTTAATTCTGTCAAACACTAATGGCAGAAATCAGACTGTCCCTACCCAGATTTTCAGAAAAAGCAGGAGTAAAGATAAGATGACAATACATTCAACATTAAAGGCTTTATTCACCTGGATACCAAAGATACCACAAGGAAAGGAAACTAGCAGTCAATATTCCTCATGAACATAGGCAGAGAAATCCTTCACTGAGTATCAATATATTAAATCTAGCAATACATTACAATAAAGGTAACATCCCAGGAGGTGGATTATCTAGTAGAAGGTAGGACTGGTATGCTTGAAGTTTCTAGCTCCATCCCCAGTGCCATTTGTACCAGAGTTGTCCATTGTCTTCTTTCTCAATTAACTTTTTTGAAAAGGATTATATATTATCGTCATGTGGAAATTATCCCAGCAGTGCAGCAAAAGGAGGCAAAGCACAGTCATCAAAGGGGAAAAGTATGAGGAGAGAAATTCAGTGCAGACTTAGGTACAAACTGCCAACATTCACAAAAGAATCACCTAAACCCCTCATCAAAGAGTTAATGCCAACACATATGAAATGTAGCAAACGGAACCTCACTAGCCATTTAATGCACAGTATTTTGTTAGAGGCTGATTCCTTCAGCTGGGCCTTGTGCTTTGCGCCACCTGTGCTTAACCTGCTGCGCCCTACTCCCAAGGCTGATTCCTCTAGTCAACACATACTCAATTCCAGAGAAATTACAGGTATTTAGTATAAACCACAACACCCCCCCCCCCCCATGAACTGTTTAGGCATAGTGAGCCAGTCTTATCAGTCTTATCAGTACGGGTTAAAATTTCTTCCCGGGGGAGCCAGGCTGTAGCGCAGCGGGTGAAGCACACATGGCACAAAGCGCAAGGACTGGAGTAAGGATCCCGGTTCAAGCCCCTGGCTCCCAACCTGCAGGGGAGTCGCTTCACAGGCGGTGAAGCAGGTCTGCAGGTGTCTGTCTTTCTCTCTCCTTCTCTTGTCTTCCCCTCCTCTCTCCATTTCTCTCTGTCCTGTCCAACAATGACGACATCAATAATAACTACAACATTAAAGCAACAAAGACAACAAAAGGGAATAAATAAATAAATATAAAAATTTAAAAAAAAAATTCCTTCCCAGGGACCTGAGCGGTAGCACACATAGTGCGAAGTGCAAGGACCGCGCAAGGATCTCAGTTCCAGCCCCCAGGTCCCCACCTGCAGGGGGCTCCCTTCGCTTCACAAGCTATGAAGCAGGTCTGCAGGTGTCTTATACCTTTCTCTCTCCCTCTCTTTTCTTTCTGTCTCTACTCCTTACTCAACTTCTCTCTGTCCTATCCAACAACAGCAGCAGCAACAACAATAATAGCAAATAACAACAATGGAAAAAAGAAGATGGCCTCCAGGAGCAGTGGATTTATAGTGCTGGCACTGAGCCCCAGCACTAACCCTGGAGGCAAAAAAAAATTTCAAAATCCAAGATCTAGTTTCACAAACAGACCTTCTTAAGGATAAGTGACCCGTCTGTGCATGCACAGCCCAGCATTTCACTCAGAATTTATCCGGAGAATCAAAGTGTATGTCTATAAATAAGAAGCAACAGTAGCCAAAAACTGATAAAAGAATGTTCATAACCCCCCCCCCAAAAAAAGCTTAGAAAGCAACTTAATTTGGTCCTAGACATCACATATCTTAATACAGTGCTGTGCTGTGTGTGTGTGTGTGTATATATATATATATGTTTATGTATTTATATTTTGTCCTAGAAAAATGACATCCTCACAGGACAGAACAAAAGAGCAGTGCCAACAATAGCTAGACAAAAGATTGTTTTTCTGTCACTACACACCAGATATGGAGAGTAGTAAAAGCAGACAGATGGACAGTTCTGCTTCTGTTGGAGTGTTCTAATGAAGTAAAGAAACATTTTGTTTCTTTTTTTGTGTGTGTGGTTTTTTTTTTTTTTTAATTGGTGAATTTACGTTTCAACAGTAAGTACAATAATTTGCACATGCATAACATTCCCCAGTTTCCCATATAACAATACGACCCCCACTAGGTCCTCTGAATCCTTCTTGGACCTGTATTGTCACCACCCACCCACCCCAGAGTCTTTTACTTTGGTGCGATCCACTATTCTGTTTCTTTTATTCAGAGAAGGAATTTATAAGCTAAATTACTGGTTTTGGTAATAAGTTTCATATTTTGGTCAAAGAAACATTTTTTTATACCCTTGGGATAATGACTCATGCTCTCTTAGAATTTTGCTTTTATGGAAACTAAAACAGTTATAAATACAGCATTGTTATTCAGATCTTACAGTTAATGATATTATTGAGTCCTTATAGGACACTAGTATTATAAAACCAATTATAAGTAAAGAACCAAGTACAGGTTTTAATTAGATAATTCCAAGAGAAATGTAAGTAGATTTTTAAAATGCTGGTAGACTAATTATTATGATTTTTGTCTGTTAGACATTAAAAACTGAGCCTGTACTTTTCAGAAAATGTCCCATCTTTTGAGTACTTCATGACATGAGGTAAATTTCTCACTTCCAAATGTTGACAGTAGAAATACATTCAAGTTATCCTGTGCCTTTTTTTTTTTTTGTCTTGTGCTCCTCGAGGTTGTATGAGATTATAAAATTATTCAATATAATTCACATAGATCTTAAGACATTAATAGAAATCATGTTAGTATTGTTGAGATGAAATCTAAAGTTTATTTTCCATTTTATGTTGCATTTTTAGAAATAGAACTGTAAATGTACTCTGTTCTCTACATACTATAGTAGATGTTCTCATTCTGAATTTTAACATCAGGATTCTGTCATGTTTTCATCCTTTCGTAATAACTGGTACCAGGCTTTTATACAAAAGTGCCTGTGTTAATATCTCTCAAGTTTAAGAGTTCTCTTGGCTTTAATCTCAGCATTCATTTCCTTTCTTGAGGTACTTCTCATCAATCAGTGTTTAGATTTGGGGATTTTAAATTCCCCATTACAAACTTTCTTAAAATATAAGTCTACAAGAAATATTAGAATGAAACATTTCTAACACAAAGATAAGTTCAGTAGTATGATCTATTTCATCCCTCCTCACTTCTTAACTCACTGATAATTAATTTTTCAAGAGTTAAAAATATTTGTTACTATGACTTACCTCCTTTCCTACTGTTTTTTACAGTTTCACCTTTTACTTAAAAAAAAAACCAATATGCTCTCATATGTAAACTTAAAGTAGATTTTATAAATTCTAGCATAATCCTAAGAAAAAAATTTGATGTATTGCCATCTGTTTCGTTCTTATGTTTCTTGTTGACTTATAGTTGATTATTTTCACTTGTGTCTTATAATTATTCAAATATGTCAGGTGTCATTTGGTTCTTCTGCTCTTCAGAGAGTGTCCAAACTAAGTTGCACAGAGCAGGCTTCGTGCTATAGACATTCTGCTGTTTGATAAGAATACAGAGGCAAATAAATAACAGGGGTGGTGAAATAACTCACTTAGGTAGTGTGATGCTTTGCCAGGTGCACCAACCCAGGTTCAGGCTTAGGAGCTGTGATTTCTGTCACTCTTTCGACCTCTCTGTCTTCTCTGTCTCTATCTTAAGAAGAAAGATGTACAGACATCTGAACAGAGGTAAAATATATAGGTAATGTTCTGTATTAAAATGTATATATTTAAAATATTTTAGAACAGTAGTATACTGCATCTGTATAATAAGCCTGAAACAAAGCATAGAATTAAATGTATAATTTGTCTAATAATCTAACATTAGATATTTCTTATTTTGTAATTAATGTTTGAGTTTGATTTTGCTGCTCACACATGATTCTCTTAGCTCGCCCTCATAAAGTCTTTTTTCACACTTACTGATAATCAAAATTCTGCATTAACGTAAATGTTACCTAGATCTTAATTGTCATTAAAAACTCATTATTACATTACTCTAAGCCCATCTTGTTCAGGAAACCCTGTCTTACAGAATAGCAATAAATGTTAAGGAATGTGTTTTTATAACACTTCTCATCATGCTATAGATTTAAAAGTGAAATGAATTGTGACTTCTCCACATGCTGGTGATGAAAATTTTATTTTCCTCTCTGAAGTTGTTAAGATTTCTAAATCACTGAAAGAATGAGTTAAATGTTTTCTCATGGCCAGCTTGTAAAGGTCAGTGAAGGACAGCACTTTGAAAGAAATGGATAATATGCATCTTTCCAGAGCTAGTGTATATTACAGCTGTCCCCTTGGACTCATTCCAGTAAAACAGCTCAGTGACTCTTAGAGGAAGAGAATTTTAGAGGCCGTAACTGGAGCTCAGAAAAATTGGACTAAAAGACACTTTAAAATTGTTTCTTACCCAAATCCACCTGAACTCTCTCAGTGCTTTTGACTTTCTTTACAGAATGTCTTTGGGCATCTCTTTCTGTTATTTGCTTTCACTCTTTAGGCCCTTGTCACCTTTTCCCTGAGGTAATTTCTACAGTTTAGTTTTCCTACTTAACTCCCCAGCGCTCTAGAACTACTGTGACAGCCCTCTCTCCCTAGAGGGAGGGAGGACGGAAACATTCTATCCTGAATGAATTTAGTCTTGGGCTCAGTTAATGATGTTGTTCCCAGCTGTGACCATGGACTGCAAGCTCAGACTGACAGGTACTCAGAGGTTACACAGGCTCCTGCTCTATATGTGCCCTGGGCCAGGTCAATGGGTTAAACAGTTAATTTTATTCGTAGATTTTCTTCAGGTTTAGGAGTTACTCTCTGCCGTAATCCTACTTTCTAGCTCTGTTCTCAACTCTAGCACCATCTTACCAGACAATATTTTTGTCCACCTCCATGTTAGCTGTGTCAGGCAAAAACTACAAAAGTCATGGTTCCCTAGGAACATACCTAAAATAGACTTCCTAGCTTCTTTCCGCCCTAAGATCCCTATTCTCATCTGCTCTATTTCTGCTTTTTGATACCTGTTCATTGATCATTTTGTCCTGCTTCATATCTTACCATCCTTCAGCCACCAAGTTGCAGATGCTGTCATGATTCTATCCTGACTTCCTGGGCAGACGACCTCACCAGTGTAACCCAGAACCTCGCCCCCTCCAAAGCCACACCCCACTAGACAAAGATAGAAACTGGGTATGTGATCCAGGAAGTGGCGCAATGGAATAAAGTGTTGGACTCTCAAGCATGAGGTTCTGAGTTCAATCCCTGGCAGCACATGTACCGGAGTGATAATCTGGTTCTTTCTCTCTCTCCTACCCTTCTCATAAATAAATAAATATTCTGAAAAAGAAAAAAGAAGCAGCATATGGATCTACCTGCCAATGTCCATATCCAGTGTAGAAACAATAACAGAAGCCAGACTTCCCATCTTTTGCACCCCAAAAAATATTTTGGTCCATACTCCCAGAAAGAGAGAAATGATAGAGGAAGATGACCTGAACTACAACTTTGAACTCCAACTCCATCAAGACCCTGAGGGAGAAGAGGAAACAGGAAGGACATTCAGAAGTAGTAATAGTTGTAGGTATGACTTAGAAAGGAAGAGAAGGCAGAACCATAGGGGAGAAAGGGGCAAATATATATAAATGTAGACAGATAGTTATAGAATAATAACCCGTATCTGCAACCTTGGGAGAACTACTGTACCCTTTCAAGGAAGGAAATGAGGACACAGAATTCTGGTGGTAGGAACGATACAGAATAATACCCGTTATCTTATAATTTTGTAAATTAATATTAAGTCACTAATAAGAATTCAGTCTAGCAGGAAGTCAAACATAAATGTAAATAATTTTAATAAAAATATATTAAAATGCAGTTTTGGAAATATATACAAAAGGCTGAGTAACAGTAAAAAGGGCAATAACTCTGGATTTAAGGAAAGTAATCAGAAAAATTAATCCAGATTTTGGTCATGTTTATATAGCAAGTATAATAGGGAGCTTTCATTCTACTGTTCTAAATCAGACTAGAGATTGATTTGCTAACTAATAAAAAGAAAACTCATTTTCTAGCTTAAAAGGGAATAAAGAGATGCAACTGAATTAACCACAAAATTGTGTTAATGTTTCCTGTTGATCTACTGAGAATGAGAGTAGAAAACACATCTTGTAGCCATATATCTAAATATACACAACTGTGTCACTTAAATCAGATAATATTGCTAAAGGCATTAGGTAAGTGAGAAATAAGAATTTGTGAAACTCTTGGTCACTTGGAATTTACACAGATTCTATATAGAGTGAGAATATAGATAATCTCGAGAAAATACAAACTTTTTTTTTTAGCAAATTGTTCTTGTGAATTAGTTCAGCTATCCTCTAGAATTGCAAATTTTCACTTCAAACTAGCTCTCTTACTTCAATGACTTTAATGACTAATTTTAATTATGCAGATGTAATGCTGATATTTTAAAACAACTTCAGAAAATACACTCCTGAAATTAAAACCTCTGCTAATCATTTATAAATTATATTTTGTGTTTTTTTTTTAAAGTAATCAAGGCAGACAAAAATCTCTACAGTCTTAGACTGTTCATAAAGAATAAGTCTTCAGTCAGGTTCTAGTTTTGCACTCTACTATGGTAGCGATAATGACTAAAGTTTTATACTAGATTTTGTTTCATTTCAGCATTTTTAAAATGATTATTAGCAGAAGAAGACAGCTAATGATCACAAAAGAGATGAAAATAAAACTATCTTGCATAAATTATGGTAAGAGTTTAGTATTAAATTCCAAGAGAAATTATTTATCATCAAGTATTTGGGAAAAGAGAAAAACAGAACTGCTGGAATGAAGAAGTTTAGGAATAGCAGCATTTAGAGATAATTTTAGAAGTGCCCCACAGAAATTTCCATATAAGAGAGTGAGCTCCCAAAACTAAAACTACCCGGTCAACTGATTTCTGAGATCTTTACATGTTCTAGCCTCACTGGCTTAAAATGAATGTTTCCCCCAAAGTACTTAGATGGAAACTGTAAAATGTGATTGCAGAGGCAGGTTTGGAAATGATAATTACCAATGTGTGTTTAGAAGATTCTCCATTTAAAACTAGGTATTTCTCACACTTTCTCTGAGATTAGCAGAACTTTCTTCTCTATAAAAATGCCTGAAAGTTACTATTTTAGGCCATAAGACCTCTCCAGCACTACAGAGTAGAAAGCCTCTTTGACAGAATGTAAACACGGTTCATTGTTCCAACTAAACTTCATTTACAAATACAAGGAGTAAGCTAGAATGGGCCTCTGAGCCAGCCTTTACCATAAATGATAAAATCTGGGCATATTGTTGTAATATAAATAGAAATATTTTTAATTTAGAAGTTAAACAACATATCAAAATATCATTCTCTTCTCAGACTGAAAGAGTATATGTCAAACAGTCAAAATACTGATTGTCAAACTAAAGAACCTTCTACTGTACAAGCCAAGTGATAAGGGCAGGAAATAGCCTAGCATTAGTGCTTAGGACTCGCATGCCCAAGGCCCCAGAGGCCCTACAACAGCTTGTGTCAAGCAGTGTTCTGTCTCTACCACCCCCTTAAAAATAGACCTTTGGGGGGGGGGGAGTTGGGCAGTAGGTAGCTCAGTGGGTCCAACACACATGGCTCAAAGTGCAAGGACCGGCTTAAGGATCCCTGTTCAAGGGATCCCCATCTGTAAGGGGTTGCTTCACAAGTGATGAAGCAGGTCTGCAGGTGTCTGTCTTTCTCTTCCCCTGTCTTCCCCTCCTCTCTTGATTCCTCTGTCCTATCCAACAACAGCAACAGCAATGGCAACAATAACGACTACAACAAGGGCAACGAAATGGGGAAAAATGGCCTCCAGGAGCAGTGGATTCGTAGTGCAAGCACCTGGGGGCCTGAGCAAACAGCATAATGGCTATGCAAAAAATCTTTCATGTATAGGACATAGCTCCCAGACTCAATCCTCAGCATCACCATAAACCAGAGCTGAGTAGTGTTCTGATTAATAATAATAGTAATTATTATTAAAAGCAAAAATCTTTTTTAAGTCAAGTGATAATGTAAAATCTAATATTTTCTGTTGTTTATTTCTGCTACTTATTTTGTCCTTGCAGGTCATATTTATATCAGCTGAGCAATACCGTTTACCCACATGGATTATTAGTGCAGACCCGCCCTTACCAAGAAATAAATGCAGATTAAGACCTTCTGAGAATCGATCGATTGTCAGTACCTTGTGCCTAAACAAAGAGAATTTTAAGACCAGAATGAAGTAAAGGAAAAATCTCCAATCAGCAAGCTATCTGCTACATATTTCCTGCTCCTAATTCATTCAGCACAAGTTCTCATATCATGTGGTCTTTGGCTTAGACCATAGACTATTATAAAATGGAGGTCAGATGTTGATATAGATAAAAGTAACAGAAGAGGAGGAAGCTACTATCTTCAGACCTGGCTAGCCACAGCTGAGACATGACTACTGACTGCTAGAAAACAAGGCATCAGAAGCAATGTTTAAAAGCACTGTCCCCTGGGGACCAAGAAGATACATATCAATGGTAGCTCACCAGGCTTACATGCCTGGGGCTTGTCCATCCCAAGTTCAATCACCAGCACCACCATAAGCCATAGCTGAGCAGAGCTGTGCTCAAATACCTCCCACAGCTGTAAATTAATAGAAGCCCTGGGGGCTGTGCAGCTGGTCAGGCACCAGCCCTGACTTACAAGCACAAGGTTCTGAGTTCAGTCACTGGCATCACATGTGCCAGAGTGATACTCTGGTTCTCTTTCTCCTGAGGGGGTGAGATAGTGTGTGTGTGTGTGTGTGTGTGTGTGTGTGTGTGTGTGTGTGTGTGTGTGTGTGTGTTTAATTAATAGAGCTTTTTAAATTAAGATAAATCTTAAAAGAAAAAAGCCACTGTCTCCTATCAGGAGTCAATGGTTTTAGGATCAAATTTACCCTCAGACTCAGATATTTGCTCTATTATGTTTTAGTATAGTACAGTAATTGCTTTAATAATGAGAGCAGATAATTCATCCAGAAAGGGGGAGGGGCTAGTTGCGGAGCCCAGGAGATAGATTAATTGGTGGTGGTGCCTGAGTCTCCCAGCTTCAGTTCCTAGTACCTTACTATATAGGAGTTGAGCAATATGCAAGTCTTTCTCTTTTAAAAAACAATAAACCTTTAAAAAAATAATAGTTTGGGCATTTTTCAAAAGTTACTTGTGAATTTTGTATTCTCATCTAAGAAAACAGTAGGTTCTTATGCCTGAGGCTCCAAGGTCCCATGTTCAATCCCCCCAGCACCACCATAGACAGAGTTGAACAGCACTCTGGTTATATATATAATGATAATAATAAAGTAAATAAAGCTGAGGGTCGGGCAGCAGCGCACTGGATTAAGTGCACATAGTATGAAATGCAAGGACCTGTATAAGGATCCCAGTGCGAGCTCCCAGTTCCCCACCTGCAGGAGAGTCACTTCACAAGGGGTGAAGCAGGTCTGCAGGTGTCTTTCTCTCCCCTTGCCTTCCCCTCCTCTCTCAATTTCTCTCTGCCCTATCCAATAAAAAAAAATGGGAAAAATGGCCTCCAGGAGCAGTGGATTCATAGTGCAGGCACCAAGCCCAACAATAACCCTGGAGGCCAAAATAATTAAGTAAATTAAATAAATAATAAAGCTGAATAGGGTGGGGAAGGTAGCATATTGGTTATGCAAAGAGACTTTCATGCCTGAGACTCCAAAATCCTGGATTCAACCCCCACACAAGACAGAGTAAGAATGGAAGGAGTGTCACTCACTGAAATAATATATTAAGATTATGTAGCAATCTAGTATGAGCAAAACTTGTTTATTTCCCAAGTGTTCTGAATAGTTGTGATTTGTCAGCATATGAATATTTAGTCATAGCGTGCAGAGCTCAATTCAAATAGAGTCATTCCTTGTCTCTTAAAATATTTTATTTTTAGCAAATATACTTTTGGGACTTTCAGCCTCTAACTGACAGCAATCCCTATTTAAATGTTTAATTTTACAGTGATATTCTTCTCAACTGCTTTTTAAATAAATGATTGTCCTTTTATTTAAAATATTACATGCTCTGATTTCTTAATTGTAAGATTTTTTTCTGCAAATTTGGAAAATTGAGAAGATAATTTTATACCTCTAGTTTATTGTTGATTAGATTACACCCTTTGTTTGAAAAATGTTTCAACAGGATAAATCTAGATTTTAAAATGTCATGCCATTCTTTTTTGTTCAAAAGCTGTCTTTGCATATAATGTGCAATATAAAACGCAGATTCCTTAACATGCATCTGTCACACACCCTGCCTCTCCCAATGTCCTTCAGACTCAAGTAATAATAAACATCTTATTATATTGCTAGAAACAGCCTGTGTTCTTCCCATGTCTGTGACTTGCCACTCTGTCAGGCTGGAGCACCCTCTTCATTTATCTCTCCCATGCCCAACTGCTCCCTCCCTGAAATCCGAGCAGATGGTTAATGTTTTACTTAAACTTTAATTATTTGATGTTTTCCCTAACTTCTACATACTTAGAGATTTCCTGTGGTTTATCTAAGGTCTATATTCTATCTTACATCAGTTACACATATTTAAAATTACTTCTTTGTCTTATCTTTCTCTAGTAAACTAAGTCTCTCAAACACCCAAAAGGATACATCTTATTTACCTTTAAAAAAAAAAAAAATATATATATATATATATATTAAGGATAGAGCCTGGTACAGTTATTTCCTTCTCAAAGCAGGGTCATCAAGAAATTCTGCACCCTAGAGATAGCTGTGCTATTTAAATCAAAATTTTAGGAACTGAGGGAACTGGAAGCAGGTGAAGTATCCAGTGCTGTTCCAGACTTGTTTGAAACGAGGCTTACATTAGCAATGTTACTTTCAAGTTTCAAGACTTGAAATTGTCACTGTTTTACTAAACTCTTTATTTACCTGCTGCCTTCTGTAAAAAGAACCTAAACTCCTTTTTCCTATCCCCATCTGTTGCCAGTCTGAGTTAAAAAATCAGTCAGTGTTGACACATTGATACTATCCAGGTTGGTGAACAATACTTTTATCGAGTGTTTGCTGCACATCAGTCTCTTACGTGCTTTTACTTGTCTCCTGAAACTTCTACAACAATTCTTGGAAGTGTGTCCATTATCCCAACTTAAGAATGGCCAGAGAATCAACTGAACCACCAGAACCACACAACTACTAAAGAAAGCCCCTAGAATTTCAGTCCAGTGTAACTTTAGTGCCCATTTTCTTAGTCACCACCAGTAAGTATTACCAGGTCATAATTGGCATACAACTAGCACCCTGGTTACAAGATGTACTTTGACATCTCATCTAGACCTAGATTCAAAATCCTTATCTAACATTTCCTGGTGGCAAGCACCTTCATTTTTCTAACCTTTGCTTCCCTCCTTTGTAAAGTCATGATACCTACCAAAGAGCCACTTACTACCTGCCTAAGTACATGACATATAGAGTAAATAGTGTTGGCTTCGGGGAGTCGGGTGGTAGTGCAGCAGTCAAGCACACGTGGTGCAAAGCGCAAGGACCAGCATAAGGATCCTGGTTTGAGGCCCTGGCTCCCCACCTGCAGGGGAATTGCTTCACAGGTGGTGAAGCAGGTCTGCAAGTGTCTATCTTTCTCTCCCCCTCTCTTGTCTTCCCCATCTCTCTCCATTTTCTCTCTGTCCTATCCAACAACGACAACATCAATAACAACAGCAACAATAAAAAAAAAGAAGGGCAACAAAAGGGAAAATAAATAAATAAATAAAAATAGTGTTGGCTTCGCTTGCCTGTTCACTTCTGTTTCTGTGAGTTCTGAGTTGATGGTTTGTAAAGAATAAGACTTAGCATCAGAAGACAGTACAAAAGTTGCCCTCCTCTCGTGCATAATACAATCACAGTCATGTCTGCCTTCAAAGATCTCCAAGTGCTTTATGGCTGTTTTGCCTTCATTCTCATAATAAGGAGGTGTCTTGAATATTTAATATTAGCTACAAATATACTTTATTATTTAAATTTAAAATCAGGGCTCTCTCTGATGTGCTAGACTTCTTTTGCTCATACTTAAAGGAACACGTGAAGTTCTGTGGGCTCTTATTCATTATATAAAGTAGTTATTACCCCACAATTTCATAACATAAACCTGTTAGTGCCATCCAACAAAGAAAACCGTAAACACAGCTGCTGTTTTGGTGCAGCTCATGGTTTGGTTTGGTTTTTATTTAAACTTTTTTATGGAGGCAGATCATTTTAAAATAGTTACTTAGCATTTTCTTTTGCATGCTTCAAGATTTCTTGAATGTTTTAAAAATCATAAGTTGCTTCTATAATTGTGCAGAGATTGATCCATCTGGTCTTTTTACTAGTCAGTGAATTTTCCTTTGAAAATAAGGAAATAAGAATATTTTAAGTCTGCAATTTTTAAAAATTTCTTTATTGGGGAATTAATGTTTTACATTCGACAGTAAATACAATAGTTTGTACATGCATAACATTTTCCAGTTTTCCATATAACAATACAACCCCCACTAGGTCCTTAAGTCTGCAGTTTAAGTGGGTTTCTTTTATAAGGCTGATGAAAAATATTTCCAGCTACTAAAATAACTTTCTCATATTTTATTGAGAAATAAATAATAATACATTCAATTTTTTTTATATTACCAAATGTTTGCTGCACATCAATCTCTTATGTGCTTCCATATGTCTCCTGAATCTTCTATAGCAATTCTTGGAAGTATATGCCATTATCTCAAATTAAGAATGTTTTCAATTTCAATAAGTTTCCAGAGTTGGGGAGAGGCTTGAAATTGCTTCTACTTCTATTCCTCATCTTCTTCATGTGTTATAACTGTGAATCATCCTATAAGTGCTATTTGACAACTGAGCATTGGTACACATAAATATCTGTTTAAAGTAGGCTCTAATGATCTCCTTAGGTGACACTGAGAAGTGAGAGAAAGAAATTGGAGGGGCTTAAGACTAGCCTTTGCAGTGATCTACACAAGAAGAGTAGTCATCATAATCTACGTTGCTAAAGGTGATAAAGAAGGAACATAAACAGGGGCTGGGTAGTGGCACACCTGGTTGAGAACACATGTTACAACCTGTAAGCACCTGGGTTCAAGCCCCCAGTCCCCACTTACAGGTGGTGAAGCAGTGCTGTAAGTATCTCTCTCCCTCTCTATCTCCCCCTTCCCTCTCAATCTATAAATGTCTCTATCCAATACATAAATATAGTTTTAAAAAAAAATTTAGAGAAGGAACATAAACAGATTCAGGAAAAGTGTATTAGTGAAATGTATGGCAAACGCTAGAAGAAGAAGTGAAATGTAGTTGGCTTGACAGATGGCAGGTTTCTGGATGAGAAAACATCCTACTCCTTGTCCCTTTCTCACTGTGTTTCCTCAACTCCTTCTTGTCCTTAGTTCAGTTTATGTTACTTGTGGGAAACTTCCATGCCAGCTTCCTATCACTTAAGGGACTGCACTATGTACTTCTTATGATGCCTTCTATAACACTTCTCCATTGAGAAAGTTTTTCTTTTTTGTTCCTTTGAACTTATTCAGTGTCTCCTCCTTAACCTCTATCTTATATATTTTACAGTTTAGTATAAACAGCAAGAAATAAACTCATCTTTTGTGGGTTTTGAGCATGCTTTCCAAAAGAATTCCTAGAATTATTGACATCTTTAAAAAATGAGTTTTCTAAGTCACAACAGCACTTCTTATCTTGAAATGTATTAACAGATATTTAGCACAGTAGGTAGACTGTTATATTGACAGAGAATCAGTGGTTCTTATTTGTATCGGGATCAACTAATTTCAATCATGTTAGAACTGGGCTATTTAATTAAATGAATGGTTCATTGTACACACATCATCATACATCAAGGAAGACACAGTGATGACACTTTATATTGTAGTAAATATATTATCTACACTATAAAAGCAGAATAGTCTAAGATATAAATTAGATAATAAGTAATACAAAAAAGGAAATTTAAAAAATCATTACCACAGGATACAGAGTAAGAAAGGAAAAAGACTTCTTTAGCCTTGACTTACTCATCTTTTTTTTTTTTTTTTTAAACCAGAGCACTGCTCAGCTCTGGCTTATGGTGGTGCAGGGGAATGAACCTGGGACTTCAGAGACTTACTCATCTTTAAAATGAGAACAATGCTCTTATAATCTAAAATATCCCTTCCAAGCCAAATTCTGTTGCTCTATGAAATATAAGAAAATGATAAAGGTGACTGGAAAATGTTAGGCATGTACGAACTGTTTACTGCAAAATATTAATCCTCCAATAAAAGGGGGAAAATGTTAAAAAAAAAAAAAAAGAGAAAATGATAAAGGTAGCATGTCGTGGAAATTGTGGTTTCAATCACAGCATTATCTTGATAAGATCTGACTTTAAAATAGCATTCAAGAGCTGTCCAAATGGCCTACTCAGAGAGCGTGCTAGTTCACTACATTGAAAGAAGCTTCAGTGCTGTGGCTTCTTACACCATCATGCACAGGGCCCCAAGTACTGTTAATCTGTCTGTCTGTTTGACTGGCTGCCTCTTTGTCTCTGTCTCTCTATTTGAAATAAGTTAGCCTGGAGCAGTAAAATCTCAGTGATAACATAAAAAGCCAAACTTTTTAATTAAAAGTATTTTTTTAATGAATGACTTTATTAAATATTGTCTGCTTTGGAATAACAGTCTCTGCCAAAATATTTAAGATTTAGTATACATTACTTACCTCCCAAATCAATTCAAACTATAGAAACTGAGCCTTTACATTTAGTAATGCCACAAATATGGTACTATTTTATATCCTATTTCTCTTTTGACATTGTTTTTCTTCTTTGGTTTAGGTTCCTGCCTTGGAACAGCCACACATCTGACTGCTTAAAGTAGTTTTCTATGTAAGACTTGTAACAGGCCGGAACAATGCCTCCAAGACCATCATCGGGTGAACTGTGGGGCATCCACTTGATGCCCCCAAGAATCCTGGTAGAATGTTTACTACCAAATGGAATGATAGTGACTTTAGAATGCCTCCGTGAGGCGACATTAATAACAATAAAGCATGAACTGTTTAAAGAAGCGAGAAAATACCCTCTCCATCAACTTCTTCAGGATGAATCTTCTTACATTTTCGTAAGTGTAACCCAGGAAGCAGAAAGGGAAGAATTTTTTGATGAAACCAGACGACTTTGTGATCTTCGGCTTTTCCAACCCTTTTTAAAAGTAATTGAACCAGTAGGCAACCGGGAAGAAAAGATCCTCAACCGAGAAATTGGTATGACATACTTTTCACCTGAATGGCATTGCCGTTCATTCGAAATGCGAATCACTTTGCAACTGAACTATCTTCACATTAATAAAATATTTCTGTCTGAGCCAGTTAATTATGTTTTTAATTATATCTGTCTAAACAAAAGCCTTTAGAAATACTTTTATTTTTTATTATAAAGATAAATAATTTTTCTTTAACACCTTGGTATTAGTCTGAGCATTTCTTTAAATATCATTGGTAGAGATGACTTATTTGCTGTACCCAGTTTTGTTTTATTTTTTAAAAAAACAATAACTGACATGGATAATGTTTGTTGCCTTTGCATGCTCTCTCCCTCTCTCTCTCTCTATATATATATATCGTTTTACTGGGGGATATAGGTCTACAGTACAATTGTTGACACATTATTACAATTTCTTACTCCCTGTGATAGTTATTTGAAAAGCACTCTTATAACCAACTTAGGTCCTTTTTATCTGGGTGCTTATCAACTCTTAATTTTATGTATTCATTGAAAAATTTTAACCTGGAAAAATTCCTTTATTATATATAATTTTCCAAACCTAATATTTCCCATATGTAAGAAGCAGATTAATGCTAAGTATTTTAACAATGTTATGTATTCTTTATAACTTTTAAGGTTTTGCTATCGGCATGCCAGTGTGTGAATTTGATATGGTTAAAGATCCAGAAGTACAGGACTTTCGAAGAAACATTCTTAATGTTTGTAAAGAAGCTGTGGATATTAGGGATCTTAATTCACCTCATAGTAGAGCCATGTATGTGTATCCGCCCAATGTAGAATCTTCACCAGAATTGCCAAAGCACATATATAATAAATTAGATAAAGGTAAGAGAACTGTTGTTACTCTTCCATGGCTGGCTATTGAAGTGAAAACTTGTATCTGTTGCCTGTATTTCTGTACAGCCTTCATATCCCAGTTAGATAATAAGCTTCTTGAAGGCAAGAGACTACTTATCTGAGAAGATATAACTGAATACTAAACACACAGTTTGTGTACAATATTTGAATGAATTTTGTGTATATGGTGCTAGTTCCTTGGCACCACCAACCTTTATTCTAGAATAAGGGGGTGGGGCAGGGAAACCAAACAGCTGGCCAGCGAGATGATAGTTCATTGAGATTACACACTTGCTTGTCATGAACACAACCCAAATTCAAGCATGGCCCCCACAGTACTGAAGATAACTTTGATGCTGTGGTGTCTTTTTCTTCATCTCTGTCTTTGTCTTTGTATCTGAAAAAGTCAGCCTGTAGTGGTAAAGCGCAGTGATGACCAAAAAATCCAAAACTTAATACAGAATTAGAGCTGGCTGTTTACTAGTATAAGAAAATAAGTACAGAACTAGCATGATAGCACATCTAGATAGTGCTGCCTAAATATGACCCAGGGTCAAGCCCGGCCCCCTGCACTGGAACATGCTTTGCTGCTCTGATATCTTTCTCTCTCGTCCTCTGTCTCTGAGGGGAAAAAAAAACCCAAACATGTCAGTTCAGAGTGATGAAGCCCTACTAGTGACTTTAAAAAAAGCATAAGTGAAATGTTCCATAATATTTTGGGAAAGATTTATACATCCCTGTTACACTATATATTATATATTAAAAAATCATAATTAAGTCTAATAGGGGGCCTAATGGTGGTATACCTGGCTAAGCACACACATTACAGTGCACAGTGACCCAGGTCCAATCCTCCAGTCCCCATCCATGGGGAAGAGCTTCACGAGTGGTACAGCAGTGCTGCAGGTATCTCTTTCTCTCCTCTCTCTTCTTCCTTTCAAAGTCTCTCTGTCCCTATCCAATAAATAATTTTATAAACTATTTTTTTAAAAAATCTAATCAGAGTATATAGATTGACTTTTGATACTTGATCTATCAACTTCTAGAAATAAATAAGCATGATAACGTATAAACTGCATTGTTCTATGAAATAAAAGAATATCAAACTAGCAAAATAGCTCACATGGATAATGTTCCTGCTTTGTTATATGTGCGACCCACCCAAGATTGAGATCTGAATATAATACATTAGAGGAAGTTCTGTTGTGGTGTCTCTCCCATTCTCTGCCTCACTTTCTGTGTGAAAAAGTTTATCCAGTGTGGTGAAACACCAGCAACAAAAATAAATAAATAAATAAATGTATCAAATCATATATATTTAACTCTCATCCTATGAAGTGAGTGTTTTTTTTTGGTTTTTTTTTTTTTACACTAGAGCATAGATCAACTTTAGCTTACAATGAGTGGTGTGGGGGGAATGAAATAGGGGATTTTGGAGCCTCATGCATGAAAGTCATTTTACTTATTTAATTTTTATTGGATGTGGATGAATGGTCTATGGTAAATACAGTTGTTGGTATGTGTGTAAAATTTCTCATTCTTCTGCAAACCAGTCTCACTAGGTCCTTGTCCACACTCAGCACCAGGACCTGAAAGCCCCTACTTCCATCCCCACCCCAAAAGCTCTTTACTTTAGTGCAATACACCAAATTAAGTTTAAAATTTAATAGACTAAGATACCTTATTACCATTCACCCATAGTATTCAAAGTAGTTTAATGAAGTATAGCATCCTCAGTATTATTTTCTATGGTAAAAAAAATGTAGAAAATATTTTTTCCATTCAAGACTCCTTGCTTGCTTGCTTGCTTGCTTGTTTGCTTTCTGAGAGGGAGAGAAAAAGAAACATGCCTTACAAGGGCTCCAACTCAGGACCTGATGTTTACAAGTGTACGGCACTCTACCCACCATGCACCTCTTGGGTGCTGGCTACTATGCTATTTTAAAACTGTACTTTTTCCACAAAAAAAAAAACAAAAAAAACTGTACTTTTTCATTTACTCCCAACATTTTTGAAAGATTATCCAGTATGTAGAAGAGTTGAAATAATTGGCACTATGAATATGCAGGTCATTCTAACATAGTTTAAATTGTTATCAACAGTTTTTGAACCCTCCGGCTTCATTTATCTTAAGAAATTCACCTGCTACTCTTTTCTCCTCCATCCATTTTGATTCAGTGCCTTCATGTCTCAGTCACTCTTCCCCATTGTTAGTCAAAACTTTCTTCTTTCATTTCTGCTGAACCTCTGACACATCAGACTGAGTCACTCTCCACAGGGACTGTGTCCATCAAGTGTGCCATATTATTTACAGTGGAACTTACCTTCGTCTTTGGTCCTTTGTGACCCACCAGTCACAGTTTTATTTGCTTGGCATGAAACTTCAGTCTTGCATATGCTCTGGCAGCACTCTCAGATGTGGGTTTTGCTGTTGTTTATTTGTTCATTCCTTATTTTAACTATTTTGTTAGGTTAGTTATACATCATTTCTAATTATGGTTAAGATTAATAGTGGTACATACTCTTCGGAATTTTCTTCATGAAAAATGACATCTGTGTGGTGATTGCATCTAATAATGTCATTTCTGTTATAGGGCAAATAATAGTGGTGATTTGGGTAATAGTTTCCCCAAATAATGACAAGCAGAAGTATACTCTGAAAATTAACCATGACTGTGTGCCAGAGCAAGTCATTGCTGAAGCAATCAGGAAAAAAACCCGAAGTATGTTGCTATCATCTGAACAGCTCAAACTCTGTGTTTTAGAATATCAGGGCAAATATATCTTAAAAGTGTGTGGATGTGATGAATACTTCCTAGAAAAATATCCCCTGAGTCAGTATAAGGTGAGTAACAACAACAATTTGGAATGTAAAAAACAATCATATGGGGAATAGTAATTGGTGATTTGAAGACTTAACTTTGTTGTTGTCACCAGGGCATTACTGCTTCATGCTGACATTTCCAGATAGCAAGAGACAGAGAGGGAAAGATGCCACAGCGCCAAAACTTCTGCCTGTGTGGTGAGGGCCAGGATCAAGCCTGGCTGTGCACATGGCAAAACAGGCACTTGATCCAAGTGAGCTGTTTTGCCAACCCTATTAAATCCTTGCTTAAAATAATAAGTTAATTTTTAAATTAAGTAACTAATGACATAAGTTTAATTTTCTTGTTAAAGATGCTTAATTTGGGAGACCCACAATAACTTCTATTTGAGAGCATGCTACTGTTCTTGTTGGCTTTGTAGAATACTTGTTACTTGACTGTATACAGGCGAATAAGCTGTGTGACACCTTTGTCATGGTAGCCATAGTTGTAAACATGATTTAGTGATTGTACAATTACCCCCATGAGGTTCTCCATGCAGAAAAACAAAAATGTATCATGTTCTTTTCTAGTTAGCTTCAGTTTTATGGGACTGTGACTATCTAGCAGAAAAGCATTCAGTAGCCAATAAGAGTCAAAGACAATATGGAGCTTGTACAGAAGGCTTTTTGTATGCTTTCATTTTTAAAGAGGGGTCTGTTGCATTCATTTTTAAAAAACATATCTTTTATGAGAGGGGCCATAACAGAACTGTGGCTTATGTGTTGCTGGAAATTAAACCCAAAGTCTCACAATTGTGACTCCTCCGTTGTTACTGCTCAGTACAGATCTATGAGATCCTGAGTTTGATTCCTCCTACCAAAACCACACAGAAGTACCCTGGTCTCAGTCTCTCTCTCAATAGCAAAAAAAAAAAAAAAAAAGGTAGTTAATTCAGTGTTGTAAAGACAGCAGCTAAAGAAAGTCCTGTATAATATTTGATACTTTAAAATAATCTTTGTAGGTGAGTATGTAAATCCTCACATCCTTACACACTGCTTTTGAAATGAAAAGCTTAGTAACTCATTTCTCCCCTGTTCCCTTAATCTCTCACAGTATATCAGAAGCTGCATAATGCTCGGGAGGATGCCCAATTTGATGCTAATGGCTAAAGAAAGCCTTTACTCTCAGCTGCCCATGGACTGTTTCACAATGCCATCTTACTCCAGGCGCATCTCCACAGCGACACCCTATATGAATGGAGAAACAGCTACCAAATCCCTTTGGGTTATAAATAGTGCACTCAGAATAAAAATTCTGTGTGCAACCTATGTGAATGTAAATATTCGAGATATTGACAAGGTAATGTCAAATGCTGATGCTTATTATTTTATTATATAAATCACTTTTATTGAACTATATAATTTGTTGATCTGTAGTATTTTCAGTGGCTAGAAAAAATCCATCTCCCTCACAGTTCACAAACCTTCATAACTCTTAATGTTTCTAATTCTAATATTCTAGTAATTGTAATTCATGATTCTATGTGCTCTTAAGACCAAAAGTTTTATGAAATGCATTTGGCAATAAAACCTAACTGAAGCAAGGTCTTTTATAGTCTTTACCCCAATTAGTGTAAATATTGACATGTTCTGTTTCAAAAGCATTATTGTCCTCATGGAGTACTATTCCAATTGCTAAGGATATTGTAATATTTAGTATAGGTCCTATTTGTCTTTCTATGAAAAACTCTGAATTCCAAATGTGACCTAAAGAGAGTGTAGGCCTAAAAATTGATTTTTGTTTTTAAAACTTTATAGTTTGGTATCCCTTTGAAGGTAATAAAAGTTTTTGAAGAGAAACTGTGTATCAGTTTAACTTATGTGTTTGAGGAAAGGAGACCAGATAGGCTGTATTGGAACAAAATTCTTAAATGATTTTCTCTTACACTTCAATTTTATATGGGTTCTGTCTAGAATGTGTGTGTGTGTATCTTTTTACTTTTATTATTTATTTTATTTTTTTGTCTTTTAGATCTATGTCCGAACAGGTATCTACCATGGAGGAGAACCATTATGTGATAATGTGAACACTCAAAGAGTACCTTGTTCAAATCCCAGGTAAGGAAATGTATAGATTTCATTTACAAAAGTCATTAGTGTTTAGCTGCGTAATCAGTACTACTGATATATTTTAGATCATTAGTTTTATACAAGTCATAGAGATTACCAGACATTTATATGTAGAACAAATGGGATTCCTGTCAAATAAGTAACAGTACAGGTTCACTGTATTGATTGTCTTCAAAATTTTATCATTTTTTTCTCATTTTTTTAATTTCAGTGTATCAAAAAAAAAAGGCTGAATATGGTTACAGTTTTATGGTGATGACTCCTCACATTAGGTCCATAAACCTTGCATTTTTTTTTCTTTTATCTCCATTTCCATTTATAGTGAGAATTGGCACACAACTCCAGTTCTGGATTGTTGCTCTGAGGCATTTTTCTTTACATCACCCCCAAGAACAGATATCTGTGACATTCAGAGTCTCTGGGAACAAACCAGTGTCTTAGAGGAAAGAGGAATTACTGGGAACCTTTTAAATTCTTGTTGTTCAGATATACTGAAGAAATAAAGACAATATAATCCAGCATTTACCATTCTGTCATTTCTTTGTCGCTCAATATATTATCTCTTGGGAATATGATTTTATCTCTGGATGTGATAGCAGTAATATTTTAAAGAGAACTCTGGTTGCTATTAAAGATGAGCATTGTAGACTAGCAGTAGAACTAACCAGTGACTCATCCAAAAGCAAATTTCCTCATGAATTTAGAATGAGTCCATGAAGAGTCAAGAAAACATTCTGGTCCTGTAATTAAGTTGCTAGAAAGCCCCACCCTTAGAAGCCTAAATATCAAAGGGCTGGTAGTCTTCCTTACCAGGAGAAAAAAAAAAAAAATTCTCACCCTGCCTTAACCATTGAAGGTTAAGTATATCATTCAAGTTAGATGTTATATTGTGGGAACACTCCACTCCCCAAAGTCTTTTAAAGATTGAGTCAGAACAAAAAAAAAGTTTTATTTCTTACTCATATTCTATACAGGAGACAGGTTGGGTAAGGTAGTTAATTATAAGAGGAACAGATGAGCAATACATGAATAGCAGCCCCCAAATCCCAAATGTGATCATTAAAATCATCAATCCAAGGAGTTGAACAAGCCCCCACGGAGACCCGAAACTAATACTGAATATACTTAACACTTGTTACTTCAAGTATCAAAAGTAAACTAACTTAGCTTGACAGTAGAACAAATGAATGAGTGTCTTGTGTTTGATCCCCCTGTACCACATAATAAAAGGAAGAAATCTGGACCAGCAAGATAGCTCACCTGAGAAGGTGACTGCTTTGCAGTGAGCTAGGTTCAAATCTGGCCTACATCACACTGGGGGAAGCTTCTATGATGTGTTGTCTTTCTCCTTCCCTCTCTGTCACCCTCCATGCCCTTCTATCTGGAGGGATAAAAAGTAAAAAAAATTAAAAAGCCAGCCCAAAGTGGTGAAACACTGGCGGTGACAAAATAAATAAACGATAAATAATAAATAAATAAATGAAAAACAAATAGAGCATCATAAATGGTGGAATGGTGTTCCGATTTCTCTCTCACATAAAATAAATTAAAATTCTACTTTAAGAAAAGTAAAAGGTGAGGTCTTATCTTTTGCCACAACGTGGACGGAGTGGCTAACTGAAATAAGGAGAAGGCCAGAGACTGGGTGATCTCACTCATGAATAGGGTTGAAGGAACAAAGCAAGGGAAAATACAGCCTGAGACATTAGTAAATCAGGGTCTGTTTCCACATTTATAAAAGGATGCAAAAGGGAATCCGGTAGTAGCGCAGGGGGTTAAGCGCACGTGGCGCAAAACGCAAGGACCGGGGTAAGAATCCCGGTTGGAGCCCCCAGCTCCCCACCTGCAGGGGAGTCGCTTCACAGGCAGTGAAGCAGGTCTGCAGGTGTCTGTCTTTCTCTCTCCCTCTCTGTCTTCCCCTCCTAGAGGGGACATTACTCTCTGTCCTTTCCAACAAAGACGGCATTAATAACAATAATAATAACTACAACAGTGAAACAACAAGGGCAACAAAAGGGAATAAATAAATATTTTTTAAAAAAAGAAAATAAGCTTTATTCTGTTAGCATTGTAATGAACAGGTAGATTCATAGGACATAGCTCTCTTTAAAATGTCTATAATATTTCCCATTAATGTGAACAAGTTGAACGACTGAAATGATAAGTCCTAGGTAAATTGAAAGTATGTGTTCTTAATTTTTCTTAAATTAATGTAGACTCATGAATTTCTATAGGATTTCTTCTCCCTGTGCTTACTACCCTTTTTTTTCTGTTGAATTTTTGTTGTTGTTGCTGTTTAATTTTTACTGGGCAGATGTTAGTTAATAAGACAAGTTTCATCTCAGGGACACAATTTCACATTTCTCCCAAATTTGTGCCAGCACACCAGACCCACCACCAAATTTTATATTTGTTTTTTCTTTTCCTTTTAAAATTCTTTCTTGCTACATTCTCCAGTTTTTTTCTTTTCTTTTTTTAATTTTTGAATCACAAAGACTTTATTACCTGCTTTACTAAAATTCACTTCTGAATCTGGGAATTTTTTTTATTTCTTTATTGGGGAATTAATGTTTTACATTCAACAGTAAATACAATAGTTTGTACATGCATAACATGTCTCAGTTTACCATATAACAATACAACCCCCACTAGGTCCTCTGTCATCCTTCTTGAACCTGTATTCTCCCCCCTACCCATCTACCCCAGACATTCTCCCATTCTTAAGTCTTTTTTATATGCATCATCATTTTTTGTGTTAAAAATATTTAATTATTTTGATGAGAGATGCCGGTAGAAACAGAGAGCGAGACCAGAGCACTGCTCAGCTCTGGCTTAAGATGGTGCTGGGGATCAACCTGGCACCTCAGAGCCTCAGACAAGAAAGTCTTTTTCATAACCACTGTGCTGACTCCCGAACGCTGTACCATCATTTTTAATACCAAGTCCATACTTGATATATTAGTATAGTTTTAATTTTTGTTCCCTCTTATTATTAATTAGGTTTATGTTTACTTTTAATCAAAAATAGAATAATGAAGAATACATTTGAAAAGTTTTCAAAGTTAATTTGTAATACTTAAACTTTTTACTATGGACCAATTACTATTCTATTCACTTCACTTGTGTTTTCAATCTATACAACAACTTTATATGGATAGATTCATGAGGCATTTCTCTATGTTTTGCTTTGCAAAAATGTGTCATGACTTTTCCAAAAACCTAGTATTATTACCCCATTTCACAGATGAGGGAAATAGACAAAGTGAGTGGTATACATTTAATAAAATAGTAGAGACAAGATTCAACTCCTGGTAGTAATTTGGCTTCTGAAGCAATACTATTTACTATTGCTTTTTTTTTAATATATGGATTTAATTTTTGAGAGAAGATAATGAGAGAAAATCCAGTGTACTCTCAGTTTTGGCAAATTGAGAGGGAGGGAGAATAGAGAGGGAAAAAGACAGACACCTGCAGCCCTGCTTCACCACTTGTGAAGGTTTCCCCCTGCAGGTGGGGATCAGGGTCTTGAACCTGGGTTCTTGAGCACTGTATTATGTGTGCTTATCTAAGTGTGCTACCACCTGGCCCTTGTTTTTTTCTTTTCTTTTTTCTTTTAACAACTTCACTTACTTAGCTCCATACAAATATAGGCATAATTACACAAGTTACATTCAATAAATTAAAGATAATCTAGCACAAAATGTAGAACTTGACATTTTATAGTAACTTTTTATTACTTGAGTTGTGTAGTTTTTATTACAATTTGTGAGATAGTTCTTCTAGAATGCAGATAGTCTCCTTATGTGTCTTTCTTTTTTTTTCAAAATTTTAAAAATTAATTTTCCCTTTTGTTGCCCTTGTTTTTCATTGTTGTTGTTATTGTTGTTATTGATGTCGTCGTTGTTGGATAGGACAGAGAGAAATGGAGAGAGGAAGGGAAGACAGAGAGAAGGAGAGAAAGACAGACACCTGCAGACCTGCTTCACCGCCTGTGAAGGGGCTCATCTGTAGGTGGGGGTCCGGGGGCTCAAACCGGGATCGTTCAGTCGTTCCTTGGGCTTTGCGCCACGTGCGCTTAACCCGCTGCGCTATCACCAGACTCCCTGTAGCTTTCATTTTATTTGTTTATACTGGCTTAATTTAATTGGTGGGTTCATCTCCATAAAAATCGACTCATATAAAATAACTGTGCGTAATCCCATAAGATATCTTATTTTACTTTCTTTTCCTTTTCTACTTGCCTTTTATGTAAGCCAATGTGTTTCTAATTACTTTTACTGAAATGTATCACAAAGTGAATATCCATGTAGCCACTCTACTGGTCAACAAAGTCTCTCAGAATTTTTTCCAGCCCAGTAACCTTCCCTTAACCCCAAGACTTCTAACAATTTGAGCTGTTTTCTCATTTTATGTAAATGAACACAGGAATAGATGTTCTTTTTGTTTAGCTTTTTTTGTTGTTGTTTTTATAAAATTATTTATTTTCCTTTTTTTATTTGCCCTTGTTTTTTGGATTTTTTTTAAATTTAGCTTCTTTGTATTAGTTCATTCATATTGTAAATAATGTATTCATTTCCATTACTGTTTGGTAATTTATTAAATAAGTATACCACAAGTGTGTATTCTACTATTAAACTTGAATTGATTACGGTTTGGGGGTTGCTATGGTAGTTCTATTAACGTTCTCTATACAAACGGCACAGTTTGTGCTTTTTTAAAAAAATATTTATTTTATTTATTTATTCCCTTTTGTTGCCCTTGTTGTTTTATTGTTGTAGTTATTATTGTTGTTGTCATTGTTGGATAGGACAGAGAGAAATGGAGAGAGGAGGGGAAGACAGAGAGGAGGAGAAAAAGATAGACACCTGCAGACCTGCTTCACCGCCTGTGAAGCGACTCCCCTGCAGGTGGGGAGCCCGGGTTCGAACCGGGATCCTTATGCCGATCCTTGTGCTTTGCGCCACCTGCGCTTAACCCGCTGCGCTACAGCCCGACTCCCCAATTTGTGCTTTTATACCTAGAGTGGAACTGGGTCATAGGCCACTGAAGTAGATTATGTTTTCTGAATTGGTTGTAATTAATTATATCTCCCCTAGCAGTATAGATTTCCTATTATTAAATGTCCTCACTATCCCCTGGTTATCATGGTCCATCTAGTCATAGCCATGTGTGACATCTTCATGAGATTTCATTCTGAAGTTTATTGACAACATTACATTGACCACTTTTCCATGTTTACCAGCCAGTTGGATATGATTTTATCAGATATCCATGCTGATCAATATATGACCTATTTTTTTCATTTGTCTTTCTTTATGATTTGTAGGACCCAATTATATAGTCTGAATAAAGTGGTTTAGGTTTTTCTGGTGTTTTGTAAATTATTTTTTCTTCAAAACTTTACATAGGTGGAATGAATGGCTGAATTACGATATATACATTCCTGATCTTCCTCGTGCTGCTCGACTTTGCCTTTCCATTTGTTCTGTTAAAGGTCGCAAAGGTGCTAAAGAGGTAAAGTACTTCAGAAACAGCATATTCACCTCTAACTACTAACACTATGAATATTTATCAAGAAATTGATATTCTTATTTAACCAATATTATTACCACTTTTTAAAAAATTAATATTTGTTTATTTTCCCTTTTGTTGCCCTTGTTTTGTTGTAGTTATTGAAGTCGTCATTGTTAGATAGGACAGAGAGAAATGGAGAGAGGAGGGGAAGACAGAGGGGGAGAGAAAGACAGACACCGGCAGACCTGCTTCACCGCCTGTGAAGTGACTCCCTTGCAGGTGGGGAGCCGGGGGCTCAAACCAGGATCCTTACACCGGTCCTTGTGCTTTGCGCGATGTGCGCTTGATCCGCTGCGCTTCCACCCGACTCCCTTATTTATTTACCAGAGCATTGTTCAGCTCTGGTTTTTTATGGTGCGGGGGGACTGAACTTGGGATCTCACATCGAAGTTCCATGTACAATTTCTCGGGTGCTTAAACTTTTTTTTTAATCAAGGATAAATAATAAATAGATACAACAATGAAGAAGACTTTTGGGAGAGCCTCTGGGATTTATTTATAATAATTGAGTTCTGGGGAGTCGGGCGGTAGCGCAGCGGGTTAAGCGCACGTGGCACAAAGCGCAAGGACCAGAGTAGGGATCCCAGTTCCAGCCCCAGCTCCCCACCTGCAGGAGGTCGCTTCTCAAGCGGTGAAGCAGGTCTGCAGGTGTCTTTCTTTCTCTCCCCCCTCTGTCTTCCCCTCCTGACTCCATTTCTATCTGTCCTATCCAACAACAACAACAGCTGTGACAACAATAATAACTACAACAAGCACAACAACAAGGGCAACAAAATGGGAAAAATAGCCTCTAGGAGCAGTGGATTCGTAATGCAGGCAGGCACTAAGCCCCAGAAATAACCCTCGAGGCAAAAAAAAAAAATTGAGTTCTGGTCCCTGCCCCACTAGGGAACTAGAGAGACAAGCCGGGAGTATAGATCAAACTGCCAACGCCCATGTTCAGCGGGAAAGCAATTACAGAAGCCAGACCTTCCACCTTCTGCATACCTTAATGACCCTGGGTCCATGCTCCCAGAGGGATAGAGAATAGGAAAGCTATCAGGGGAAGGGATGGGATACAGAGTTCTGGTGGTGGGAATTGTGTGGAGTTGTACCCCTTTTATCCTATGGTTTTTGTCATTGTTTCCTTTTTATAAATAAAAATTTTTAAATAATAATAATAATTGGGTTCTGGGTTCATATTGATAAAAATTTTAAGCATTCATAAGTAGTTATGAAGTGACTATACATTTATGTCTTTGTTTCCTATTTATAACTGAAGAAAATACATGTAATCTCAATGAGAAAAACAAAATGAAGTACTTACACTTTGAAAACTTAATTTGACTTTTACAGATGTCATTATAGAAATAATAGTTGAATTTTTGTCTGGAAAAGGAAATTGCTTTTGAAATGTATTATTTAATATAACCCATAGTATAGTGCATGTTTTTTTTGCTTGTTCTTTAAGGAACACTGTCCACTGGCCTGGGGAAATATAAACTTGTTTGATTACACAGATACTCTGGTATCTGGAAAAATGGCTTTGAATCTTTGGCCAGTACCTCATGGATTAGAAGATTTGCTGAACCCTATTGGTGTTACTGGGTCTAATCCAAATAAAGTAAGTTTTTTTTAATTGTTGTAAATTAGGAAAAAATATGACAGTCAAGTGCTCTCTCTATATATAATAACTTCTATTCCGTCCTTTAGGAAACTCCATGTTTAGAGTTGGAGTTTGACTGGTTCAGCAGTGTGGTAAAGTTTCCAGATATGTCAGTCATTGAAGAGCATGCCAATTGGTCTGTATCCCGAGAAGCAGGATTTAGTTATTCCCATGCAGGACTGGTAAGACAAATCACAGAGTTTTGATAACTGGCAGTCATAATTAATAGATCTGGTAAAATGCTGTGTGCATGGAAACACGTGTTTTAGTCACAGTAGCATGGATACTATGGGCTCGAGGGTAGAACTGTAATATAATAAAATTCTTTATGTGCTAGTATTTTCACTACAATTCTGCCTCTTAGTTTATTCAAAACCCAAGCCTACCTTCATGTAACAAACATTTATGGAATGTCTAATATATATTGTATTTTACTGTATGAAAGGTATGAGGTGATAAAACTGACCTAAGGAGACCTTCACTGAGTTTAATGATGAAAACAAACATTAAACTGGTAAAAGCAGAAGTATAAGATTAAGGTCTATGAAATTGAAAAATAATAATATGTCAAGAATAAAAGTAAATATATATATATATATAGAGAGAGAGACTGGATTTAGATAGGACCTCCATGAAATAATAGCCTTTAAGTTGATACTGTAGTATACAGATGTTATTAGTTGGGCTTAGAAGCAGAGAGGGTAACTTAGCCACCATATTCCAGACTGCCTTAAAAAAAAAGTATATGTGAAGCTCAGTTTAAATGTTGATCTGTCAGGTTATGGGAAAGTCATGACATTTTTTTTTTCAATGATTTCCTATGCAAAAAAAAATGCCTCATGACTTTCCAACAGCCCAATATTATGATCTTAGTCTGAATTTTGGAATCTAAATATAACTGAATTCAAGGATCATTAACCCTTACTTCTGAAGGGTAAGAGGATTAGTGCTGACAAAAGAGAACATTTTTTCAATCTTTGGTGTCTTTTTCTCCAGCCTGATTCTAAGTAGAGTATAGACTAACTGATAAATGTGGGGCCAACAGGTGCTGAAATATGCCTACACCATTCAACCACTAACAGCAGCTGCCAGAGGCAGCCTGGAATCCTGCATATATTCTCACTGAAGAAGTCAGTGGTTCCTTTTGTGAAGTGATAATGATAGTAATCAAGCTTATGACAACATCATCATGATTTCTGCCTATTTGCTTTCAAAAATATATGGAAAGTACCTTAATAACTACAAATTAATTTCAAATTATTACTGAATTCTATCTGATATAATAGTGCAATTAACTTCTTTGACATTAAAAAGGGGTTCTAGTTTTCTTTCCAAGTCATTTCATTGAGGAACTAATAGTTTACAAGACAGTTGTTGATACATGGGTACAATATATGAACTCCCCATGTTAGGTGACTGCACACCACAACCACCACCAACCCAGGTTCCTCTTCAGCATTGTGCACAGCACTCCCTCTCCGCCTCCTCTGACCCCCCCCCCCCCCCAGCCAGAGTCCTTTGTTTCCCTGTTGTATACCACATCCAGCCTAAGCTTCCTCACACTGTTTCCCTTTTCTTTCCTTGGGTTCTCTTTCTTTAGAAGGTAATCATTATTTTCTTAGGTTTAAACCTTGATGATAACATTTTTAATACTTACCAAGAACTTATTATATCCCAAATGTTATAACAATCACTTTTCACATGGTATTTAACTTTTAAGTCTCTCTTGATGAGGGCAGATACTTAATATATTCTCTAATTTACCAATAAGGCAACAGACTTAAAAAGTTTAAATAACTAGTGTTGTTGCTTATTAATAAGCTTCTTAGTTTTTCTGTTACAACTACACAGGAATTCATTGAATTAGGATTGAAATATTAATAAGCTTTCCCATGGACTACTCATGGCCTTTCCCAATGCTTTACAACTGTAAACTAACTGAATTCCTAGAGTTAAATTATCTGAAAACACGTATATTATCTACTATTGTACTAATGTACCTAGTTATTGAACTCAGCTTACTTTCTAAGTGTGTGTTGGAGATACATTTAGCTTTTGAGTTTTTTGTTTTGTTTTGTTTTTTGAGCGGTTGTATTTCTTTATTGGGAGTGATGTCTTTCACTTCTAAAGAATTTTTGGTTTTCTCCAAGGTAAAAGAGCAGGGGGAGATAATAGAGCGGTTAGGCTTGGATGCTTGAGGCTCTGAAGTCCCAGGTTGAACTCTAGGTACCACCACAAGCCAGAACTGATCAGTGCTCTGGTAAATAAGTAAATAAAACATCTTTAATTTTCATGGTAGAATAAAACTGATTCTCTCAAGTACTGTTTATTTAGGCCACTGTTGAAAATATATACATTGGGAGCCAGGCGGTAGCGCTAAGGGTTAAGCGCACATGGCGCAAAGCTTAAAGACCGGCGTAAGGATCCCAGTTCAAGCCCCCAGCTCCCCACCTGTAGGGGAGTCACTTCACAGGCGGTGAAGCAGGTCTGCAGGTGTCTCTCCCCCTCTCTGTCTTCCCTCCTCTTTCCACTTCTCTCTGTCCTATCCAATGACAATATCAATAAAAACAACAATAACAATAATAAAAACAACAAAGGCAAAAGGGAAAAATAAATATTAAAAAAAGAAAAGAAAATGTATACATTTAGGCTACACTATAGCATCTTATTTTTTCCTATATCTTAATTCATTCTACTTTTCATCATTATTCATCACTTTTAAGTTTTAAAAAATATTAAAATAACATGACAATATAGGACAGAATAGTCTAGAAGGATAATACCATAGTGAATTAAATCATCACTATTACATCATCATTCAATCTTTCTTCATTGACCAATGTCTGTTATCTTTCTAGAGATAATAGTCTGCTAACATTGTCTCATTTTTTTTATTTTTATTTTTAGGCTTTCATTGACTTTTATTGAGAATTAAGAATTTTTCATTTCTACCAATAATTACAAAGAAAATTTAACAAAGGACATTAATTTTAACTGTAAGACAAATAAGAATATGAAAGCTGAGAGACACATTAGCACTCTAAACTAGACTTTCTCCATACTCCCAGAGGAAGAGAAATGTTAGGGGAAGATGAACAGAGGGCTCTGAACTCCAACTCTACTAAGACCTAGAGAGAGGAGGAAAAAAGGGAGGACATTCGTGAGTAGTAGTAGGTGTAGGTGTGACTTAAAAAGGAAGAAAAGGCAGGACCATAGAAAAAAATGGGCAAGTATATAAATAGATAATTATGGAAATAATAGTAAGCCCATACCTGTGGCCGTGGGAGAATTGCTGCAGTTTCTAATAGAAGGAATGAGGACACCAGACTCTGGTGATGGGAATGGTGAAGAATTATACGCCTGCTGTCTTATAATTTTGTAAATCAATATTAAATCATTAATAAATAAAACAAAAAAAAAACAGACTTCTCCGCCTCTACACTATTCATGTGTCTAACCAAAAACACAATACATGGGACCACTTATGCGTGGATCTTCTTTCAATAAACACAATTGGCCTAATTCTGAGGGGTCCATATTCACAGATTCAACTAGTCATGAATGTTGGTTGATTGAAATTGCAAGTGTAGAACCCATGAATCCAAAGGACCAACTATAGACTTCACAAATGCACCATGGAAGCACACCTGTCCGGAGCCCTGTCCCACTAGGAAGAGATAGAAACAGGCTGGAAGTATGGATCGACCTGCCAACGCCCATGTTCAGCGGAGAAGCCAGACCTTCCACCTTCTGCACCCCATAATGACCCTGGGTCCATACTCCCAGAGAGATTAAAAAAAAAAAAAAAAGGAAAGCTTTCAAGGGAGGAGATGGAATATGGAACTCTGGTAGTGGGAATGGTGTGGAATTGTACCCCTCTTATCCTGTGGCCTTGTTGATTTTTTTATTTTATAAATTTCTAAAAAAGTAAAATTAAAGATGGTTTGAAAGAAAAGAGAGAAAGAAAGAAGCCTTGATACCCAGAGGGATTCTGAAATCAGTCCATGGATACCAAGAAATGACCAAGTTTGCGGGAATCAAAAGTCATACATGAGTTTCTACTGCAGGGGGTTGTCACCCCCTCAACTCCCCTGCACTGTATACCAATTATAGCCCGTTGTTATAGGGCAGTTTTGTGCTTTGAAGACTACTTAACAGTATCCCTGGCCTCTAACCACCAGGTGGTTGAATTGTGACCACTGAGAATGTCTCCAAAGTATCAAAGGTCCCTGGAAAGTAAAAGGGACAGCATCACCCTTGGAAAGGGACCACTACTACAAACTCCATTCTTCTTCTTCTAGCGTTTGCCACAAACTCCATTGATGAGGGTGAAATGGTATGAATTATCTCATACTCGAGGGAATAAATGAGCAAGACGTCTTCATGGACATAGAAAAAATAGTTTTCAGTCAGGCATTCAACAATATATATTTTTTTAGGAGAACCTGAACAATGCCTAATCTTTGCAATATTCTTTCCACATTTTAAATCTTGTCACTGAGATTTACTTAATAGACTTTCTAAAAAAAAATGCTGTAGACAATGTTGATAGAAAGATAACTTGAGGGAGTTGGGTGGTAACGCAGCAGGTTTAAGCACACATGGCGCAGGACCAGCATAAGGATCCCGTTGGAGCCGCCAGCTCCCCACCTGCAGGGGGGTCGCTTCACAGGCGGTGAAGCAGGTCTACAGGTGTCCTTCTCTCCCGCTCTGTGTCTTCCCCTGCTCTGTTTCTCTCTGTCCTATCCAACAACAACAGCAGCAATAACAACAATAACTACAACAAAAAAGATGACTTGAAAACAGAAGTGTAGGCATTTAAAAAAATCTTTTGGATTGGGGGCAGGGCGGTAGCGCGACAGGAGACAGGAAGCACGAGAACCCGCCTAAGGGCCCCTTTCGAACCCAGGGCTCCCCACCTGCAGGGGGCTAATTTACAAGCGGTGACGTAGGTTTGCAGTGTCTTTCTCTCCCCCCTCTCTTCCCCTCCTCTCTCGATTTCTCTTTGTCTTATCCAACAACAGCAATGGCAACAATAAAAAGGACAACAAAATGGGAAAAAATGGCCTCTAGGAGCAGTGGATTCCTAGTGCAGGCACTGAACCCCAGCGATAACGCTGGAGGCAAAAAACAACAACAAGAAACACTTTAGATTTATTATTGTGATTATCATTTTTAAGTATAAACTAGAAATGTTTTCTAAGGCAAAGAAATGGCATTTCTCTCAATAAAACTATTATTACTGTTTTCAAAAATACTGTATTTTGACAATGCAAGTGTGAGAAGAAAAGTCAGTTATGATAAAGTAAAATTAATTACATTTGTATTTGAAATCTAGACTCAGTTTTCACAAAATGGATGTATAACAGACTCATACATGACAGTTGTTAAGCAGTTCATTTTATTCAAAGGACTACCCATTTTAGATTATAAATTTTATTTTACTGTGTTTGAATACTGATATAAGATGTTTTCACCATCACTTTACCTTCTATTTTATATTAAAAATAATCAAATTCAAAATAAACAGAAATATGAAATAATTAAGAGTTCATTGGAACTAGGTAATAAATAACAAGTACTTTTCCTGGCAAGTATGGGGTTATGTGTTTAATATTTATTTATTTATTTCCCCTTTTGTTGCCCTTTTTTATTATTGTTGTTGATGATGTCGTCGTTGTTGGCTAGAACAGAGAGAAATGGAGAGTGGAGGGGAAGACAGAGAGGGGAGAGAAAGACACCTGCAGACCTGCTTCACTGTCTGTGAAGCGGCTGACCTGTAGGTGGGGAGCTGGGGCTGGAACCAGGATCCTTATGCCGGTCCTTGAGCTTCATGGCCACGTGCGCTTAAGACCCTGTACTACCGCCCGACTCCAGGGGTTATGTTTTTATCATTTACCTGGATTATTTCAATATCTTCTTGTTTCTCTCTTTCTACAGAACCAAAGTCTTTAATAAATGTAAATTAAATCATGCTCTTTATTTTTATTCAGTAAACTAAAAGTTCCATGCTCTGAACATGGCCTACCACTCTGTTCTCTTTTCTGTAAGATGTCGAACTCACAGCCCTTCCTTCAGAGCAAACTCATTCCCTCTTGGGTTGTTCTTGCTTTTGGTTTTTTGTTGTTGTTTTACACCAGAGCACTGCATAGTTCTGGTGTTGGGGATTAAACCTGAGGCTGCAACCCAGAGGTTGAAAGTCTTTTTGCGTCATCATTATGCTAGCTCCTCTACATTGGGGTCATTTTTGTTTCTTCCATCTGCAAGTGTTTCCCTGATCTTAGTTTGAATAGTTCTGACTGTCATTTGAGTCACAAATTAGAAATTACCTCCTCAGAAACTATTTTAATATGCCCAGTTTAAAGTAACCACTCAGACCACTATATTCAGATGATACACTATTTGTGTTGAAGTCAACCAGCTATTTCACAGGCTTCATTCAGTATTATCACTTGAGCCTGTATGAGCAGATGTTAGCTGCTGCTTCTGAAGAAGCATAGCTATTTCTGGTGGTGGGAGTGGTCTGGAACTCTACCCCTATAAACTCGGAAATCACTAATATTATTTTTTAAACTCGGAAATCACTAATACCTTATAAACTTATAACCTTACCTTATAAACTCGGAAATCACTAATATTATTTTTTTAACAAGAAGAGTATGGCTTTTACTTTCCTGACGTCATCTTCAGTAATTTTTGTTGAACTTCTAAATATTAGAATTTTGGGTCGGAAGGTTTATCTCAGAATTGGTCACTAGCTGTTCTGAAATCCAGGGCCCTGGTGAATGGGGGTGGTCCTTTGGCTAACTTTAAGTGAAATGGATTCTTGGGAATACCAAAGCATCAGTCTATATTTTGAGTGACACTACAATAGAAAATACAGTACCAAAACAATTTATTTGTCACCTTTGAATTTCAAATATACTTTTCACTTGCTATTTAAATACATTTAAAAAAATAGATGAGAAAAAAATGTTATAGGCACTGAGTCATTCTTTGAGATATCACCCATAGTATTTATACTACTTTTTTATTCATTTACTTTCTCATCACAATGGAGGCTTTGTATAGTCTTTTTTACTATTTTATGACCCCAATAGTAAGATTCAGACCAGGGACTCTGCATATGCTTCTTTTCTTTCTTTCTTTCTTTTTTTTAAAAAAGATTTTCTTTACTTATTAATGAGAAAGATAGGAGAGATAGAAAGAACCAGATATCACTCTGGTACATGTGCTGCCAGGGATTGGACTTGAGACCTCATGCTTGAGAATCCAATGCTTTATCCACTGCGCCACCTCCCGGACCAGGATACTGCTTATTTTTCAATAAATACTTTTGAATGAATATGTGACAATGTTAGGTAATAATGTGGTACTGTTAGGTAAATTAGCAAGGTATAAATGTGTGAAAACCAAGTATTATGAATATTTTTATATTACTTATATTTTATATTGGGAGTGAGTGGGTAGTGGTGCACCTGGTTCAGTGCACGTTATAATGCACAAGGACTGGGGTTCAAGACCCATCCCTACCTGCAGGGGGAAAACTGCAAGTGGTAAAGCAGTATTGCAGTTGTCTCTCTCCCTCTCTACCAACCCCTTCCCTCTCAATTTCTGGCTTTATATCCAGCAAATAGATAAAAATAATTTTAAAAATTAAATATATTTTTATTTGTCGATATTAAGAATATGTGTAACCTATCTCAGAGGCTGTGTATTTGCTTTATAAATGCACACATGAATCATTACTGTGAAATATATATGTTAGATATTTCACAGAATAAATGCAGTACTTAGAGTTCTAAAAAGAGCTATAGTATTTTTGTTTCTTAACATTCAGTATACAGTGTTTTAATGGAGGTGTTTCTCCTCCTTTCCCCCTTATTTATTTTTACTTTTTAAATTTGAAAGCCTTGCAGTAATTACAAGGATGTATTCAGAAAAGGCTTATAGGAGAATTTGCAATTCTACTCAATTATTTTAGTATTCTTTGCTCTCTTGTCCTAGAAACAGTAGCAGATTAATAGGATTGCAGGAAGGGGAATCATCAGTTATGACTTATCCTCCTACTATTATTCTAATCTGATCTTCTCCCTGGCTAACATTGGCAATTAAAGTTCTGTATTTGGTGATAATGTTAACCAAGTAAGTAACTGGATTTATCCCACAAATACAATCGTAAGTTGGTTTTTCTCTACCTAAGAAAACGAAGGCTTGCAATGGGATAAAGTGTTTCACAGCAGTTAATAAGCTTTACAAAATGTGTTGACAGTTTTCTTTTTTGTAGGTCACTCATGAATTTGGGTGTGGTTGTGTCAAAGAAACTTTGTAAAGTATTATTTGCTCTATTTTACAGAGTAACAGACTAGCTAGAGACAATGAATTAAGAGAAAATGACAAAGAACAGCTCCGAGCAATTTGTACACGAGATCCTCTTTCTGAAATCACTGAGCAAGAGAAAGATTTTCTATGGAGCCACAGGTAAGTCTAACGGTAAATCTCTGTTCATCTTATAGAATAGAAGAAAGAAGTGACTTTAGTTGTTTTTTTGCCACATTTCTACCATGCCTATTAAACTAAAGAAAGCATAATTTGTGTGACTTTATATAATATTATCCTTTTAAGAACTGAATGTAGATTAATATTTCTAGAAAACCATGCTGCATTGGTATTAACTGTGCATACTAAAGACTTTTAAAATTCATATTTATTTATTTATTTATTTATTTACTTTTCTTTTTATGGGGGCAGGGTGGGAGATACCAACCAACTGACTGACACCAAAGCCCTGCTCAGCTCTGGCTTATGGTGGTGCTGGGATTGAACCTGGGATCTCAGAGCTTCAGGCATAAAAAGTCTTTTGCATAACCACTATGCTTTCTCCCCACTACCTGACTTTGAAATTCTAAGTTCCTAATAGGACCTTTTAAAAGGATTTTTAAGGCCCCCCCCCCAAAAAAAAAATTCTGCTTTATAACAATCTAGCTATAATTTAGTTGGTATAGATATTTCTATTTTTAGAATCCTTCCACTTTTCTTTTGTTCATATACTTCCTCTAAGTAATAGTATAATGTTTTCTTTTCACCTTATTCTATAACTTGGTAAAATATATACAGCTTATTTAAATAAAACAGTTGCAGTGCATCTCTGATAGAAAGTTCATCACAATCTAAGTTGTGCCCAGTGAATGCAGAAGTGGTGACGCTTCTTGTGGTTCATGCTCTCTGGTGAATACTAGGAGCTATACAGAGTGTTTTAAAATAAATTTAAATTTAATTTTTTCCCATTGGACTGTCAGAAAAATCATAGCCTGTTATTCTGTTTCTCTAAGCAAAAATGTCATGACTTTTCTGGCAAACCCAATAAATATCTGGCTTCCATTTAGACGTCCCCTTTGTCTTTTCAGTTATAGCTGTGAGTTTACATGCACATATACATGTAAGCCAAAGCAGCAAACTATGATTTGTCTTTACCTTCTTCTTTTTATCTTAAAGTTAGTTAACTTTTTATTTCTTCTTATCTTAAAGTTAGATAAGCAGTTTATAAAATGTTTAGGACTCCTTAAAGATGACTTAATGAAAAATTATAATCTTGGCTTTTTTGAATAACATGCAAAAAAACTTTTGTTGTTTGTTTTATCTTTCTCACACAGGCACTATTGTGTTACAATCCCAGAAATTCTACCTAAACTGCTCCTGTCTGTTAAATGGAATTCTAGAGATGAAGTAGCTCAGGTAAATAAATGCATATTTGAGATTATGGAGTAACTCTTGTACAGATTTGGTGTTTTACTCAGATTGTTTTCTCTCAGAAAGTCTGCATTAATGTGAAAGATGAAGTAGACTTTGTTTTAAATAAATTTATAGCAGTGGTATAGAGGAGAAAAGTACCATGCAGGGGCCAGGTGGTAGCACACCTGGTTGAGCACACACATTACAATGCACAAGGACCCAGCTTTTAGTCCCCGTCCCCACCTACAGGGGGAAAGCTTTGACAGTGGTAAAGCATGGCTGCAGGTGTCTCTCTGTCTCTTTTCCTCTCTATGTCCTCCTACCCTCTCACTTTCTGACTATCTCCATCTAATAAATAAATATAATAAAAAATTTTTAAAGTACCGTGCACATCACATCCACTGCCAAATGTATTAGAGCTGAAAAATGTAAGCATTGAATGTATATGTGGGCCTTTATCTAAAGTAATTCCTGTGAGAAAGTGAGCTAGAGAGAGAATACACAAGCACAGCTCTACCAGCCATGGAGTTCTGATTTGTTTTTGTAAGTGCTCTTCTCTGTGATGCTAACTGAGGTCATAGTGTAGTGTCCTCACCTGCAAGGAAGGCTTTATACATGTAAACCAAGTGCTCTACTGTGAGCTACGTCCCTAGCCCTAGCTAACAAATCTTAATTAGAATTAAGACAGTGTTTTAGAGAGTTCTAATACAGCTAGTCTTGCTTTCTAAATATGATGTATTTTTTTATATTATATATATGCAGATGTATTGCTTGGTAAAAGATTGGCCTCCAATCAAACCTGAGCAGGCTATGGAGCTCTTGGATTGCAATTACCCAGACCCTATGGTTCGGGGTTTTGCCGTTCGATGCTTGGAAAAATACCTCACAGATGACAAGCTTTCTCAGTACCTAATTCAACTAGTACAGGTAAACTGATGTCCAATTTAAAAAAAAGGTAATGTGGTATATTTTTTAAAAATTGTCTTGCCGATACTATTTACTTGCTCTTCTTTATAATGTTTTAAAATTCAAAGCAAGGAAACAAAAGACAAAGCATACCCTTCAATTGTGACAGGGCAGGTGGGAAGAAAGGGGAGAGGAGATCCAGTAGACTGCAGTGCAGGAAGAATTTCATACTTTGGGGTTTGGGGAGGAGTGGTGAGATAGTGTACATATGAAGAAATGTAAACCCACATTCCTGAAATACACACAGTGTTATAAAGCTATTAATGAATTAGCCGTTGCTTAAATTGGGGAAGAAAAAAAAAGATGACAAAGACTAGGGGGATTTTTTTTTCTTTAATCCAGTCATGACCCCCACTGATAAGTTTTTATGTTCTAAATCACACAGGTCCTAAAATATGAACAGTATTTGGATAACCTGCTTGTGAGATTTTTACTCAAGAAAGCGTTGACTAATCAAAGGATTGGACACTTTTTCTTTTGGCATTTAAAGTAAGTCAAATAAAAAAAGTAAGTCAAAAATTTTCCCATTAAAGTCTTTAGCTATTAGGTGCCAATTTTTATCAGGTATATATGTGTTTGTTACTTGCATACTATTGACTTAGTCTAGAAGAATTTTTCTGACTGAAATAAACCTGTAGCAACAATGAACATCCCTTCAACCTTTTCTGTTCAACTTCACACAATCAATAGAATCTAAACGTGAATGTCACACAGGAATGTGAGTTGAAGTGTTCTGAAGATTTTGATTCTGCACTTAAAGATTTCTAGGGTCAGGTAATTTTGTAGTTGGTCACACTGTATGTGTGGATCAAGATCCAAATAGAGATAAAATAAAGTAAGATACAGGGTATCTTACTTTGAAATTCAAAACAATGAATTTCAAATGACAGGTTTCACATTATAAAATAAGCGAATTAAAATTTTTAAAAGATACTTTGCAGAATAAAGTTAGCAGTCATAAATCATATCTTTTTTTCTAAATTTAGAAAAATATTTACAAGCAAAATGACTTTTGAATGTTAAAATGAGTCAAAATTGGAATCAGGAAGCCACTTTTTAATATTTTTATGTGGGATTAGTGGTTTACAGTAAATACAGTTGTTGGTACATGTGTAAAATGTATCAGTTTTCTGAAAAGCACTCTCACCCCCAGCTGAGGTCCTCCTCTACCGTGCGTCAGGACCTGAAACCCTCCCTACCCCTAGACGCTTAATTCAGTACAATACACCAAACCCAGTCCAAGTTCTGCTTGATACTTCCTTTTCTGTTCTTATTTCTCAGCTTCTGTCCATGAGTAAGATTACCTCCTCATCACTCTTCTCTTTCTGGCTTATCTCACTAGAAGCTACTTTTATAACTTAAATTCAGAGGGAATAGAGAAAAAGGGTGAGTATGCCAGAAGTGTCAAATAGTACTGCTGAGACATTTTTCCCTAAGTGAATGTTCATTGAAGTAAACCTAAAAATCAAAGGATCAGACGTGCTACTTCCCATTGGGTACACGTGTTCCCATGCACAGTGACCAGGTTCATGCCCCCAGTTGCCACCTGCAGGGAGAAGAGTAGTGAAGCAATAATGCAGGTCTCTCTCCCTATCTCCCCCTCCTTTCTCAATTTCTATCTCTTACCAAGAAATTTTTTTAAATACCATAAATAAGGGTCAGGCAGTAGTGCAGTGAGTCAAGCACACATGGCGCCAAGCGCAAGGACCAGGTAAGGATCCCGGTTGGCTCGGCTCCCCACCTTCAGGGGAGTCACTTCACAGGCGGTGAAGCAGGTCTGCAGGTGTCTATCTTTCTCTCCCCCTCTCTGTTTTCCCCTCCTCTCTCTATTTCTCTCTGTCCTGTCCAACAACAACGACATCAATAACAACAACAATAATAACTACAACAATAAAAGCAACAAGGGCAACAAAAGGGGTAAAAATAAAAATAACATAAATAAATGAAATAAACCTAAAATCCAGCTTATTAAATTGATGCTTACACAACTGACTTGAAATTCTTGATGGTTTTGCTTATGAATAATATTTTAAATCATTTTATGATTAGTATACCATTTACTTGATACACAAAAGATTTCATTTCTTTTTTTATTATTATAGTAACTACTTTCCTTATAGTTATCTTCTTAATCATTTTATTGGGAGGCTAGTGGCTTACAGTACAGTTGTTGGCACATGGTTACACTGTCCCAGCTCCCCATGATAGGAGTCTACACAGCACTCCCACCCCCATCCTAGATCCTTTTCCATCAGCCTGTACCAGGACCATTCCCCTCCCCTCCTTCCCCAGAGTTTTCTGCTTTGGCGCAATGCACCAAGCCCAGTCCAAACTTTACTTTGTGTTTCCTCTTTCTGTTCTTGTTTCTTAAGTTCTGCCTACAAATGAGATCATCTCATATTTCTTTCTTTTTTTTTTTTTTTTAAGATTTATTTATCTCAGAGGAAGAGAAAAAAGAGGAAGGGCAAAGCAACTGTGGTATATGCAGTGCTTATGATCAAACTTGGGACCTTATGCTTGCAAGTCCAGAGTGCTTACCAATAAGCCACTTCACAGGCCACGGATTTTATTTAATATATATCGTGGAGATAACATAATAATGACTATGCAAAGAGACTTATGCTTGAGGCTACAAAGTCCCAGGTCCAGTTCCCTTCCCCACCATAAGCCAGAGCTGAGCAGTTAAAAAATAAATTAATCTGGGGCCAGGCAGTGGTGCACCTGGTTGAGCGCACATGTTAAAATGTGCAAGGACCTGGGTTCAAGCCCCTGGTCCCTACCTGCAGGGGGAAAGTTTCACAAGTGAAATAGGATGAAGCAGGGCTGTAGATGTCTTTCTGTTTACTCCCCTCTCAATTTCTCTAGTCTCTATCCAATAAATAAATAAGTATATTTTTAAAAATAATAATCTAAATATGTATTCACATTTAAAACCTGTATATACATATATATATAATACTATTTTAATTTTGTTCTTTTCTTTTAGGTCTGAGATGCACAATAAAACAGTTAGTCAGAGGTTTGGTCTGCTTTTAGAGTCCTATTGTCGTGCCTGTGGGATGTATTTGAAGCACCTGAATAAGCAAGTTGAAGCTATGGAAAAACTTATTAACTTAACTGACATTCTCAAGCAAGAGAAGAAGGATGAAACACAAAAGGTACGTGACTATAGTTTGTTCCTAAGTCTCTTCATTGCTGTGTGGGTGAGGGCTCTTTGGAGAGCCAGAGCTAGACGGAGACCATGGCCCTTAGAACCAGTATTTGAATCAAAATCCCATCCCCCCTTTCTCTCAGCTATGTGAATACTAAACACATTCTTTTTTTTTTTTAACATAAGAGGATTTATTTTTGTTTTTGTTTTCTTTGCTGTTGGATTTGAGTCTTTGAAGCCCTTTTTTTTTTTTTACAGACTTTTGAATTTTGTATGTCTCCCCCCTACCCCAATGGTAACCACTACAGTTCTCCCAAGGTCATAGTTAGGGGTTGACTATATACATATTTTTTTTCTATTTCTTTTTTCAAGGTCATGTGTCCCAATTTTCTTTTTTTTTTTCTTTCTTTCTTTGTCTTATTAGTGATTTAATAATGATCGACAAGATTGTAGGATAGGAGGAGTACAATTACACACAGTTCCCACCACCAAAGTTGCACATCCCATCCCCTCCATTAAAAGTCTGCCTATCCTTTATCCCTCTGACATCATGGGCTAAAAATCTTTATGGGGTGCAAAAGGTGGGAGGTCTGGCTTCTGTAATTGCTTCTGTGCTGGACATGGGCATTGACAGGTCACTCCATACCCCCAGCCTCTAAACACATTCTTTACTTTCTTGATCTGTAGAATAAGATTGATCCTTTCTAGGATTTTGTGAGAATTAAATTGCACATGTAGGATTCTACCCAAGAAATGTTTTAACTTCACTACAACTGCTTTATTCACCAGAGAGAATAAACGAAGTATTTTTTGCAGTGAGTATACCCTTAAAAACTTATAATTCTGTAAACCAGTGTTAAATCACTAATAATATAATTTTAAAAGGCTTTTAAGCTAAGATAGTATGTCTTCATGATTTTTTTCCTTTAAATCAGGATCAGCAAACTTTTTCTCTGAATGCCAGATAGTAAACATTGAAGTCCATGTAGTCTCTGAGTGCCTCTGAGTCACAGGCACTCAACTCTTCTACTCTAATGTAAAAGCAGCCAAGAGCTAAATGAATGGCTGTGGCTGTACTTCAGTAAGATTTGATTTACAAAGCCGGTCAGCCAATCTGCAGACCACAGCTGACTAAACCTAACATAGGGCCAAAACATTCCCTGTGCACAGTTCCTCTCACAGAAAGATGCAGCAACCCTCACCTCCACCTCATCTGTGCCACTCTGTTATTGGGCCCCTTCCCATTAGAACGTGGATCGTCTGGGCTGTAGAGTCAAAGGCTGTACCATACTAAGACTCCAGAATATTAAAGAGATTAGCAGTTGGCTTTACCTTTTACAAAATCATTTTATAATTGTGGTTATATTTCTTTATCAGGTACAGATGAAGTTTTTGGTTGAACAGATGAGGCGGCCAGATTTCATGGATGCTCTACAAAGCTTTGTCTCTCCTCTAAACCCTGCTCATCAACTAGGGAATCTCAGGTAAGATGGTTTATTGGAAGGTGTGTGCGTGTGTGTGTGTGTGTGTGTGTGTGTGTTGTGGAATTGAGACCTTGTGCATCCACAATGTCACCACTTCTGGGTGAACTTGTTTTCATTCATATAGAAAGAAAGGGGAAGATACCTCGACCCTGGAGATTTTCCTGGTATTACTGGGACCCACATGTGGTACCTGGGCTCCAGCCTGGCCCACTTGCATGGCAAGACATGCACCTTCCCTGGTGAGCTAGCTTCCAGCCCTGATTGATACATTTAAACCAGTGCCCTTTCTAAAGATAATCTTGATGAAAGTCAAAGTGTACATTAAAATCTGTTCAATCTCCTCCCATTCTCCAATCCTGAAGGATGAAAGTAGTCAACTTTCCCCAAGTTCAAGTCTGTATTTTTTCAGAATGTATTTTAACTACTTTGTTAATAGAGTTTAAACTTTCTTGACCAGAATTCCTGATATGGTAAAATAAGATACAGTATGTAACATCTATAAAACTATATCCTGACGTGTTGAACTTCATATACATTAAAATTTTAAGTTTGTTTATTTAGAAATGAAACTTAAAGTTGAAGAGAAAGTTTTATATATTCTATAATCTTTCAAAAAGCTATACTGTATGTATTTTAAAGTAAATTTGAAGGTGATAAGGATAACAAAACTAAAGGGTATAGTAAAGTTTTAAACTTTTTTAAAGGCTTGAAGAGTGTCGAATTATGTCCTCTGCAAAAAGGCCACTGTGGTTGAATTGGGAGAATCCAGACATCATGTCAGAGTTACTCTTTCAGAACAATGAGATCATCTTTAAAAATGGAGATGGTAATAACAAGTATTAATGAACATATGATACATGAATTTATCTATCTTTTTATATACAGGCTATTTATGAGCCATCTATGGACTACATGGGTGGTAAAATGTCTAATAGCAAGATGTCTTAACTTCTAGAATAAGTACACATAATTATTGAGATTATGATGAGAAGCCCTAAGATCAGTTTCTAATTGTCTTTTACCTAGCTGAATATGAGTATCCATTCATTTTGTAAATATCTGATATGCCAGAACCTATAGAGGTAAGAATGTAAAAAAAAAAAAAAGAATTCTTCTCCTTTTAAGCTAACAGTGTAGCAGGAGAGAGATGTTAGCCAAAATAAAGTTAAAACAATGGTACAAAGGAGAAGTATAGCCTACTAAGGAAACAGAAGTCCTAGCTTGGAGGACAAGCTCCTAGAAGCTGTGGGAGGACCATTGTTGGGTTTCCATTGGCAGTCACACTTCAGCACTTGACTCTGTTAGTCCCAGTATTCTATTCTAACATAAATGTTAACATAAAAAAGTTCAGAAAAGTAAGGGTAGATCCTTAGCTTACAATGCACTTACATCCCAGTAAGTTGACAGTGAATTAAATACACCTAGCCTACTACACTTGGTGACTGACTTTAAGCCTGCCTCAAGTGTGCTCTCAACACTGACATTAGACTTAAATTGGGCAAAAATTATCTAATATACAGCCTATTCTATAATGAAATATCGAGTGTCTTCTGTAATTTCTTGAATTACCAATCATGTTCGGAGAAAGTGTCATGCTGCATGTTACTCACCCAGGAAAAGATCAAATTTGAAATCACAATTTCTACTGAAGATGTTACCACTTTCGTGCCATGTAAAGAAAATTCTTGAATTAAAATTCCATCAGAGTTTGGGGACTATCTGTACTTTAAATATTTTTTTTATTTAAAATGTTTACAAAATAAGACTACTGTATCCTGCATTGCTAGACAGTGTTTATGCAGAAACTTTAGAAATAGACTAAGGAATCAGTAGATGGCATCTTTATAGATTATTTTGAAGAATGAACATACTCTGTTTGCTTTCCATTTGAAAGTAGTGTGATGATATGATTATCAGGACTGCATTTGTGGCATTAATTAAAGACACGTATTACTTGAATTTCAGATTTACGGCAAGATATGCTGACACTTCAGATTATTCGTATTATGGAAAATATCTGGCAAAATCAAGGTCTTGATCTTCGGTAGGTAGCCAGGAAGGCAACACATAAATTCCCTGAAAAATCAAAGTACTGGAAAATATTAATTATTGATCTTAATAGAGGTGTGTATGTATTAATAACTGTGTGTAGTACTTGCCACTAGTCAACTAACTTGCTTTTATTTGTCATTCTCTTCATGACTTAAAATATCTAATGAGATTTAGCTAAGGAAGGTCAACTATCTCTTCTGAGCTGGTAGAGACTATAGCTGGAGTCTCACTCTCAGGAAAGGGACATAGAAAATATAGAAGGTCCCTGTTTTCATTCAGAAGCTAAGAATTTAAGAGAAAGGATCAAAGTATAAAATTATAATGTTAGTACTCCCATCTTGAGTCAGTTTTGCAGGGAATTTTATGAAAGCGATTAATCTTGCCACTTTCTTGATCTCTGCCCAACCTGCCACAATTCTCTTTAAGTTTTCTGTTACATTTTCTATCTTCCTTGTCATCTTTGCTTCTAACAGTTCTTCTCCTTCTCTTACTAGGGTCTTTGCTAATGAAGCCATTGGGCAAAGGCCACCATTACTTAATAGCACTTCTGTCTGTATGTGGACAGGTGTCAGCTCTTACTGCAGGGTAGAATAACAGAGTAGAATGTTGTTCATATTTATGCTTCTTAAAAAGGAATAGTAGCTAATGTATATAAACTTACCCATGATAGATAAGGTGTGACTTAGGAAGAGCAGACAGGACCATAGGAAAAAATGGACACATAAATATAGATAGGTAGGTAGGTAGATAGTTATAGAAAGAATAGTGAACCCATATCTGTGACCTTGGGAGAACTACAGTAGTTTCCACTGGAGGGAATGAGGACACAGAACTCTGGTGGTGGGAACGATGTTGTGGAATTATACTCCTATTATCTCATAATTTAGTAAATTACTAATAAAAGTTAAAAAATAATTTAAAAAGGGAAGTTACTCTTCTTACTAAATTTTAATAGCTTTTGGTTTCACAAAAGATGTCATTTTGTTACTGTACAATCATTATTTTTATTTTTTTTTAATTTTTTATTTAAGAAAGGATTAGTGAACAAAAACATAAGGTAGGAGGGGTACAACTCCACACAATTCCCACCACCCAATCCCCATAACCCACCCCCTCCCATGGTAGCTTTCCCATTCTCTAGCCCTCTGGGAGCATGGACCCAGGGTCGTTGAACAATCATTATTTTTAAATGAATTAGGTATTTAATTTATTTTCTCTGCATTTCTAATATCAGTAGATCTAACCCACACAAGTAAAACAAATACAGAAATTACTGAGAACTTCTGCCATTCACTGTGATTTAGATATCAACTAAACATCTTTAAATCCACCTGTATTTTAAAATCTGTAAATGTTTATAAAATTTTAATTGCCAAAAAAATTTTCCTGTGCTTTTCTGATGTTTTATGATTAAAGATTCTTAATTTATAATAATAAAAAATGATTGCAGATAGTTTGAAGATTTTTCTAGCTATGTTTGTAATACTACATAAAAGAAACTAAAATCAGGGAGTAAAGGGCCACACATGACAAATTTGCAACCAGAATATTCTCATATTAGCCTAAAGAATATTTGCTGTTTTCAATTTTAAATTCCATCATGTAATCGCAAATGTCTTCATTTCTTTCTCCAGAATGTTACCTTATGGTTGTCTGTCCATTGGTGACTGTGTAGGGCTGATAGAGGTCGTGAGGAATTCTCACACAATCATGCAGATTCAATGCAAAGGGGGCCTGAAGGGGGCCCTGCAGTTCAACAGCCACACACTGCATCAGTGGCTCAAAGACAAGAACAAAGGAGAGATGTGAGTTGATTCTTCTTCTCCTCCTCTGTTAATATATTTTGGTTACTGCTGGTTGTAGATATTTCCAAGTAACATCAGAAAAAATATTGGGTTGTCAGAAAAAATCATGACTTGAGCCAGGAGGTGGCACACCCAGTTAGTTAAGCGCACATAGTACTATGCTCATGGGTCTGGGTTTGAGCCCCTACTGCAGAGGGGAAGCTTCACTAGCAGTGAAACAGATCTTCAGGTGTCTCTCTCTCTCTCTCTCTCTCTCTCTCTCTCTCTCTCTCTAGCTCCCCCACCCCTCTCAGTTTCTGTCTGTCCTGTCAAACAATAAAATAAAAAATTAGAAAAAAGAAGTCATGATGCACTTTTGCATAGGAAAACATAAAAAATATGTCATGACTTTCCCAACAAGCCAGTAATTGTAGTTGCTTTGTGGAAAAATAAATCAACTTGGTCCAGGAGGTGGTGCAGTGGATAAAGCATTAGGTTCTCAAACATGAGGTCCTATGTTTGATCCCGGGCAGCGCATGTCCCAGAATGATATCTGGTTCTTTCTTTCTCCGCCTACGTTTCTAATAAATAATCTTGAAAGAACGGAGGAAGGAAGGGAGGGAGAGAGGGGGAGAGAGAGAGAAAGAGAAAGAGAAAAGAGAGAGAGAAAGAAAGATAGGGGAGAGCGAAAGAAAGAGAAATCAACCTATGAAATATTTGAGATTATTGTGCTTAATTGACCAGAATTACTTATGATTTGGTAATAAGTTGTACATGCAATTTAGGTATCTAAAATGTGTTTTTTCTTACTACATTCTCATTCTTTTTTTTTTTTCTTCCTGGTGCTGAGGCTTCGTACTTGTGACATTCCTCTGCTCACAGTGAATTTTTTTTTTTTCCTTTTGCTTTCAGGAGAGAGAGAGGCAGTGAGGAAAAAGAGAGAGGAAGAGACAGCAAAGCACTAATCCATCTTTCACAGAGCTTCCCTGCCTGGTGCTTATGCTGCCATGTGGTGTTACCTTCAAACTCGTGTCCTCAGTGGACACTGAGGTAAAATATACACACTCCCAAATGCACTGATTTAAAAAAAAAAGTCTAAAATTGCATATTTAAATTTTTAGTTCATTGTTAAGGTAATTAGACAAAACTCATGGACAGAAATGCTACAGAGCGATGAAAAAAGTGATTTTTTTTTTTTTGCTATCTAATTATCCTTTGGTCAGAAAATGTCTAGAAATTTCATTAGTAACCTTTGAAACCTTCAGAATCTCAGAATCCTCAGCTCTTTAGACATAATGACTTCCCACCCTGATGTCAATGATTATTTTCATTGTCTAAATACAAATACCCACCATTTTTTGTAGTTAAGACTGAATCGCTATATTTCATGCCACTCAGGAGGTATTTATTTCTTCTTAACAGATATGATGCAGCCATTGACTTGTTTACACGTTCGTGTGCTGGATATTGTGTCGCTACCTTCATTCTGGGTATTGGAGATCGTCACAATAGTAACATCATGGTTAAGGATGATGGACAAGTAATAATTTTCTCTTTAAAATGTTTTAGCATTCTTGATTTATTAATTCAGGATATAACATTTCTTCATCTGTCAGACTATAACAGAATTTCTTAATTTTGATAGCTGTTTCATATAGATTTTGGACACTTTCTGGATCACAAGAAGAAAAAATTTGGTTATAAACGAGAGCGTGTGCCGTTTGTTCTAACACAGGATTTTTTAATAGTGATCAGTAAAGGAGCCCAAGAGTGTACAAAGACCAGAGAATTTGAGAGGTAAGTTCAAGAAGGCAAAGTCACAGAAGAAGCTATTCTTGCTGCTTTACCAAAATGAATTAATATTTTTAAGGAATATAAAATGATAGACATTTAACATTGTCGCATAAACTTTATAATCTATTTGCATTGTGTAATACTATGAAAGGAAATGGTAAGAAAAATCATTCCAATTTATTGTTAATTAAGCTCTAAAAATAAAGTGATTTTCCCTCACTGCAGAATTAAGATTATAGGGGGCAGGGGTGAGGAAAAAGCGGTCAACAAAGGAAGGAAGGCATCCAGTTGGCTATGGTGGAGAATTATTGGCACTCTGGTGGTGGGCATGGTGTAGCAACTTGAAATTTGAAAAAGGTGTGGACATATAACCTAAAATATATCCAGTGCTGTAAACCACTATTACCTCAAATTTTTTAAAAAATCCTTATACTTTATATTACTTTAAAAGTTTTTTTTTATAGCATTCCATTTTACCTACCTAGGTTCAAACCCCAGGCAATAACCCCAAAAGACTAATTCATACATTTGATAAATTTTATTAAAATTCTAATGTGGGATGGGGAAGATAGCATAATGGTTATGCAAACAGACCCTCATGCCTGAGACTCTGAGCTCCCAGGTTCAATCCTCCATACCACCATAAGTCAGAGCTGAGTAGGACTCTGGTAAAATAAATAAATGATGAATGAATGAATAAATAAATAAATAAATAAAATCATGAAAATAAATTTAAAAAATAAAATTCTATTTTGGTCCATACTCCCAGAGGGATAAAGAATAGGGACTATTCCAATGGAGGAGATGTGACACAGAACTCTGGTGGTGGGAACTATATGGAATTGTATCCCTGTATCTTACAATCTTGTTAATCATTATTGAATCACCAAGAAAAAAGTTCTAAAAATACAATACAATTCTGATGTGCCAGGGATTCTCCCAGGCTTTAGCAATAAAACAGTAGAAGGCTTACTAAGAAAGTGAACACCCTAAAGTGGGCTGGAGAGAGGAGAAGCTACAGGGGACTAAAGAGAACACCATTATATACAGGTTTGTCCCAAAACAATTCTAGAAATGGCCAGTTGAGCAGAGACCTGAAGGTATCAACCACTTGCTCCGTGCTGACCACACTTGTTCTTACTACTTGTAGGTTTCAGGAGATGTGTTACAAGGCTTATCTAGCTATTCGGCAGCATGCGAATCTCTTTATAAATCTTTTCTCAATGATGCTTGGCTCTGGGATGCCAGAACTACAATCTTTTGATGACATTGCCTATATTCGGAAGACCTTAGCGTTAGATAAAACTGAGCAAGAGGCTTTGGAATATTTCATGAAACAGATGAATGATGCACACCATGGTGGCTGGACAACAAAAATGGATTGGATCTTCCACACAATTAAGCAGCATGCTTTGAACTGAAGTGACAAGTGAGAAACGGAAAACTCAGTATCTGGATTCTATCTGGCACTGTTTTAACTACCAACAGACAAAGACTGATTGCATAGGAATTGCACAATCCATGAACAGCATTAGAATTTACAGCCAGAACAGAAATAAAATATGATATAATTTAAATAATGTAAACGCAAACAGGGTTTGACAGCACTAAACTAGTTCATTTCAAAATTAAGCTTTAGAATAATGCGCAATTTCATGTTATGCCTTAAGTCCAAAAAAAGGTAAACTTTGAAGATTGTTTGTATCCTTTTTAAAAAAAAAAAAAAACAGAAAAAAATATATAGAAATGATGGCGAAGGAAAAAAATGATGTTTTTTTTTTTAATCTTGCAAGTGCTCTATGTTTTGAAATGTGGACACAACAAAGTCAATTAATTGCATTAGGTCCAAATAATCTAGAGTTTAACTACATTAAGATTGGAAATAATGAAAATTTCTTCTTTTTCCCATTGCTATCCAATTTATAGTTTGAAGTGAGGTTTTTTTTTTTTTTTTTTTTTGACTCCTTGTTTTATGAAGAAAATGCTTGGGATGAAAGGGATTTTCCTTTTTAATAAATCAAACCTATTGATAATTTTGGGGTCTGACATGCAAAATTTTGGAAGGAAGCAGTCACAAATGAGATATGTTATAATGTGGTGTATGGGAGGGTTTTCTGGACAGTATTTACAAGAATCTGATTCTTATCTTCCAGGGAAATTCTAGACTCCCACAGAGTAAAATAATCATCATATAGAAAGAATGAGCATAAATAGTTCTTGCTCCAGAATTGTACAGTACTGATCTTAAGTTGATTTTTTTTCTCTCTCCTTTTGCAATTGAATACATTTTTCATGCATGTTTTCCAGAAAATAGAAGTGAGTATTAATGTTATTAAAAAGATTATTTTTTTTATTAAAGGCTATTTATATTATAGAAACTATCATTAATATATATTCTTTATTTACATGATCTGTCCATAGTCATGCATTGTTTTGCACCCAAATATTTTATTGTTCATAGTAGCATGGTCAGCTTTTCTTGTGGTCTATGGGTGAGGCTTAGGCACTGTCCCATTTACACCAACGATTAGTGTATAACTTCATAAAGAAAACATTGAATTTCATCATCATCTTTGCTTTTATTTCTTTCTTTCCATGTGAGTAGATTCTCCATCTTACATAGTCTTTTAGATTTGAGAACATCTCAATCATGTTAAACTAGTTACCAAAATTAACACAATGTACAGTATCTTCGTGATTGCTTAAACCCCACTGTTGAGGTAAACTCGGGAATAATACCTTATAACATGGGGGAATAGAAACCATGAACTCCTTACCACTTCAGGCTATTTATTGAACAACTCTAGTAAAAATAGGACTTTGAAACCATTTTAAAATCAAGTCTCATTTCCCAAGGGCTTAAATTCTGACTTACTTAAATCGCATCTCAGCACAGGAAACACTCTTAAATGTCTTGAGAAACATTAACTCAAGGTGTACAGGACTAATGCTAGTCATTCTAGAATCTGATATTTTCTCAGTATTTAAGATGAGTTATTAATGTCCTAGGAAATAACTTTTAGCAAGCACCACACCAGAAAAAGTGCAATAATTCTCTGACAGTTTTCTAGGTTAGGCAGATCACTAGAATACAACTCCATAAAAAGAGACATTGTATTCTCTAGTAAAACAGCATCTCTTATGAATATGAAATCAGTTTCCCATAGTAGAAGTCTTACAAGAGACTCTAATACAAATACTCGAATATTTGACTGTTTTAGAACCCTTAAAGGGGCATTTAAGAACTCTTAAAATTATCTGGAAATTTAGGTACCTCACTAAAGCATGTGTATAGTATGACCAAGAAGAAAAATAAATCTAAAAATTAGGAAAACATTTCTTTAAAGTGTCTTTGAATAGTTAGAAAGAACTTAAATCCATCTTGCATAGAAAACTAGAAAGATTCTTTTACACAAAGAGCCAGAAAAGACTCATTGCTTACTAAAACACCATAACAGTTTGTCTTTAGATACATTCAGCTAACACATACTGACATCTAGACCTTTTCTGTATCGGAATGATTACAGGAAAACTCAGTGAAATGGTACAAATCCAAAACTTTGTTGGAAAAGAAAGACTTAACAGAGAACTGTGTTTTATCCAAGTGCCAAAAAAGCCTTGAGTTTCCTTGTAGAAAATGTATTCTCTATTTACATTCTTCACGACAATCCAGAGAGTGTTCTTTAGCCTCCCCCTGGAACTTCTCCACCATTAAAACACAAACTGCATAATTTATTGTTTATATTTATTTTTCAAGAATTTTTACAACTAAATCATCCTTTTTGAAGAAGTATGGACAGATTTATTCAAAATATAGATTCAGTGCAAACTAAGGAGCCTGGGGAGGTGGCACAGTTAGTAAGATTAAGGTACTGATATTGGAATCTGAGGCCTCAAGTTTGATCTCCAGCAACCCATGAGCCAGAGTGATACTCTGGTGTTCATTCTCTCTCTCTCTCTTTCTTTCCTCTCTCTCTCTCTCTACCCCCGATCTTGTGTTAATAAATAAATAAAATATTTAAAAATAAATGAATAAATTAGTTTAGACAATCTAGAAGCAAAGTAAATTTATTCAATAAATCCAAGAAGACAGCATTAAATCTGTAAGAAAAAAAGAGCAGATAATGCTGAGAAAGCAAAAAACAATTTGGGTTAATGTGTGGGATGACTTGGGGGTGCCCCCTCAATATCAAGGACCCTCTCTATATAGATGGGTCAATTCCATTGACCAGCCATTCTCAATTGGGTCTACAGATTTATCTGATCACTTGAGACAGTCTATGACTGTCTTGAAAGGAAAAAGAAAAACGTGTTTAAAGAAATGAAGTCTAATTTTGAATACATTCTAACAAGAAATAATCATGCTTTAACTTTTGAATCATGTTCTCAGCTATACAAAATTGTTTATCTGGGAGATTTTAGACTGCTGTTAATTTGAAATCTGTTGATCATATTGTGGATATTGGTTGTTTTTTTTTAATAAGATGTTTTTAATTGGATTTTTTTAAGGAAAATGGAATCAGTCGCTATTTTATGATAGAACCTAAACTTTTTTGTGGTTCTTACTGTCCTCTGTAATACTTAGTATCAAAATAATCAACTTAGAGGTTTTCCCTTCTAATCTGCTTTATATTTAAGCCTTTAAGAAATGGGAACCTGGTGAATATACAATGAATTGTAAAATATTTTAATGTGTAACTTTTTCAACTGTGAAACTATCTATGACTTGGGTTTTTTTTTTTTTTTGATGAAAACAGCTGCTGATAAAGTATTTTGTGTAAAGTGTAGTTCTTATGATCAGGAAAATAATGACTTGTATATCAGGAAAATAACCAATTACTTGTATATACCCCTTTGGATTTTATTTTAAATGGATTAGTGATTTCACATAGGTAAAAACACAGTCCATCTGTATTCTTTTTTCCATCACAAATCAAATGATTTGGCATTATAACAAATTATGAACAACCCATCTGTTTTTAAAGACACCATGGAAATTTCACAAGACACAAACTTGGATTTATTTTCTAATGATTTTTGTAAACCCATTTAATTTATATTCATATAGCCTATGCTTGCCAACTCTTTGAAGAAATTTAATTTCCAGCATCATTTTAAAGCCAACAGATTAACTTTTTGTGAATGTTTTAGGTTCCCTTTATTTCTATGTGTGTACAAACTGCAGACCTGGGCTGGACCCACACGTTCAGAATCCTCCTTAAAAACTGATTTTGATGTCTAAGACATCGATAAAACATTTCGGTTTAAAGACCATATGTGGTGTTATGGATTGTGGTGCTTCTATTTAAAAACAACTTTTGTGCTTCAGTTTTTTTTTTTTTTTCTTTTTTGAGAAGAGGGGAATGGGATGGGGTGAGGGTGATGGGTGGGGGAGGGTGTTAAAATGGGTTAGTTGCATATTCATAGCCGTCATGCTAAGATGGAGCACTAAGAAAAGGGTGAAAATTGAACGTCTACTGTGTATGTCATGAGGGAATTGACTCTTCATCAACAATGGTATTGTGAAAGCTGAGCATAGCATTGGCTGGATCCTCAAAGAATAATTCTTGGTGACAGAATAATACAGCTGGGCTGTTTTTTAAAAATATAAACAAACCATTCTTATTTTTAAATTATTACATTAAAATGTAAATGTAGCTTATGTGCCATGGTCTGGGAAGTCCCCCGCTTTACCCCTATTCTCTAAAAACCCTTATTTTCACTTTCTGAAAAGATTTTAGAGTTTGGCAGAAGACAATTATGATCCTGACAGAATTGGATAAGTAACTACCTCAGAAGGATTATAAGGAAAAAACTAAATAAGGGAGACAATTTAATACTACAGACTCTGATATTACAGACATCTCAGAGCACTGTATTTTAGATTTATAATGTTAGTGTTGGCATGCCTTGTTCTTACAGCATGGGAGACATTCAGAAAAAAAAAAATATATATATATATATATATATATTGGCTCAAATTTAATCCATGCAACAGCCATTTGGAAAAAGTTATAATGCCAGGAGATTCATGGTACTAGGTTCTCAAATTTAGCATTTGAAACTAGTTTTCTCTTTTCTTCACTGTTAGGAGAGCTGGTGTGTATATATTGGCACACTTTTGATTTGTATACACTGTTTGCCAGCCTTGGCCAATAGGCATTTTTATAAAGGGTGTGAACATCGAGGGTCTAAAATTCAAAAGAGTTTAGAATTTATTAGAAACCTAGTAAGTTGGGGGTGGGGGTTGTTAAGATTTTAAACAAGCTTATTTCATTCAAGTATTCCACTTGATTAAAGTTATGCACTTCCTTTTTATCAATGTAGTAGCATTCCTCCTGCCTAGTTTTAGATATGTTAATATCACTAGTTATGCAAGCTACTTTGCATAAAGTTACATTTATAAGCCACAAGAAAATCACCTGGCTTAATTTTTACAAAACTACATATAGGAGTTTCAATTGATGGGGAATGGGGGGTGGGAAGTCTAATCAGTCCATTGTACATTTAGAGTAGTTAAGTAACTGGTTTTCACTACCAATAGTAGGCTCCATCCCTTGTGTTGTTAATAGATATGGAAAGGGTTTTTTTAATGCACTTTGTAAGCCATTTAAGTTTAGAGATCTGTTTGAAACCTTATTTAGTCTTTCCTGCAATAATTTTGTGGTTATTCTAGAGCCATATATTTTAGGTGATTCATATTTTTGTTAGTCCTTCTAGATTACCAAGGAGACAAAAGCCTCACTGTTTTATATTTTCTTGGACTATCTCTAATAAGGCTAAACTCCTTAACTATAGCATGAATTTCCAAATGTGACCATTATCTATTGACTTCATTAAAGAAAAACCCCTAATCATATTTTTAAGTTCAGTATCCAAAAAATGGTGGAAGAGATTGGCCTTCATCTGGTTTCTAGAAATGTTTTTGGCTATGAAACCCAAGTTTCAAATGGATTTAGTGGTTTCAAAATCAGTCAGTCCTTGGAATTAATTGAGCTAGATAAAACCTAAAAGAACAAATTCTCTTGGTTGATGGTGTAATGGGTTAGTATCTAGGAGGAATGTGTCACTACCAAAAGGAGACTACTATCAGTGATAGATCAAATGTTTACTTTGGAAGCTTCAAAAAGCAGTTCCCATCATCCATTTAAGACCCACTTAATGTAGCAAATAGATTGCTCTATATTTTGTTACTCAATGAACTGAAGTCCTGTGGTATACTGCATTAATTAGGAGAAGAATGTTTTTTTTATGTTCTTTTAATGGCCCAAATAAGTATTTGACACAGCAAGATGCATGTGTTACTGTACTGAGAATATAGAATAATCATGTCACTAAATTTAAGACCTCTTCCCATTCTTGCAGTTCTAGCAAGAAGTTTGGCCTGTGACTGCACCTCCTGTCTGTGCTCATCAAAAACTGTCAATGTCTGCTTTTCTCTGACTTTGCAGTCTGTATCATCACTCTGCTTATTAAAAAAGAAAAAATTACATTGACTTGTGTGCAAATAATCCTTAACGTATATTTTAAACAAAAGACTGTGAAATTATATCTTCTATTTCTTCTGGTTACATAAAAATAATTACCAGTGTTGCTAAAAATCAAAATTTTAACACAATTTGTATCTTTAACATTAAGACTAAGAACATTTGAAGACCTGAAACTATTATCCCTTAATTAAAAGCCAATTTTTTTCTCTCCCTGTATGATGATATTAGAGAAATAATTATTACTTTATTAGAAAAAATAATATTAGAAAAATATTATAATTAGTTTAAATGGTAACTTCCTTTAAGCCTAAAGAATTATATGCTGGGGACAAGCGGTGGCACACCTGGCTAAGCACACATGTTATGTGTAGGGAGCAAGTTTGATCCCCTACTCCCCCCGCCTGCAGAGGGGAATTTTCATGAGCACTGAAGCAAGTCTGCAAGTGTCTATCTTTCTGTTATACTCTCTATCTCCCCCTTCCCTTCTCAATTTCTGTCCTATCAAATAAAAAAGAGAGAGAGAGAAAGGAAGGAAAAAATGGCTACTGGAAGCAGTGGATTCACAGCACTGGCATCAAGCCACAGTGATAACTCTCATAGTAAGAAAAAAAAAAAGCTTTTGTGTCATGCAGAAATTTATGTAGACACGCATATATGTGTGAAATGTCTTTGTATATGCAGGTGGACATTTTTCAAGTCAATTGAAGACAGAAAATTAATGTGAAGTTAGGCTAGAAGCAAACCACTTTTTCTTTCAGTCATTAGGAACCTTGCAAAAGGCAAATCAAAGCCTTACTTTAACTGGTAATGAGCATAGGTGTTGATAGTACTTCTAGACAATTTATACAAATATTGCTTAACTTTTGTTGATATTACAAATGGTTGCAGTGATTTTGAATTAACATTATACTCAATTAATTTTGTTCTCCAAGCCTAATACTTGCCTTTCCTGAGACTAACCAATCTGAATAGCGAGCTGTGATAATTGAGACTCATTAAGTTTCACAGTTTCATACCCTTGAAGATTTCATATCAGTGATTTTGAATTAGCTAGGAGAAAAAAATTGCCAAGAACTATACATTGTCAGATGATGTCAACCTTGCAAAGAAGTGGAATAGAGATAAGCCTTTCAATTAAGAAACCTACACCAGTCCAACTTGCAGATGATTTAATATGGATATGCACTGATGTTTGATTTTATCAAGGATGGGTAGGAGGGGGTTAGTGGTTTACAGTACAGTTGTTGACACATAGGTACAGCCTCTCATCTCCCCATGATAGGTGTCTAGGTGTCTACAGGACACTCTGCAAACAAACTGAGGTCCTTTCCCCCATCATACACCAGGACCCTAATGCCTCTCCATCCCCTCCTCTTCCTCTCTTCCCCAGAATCCTTTCTTTTGCTGCAATATAGCACACCCAGTCCAAGTTTTATTTTATGTTTTCCTTTACGGACCTTGTTTCTTAAATTCCACCTATGCATGAGATTGTTTGATACTGGTCCCTCTCTTTCTGCCTTATCTCATTCAACATGATACCTTCAAGTTCTGTCCAAGATATACAATAGAAGATTTTTATTACATTGTTGGAAAAATCATGACATTTTTCTTTTTATATATATATTTGTATTTATTATTGGATAGAGACAGAAATTGAGAGGGGAGGGAGACAGAAACCTGCAACCCTACTTCACCACTTGTGAAGCTTTCTCCATGTAGGTGGGGACCAAGGGCTTGAACCCAGGTCCTTGCATAATGTAATGTGTGCGCTTAACCAGGTACACCACCACCTGGCCCCAATCATGGCATTTCTGTGAAAAAAATATGCTATGACTTTTCCAACAACCCAACAGGAAAAACTGAAAGTTAATTTGAGGCACACTGGTTTTTAGAACAAACTTTTCAACTCATAGTCAGCATGATTAATCTGGAAAGCACTTGGGAGAGTCTTATGACAGTATTTAATAACCATGCTTGCTTCACTAAGGAATAGACACTTGTTGACTATCCTAGTGGGACTTTTTTATTTACAGTGCAGATTATAAGGTGAGTGTTGTGTTGCATTGCATCCAAGGAGACTTCTTCCTACTTCCTCACACATTTCTAACCATCTCTCCCATTCCACCAGAATGTGTACAGTATAAACTGAGCCTTCAGAAAGCATAATTAGCTAGAAAGACAAGACACTCCTGAAAGAAAAATTGCATGGTACATGGCAAGGTTAAATACAAATCACTCAGAATTTGGTGTATTTTCCAGATAATGGCTTTCCTTCTGAGTTGTAAGGTGAAATGGCATATCCACATTTTCTAAAATTCCTATAGTGAAAGAATTGTCCTTCACTTACCGTTTTTGAAAAATAAACGTTGTGTTCTGTGCATAAATGTTCTGAAAAATATTTTTTAAATGTATGTCTTGTGTCTATTACATATAATAAGACTGCTTGTTTGGTGCTCAGTAAATTCCCTCATCTTTTACTTCCACATTGAAAAACCCCTAACTAGAACTGTACCTAGATCAAGAACAACTATCTTAAGCTTTGGTCACAGGAGAGCAAAAAGCTTTTCCTTGACTCATGTGGAATGAGAGAAGAGGAAAGATGGGTGGGTTTGTGTGTATTTTGAGAACGAGTAGAGAACATACGAGAGACTTCAATAACGAACTATAGAAATGATCCCTGAAAGTATAATCTTGAGACTTTAGGTTGTCTTTCTTTTCCACATAAAATCTCATACTTAACTTTAATTGCTTCTACATGTTCAGTTTGTGTGCAGCCGTAATTGAGTCTTCGAAGACTAGGACATTAATTTGGCCACCATCTCAGGATTTCTCAGCTTCTTCCATTGTTTTTCTCCCCATTCCGTTGTCTGAGCTGATGGTGTTCAATGTGGGGTACTCTGCTACCTACCTCAGAGCTATATTTTTCACACAAGTGGGACAAGTACTGTGTTAATCTCACCATGCCAACAATCAGGGCTCCACCGAGCAGAGTCAGTGATGGCCAGAATAAACAGTGGAAGGTCACCATTAGGTCAGACTTTTTTATGAGAACAACATCTTCAGGGCGACCTGGACTGTAGAAGCATGGAAAGGGGGTCCCATTTTTGTGATCGAAGAACTTCTTTATGTCCAAAGCACTGCTGAGCAAATCATTCCTATCTTGGAGGCACGTGGGTGTGTAAAAGCACTAGGAATATGGAGGAGGAAGAAAGGTGAAGGCTCTGTCCTTGATATCAAGCACTTAAACAGTTTTAAATCTGAAGTAGCTTCACCACAAAATTATTAAGCGTTTCAATCTCAGAAGGTGATGAAACCTAGTACATAGTTCATGGCAAAGGAGTGGCAGGAGGGTAGAGTAGGATGGCCATTTCTAGCCACTGAGCAGGGATGTGGGGAGAAGTCCTTAGACTAGAGACATTGCAGATGGAGTCGGGAGGTGGCACAGTAGATAAAGTGTTGGACCCCCAAGCATAAGGTCGAGCTCTATACTCCACAATGCATGGGTCAAAGTGCTGCTCTGGCTCTCTGTCCCCTTCTCATAAATAAATATATGTTAAATGGGTAAATAAATAAGACGTTGCAAAATATCCAACTTTGTAAGGACCATCCTCCCCACATGCCAAAATTCTTAGTATCTTCTGGGACAGCAAACCAATGGAGACCCATTTGTCCAGTCACCAAATATTTTATTTATTTTACCAGAGCACTGCTTAGCTCTGGCTTGTGGTGCTGGGGATTGAATCTGGGACCTTTGGCATCTCAGTTATGAAAGTCTTTTTTGCATATTCTACCTCCCCAATTCCAGACGTCAAATATTTATTAAGCTCTGTCTATGAGCTTTCAATACCTATCAATGCCCCTGTTGTCTTTGTCTTCATCTATTATAAAGTCTAGAGGAGACACAGACAACACTTTTGCCCTAGGCCCAAGTGAGGGAGACCCTATCTGACCTTTGGTTCCTGGGACACAGAACCAGTGGAAAATAATGGGCTTCTATCAGTTGCTGATCTTTTTTCCAGAACCATGAGTTTATTACCTTATCTGCTAAGCACTTATGGCATTGTACGTAGGGCAACAAAATGTTTGAAACTTTACAAATAATTGCAAGTAGGGCCAACAAGATCATTCACATGGGTAGTGAGTGTGCTTGCTTTGTCATAGGCACAACTCACACTCTAGTCCAGCCCCCACCGTGTAATGAGAATAATAACAATTGCGGCTAAAATAGGACAGAAATCATCAGACGGAAATCTAAACACCAATTTGTAGAGCTGGGATAATTCCTGTACCTTATGTAGACTCCATTACCATTCCAAGAATGCTTTTAGCTATTTTTCTTCCCATCCTAGCTTGCTTGCTTTTTTTTTTTTAAGAAGGGAAGATACCATAACACCAAGGCTTCCTGCCTTCCCTCAGTGTGGTGGGAGCCATCAAACCTGGGTTCTGCACATGGCAAAGCAGCACGCCATCCAGGTGAGCTATTTCACTGGTCCCCAGTGAATACTTCGACAACAGGTGAATCAGAGCTGACCAGAAAAATAGCTTACTTGGATAATGAGCCACGTTCCCATGTGCATGCCCCAGGTTCAAGCCCAGCCCCCATCACACTGAAGGAAGTTTTGATGCTGTGGTCTTCTTCACTCTCTCTGCCTCTCTGCCTCCTTCAAGATAGATAGGTAGATAGATAGATAGATAGATAGGATAGGATAGATATAGGTAGAGGTATAGTAGATAGATGATAGAATAAATATAGAGGAATATTAGATGATAGGTAGATAGGTAGATAGACATAGATAAATAGGTGGGATAGATATAAAGAGAGTTATAAGAGATAGATTATAGGGGGTTGGGCAGTAGCACAGCGGGTTAAGCGCACATGGCGTGAAGCACAAGGACCAGTGTTAGGAAGCCAGTTCAAGCCCCTGGCTCCCCACTTGCGGGGGCGGGGGGGAGGTTGCTTCACAGGCGGTGAAGCAGGTCTGCAGGTGTCTGTCTTTCTCTCCCCCTCTGTCTTCTCCTCTCTCCATTTCTCTCTGTCCTATCCAACAACGAATGACATCAACGGCAACAATAATAACCACAACAAGGCTACAACAAGAGCAACAAAAAAGGGGGGGAAGAGATAGATTATAGATTCAATAGGTAGATATATAGGATAGGTAGAGGTAAAATGGATGATAGATCAGGTAGATGATAGATAGACAGGTAGGTAGGTACATACATACATACATACATACATTCTAGGTATTCACTAAAAGGAAACAGATTGACCCCTAGAAATGGCCATGGGTGTAGCACCTTTGGGAGAAAAGTCTGCCGAGGAAGAGAGAGTTTCTATCCTGCCAACTCCTCAGTGAAGTCAGCGTTACCTTGGAATTGATCTGGATGGCCTCTTCGTTGTAATATAGGAGAACTTTCTGGCCTGAATGGGTGAGGTTCACAAACACCTGGAGGCACAAGTCTGTGCCCTGCGCTCTGCAGTCAGCGCCGCAGGTGAAGGCACACTGCACCTGTTCCTCCAGCACGTGGGTCTGCACCATAGTGCAGTTCGACTCTTCCCTCTGAGTGCTTCAGGGTGAAAAAAAAATTAATGAATATTTAGTTCCTCATGTCTGGTTTTCACCTGCTTATTTATTTATTTATTTATTTATTTATTTGAGAGGAGAGAAAGAACCAGAGCATCACTTTGGCGCATGCAATACTAGGCATCAAACTTAGGACCTCAAGCTTGAGAGTCCAGTTCTTTATCCACTGAACCACCTCCCAGGCCGCTGCACAATTATTTTTACTGTGCATGTGAGAGAAGCCGGAGGGTTGCTTTGCAGTGCCAAGGGTTGAACCCAGAGCCTCACACATAAAATGTACTCTGCTGCAGAGTCACCACACTAGGCCCCGCCCCCAGGTCTTTAATTTCTATTGTGGTAAACTGCAGCATTTCTCTGTCGCAAACGTAGGGCCATTACAGACAGCACGTCATACTGGGAAACTTAGAGGACACTGAAACGGGTGAACAGAAGCAAGCTACCAAATTCTTTCTCTCTATTTTAGACTAGCTTTTTTTTTATTGCCCCCAGAGTTATCAATTTGACTCAGTTCCTGCACAACAAATATACTACTCCTAGTGGCCATTTCTCTCACCCCTTCTTCCCCTTTATTTGATAGGGCAGAGAGAAATTGAGAGGGAAGGGGGAGATAGAAAGTGAGAGAGAGGGAGTTGGGCGGTAGCGCAGCAGGTCAAGCGCACATGGGGCCTGCATAAGGATCCCGGTTCCAGCCCAGGCTCCCCACCTGCAGGGGAGTCACTTCACAGGAGGTGAAGCAGGTCTGCAGGTGTCTTTCTCTCCTCCTCTCTGTCCTAACAACGACAACAACAATAATAACTACAACAACAATAAAAAAAGGGCAACAAAAGGGAAAATAAATAAAATTTTTAAAAAACCTTTAAAAAAAGTGAGAGAGACACCTGCAAACCTAATTCACAACTTATGAAGCACCCTCCCTCCCCTGCAGGTGGGGAGTGGGGCTCGAACCTAGGTCCTTGTACATAGTAATGTGTGCGCTCAACCAGGTGCCCCACTACCTGGCTCCCCAAGTTCTCTCTTAATTCAGACCCTTCTGACACATTTCTCACCAGATCCACCTTTAGCTTGTAGTTTCCAAACTGCAGGATTATTTGTTTAAATAAATTTTAACAAATATTTGAACAAGAATTTTTTAAAATGTAGATTGTACAGCTTCAGAACCAGAGATGTAGGGATCTAAGTTGGGAACTAGGAATCTGTATTTTGATAGAACTTAAGTGTTTAGAGAAAATTACTTTGGGCAATCTTACCCTCCCTGATGCACACACATACACACACACACACTCAGAAGTCTTACCATCACTCATTCCTCATCATCTCAACATCATCCACTGTCTCGTCCTAAAAACCTGTGCCATCGGTACAGGTCCAGCTACGGGGCCCTTAGTCAGCATAGATGATGGGACTTCCAGTAACCAGGTACAATTCCTATACCACTCAACTCCAAAGAGACCAATGTTGATCATACACGGCGTCTCTGTACAAAACTTGACTTTTTTTTGGTTCTCAGAAAGTTCCTTCTGGTCATCCTTAAATTACACCTGTTCTTTTCTAAGTTCTTCAGAGAATTAAGCACAATGCCTGTGACAGAGGTTCCATGAGTATTGTCCTGAATTAAGTTTTGCTGGAAAGCGTTCTGTAAGAATTTGTACATGTAGTGCTTACATAGAATATCCTAGATGCTATGAGAATGATAGACAATGACTTTTTCCTATGAAGCCTTCGTGGTGGTCATGTAAAGAAAGAAAGGCCACATGTGGATGAGCTAAGAGAACAAGTCCCAGATACAGTAAGGAAAGAGGAAATGCATTCATGGGATGTCCAAGACTAGCTCGTGATATACCCCCAGCTCAGCTGAGTAATATGTTTATCTGCTACTGCCCTAAGGCACAAGAATTTAGCTGACCAAATGCTGAAGTCGGATGTTTCGAAAGGATTGTTTCCAAGTCTCACAGTACACTCTCAGAGCTCCCGTACCTGAGCATGAAAGGCTTTCCGAACAAGAAGAACATGAGGACAGAGAAGCCCATCATTGCAAAGCCCAGCAGCATGGCGCGGTCCTCTCCAGCACTGGACGGCAGTTTCGTGTGCACATCCTGAGAGCCTCCAGCATGTTGTTCTGTGTCTCTCTTCCTCTCAGAGGGGGAAAGGGCTGCCCTTGGAGGAAAATGGGGAGGAAATGGTTCAGTGAATTCAGAAGAAATGGGGTCTTTCACCAGCCTATGGGAAGCCGGAAAGATGACCCCAATTATTGCCCATTTGATGGCCATGAACAGGTCTGATACACAAATGAGATCACACATTCAGAATTGGGTGAAAAGGAGGCCTGGGAGATGGCTTAGCTACTGAAGTGTTGGGCTCTTGAGCATAAGGTCCTCAGTGTGATCTCCAATAATGTATATACACCACAATGATATTAGGGCAGAGATGACAGCATAATGGTTATGCAAAAGACTTTCATGCCTGAGGCTCTGAAGTCGGATTTAGTTCCCAGCACTACCATAAGCAAGAACTGAGCAGTGCTCTTATAAAAATTAAATAAATTGGGAGTTGGGCAGTAGCTTAGCAGGTTAAGCGCACATGGCACGAAGCGCAAGGACCTGCTTAAGAATCCGGGTTTGAGGGAGTCGGGCAGTAGTGCAGCCAGTTAAGTGCATGTGGCGCAAAGCTCAAGGACCAACATAAGGATCCCGGTTCAAGCCCCCGGCTCCCCACCTGCAGGGGAGTTGCTTCACAGGCAGTGAAGCAGGTCTGCAGGTGTCTTTCTCGCCTCCTCTCTGTCTTCCATTTCTCTCTATCCTATCCAACAACAACGACATCAATAACAACAACAACAAGGGCAACAAAAAGGAATAAATAAAATAAATATTTTTTTAAAAAAAGAATCCCGGTTCGAGCCCCCCCACACACACCTACAGGGGAGTCACTTCACAGGCGGTGAAGCAGGTCTGCAGGTGTCTGTCTTTCTCTCCTCCTCTCTATCTTCCCCTCCTCTCTCTATTTCTCTCTGTCCTGTCCAACAAAGACGACATCAATAACTACAACAATAAAACAACAAGGGCAACAAAAGGGAATAAATAAATATAAAAAATTAAATTAATTAATAATAATATATAATGCTCTATTCTCTCTACATCATTAATGAAAAAAACTTTAAAAATTTGGTGAAAGTCCACAGAACTAAAAGATGTGTTGTAATTTTTAAATCTCTTTTTTATTAATATTTTTTTTTATTTATTGAATAGAGACAGAAATAAATTAAAAGGGAGGGGGCCAGGTGGTAGGTCACTGGGTTAAGCACACATGGTGTGAAGTACAAGGACTAGCATAAGGATCCCGGTTCGAGCCCCCAATTCCCTACCTGCAGGAGGGTCGCTTTACAAGTGGTGAAGCAGGTCTGCAGGTGTCTTTCTCTCCCTCTCTATGTCTTCCTTTCCTCTCTCAGTTTATCTCTGTCCTATCCAACAACAATAGCTATAACAAAAACAACAGCAACAAGGACAACAAAATGGGAAAAATGGCCTCCAGGAGCAGTGGATGTGTAGTGCAGGCACTGAGCCCCAGTGATAACCCTAGAGGCTAAAAAATGAATAAATGAAATTTTTTTAAAAAAATTAAAAGGGAAAAGGAGATAGACACATGCAGCACTATTTCACCCACCATTCAGGAAGATTTCCCACTGCAGGTAGGGGGCTTGAAACCAGGTCCTTGTGCATTGTAGTATGTGCACTCAGCCAGGTGTGTCACCTCCCAGCCCTGTTATAATTCTCTTAACCGAACAGAAAGTAGTGCCTGGTGGTAGTCTTTAGAGATCTGTTTAATGATGAGTAGTCATCACCTATTTCATGTAAGCATCAGGTAGTTACTAACCTCTCAGGATAATGAAGGCTTCCCCACTTCCCTCTCGTCTGTTCACAGCTCTGCACGATCACCCCGACATCTCTTTGCCTTAACTTTCTGCTCTGAGACAGCAAAGGATGTGACCAGTTCTTGCACAATGGGGTCAGGTGAAAATGAAGGTCATGACAGGTGCCCTGCACAGTTGTTGTGCATAGATACATTTTACTCAACCATCTCTGCATTTCTTTTTAAGATCTATGTATGTTCTAGATTAGGAGATGGGGAACCAGAGCATCACTGTGGCACAGCAGGGCTGAAGATCAAACCCAGAGCGTCAGAAGTATGATTCTGGCACTACCCACTGAACCATTTCTGAGCTGCATTGTGTGTGTGAGTGTGTGCATGTGTGCGTGCGTGCATGTGCATGTGTGTGTGTGTGTTTAGTGTGGGGTTAATTGCTAACATTTTTTTCTTTCTCTTTTTTTTATAGAGACAAAATTTGAAAGGGAAAGGGGGCATAAAGAAGTGGGGAGAGGAAGAGAGACAGAGAGAAAGAGAGACCTGTACCACTGCTTCACCCCCTGCAGATGGAGGTGAGGCCAGGGGCTTGAAGCTGGGTCTTTGTACTTTGTATTGGGTATACCAGTGCCCATCCCCCAATAGCTAGTACTTTAAAAATAAAACTTTTTTATAAAAATGTATATTTCTCACCAAATAAATAAATAAAAATACTCATTCCTGCTTAGGAGCTATGGGCCACAGTGGGAAGCAGTTTACCCCTCAGTGTATCACAGCTCCACCACTTCCAGCTCAGTGTCATTTCAGTCCCAGAGGTATTTCCATTTTTAAGAGGCCTAACAAAATCTTAGTCAAACAAATGCAGCTCTCATGGTAGAAACTCAGATTCCATCAAGCTATGCAAAAGGTTAGTATATTTTGAAGCCAAACAAAAACCTTAGACAGAGGATTTGCCCTTTGTTTCCTTCCAAAAGAATATTCATAGTTGATTGCACATGCTTGCCCCTTTCTTCCCTAACTCCCTTGCACCCTGACAACATATTTAATCCATCCTATAGTTGAAAGATTGGGGGCAGGTGCAGGGGGAACCTGGGTGGTGGTGCACCTCATTAAGCACACATGTTACCATGCACAAGGACTTGGTTTTGAGACCCGGGGAGGAAGCTTCATGAACAGTGAAAAAGATACTGCAGGTATCTCTCTGTCCCTGCCCCCTCCCCTCTCAATTTTTCTCTGTCCTATCAATAAACAGAAAAAGAAAAAAGAGTGGGGAGAATGGCTGCCAGGAGCAGTAGCATTGAGCCTCAGCGATACTCCTGGTGGCAATAATAATAATAATAAAAAGTAGAATAAAAAGAGAGAGAAAAGGAGAGAGACAGACAGACAGACAGACCTGAGACAGATTTGTCTCTGAGTTTCCTAGCAGCCCAAGCAATGAAGGGAACAAAACCAGACTCAAGGTGCCTGAAATGAAGGCAGTCAAACCAGGGTGGTTGAGGAGCTTGTACTTGGAGAACCAGAAGCATTGAGCTCCAGAGAAAGCAGCACAAAGTCAGTACTAGTTTCGAGAGTCAAGGACCTGGTTTGAGCATGGTAAGTCTTCTTGGATAATTTACTCACCTGCAGTCTTCCCCACATTGGAGAGTGATCAAGGAGTAAATTTTCATAATTGTGACTATATATTTTATGATTCAGCAACAAATATGACCATAGATTATTTTGAAAGATTTTTAATACTAAAGTAAGGTCAGAAAACTCTGTAACTGTCCAATACCCAACTCCCTGCATTTCCCCTCATGTTCTACAGTTGGACCTCAGTTGCTTTACATTGGAAGGTGATCTGGTTGCTTTCTGTGAAGACAGTGGGTTCTTCTGTGATATCTCCAGCATCCCTGACACTAAATGTGCCCAGTATTAGTGGATGGGACACAAAACTGGTGTAACCTAATTCTGATTGGAATTAGAAATGAAACAAAACTGTCTTCTACTATTTCCATTCTCTTTGTGCCAAGGTCTTATGAAAAAAAACTGACAGCCTCATAGACTTGTAAGTGCATGCAGAAGACCTGCAGCTGTGATTAAGTTGTGAAGAGGTTATGTAATGCGGAAGGATAATGCAAAAGGATTATTTAAAATGAGTACAAAGATGGGCTGGGCAGTGGTGTACCTGGTTGAACACACACAACACAACATTCAAGGGCCTGGGTTCAAGTCCCCAGCTGCCACCTGCAGTGGGGAAAGCTTCACTAGTGCTACAGGTGTCTCTTTTTTCTCTCTTTACCTCCCCTTCTTCCTCTCAATTTCTCTCTGCCCTATCAAATAAATGAATGAACAAATAGATAATATAACAAAAATAAATGTTAAAAAATAGAGTACACATAAACAGTCTTATTACTGTAGTACTTATAGGCTTGTTTCAGTAGCATGTTGGCTAGACAATCCTGTAAGAGCAAACAAACAAAAGGTCTGGCCAAATCTTTCAGACTGCCCTCTCTATGTGAAATGTATTTTTCTTTTCTCTTTTTAAAAAAAACATTTTTAGCTGCCTTTCTTTTAATTTTATTATGATAAAGACAGAGAGAAATAGGTAGAGGGAGAGAGAGAGAGAGAGAAAGCAATATACCCGCAGCCTATTCCACCACTTGTGTGGGGACTGGGGACTCAAACCAGTGAACTGTGTGCTTTATTGGCTGTACCACCTCCTGGATCCTATTTCTTTCTTTTTTTTTATTTTTTTCTATTTATTTATTTTCTCTTTTGTTGTTTCCTTGTTTTGCCCTTGTTGTTGTTATTGATGTCGTCGTTGTTGGATAGGACAGAGAGAAATGGAGAGAAGAGGGGACGACAGAGAGGGTGAGAGAAAGACAGACACCTTCAGACCTGCTTCACCACCTGTGAAGCGACTCCCCTGCAGGTGGGGAGCCGGGGCATCGAACTGGCTTCTTCACGCTGGTCCTTGCACTTCATGCCTTGTGCGCTTAACCTGCTGCGCTACCACCAGACTCCCCTGGCTCCTCTTTCTAAGCCAGAGCACTGCTCAGCTCTGTCTTATGATGGTTCTGGGGTTTGAACCTGGGACTTTGGAGCCTTAGGCATAAAAGTCTTCTTGCATAACCATTACGCTATCACCCCAACTCTACTCTGGTCAAAACTTTTAAAATGAGTTAGAAATACTCAAAGGAGCAAATTTATGTAAAAGTAAAATTCAGGGAAGAAAAACGGAAAATGACAATGTCCCCTGAGATTCTGTAACCTTAAGGTGAACCCCAAGAGAGTTTGTAGTCTGATCCACAACCTGGGAAATCCCAAAATCCCACGTGGAGAATTGCATTTAATATTGTTGCAAGTAGCTAAGGTCCTCTGGCACCTGGCTGAAACAAAGCCCTTACTTCTCTGGATGAGCTTATCTATAAACTTTCACGTTTGTTCTTTCATTCTAAAATCATAAAATACACAATCTTGGTCTGTGAGTGAGAAAAAAAAAATACAGAAGAATCTGACCCACAAAATAAAACTTCATCTATTTTGGCATTATATAAAAATGTATCCATAATACATTTAAAGGAAAGATCAAAGGAACAGAAAAAGCAAAAGACTCTACAGTATAACCAAGCTAATATATTTTTTAAATCAAATGAAGTCTCCAGAAATTAAAAAGCAAACAAATAGAAATAAGACTCAATGAAAGGTTTCATGATACGATGGACATATAGCTGGTAATCAGAGAGATGGATTTATAAATACCTTGTAATTTTTTTATCACATGCAGCTCTTCATGTATGCACTCCCAGGAAACCTTTTCCATTTTTTTTATTTTTATTTTATTTATTTATTACCTTTTGTTGCCCTTGTTTTATTGTCGTAGTTATTATTGTTGTTGTCGTTGTTGGATAGGACAGAGAGAAATGGAGAGAGGAGGGGAAGACAGAGAGGGGGAGAGAAAGATAGACACCTGCAGACCTGCTTCACTGCCTGTGAAGTGACTCCCCTGCAGGTGGGGAGCCGGGGTTTGAACAGGGATCCTTATGCCGGTCCTTGTGCTTTGCGCCACCTGCACTTAACCCGCTGCACTACAGCCCGACTCCCATCCATTTTTTTTTATCTTGAGAGAAAGAGATGCACCACAATACTGTTCTCCCATCTGTGACAATTTTACTGGTGCTGTGTTATGCCCAAGTAGTGTTGGGGCTTGAACCCAGGGCCTCATATGTGCTATATGAGGTGAGTTGTCCCCCTGGCCCTCCCGCAGTAGATTACATTAATGGAAAATATTTAAGAGCATGGAAGAAGAGCCAAAGAGCTAACTCAGGCTGTCGGAGCAGAGAGTTTACATGCTGAGACGCGCATAAGTTGCAGGCTTAGTTCCTGTCTGAGCAGAGAGTTTGCATGCTGAGACGCGCATAAGTTGCAGGCTTAGTTCCTGTCGGAGCAGAGAGTTTACATGCTGAGACATGCATAAGTTGCAGGCTTAGTTCCTGTCTGAGCAGAGAGTTTACATGCTGAGACGCGCATAAGTTGCAGGCTTAGTTCCTGGCACCTCTTTATGCCAGAGCTGAGCAGTACTCTGGTCTCTTTCTTTTTCTCATAGTTAACAATTTTTTGGAGTAGAAGATTTTATATATATATATAATATATAATATATAATATATAATATATAATATATAATATATAATATATAATATATAATATATAATATATAATATATAATATATAATATATAATATATAATATATAATATATAATATATAATATATAATATAATATATAATATATAATATATAATATATAATATATAATATATAATATATAATATAATATATAATATATAATATATAATATATAATATATAATATAATGTATAATGTATAATATATAATATATAATATATAATATATACATAACATATATATAAGATATATATAATATATATCACTGCTCAGTTCAGACTTATGGTGGTGCAGGCAATTGAAGTGGGACTTTGGAGCCTCAGGCATGCTACCTACCCCCACCCAGGAAGATATAAAATTCTAACCTAACATCTATTCAGAATTCCAGAAAACAAGAGGAGAGACAAATCATAGGCAAGGTTTTTAAGAGATAACACAATTGCAGAACTGATGAAGACCCACTTCACAGATTCTAGAGACCCCATGAGATTATAATAAAAGGAAATTCACACAAAGACACAACAAAGAAACCTTGCAAAAAAAAGAAAACACACACACACACACAAGGAATTCTTTAAAAGGAGATGGAGAAAAGAACAGATTAATTTCAAATAATTAATAATTAGTGAAAACTTACTTCTCTAGATTAAGAATGGAAGAAACCCATAAAGAATTTTGGTCCATGCTCCCAGAGGGATAAATAGTAGGGAAGCTTCCAATGGAGGGGATGGATACAGAACTCTGGTGGTAGGAATTATATGGAATTGTACTCCTCTTATCCTATAGTCTTGTCAATCATTATTAAATTAATAATTAACTAAATCAGTTATAATTTTAAAAGACAGGAATGTAGTCAATATGCTGGCTGTGACCACAGGATTCTATATCTAGCAAAAACTCCAAGGATAAGTAAGAAATAAAGACATTTCAAACATACACAAAGCCATGTTTACTATCAATAGCTCCTCACTAAAAAAAAAAAAAAAAAAAAAGTAAAGTACTCGCTATGGCAGAGACAACACAACTCCACAAGAAGCACTGATATTCAGCCAGATGTGAAGAGGAATTATTGGAATAAATGAGTGAAAATAGTAATCCTACAAATATATATATAAATATACATATTTATATATATAAGTATATATATATATATATATATATTTTTTTTTTTTACCACAGCACTGCTCAACACTGACTTATATGTAGAGGATTGAACCTGGGACTTTAGAGCCTCAGGCATGAGAGTCTTTGCAGAAGAGACTTTGCTCTTTTTTTTTTTTTTTTTTTGCCTCCAGGGTTATCTCTGGGGCTCTGTGCCTGCACTGCGAATGCAGAGAGAAATTGAGAGGGGAGGGGAAAATAAAGAGGAAGAGAGAAATATAGACACCTGTAGACCTGCTTCACTGCTTGTGAAGCCAGACCCCTCCCGCATCCCTCCACCTGCAGGTGGGGAGCCAGAGGCTCCAACCAGGATATTTGCATAGGTCCTTACGCTTCTACTATGTGTACTTAACCCAGCATGCCACCGCCCGACCCCCGACCATTAGGCTGTCTACCTCTTTTTTCTTGTTATTTCTTGTGGAGTAAAAAGAAAAGGTAAACATAGGATAAGAATATGTAATTTAGAAGGTCGGGCGGTAGCGCAGCGGGTTAAGCACACATGGCACCAAGCTGCAAGGACCAGAGTAAGAATACGGTTCGAGCCCCGGCTCCCCACCTGCGGGGGGCGGGCTTCACAAATGGTGAGGCAGGTCTGCAGGGGTCTTTCTCTCACCCTCTTTGTCTCCCCTCCTCTCTTAAGTTCTCTCTGCCCTATCCAACAACAACATCAATGGCAACAATAACAATAATGACAAGGGCAACAAAATAGGGAAAAAAATGGCCTTCAGGAGCAGTGGATTCGTGGTGCAGGCACCAACCCCCAGCGATAACCCTGGAGGCAAAAAAAAAAAAATGTAATTTAAAGGGGTGGCTTTCTTAGTGGTTTTGAAATATCTGGTATTTTTCCAGGGGAAGATAAAGACAGTGATTGATTTTCTTTTGATAACTTTAAAGTGGCAAAGTAAAATGTCTGTGGTATCTACTAAAAGTATAGATGGTATAATTTCCAGACTACTAGAGGGAAAGTGAATGAAAGAGAAGGAAAATAAATCCAGAAGAAAGCAAGAAAAGACTCAGAGAAAAAGACAAGAAGCCAGAAGTCACAAAAATATGGCAAGAGTAAATTCGAATATATCAGTAATGACAATCAATCTAAATTGGTTAAATTATATAGTTAAAAGGTATACTTTAAATTAGCTATAGCTATTTTTTTTTATAAATGATACAACTGAAATACAGATATGAAAGGTTGACATTTATCAGGCAAAATGGTCTGGGAGATGGTGCAGTGGATAAAGCATTGGACTCTCAATCATTTATCAGGCAAAGTCTAAAGAAAGGAAACTCACATGAAACCTAAAACTACAAAGCTTTATTAGAAAAAGGTTGTACCTCCCAGACCTTAAACTATATTATAAAGCCATCATCATCAAAACAGCATGGTACTGGAACAAAAATAGGCACACAGACCAGTGGAACAGAATTGAAAGCCCAGAAATAAATCCCACACCTATGGACATCTAATCTTTGATAAGGGGGCCCAAAGGATTAAATGGAAAAAGGAGGCTCTCTTCAATAAATGGTGCTGGGAAAACTGGGTTGAAACTTGCAGAAGAATGAAATTGAACCACTTTATCTCACCAGAAACAAAAATCAACTCCAAATGGATCAAAGACCTAGATGTCAGACCAGAAACAATCAAATACTTAGAGGAAAACATTGGTAAAACAGTTTCCCACCTACACCTCAAGGACATCTTTGATGAATCGAACCCAATTGCAAGGAAGACTAAAGCAGAAACAAACCAATGGGACTACATCAAATTGAAAAGCTTCTGCACATCCAAAGAAACTATTAAACAAACAAAGAGACCCCTCACAGAATGGGAGAAGATCTTCACACGCCAGACATCAGACAAGAAACTAATCACCAAAATATATAAAGAGCTCAGCAAACTTAGCAACAAAAAAGCAAATGACCCCATCCAAAAATAGGCAGAGGATATGAACAAAACATTCACCTCAGAGGAGATCCAAAAGGCTAACAAACATATGAAAAACTGCTCTAGGTCACTGATTGTCAGAGAAATGCAAATTAAGACAACACTAAGATACCACCTCACTCCTGTAAGAATGGCATACATCAAAAAGGACAGCAGCAACAAATGCTGGAGAGGATGTGGGGACAGAGGAACCCTTTTACATTGCTGGTGGGAATGTAAATTGGTACAGCCTCTGTGGAGAGCAGTCTGGAAAACTCTCACAAGGCTAGACATGGACCTTCCATATGATCCAGTAATTCCTCTCCTGGGGTTATACCCCAAGGACTCCATAATACCCAACCAAAAAGAGGTGTGTACTCCTATGTTCATAGCAGCACAATTCATAATAGCTAAAACCTGGAAGCAACCCAGGTGCCCAACACCAGATGAGTGGCTGAGAAAGCTGTGGTATATATACACAATGGAATACTATGCAGCTATCAAGAACAATGAACCCACCTTCTCTGACCCATCTTGGACAGAGCTAGAAGGAATTATGTTAAGTGAACTAAGTCAGAAAGATAAAGATGAGTATGGGTTGATCCCACTCATCAACAGAAGTTGAGTAAGAAGATCTGAAAGGGAAACTAAAAGCAGGACCTGATCAAATTGTAAGTAGGGCACCAAAGTAAAAACCCTGTGGTGAGGGGTAGACATGCAGCTTCCTGGGCCAGTGGGGGGTGGGAGTGGGTGGGAGGGATGGGCCACAGTCTTTTGGTGGTGGGAATGTACACTCCTAGCAAAATGTAGACATATAAATCAGTAGTTAATTAATATGAGGGGGAAAATCAGTTGTATGTCTCAAAGTTTCTCAAAACACAAACTGAATCTTTTTAATATATAGGCTGTGTATTTGATATGCAGACTCTCTCAAAAGCCTAGACCAAGTAGATCAGAAGCATCCAATAGCACAGCTATATACAAGATACTGGATACTGTACAGCAAACCCTAACAAAAGGACTTTTCAAAGTTAACCCAATTACCAAATAATGTGATGATAACATTAACTATCGATAGTCTTTTTGAACCCTAAGACAGCAGGAACCTCACATCTCCACTATAGAGCCCCTACTTCCCCCAGTCCTGGAACCCTTGGATAGGGCCCACTTTCCCGTATGCCTCTCCTAATCCATACCAAATAATATTGCATCCACCGATCACAACCTAACCAACGCAACGATTGCCACCTCAACATGCTTCACCTCAGACTGTGTCCAGAGACTTCACATGTGGAATGACAACCCTTCAGCTTCATTACTCAGGTGAGACCTTTCCTTTTATAGTACACTCTAATTTCATCTCAGGTGGTTCACTTTCTAACAAAGTCCCAAAACCTAGATATACACCAGTTTCTGTGAGAGAGAGCTTATGTTCACACGTATCCATAAACCACTGCAAAATATATACCTGAAAGCAGAAGTACACTAGAGTTTGCAGTGAGTACCTCCCTAACACTTCCTCTCCACTATTCCAAGCTTGGGATCCATGATTGCTCAACAATTTGTTTGACTTCGTATGTTAACTCTCTTTTCAGTCACCAGGTTCCAGATGCCACCAGGATGCTGGCCAGGCTTCCCTGGATTGAAGACCCCACCAATGTGTCCTGGAGCTCAGCTTCCCCAGAGACACACCTTACTAGGGAAAGAGAGAGGCAGACTGGGAGTATGGACCGACCAGTCAACGCCCATGTTCAGCGGGGAAGCAATTACAGAAGCCAGACCTTCTACCTTCTGCAACCCTCAATGACCCTGGGTTCATGCTCCCAGTGGGCTAGAGAATGGGAAAGCTATCATGGGAGGGGGTGGGTTATGGAGATTGGGTGGTGGGAATTGTGTGGAGTTGTACCCCTCCTACCTTATGGTTTTGTTCATTAATCCTTTCTTAAATAAAAAATAAAAAATAATTAAAAAAAAAGAAAAAGATAGCACCACTGATCAAAGATTCAGCTTACCTGAAAGATGCAATATCGATTTAAATGCACTTAATAGCATCACCTCCTTAATGAGACAACAGGAGAAAATAGACTGGATTCATTCAACTATGAAATATTTTCCTCACTCAGAGATTTAAAAACTCAACTTGACAGGTCAGTAAAGAAATGCAATTGAGCAAAATAATTAATAGTTTCAACAAAATGATAAACCTAGGATATCACCCCTACAGAATATACATCCTTCTCAAACATATATGAACCATTTATAAGACCAAATCAAAAACAGAAAACCTCAACAAGCATCAAAAGTTCCCTAAAGGGTAGGGGAAGATAGCATGCTGGTTCTGCAAAAAGACTCTCATGCCTGAGGCTCCAAAGTCCCAGGTTCAATCCCCCACACCACCATAAACCAGAGCTGGCAATACATAAATAAATAAGTAAATAGTGCTCTAGATGTAGTGTATTTATAATCTCATTTTTTGACACTCAGAAATTTTGAAGAAAATCTAGTAAAGGGAACAAAAAAAAAATCAGCTACAATTATACCAACTAGCGATAATTATTGTTAATTTACTGGGTCACTTCCCTCCTCTATATCATTTCTCTAAAATGAGATCATGCTGGAAAGAGTATAGGTTTGTTTAATTCTTTTTTTCATTTCCCTCCATTGAAGAAGCATTTTGGGGCAGGGGAGATAGCATAATGGTTATGCAAACAGACTCTCATGCCTGAGGCTCCTAAGTCCCAGGTTCAATCCCCCCGCACCACCATAAGCCAGAACTGAGCAGTGCTCTGGTGTTTCTGTGTGCCTCTCTCTGGATCTCTCACAAAAATAAAATATTTTTTAAAAACCTTTTTTTTTCATTAACAATTCTCTGTAACTCTGCTATTGGTTACATAATATTCCCCCTCAATTGGACATTTCATAATTTCCTTAACCATTTCCAGGCTTCTGAAACCAGGAACAGCTTGTAATTAACTTTGTCTTATATACAGACGCCTTTTTTTCAGGGGGCTCTCGAAGGACTTAATGATCTAATTTGTTCTCTAACCAGCAAGAGGAGTGAAGAGTAGTCTCACTCCTTTCTGCCAGAAAGGCATTTCCACTCCTAACTAACCTAAATACCTGGAAGTATTTTGCTCATGTCAACTCCCCCATCCTCTCTGTCTGCTCCCCAGCAAATAGAAGTGGCTTCTCCACCATTCCTGACTACCACAAATTGGTAGAGACACCTCCTTGCTTTGCCTAAGGCAAACTCAGTTTCAAAAACTTGAGCCTGCTTATCTGGGTATATTTCCTGCTGAAGCCAGCAGTTTTCTCACTCTAGCACTGTAACTTCTGCAAGATGTGTTCCTCAGAAATATGCTCAAGATCATCAAAGTTTGATAGCTCCTCTGACTCTCACTGTGCATGTGTACATAGTTTTTGAGCATTGGATACATTAAATTAATATTCCCCTATAATTTCTTTTTTTTTTTTTCCCTCCAGGGTTATTGCTGGGGCTTGGTGCCAGCACTAAAAATCCACTGCTCCTGGTGGCCATTTTTTCCATTTGATTGGACAGGACAGAGAGAAACTGAAAGAGGAGGGTGAGATAGGGAGAGAGAAAGACAGATTCCTAAATACCTGCTTCACTGCTTGTGAAGCATCCCCCATGCAAGTGGGGAGCTGGGGGCTCGAAGCTGGATCCTTGCGTAGGTCCTTGTGCTTTGTGCTGTGTGCTTAGTTGGGTGTGCCACACATTCAGCCCCCTTCCCCTGTAACTTCTTTGTGCTGTAGAGGAGATTTGGGTAATTATTTTGACCTCCCTGGCTTTTTTTGTTTTGAGAAAATGATTTTTGAAATAGCAGCTAAGATTGACTGAAGTCAATATGCTTCATCAAGTTTAACAAGAGGAGAGTAATTACCCGATGGCACATTTCACAAGTGAAAACAGGGTATTGCTTTAAGGGAGGTACAACTGCTCTTACATCTAGTTAATTGTGTTGTGAAAAGGGCATTAAAACTGGCTCCCTTGCATAGCTGTTATTTGATCTTCTGCCATACAGTGATTCACTGTCTTTTCACAAAACCATTAGTTCATTTCTAGGAGAGGAGAGTGTTTGCCTCTGCCTCTTTCATCTTTCCATTTTTTTTCTCTTTCTCGGCTCCTGCTCCAGTTGAGCCACTAACAAATCACTCAGATTTCCACATAGAGTAACCAAGTGAGTGCATAATATCACATTGCTCAGACACATGCCTCTCTCAGCTCCCGTGTCCACCTCTTCAAACCATGGTCAGGCAGGAGTGCGTCTCTGCTGAAGGCTTTTAGTCCTTCTGCTCTGTATTCCTCTGGAGAAAAAGAAATAGCCTGTCCCATTCCCTCCCCCAAGGACTAGAGGTGACTGGTGAATGACAATGGCTAAAACATATCAAGAGTACAATGGAATGGTGTGAAGGGCCATGGATATAAAGGCATGTGGAGACTAAGACTGTCTCACTGTCCCCATTCCAGGGTAACTATTATTGTGCCCACAGCCCAACACTCCATTAAGAGGATTTGACTCTACAGCCCAAGCCTGCTTCACCAATAGAGCCTGGCGATGACTCCCTCATTCTTCCATTCCACCAGGAGGGTTTTTTCTTTTTTAATGAGTAATTTAATCATGATTTACAAGGTTATAAGGTGATAGGAGTACACACTATGCCCATCACCATAGTTCTATGTGTTCCCCTGCCAATGGTAACCAACATAGTTCATCCAAGATCATAGTTATTTATGGGGTGACCATAAATATATATATATTTTTTTTCTAGTTCATGTTTTTCAATTATCAAGAGGAATTTAAAATATATATGCATATATATATTTCTCATAGGAGGCTAAGCAGTGGTGCACGCTGTTAAGTGCTCACATTATAGTGCACAAGAACCGAAGTTCAAGTCCCTGGTTCTCACCTGCAGGGGGAAAGCTTTTATCCAATAATAAACAAGTACAATTTCTCACTCATTTGTTTTGGATAGAGAAGGAGAGAAATTGAGAGGGCAGGGGAGACAGAAAAGAAACGAAACAAGGAGACACCTGCAACAATGCTTCACCACACATGAAGCTTCCCCCTGCAGATGGGGACCAGGGACTTTAACTAGGGTCTGTGTGCATGGTAACGTGTGCTCTACCAGAGGCACCCTGCCCAACCCCCAAGTGATAGTCCTTAAGCATCAGCAATGCATGGACCATATCTTGACGCTGGGAAACCAGAGGTGAGTGTTTAAAAGCTACTGGCTTTCCAGAACTTGAGACTGAGAAAGGAAGTCAATAAAAAATGAATGTGAAGGGGCCAGATGGTGTTGCACCCGGTTGAACACAGATATTATGGTGCACGATCATCTAGTTTCAAGCCCCAGGTCTCCACCTGCAAGGGAAAAAGCTTCACAAGTGGTAAAGCAGTGCTGCAGGTGTTATCTGTTTCTCTTCCTTGATATCCTCCCCATCCCTGTCAATTTCTCTCTGTCTCTGTCCAATAAATAAAGAATGTGGAGGCATAGCAGGTGGGCACCCTTGGATGAAGAAGACCAAACTTAGTCCCCCACACACACACAGCCCACCCCACCCCTATGCACAGTCAAGGTGAGCTTCCCATCTGGGGCTGAGAGGTTCTGGCGATGATGACTTACCTCCCATGGCACCGCCGGCTGCCCTGGAGTGTGATCTGCACAGGGATGCTGAAGGGCTGCATGAGGCCAGGGGAAGGCTGAGTGCACTCCTCTCAACTGAGTCATAGCCTCTGAGGGCACCAGAAGGGGGAAGCTTCAGCATCATCCGAAGTGGGGTTGGTCCCAGGGAAGCGGGGGTCCCTGTGGGCCGCCCCAGGAAGCACCTGCACCTGCAGCGCTGCCACATGGTGGCTCGCGGGCACCTGCCGTCTCCACCTGTGCACTGCCTCACCTGCAGGTGCATCGCCATAGAGACGTCAACGCGGGTGGAAACTTCTCAGGCCCCAGGGACCCAAGGTAATTGGTGAGGGATGGACTCAGTACAAGGTCTATACAAATAAAAATATTTTTTTCAAATGAAGAATGTATTATAAGATTCCTTTTTAAATATTTTATTTATTTATTTATTTATTAAATAGAGACAGAAAGAGAGAGAAAGACCTACAGACCTACTCTACCATCCATGAAGCTGCCCCCCTGCAGGTGGGGACTGGAGGCTTTAACCTGGGTCCTTGTTAACATGTGTGCTAAATCAGGTGTGCTATGGCCTGGTCCCCTATCATAAGATTCTTATCAAATAGAGCTACTTTTTAACATATTCCCTCAAAATCAAAGATATATTCCTAAGTGCAAAAATTTTATGACTACTATAAAAGTATTCCTTCCATCCATAACATTTCATATAATGTCATTTAAGCACTGGGGAAAAAAAACCCTATAAAGAAACTTTTAACCAAAATAATTTTTAAAAAGAGGAGCATGGGCATGGTTTTCCCTGACCATGTTTCTTTTTTCACAAAATGAGTAGGAAAGCAAGCTTAGAACATAAATTTTTTTCTTTGATTAATTATATATTCTGATATAGAGGATGTGATTTTCCCCATTTTTCAAAACTCTGAGGGCCAGTTCACCATGAACATTAGATCAAAGGTAAAAAAAAAAAAAAAAAAAGCAAATAGCACTTTAACTTTCTTTGTGGTCCTAAAAACATTTGGGGATCTTCCAACACTCCCAGCTCATGAATAACAATTACCACTGTATAGGAGATGATAGGTTGCCAGCTAAACCACCATTGCTATAGGTGTTCTAGTAGAAAGATGATTTTATCTCATCACTTCCCAAAACGTTAGTGTAGGCCATGTTGCTTCCACCTGTAAGCAGAATCTTACTTGTAAACATCCATGTACCTGTAGGCACATTACCTGTTACTTATTGATCAGTGAAAAACACACATGCAGAAACTTTTGACTAGAATTGTTTTTCTGTTAGACTTACCAGCATCATCCTGGATAAAACATTTGCTTTGAGGGAAATGATAGCAACTTGGAATAAAACCAGAGAGCAACCAGAAACTTTCCCTTCTTCCTTCTAGTTGTAACTTAGTCTCTCTCTCTCTCTTTTTTTTGTAACTTAGTCTTATGAATATATGATGACTCTAACTTTTCCAGATTTAGATGTACTAATAAATCCCTCTGCAATTCGCTATGTAGTGATTTTAGTGATATAGATCACATGTATTTAATTCACCTGTGAAAAAAAACATTTAGTTTTCTTTTTTAATAATACAGACAGAGAGAAATTGGGTGAGAGAGAAAGAGACAACTGCTGCACTGCTTCATTGCTTGTCAAGCGGAACTAGGAACTCGAATCTAGGCCCTTATATGTAATAACTTGTGCACTTTACCAGTTACACAACCAATGCAGACCTCCAAACACCACTTCCTAATCGGCCCGTGGAGGGCCACCCCCCCCACACACACACATATATATACTTCCTCAAGGGTGGCAGCCTGCCTCTCAGGAGTCTTGAGTGTAAGTTGTGCTTCCAATATGTCTACTGTTAGGGGTCTGTTTAGGGAAAGCAACGCCTCTGGCCAAAAGCGTCTTCTATACCAGCACTCCCTCCCTCCCTGATTGCAAAGGCCATAAAAGGCAGGTGTGGATAGATGTGAGCACCTGAAGACAAAGACTGCAGCCCTTCACCTTAAAACCTGGGAGACTGGGAAGCGCCAGACCCCCCCACACACACACACACACCTCTCTGGAATGTACTTTCCTCTCCTTCTTTCTCTTTACTTCCAGTAAATGTTCTTCACTCTGAAATATGACTGTCTTTTTCATGATACTTCCATGTAGAAGTTAGTTTAGAATCATCTAGTGGAACTTAGGAAAACCCTTCTCTGTTCCTTCTCCCTTCCAACATTCTGATCACAGCAAGCTAAGACAGAAGTGTGCAGTGATAAGGGGTGCTGGGCACATGTACCTGAATGCTCCATCAAGACCTCTGGTCCCTCTCAGATCCAGGCCCTCCCTGAGCTACTAGCTCCTCTTCCTTCTTAGAAAGGCCACTTTCTGCTCCACAAAACACCAACCATAGATCAACTGTCAAGTCCACCATGTGGAATATTTTCCTTTCTAGAGGCTCTGGGTACTGGGTTCAATTTCATTATGTTGTGGATGGTGAACTACCAACTGACCCACTTTTGTTGTAGACATTTTAGCATAAAAGTAATTTTATCTCACCATTTCCAAAAACACTGGTATGAGCTACATTGCACATTCCTGTTCTGGTTTGCTTCAGTTAAAAAGGGAGCACACAGTGCCTTGGGAGGTTGCAAAATGGATAAAGCACTGAACTCTAAAGCATATGGTCCTGCGCTTGATCCTCTGCATCAGACTGTGCCAGTGTAGGGCTCTGGTTCTCTCCCCACCCCCAATAATAAAATAAATCGTCTTTTTTTTTTTTCAAATGGAGCATAAAACTTCAGTGTGAATTGTATAAGTATGGTGAAATTTAATTAGTGCCCATAAACTGTTGTGAAAAATGTAGATTAAAGAGAATGCTATTGCAAAATACTAGCATTATACATTCCTGGCCTCAGAGTCTACAATTGTTTTCTGTTGTGTTTTATCAAGGGATAAAAGAGCTGTCTCTCTCTGTCACCACGCTAAGAAAATACCCTGCCCTATTCTGGATTTCAAGTTCTGTTCTCAACTGTGACACCATCTTCTCTGGAAATATATCTAGTTCACCTCCAACTTAGCTATCAAGCTCAAGCAATGATTACTAAAGTCATAGGCCCCTAGAAACATACCTACAATAGACTTCCTAGCTTCTTTCCACCCTAAGGTCGCTATTCTCATCAGGTCTATTTCTACTCCTTGGTTCCTGTTTATTAACCATTTTGTCCTGCTTTATATCTTACTGCCTTTCAGACACCAAGTTCCAGATGCTACAATGATTCCATCCTGACCTCCCTGGAAAAATGACCTCACCTATGTGTCCCAGAACCTCACCTCTCCAGAGCCCCATCCCACTAGGGAAAGATAGAAACAGGCTGGTAGTATGAATCAACCTGACAGTGTCCATGTCGAGTGGAGAAGCAATTACAGAAGCTAGATATCCCACCGTCTGCACTCCCCCCAAAATTCTTGGTCCATACTCCCAGAAGAGGCAAAGGATAGGGAAAGATTATTAGAGGGATCTGAATGCCAATTTTACTAGATACAGGAAGATTTGTCACCAGGAGCTCACATTCCATGTGACCACTGAAAGGGAAGCAAATCTGAAAACACCAGAGGAAGTTAGACAGTGCTTTGCTCATCTGAAAGAGAAGAGGAGAAATGAAGGCAATGAAAAGTAGTGATAAGTGTAGGTGCGACTTGTAAAGGAAGTGAAGGCAGCACCATAGAAGTGAATTTCTTCTTCTAGCGTTTGCCCTTCTTCTGTAGCCAGTCAACAGCGTCAGGTTGAGCCTGATGTAAAGTTTCAAGACCTCCTTTGAATCTGGAGAGGTGGCAGTCGTTGACTATGTAGGTCATAGTCTGTCTGGAGCTGCAGGGGCAGTTCGGGTCGTCTCTGGCTCTCCAGCGATGGAACATAGCGGCGCACCAGCCATGGCCTGTTCCATAGCGATTGAGGAGGGCCCAATCATAACGTGCTAGGTCAAAGCCGGGTTGGCGCTTGCAGGGGTCTGTGATGAGGTGTTTGTTCTTTACCTCAGCTGACTACCAACTCTGTTTCCAAGAGACTGGAACAGAGAAGTTCAGTGTAGGCATAGGGGACCAGATTGGGTGATGAGACGTCAAGCGTTGGACAGGGTGGGCGAAGATATCCGCGTATATTGGCAGGTCCAGTCGAGCATAGACGTGGGAAATGAACTTAGATGATGCCGCATCCCGACAAATATCTGGCGGGGCGATGTTGCTAAGAACTGGCAGCCATGGAACCGGGGTGGAACGGATGGTTCCAGAAATTATCCTCATGGAGGAATATAGTTTGGAATCAACCAAGTGGACATGGGGGCTACGGAACCATACTGGGGCACAGGATTCTGCAGTGGAATAGCATAATGCCAGAGATGATGATAGTAGTGTGGAAGCGCTCGCGCCCCATGAGGAGCTGGCCAGTCTTGCAATGATGTTATTCCTTGCACCCACCTTTGCTGCAGTTTTTATGAGATGTTCATGAAATGACAGGGTGCGATCGAGAGTAACGCCAAGATAGACTGGCTGGGCTTCATGCCGGATTCTCGTATGGCCAAGCAACACATTAAGCTCACGGGAGGCCGAGGCATGGTGTAGATGGAAAACAGATGATACCGTTTTTGCAGTGCTAGGGATTAGTCGCCATTTTTTACAGTAATCAGATATCAGAGACATGTCTTTCATGAGTGGTTCCTCAAGGATGTTGAACTTTGATGCCTGAGTTGCACAGCAGATGTCATCGGCGTAGATGAACTTCCTTGAAGAAGTTTCTGAGAGGTCATTGATGTAAATATTAAATAGCGTAGGAGCCAGAACAGAGCCCTGGGGGAGGCCACTTGAGACAAGTCTCCATCTGCTAGACTTGTCACCCAGATGCACCTGGAATCTTCTGTTTTGGAGAAGAAACGATATAGTGTTGATATAGTGTTGGCCACCCATGGAGGCAGGCATCTTGAGATCTTGACCAGGAGACCACGGTGCCAGACCGTGTCTTAGGCTGCTGTGAGATCAACAAAGACAGCACCCGTCTTTAAATTCTTCTGGAATCCATTTTCAATGTAAGTTGAGAGGGCCAGGGCTTGTTCGCAGGTTGATCTTCCTGGGCGGAAACCAGCTTGGGTGGATGATAGGAATTTCTCTGTAAGATGAGAAATACGTGACAGAAGCAGCCTCTCAAGGAGTTTGTAACACACGGAGAGGAGAGAAATTGGTCTATAGCTGGCGGCCAGTGTTGGGTCTTTCTTTGGTTTCAAAACCGCTATTATCTTCGCACGATGCCAAACTTTGGGCATAGACTCAGATTCCAAGATGTGGGACAGGAATGAAGCGAGCCACTTCTTTGCTGCGGGACCCAGGTTAAGAATGAGTTCTGGGGTGATGTTATCATAGCCATCAGCTGTTCCCGGTTTAACCCTCTTCAAAGCGTCTTCCAGTTCAGACAGTGTAAAGGGAGAGAGTTTTGGAGATGGACAAGATAACCGGAAGTGGGATGACCACTCGTGGGAAATTTCTCTTTTCCAGACTGGGTCGATCTTAGCACGTCCAACTTGAGTTAGGTGACTGGCCACTGAGTTTGGAGATACGGGAGGATGGGAGATGGGAGGGGGTTGGCTACCGGCACCCAGTCTGTGAAGAAGCTTCCAGGCCTTCCTACTTGAGTGGGTGAAGTTCAGACTTTCCGTGAGTTGTTGCCAGCAGGCTTGGCGTGCTACATCCAGGGAGGCAATGAGTGAATAAAGATGGGCAAGAGATAGATGATAGATAGATAGATAGATAGATAGATAGATAGATAGATAGAGCAGGGATAGATTGCATAATGATTTTGCAAAGAGACTCTAATGCCTTACTCTCCAAAGTATAGGTTCAATCCCCCACACCACCATAACACCATAATCCAGAGTTGAGCAGTGTTCTGGTATTCATAGTACCATGCCCTCAACTTGGATCAACAGTAGTAGAGAATGTTCCATCCTCTGAAGGGAGGACGGACAACATACTCTATCCTACACATGAGGAAGATGGGTTGATATTGGGGCAACTTGGAATGTTCCTACTCATGACCAAAGAATGTGAGCTCAGATCTAGAGGGATGCAGAGGTCACATAGGCTCCTAAGCTGAATATGGGCCCCAAACCAAATCAAATCGATGGGGTTGACAGTCAACAATATTTATACACCTTTCCCATATCTGGGAGCTACTCTCTTCCCTGATTCAGCTTTCTGGTCCTTTTTCCAGCCATGATATCATCTCCCCAGACAATAACTTGGATCCACCTGCATATCAGATTTCAGGCTTAGGGGAAAAAAACACACACTAATATAGCCACAGGGCCTTTAGAATATAACTAAAATATGCCTATTAGTTATCTACAAAAATGGAGGACCCCCCCCCTTCAACCTTCATCTGCACTATTCCAGCCTTTAGGTCCATGATTGGTCAACAATTTGTTTGGCTTTGTATGTTAACTCTCTTTTCAACCACCAGGTTCCAGATGCTAGCATGATGCCAACCAGACTTCCCTAGACAGACAATCCCACCAATGTGTCCTGGAGCTCTGCTTCCCCAGAGCCCTTCCCCACTAGGGAAAGAGAGAAACAGGCTGGGAGTATGGATTGACTTGTCAATGCCCATGTTCAGTGGGGAAGCAATTACAGAAGCCAGACCTTCCACCTTCTGCATCCCACAATGACCTTGGGTCCATACTCCCAGAGGGTTAAAGAATAGGAAAGCTATCAGGGGAGGGGATGGGATGCAGAGTTCTGGTAGTGGGAATTATGTGGAGTTGTACCCCTCCTGTCCTATGGTTTAGTCAATGTTTCCTTTTTATAAATAAAAAATTAAAGAATTAAGTAAAATAAAATAAATGGATATATAGGTTGGTAGATAGATATAAACATATATAGATATATACAATATAGGTATTTACATATATGCATATAGAATCAACCCATATCTGTGACCTGAGGAGAACTATTGGAGTTTCTGCTGGAAGGGGGTGTGGACACAGAACTTTGGTTGTGGACACAGTGTGGGATTACACCCCAATTATCTTACAATTCTGTAAATCAATATTAAATAACTAATAAAAATGAACTTTATTTCTCACAATATCTTAACCTGGGGTTTTAAACACTTACTCTGTAGATTAGGTCTAAAGAGTCTGAGTAAATTGTCCAAAATCATGTCACAGATAAGGGGATGGCAGATCAGATTCAAAGGCCCAATCTTCTACTACTAATATTCCGCTTCCACACTCATTGGCTTGAGATATGTATTCTAGTTTTAAAACTACCCTTAGCAATACTGGTTCTGGTGTCTTCATAAAGACAGGATATACATATATTTTGATAAATCTAGGCATCTTAATTACTCTAGATCAATTTTTGTTCTTAATAAGCAAAAAGAAAAAAAATTTAACTAGATCATTACTCAGAACTGATTTACGGTAGTAGTGAGAACTGATTTACAGTAGTAGTGAGAACTGAACTGATTTACGGTAGTAGTGAGAACTGAAATTTAACTAGATCATTACTCAGAACTGATTTACAGAAGTAGTGAGTTTTATATGCCTCGGCATATAAAACTTTTGCAAAATACAAAAAAAAAAAAAAACAGCAGCAAAAAAACCTTTTGCATAACCACTATACTACCTCTCCAGCTCTGATTCTTGTTCTTGGCCAAATTCACAATTCAAATCCACATTGGCAAGTAATACTTTTTTATTAATTCTAATGCATCTGTTTTATATATATATCACATATATATAATGTTAAAAATATATATTTTTAACAGAGCACTACTCAACTCTGGCTTGTGGTGGTGCTGGGAATTGAACCTGGGACCTTTGGTGCCTCAGGCATGAAAGGTTTTTTTTTGTATAACCGTTATGCTGTCACCCTAGCCCTAATGCATCTTTTTAAATTATCTTTATTAATTTATTGGATAGAGACAGCCAGAAGTTGAGAAGAAGGGGAACAAAGAGAGGGAGAGAGACAGAGAGATACTTGTAGCTCTTGCTTCACCACTCATGAAGATTTCCCCCTGCAGGTAGGAACCAGGGGCTTGAGCCCAGGTCCTTGTGCACTGTAATGTGTGCACTTAAACCAGGTGTGCCTCCACCCAGTCCCATTCTAATGCATCTTTACAAATTAAAAAGTAACTGTTAACCAAAATTCTCAGTTAATTAGACCTTATTTTGTGCGGGGATATTTGTTGTTGCTCCTCTTTCCAAGGAGAAAAAGAAATATTTTAGGGAAATAAGTCTATATCAGATACTTAACTTTAATAAATAAAACCCCAGGAAAATTCCTGGGTTAGTAGTGATTCAGGTAACTTTTCTGTTTCAAGTAAGACAAATCCATGGTCCATGGGTTCCTGCTACCAAAACAGACACCAGTAATGTCATCTTGTTCTGAGTTCAGCATTTTTTAGCCCCTGAGGGCCCACGTCTATGCTGCCTTTTTCAACACCTTCATGCAAGATCCTAGAATAATGTCCACATTAAATAGCTCCTGATGACTGAACAATATTATCCTGAAAAGTATTCTGTATGTGGCACTGAGGGTAACACCTCTAACAAACTGGGCTAGAGCTGAAAAAGTAAAACACTTGGCTCACCCTTCCCAGTTCTTTCTGGTCTTTTATTCTTTCTATTCCTCTCATCCTTGGTCTTTCCAGTTTGTATTCATCCTGCAAGCTCTACCCCACATAGAAAAATCATCCTCCCCTTACTTCACATTGACCTTTAGACTAGCTGCTCCTCAGAGACAAAGGCTTCACCTTCCTCATACTTCTCACTTCCTAGAACAATGCCTGCAATACCACTCTCAGCTCATCCGTGAGTGCTAGCTAGAGAAGCAGTTAACTTCTTTTAGAAAGAAAATTCCACCTCAGGGATAACACCACATAAAATTACCAAGTGAATTATGTCTTTGGCTCTCAAATGTATGATAACACAGTGGGCTGAGGAGCGTACAGGATGAAATCATCAATGAACTTAAAGCGATTGTGATGAATCAGAGCTGATCCTCACTGTGTATGTCATTAAATTCTGACGTGGGCAGGAAGAGGTGGGAGGTCTCTCCAGCACAAACACTTTCACAATTAATGAGGCTGATGTCACAAAATCCAGTGATTCTAAGTCAGGTTAAATGAAAATACAGTGGTTCAAGGATTGATTATGTCAGAACCATGACTCTGAAGTTTTTCTGAGTGGGTCAGACAGACAGGTTTGTAAAGAGGAGCATGTGACTAAGAAAGTGGCTCAGACACACTTGCTGTGACAACGATGGATGGCATGAGCTCTTTGGTCAATGACTGCCCAACGTTTCAAAGACTTTATTTCTTCAGTAACTTGGTTTTTCAACTAATGCCAAGGGGCCCAGGAGATGATGGAGTGGATTAAGAACCCTATTTGTGAGGGCTTGGGTTTGTGCCTCAGCACCACATGGGAGTACCATGAACAACCCTAAAGAAATTCCATGGAAAGACAACAAGGGCAATAAAAGGGAAAATAAATAAATAAAAATTTTTAAAAATCCATGGAAGATGGAATGGTGCTTTAATGTTTCTCTATGTTTCTTTGTTCCTCTCTCTCTCCTTCTCTTGCTCTCTCTGAAAACAGAATACAAAATTAGGCCAGCAAAAAAATGACCTCACCAGTGCTTCCTGGTCCCTCACTTCTCCAGAGCCCCACCCTACTAGGGAAAGATAGAAACAGGCTGGGGGTTTGGGTTGAGCTGCCAACACCCATGTCCAGTGGAGAAGCAATTACAGAAGCCAGAACTCTCACCTACTGCACCCCAAAAAGAATTTTGGTTCATACTCCTAGATGGGCAAGTGATAAGGGAAAATGACCAAAGGGCTCTGTACCACCATTCCACCAGAACCCAAAGCATTTGTCACTAGGAATCTTATTATACCATCACTGAAAGGGAAGTGAATCTGAAAACACCAGAGGAACCCAGGCACTGTTTATCTTATCTGAGAGAGAAGAGGAAAAAAGAAAATATACCCAGAAGTAGTAATAGATATACATGTGACTTTGAAAAGAAGTGAAGGCAGGAACAGAGGAAATAATGGGCAAAAAATTAGATAGGTAGATAGATAATAGATAGATAGATAGATAGATAGATAGATAGATAGATAGATAACCAATATCTGTGACCTTGGGAGAACTACAACAGTTTCCAATGGAAGAGATAGGGGACAGAGAACTCTGGTGGTGGAAATTATCTTAAAATTTTATAAATCCATACTCCCAGCCTGCCTCTCTCTTTCCCTAGTTGGTTGGGGCTCTAGGGAAGCGGAGCTCCAGGACACATTTGTGGGGTCATCTGTCCAGGGAAACTGATCAATGAATGCCCATGTTCAGCGGGGAAGCAATTACAGAAGCCAGACTTTCCACCTTCTGCACCCCACAATGACCTTGGGTCCATACTCCCAGAGGAATAAAGAATAGGAAAGCTGTCAGGGGAGGGATGGATTATGGAGTTCTGGTGGTGGGAACTGAGTGGAGTTGTACCCCTCTTATCCTATGTTTTGCTAATGTCTCCTTTTTTAATAAATAAAAAAGCTTTAAAAATTATAAATCATTATTAAGTCATTCATTAAAAATAAAAACAAATAGCCCTGACGACTGTGACAAGGACACCCGAGTGAGAGCAGCAGCATATAAGAGTCTTAGAAGAGACAAGTCCAGTGGCGCCTTCCCCAACCTCCCCCCCTCAAGTCAAATAATATCAAACAGAGCATCAAAGCTGTGGCTGATAATCAGGAGTCAGGATGGAAGTTCATCCCAGAAGATATTTGTCCAAGTGTGGTATGAACCTAAATAACGCTCAAGAAAGTCAGGCAGGAGGAGACTGCAAGAGTTGAGCAGCACACCAATGTCCTGGCATCGGGAAGCTAGAACCTAGGAGGGGAAGCTGTGTGCTGAAACTCAGTCGCTCAGCACCAGAGCTTACCCACTGGGTCACAAAGCCCTGCTTGCAATGTGGCAGCAAAGAAACCTAGGTCTTGAAGAACAAAGAATGTCAGAGAGAAGACATAAAGGCTGGACAGTGAGGCCACCAACAGAGTCAGATTCTGCTAGATGACAGGACCCTAAGTCTAGTAGAGCCCACTAGATGGTGGAGGATGGTAGGGGAGCAGTGTGGTTCTGGGTGATTGTCTGTGGCCTGAAGTGGCTCAGGATCTGAAGTGAGGTATATCTGGGAGCAGAAATCATTTCTGCCTCTGAGCTCTTTTTAGTCCTTGTATTTTTTTATTTTCCACTAGCATTGTCTCTGGGACTCAGTGCCATCAAAATTCCACCTCTCCTAGCACTTTTTTTTCTAGATAGAAGAGAAAGAGACCGAGTGAGGAGAGACACCACAGCACTGCCCCACCACTCATGAGGCTTTTCCCATGCAGGTTCTCCCATGTGGTGTCAAGGGCCTCAAACCTGGATCCCCACTGTACTGTTTGCTCTACTGGCTACATGTGAGCTCTGTCTTCACTGACTGCAGAGGTGTGCACTGTTATCAGTCAGTCTATCAGGGCTAGAAGGCTGAGTCCTCTCTTCTCCCTCACCACCATCTCCACCTCCATCCACACTAAGGAAATCACTGCAGTCTATTGCTACTGCCCCTGCTCCAGAACCTGAACCTGGCCTATGCCTCTTCCCACTGGCACTGTCACTGAAACCACCTCTCCCTCTCTCTCTCTCTCTCTCTCTCTCTCTCTCTCTCACACACACACACACACACACACACTGGGCTGGGCAAGGTGGAAAGTGTAAGGACTACAGAATTGAATCAATAACCTAGGCCTGGGTGCTGATCCCCCGTCACTGTATGTATACTTTGTGCGGAGTTATCTTACCTCTCCATGTACCTTGATTTCAACTTGTTGGTCAAAAGTAGAATTTAATTCTTTTTTCTTTTTTTCCTCCAGGGATATTGCTGGGGCTAGGTGGCTACACCATGAATCCACTGCCCCTAGAGGCTATTTTTTCCACTTTTACTGCCCTTGTTGTTTTTTATCATTGTTGTGGTTATTACTATTGTTATTGATGTCATTGTTGTTGGATAAGACAGAGAGAAATGGAGAGAGGAGGGGACGACAGGGGGAGAGAAAGATAGACACTTGCAAATCTGCTTCACCACCTGTGAGGAAACTCCCCTGCAGGCAGGGAGCCAAGGGCTCGAACCAGGATCCTTACTCCGGTCTTTGTGCTTCACGCCATGTGCGCTTAACCCTCTGTGCTACCGCCCAACCCCCAAATTTAATTCTTTTTGTCCCTACCACATGTCATTTTGGCAAATTCTTTTTTAAGTATTTTTTAAATATTGTATTGTATTTATTTAGTACCAATAGATGCAGAGAAAGCCTTTGACAAAATACAACACCCTTTTATGATCAAAACACTACAAAAAATGGGAATAGTGGGAAAATTTCTGAAGATAGTGGAGTCTATATATAGTAAACCTACAACCAACATCATACTCAGTGGTGAAAAACTGGAAGCATTTCCCCTCAAATCAAGTACTAGACAGGGCTGCCGATTATCACCATGACTATTCAACATAGTGTAGGAAGTTCTTGCCATAGCAATCAGGCAGGAGAAAGGAATTCAAGGCATATAGATTGGAAGAGAAGAAGTCAAACTCTCCCTATTTGCAGAAGACATGATAGTATACATAGAAAAACCTAAAGAATCCGGCGAGAAGCTTTTGGAAATCATCAGGCAATACAGTTAGGCTACAAAATTAACATTCAAAAGTCAATGGCATTCCCCTATGCAAACACTAAGTTAGAAGAAGTTAAAATCCAGAAATCAATTCCTTTTACTACAGCAACAAAAACAATAAAATATCTAGGAATAAACCTAGCCAAAGAAGTGAAAGACTTGTGTACTGAAAATTATGAGTAACTACTCAAGGACATTGAAGAAGACACAAAAAAGTGAAAATATATTTCATGTTCAAGGGTTAGAAGAATTAACATCATCAAAATGAATATACTACCCAAAGCCATATACAAATTTAATGCTATCCCCATCAAGATCCCAAGCACATTTTTAGGAGAATAGAACAAATGCTACAAATGTTTATCTGGAACCAGAAAAGACCTAGAATTGCCAAAACAATCTTGAGAAGAAAGCACAGAACTGGCGGCATCACACTCCCAGATCTCAAATTGTATTATAGGGCCATTGTCATCAAAACTGGTTGGTACTGGAACATGAACAGACACACTGACCAGTGGAATAGAATTGAGAGCCCAGAAGTAAGCCCCTGTTGGATAGTATGCCAGCTCCCCCTGGCTTCTGCTTAACCATATGCCTATACAGGGATAGATTTAATCCCATTCAAAGCTTTGGTCTATTTACATAAATTACTTTTACATTTACATAAAGCACCACACTCCCTCTACGGCATTGGTTCAATCCCCACTGTTTCATGATATGTTTTTGCTCCACCCCCTCTCCTTGTCACACCCTGATCCTCTCCTTGTCACACTCTGATTGTCACCAGTCATTTTTCTCTCCACCCTCTCTATATCACATCCTGTTTCCACCCTACTTGGAGAGTATAAAAACAGCTGCTCTTCTGATTAAAGACACTTGGAAATTGCTTTCCGGCTCCGAGAGTTCCAGAGTGTATCTCCTGCGAAGTTAGTGCGGCACGAGTTCCTGATCCCTCTCTCACGCAGCAGCCTAGATCGGCTCCAGTTGAGTTCTCTCCAACCCAGAGAGCACTAGCTCGGGAAGAAGTACCCTCAGGCTATCCCGGCAAGCCCCCACACTTATGGACATCTAATCTTTGACAAAGGTGCCCAGACTATTAAATGGAGAAAACAGAGTCTCTTCAACAAATGGTGTTGAAAAAAAATGAGTTGAAACATGCAGAAGAATGAAACTGAACCACTGTATTTCACCAAATACAAAAGTAAATTCCAGGTGGATCAAGGACTGGGATGTTAGACCACAAACTATCAGATACTTAGAGGAAAATATTGGCAGAACTCTTTTCCACATAAATTTCAAAGACATCTTCAATGAAACGAATCCAATTACAAAGAAGACTAAGGCAAGCATAAACCTATGGGACTAGATCAAATTAAAAAGCTTCTTCACAGCAAAAGAAACCACTACCCAAACCAAGAGACCCCTCACAGAATGGGAGAAGACCTTTACATGCCATACATCAGACAAGAGGCTAATAACCAAAATATATAAAGAGCTTGCCAAACTCAACAACAAGAAAACAAATAACCCCATCAAAAAATGGGGAGAGGACATGGACAGAATATTCACCACAGAAAAGGTCCAAAGAGCCAAGAAACACATGAAAAAATGCTCCAAGTCTTTGATTGTCAGAGAAATGCAAATAAATACAACAGTGAGATACCACTTCATTCCTGTGAGAATGTCATACATCAGAAAAGGTAGCAACAGCAAATGCTGGAGAGTTTGTGGGGTCAAAGGAACCCTCGTGCACTGCTGGTGGGAATGTAAATTGGTCCAACCCCTTTGGAGAGCAGTCTGCAGAACTCTCAGAAGGCTAGAAATGGACCTACCCTATGATCCTACAATTCCTCTCCTGGGGATATAGCCTAAAAAGTCACACACACCCATCCAAAAAGATTTGTGTTATACCTATGTTCATAGCAGCACAATTTGTAATAGCCAAAACCTGGAAGCAACCCAGGTGTCCAACAACAGATGAGTGGCTGAGCAAGTTGTGGTATATATACACAATGGAATACTACTCAGCTATTAAAAACAGTGATTTCACCTTTTTCAGCCCCTCTTGGATGGACCTTGAAAAATTCATGTTAAGTGAAATAAGTCAGAAACAGAAGGATGAATATGGGATGATCTCATTCTCAGGCAGAAGTTGAAAAACAAGATCAGAGGAGAAAACATAAATAGAACTTGAACTGGAGTTGGTGTTTTTCACCAAAGTAAAAGATTCTGGGATGGGTGGGCGGGGGTAGGGGGTAGAATACAGGTCCAAAAAGGATGACTGAGGACTTAGAATGGGTTGTATTGTTATATGGAAAACTGGGAAATGTTATGCATGTACAAACTATTGTAGTTACTGTCGAATGTAAAGCATTAATTCCTTAATAAAGAAATTTAAAAAATGAAAGTACGCATTCCATTTTTCTGCTTTCCTTGCCAGCAAACGTAACCAAGTCCTGGACTTGTAAAGATGACAGGAAGGGTGATATCATCCAGTTAATTACACTAAAGGCCTAATGATCAATAAAGAGCTAATGGCTAGGAAGTCAAATTTGCTTTTTCATGCCAATTAATAATAAACTGAAGTCAATAACCATCTACCAATACTCACAAAGTCAAATTAGGAGCTATCCATTCACTTTCTGGCAGTAAGGAACACAACTGTATCACGCATGCACATGTGCTCTAATTTTGAAACTTGATATTGAAATGTTTAGTTTATGGGAATACTTTGACCTTATTTACTTACTTACTTACTGCTTAATTTGGACTGCAATATATTTATTCAATAAATGTTTGATCATAAAAAAAGTTTGATCGGGAGTCGGGTGGTAGCACAGCGGGTTAAGTGTACATGGTGCAAGGCGCAAGGACCAGCTTAAGGATCCTGGTTCGAGCCCCCGGCTCTCCACCTGCAGGGGAGTTGCTCCCCCTCTCTGTCTTCCCCTCCTCTTTCAATTTCTCTCTGTCCTATCCAACAACAACAATAGCTACAACAGCAATGAAAAACAACAAAGGCAACAAAAGGGAAAATAAATTTTAAAAAATTAATTAATTTTAAAAAGTTTGATCATAATGAAAGTGATAAAATTGTTTTGGTTACTTATTTTTAATATTTATTTATTTATGAGAGAGAGAACCAAAGCATCACTCTGGCATGTGTGGTGCCAAAGATCAAAATGGGGAGTTCATACATGTGAGTCCAACACTTTCCAACCTGGGCTGTGGTCAAGTCTTCCTTTCAGGACATGTCATACTATGATTAGTTCCAGAGTTCAGTGAGGTGCCTGGCTTTGCAGCCACCGGATTAAAAATAATCAACAACTTCACGGATGACCCATGTGATTCATCACTGAACTATCTAGGCCACATTTTCCTGCCAAGTTTAAAACAACAACAGAAAAGAAAAGGAAGCTGCATAGGAAATCCGACAGGTCATAATCTGGGACTGGGAACCAAGCCCTGGATGCAAAAACTCTCCAGGGCAATTTTCCATATGACGTTCTACGGCGTGTCCCATCAGTTCTCACTGGTACTTCATTAACTAAGCTCCTCTGGTGTCCCTTTGCGCCTCAGGAAGAGGATTAGGAAAGTTTGATTTCACAGACCTAGTATAAGCACTGCAGTGCTTCCCTGGGGGGTGAGGTCAGTGAAAGGGGGTGGAGAGGAATGTGTGACAGCCCAGACTACCCAGGGAGACCATGTTCTCATGTTAGGCCCGAGGCTGCTCTCCATTTTTTTTTTTTATTTAAGAAAGGATAAATTAACAAAACCATAGGGTAGGAGGGGTACAACTCCACACACTTCCCACCACCCAATCTCCATATCCCACCCCCTCCCCTGATAGCTTTCCCACTCTCTATCCCTCTGGGAGCATGGACCCAGGGTCATTGTGGGTTGCAGAAGGTGGAAGGTCTGGCTTCTGTAATTACTTCCCCGATGAACATGGGCGTTGACTAGTCGGTCCATAATCCCAGTCTGCCTTTCTCTTTCCATAGTAGGGTGGGTCTGTGGGGAAGCTGAGCTCTAGGACACATTGGTGGGGTCTTCAATCCAGGGAAGCCTGGCCAGCATCCTGATGACATCTGGAACCTGGTGACTGAAAAAAGAGTTAACATACGAAGCCAAACAAATTGTTGAGCAATCATGGACCCAAAGCTTGGAATAGTGGAGAGGAAGTGTTAGGGGGGTACTCACTGCAAACTCTAGTGTACTTCTGCTTTCAGGTATATATTTTGCAGTAGTTTATGGATACGTGTGAACATAAGCTCTCTCTCACAGAAACTGGTGTATATCTAGGTTTTGGGACTTTGTTAGAAAATGAACCACCTGAGATGGAATTAGAGTATACTATGAAAGGAAAGGTCTCACCCGAGTAATGAAGCTGAAGGGTTGTCATTCCACACGTGAAGTCTCTGGACACAATCTGAAGTGAAGCATGTTGAGGTGGCCATCGTTGCGTTGATTAGGTTGTGATCGGGAGATGCAATATTATTTGATATGGATTGGGAGAGGCATATGGGAAACTGGGCCCTATCCAAGGGTTCCAGAACTGCGGGAAGTAGAGGCTCTATAGTGGAGATGTGAGGTTCCTGCTGTCTTAGGGTTCAAAAAGACAATCGATAGATAATGTTATCATCACATTATTTGGTAATTGGGTTAACTTTGAAAAGTCCTTTTGTTAGGGTTTGCTGTACAGTATCCAGTATCTTGTATATAGCTGTGCTATTGGTTGCTTCTGCTGCTCTCCATTTTCTCCATGAGAAATTTTCAGTCTTCTGGGAAGAGGAGGGTCTGCCAAGCCTCTTGCTCCAACATGAATTCTGGTATTTCAGGGAAATATTTTTGAAATGTTTCATTATTTAAAAAATAATATTTTGTTTATATCCTCTCCCCATTTTGGGGTGGGAAAAATAGAAACAAGCTGGGGGTATGGATCAACCTGGCAACATCCATGTCCACCAAAGAAGCTATTACAGAAGCCAGAACTTTCACCTTCTGCACCACACAAAGAAAGAAAAAGGAAGGACAGTCAGAAGTAGTGGTTAGTAATACACATCTATTAATAACAATGAACCCACCTTCTCTGACCTATCTTGGTGGAGTTAGAAGGAATTATGTTAAGTGAGCTAAGTCAGAAAGATAAAGATGAGTATGGGATGATCCCACTCATAAGCAGAAGTTGAGAAAGAATAATAGAAAGGGAAACTAAAAACAGGATTTGACTAAATTTGGAGTAGGGCACCAAAGTAAAAACCCTGGGTTAAGGGTGAGGGTGGATGTCCGGCTTCACGGGGTGGGGGGGGGGGGGGGAAAGGAGGGATGGACACAGTCTTTTGGTGGTGGGAATGGTGTTTATGTACACTCCTATTAATTTGTAGTCATATAAATCACTATTAATTAATATGAGAGGGAAAAATTGATTGAATGTCTCAAACTTTTTTTTCTTCTTTTTTTATTTCTTTACTGGGGAATTAATGTTTTACATTCAACAGTAAGTACAATAGTTTGTACATGCATAACATTCCCCAGTTTCCCACATAACAATACAACCCCCACTAGGTCCTCTGTCATCCTTCTTGGACCTGTTTTCCATTTCAGGTTCTACTTGTGGTTTTTTTTTTTTTTTTTTCTGATCTTATTTTTCAGCTTCTGCCTGAGAGGGAGATCATCCATATTCATCCTTCTGTTTCTGGCTTATTTCACTTAACATGAATTTTTCAAGGTCCATCCAAGATCAGCTGAAAACGGTGAAGTCACCATTTTTTATAGCTAGGTAGTATTCCATTGTGTATATATACCACAACTTGCTCAGCCACTCATCTGTTGTTGGACACCTGGGTTGCTTCCAGGTTTTGGCTATTACAAATTGTGCTGCCAAGAACATATGTGTATACAGATCTTTTTGGGTGGGTGTGTCCTTAGGATATACAGGAGAGGAATTGCAGGATCATAGGGTAGGTCCATTTCTAGCCTTCTGAGAGTTCTCCAGAGTGCTCTCCACAGAGGTTGGACCAATTTACATTCCCACCAGCAGTGCAGGAGGGTTCCTTTGAGCCCACAACCTCTCCAGCATGACAGACATCACCTCCCCAGACAATAACTTGGATCCACCTGCATATCAGATTTCAGGCTCAGAGTTAAAAAAAAACTAGTAAAGGCCACAGCCCTTTTGACAATAACTAAAATATGCCTATTAGCTATCTACAAAATGGAGGAAACCCCCCCCCCCAACACTTCATCTGCGCTATTACAGTCTTTAGGTCCGTGATTGCTCAACAATTTGTTTGGCTTTGTATGTTAACTCTCTTTTCAACCACCATGTTCCAGATGCCAACCAGACTTCCCTGGACAGACAACCTCACCAATGTGTCCTGGAGCTCTGATTCCCCAGAGTCCTTCCCCACTAGGGTAAGGGGAAGCAACTACAGAAGCCAGACCTTCAACCTTCTGTATCCCATAATGACCTTGGGTCCATACTCCCAGAGGGTTAAAGAACAGGAAAGCTCTCAGGGGAGGGGATGGGATACAGAGTTCTGGTGGTGGGAGTTGTGTGGAGTTGTACCCCTCTTATCCTATGGTTTAGTCAATGTTTCCTTTTTATAAATAAATTTAAAAAAAAAAAGTAGTGGTTAGTGTAGGTAGAAAGGAAGAGAGGGCAGGACCATAGGAAAATGAGGAAATTAAAAAATAGTCAACCCATATCTGTGACCTTGGGAGAACTACTGCAGTTTCCAATGGAGGGAATGGGGACACAGAACTCTGGTGGTGAGAACGGTGTGGAATTAAATCCCTATTGTCTTATAAGTTTGTAAATCAATAGTAAATGACTAATTTTAAAAATGTCAGGCCAGGGATCGGCACACCCCATTGAGCACACACATTAACATGGGCAAAGACCCAGGTTTGAGACACCACTCCCCCCACCTACGGTGGGAAGCTTCATGAGTGGTGAAGCACGTATGTCTACCTTTCTCTCCCTCTCTGTTTCCTCGTCCCCTCTCAATTTCTCTCTGTCCTATCAAATGAAATAGAAAAAAAAAAAAAAAAAGAGGTGGGGAAGATGGCTGTATGGAGCAGTGGATTCATAGTGACTGCACTGAGGCCTACGGATAACCCTGGTTGCTAAAAAAGAATAAAAGTCAGCAGTAACTCAGGGGGTTAAGTGCACGTAGCGCAAAGCGCAAGGACTGGCATGAGGATCCCGGTTCGAGCCCCGGCTCCCCACTTACAGGGGAATTGCTTCACAGGCGGCAAAGCAGGTCTGCAGGTGTCTATCTTTCTCTCCCCCTATTTGTCTTCCCCTCCTCTCTCCATTTCTCTCTGTCCTATCCAACAACGACGACATCAGACATCAACAACAACAATAATAAAACAACAATAAAACAACCCAAGGGCAACCCAAAGGAAATAAATAAATAAATAAAATATTTTAAAAAATAAATAAAAGTCAGTAACCTCACTGTCTAGGGTGGGGAAGGAACAACTAGACTCTAATGCAGTAGAACAGAGCTGTTGAAGTGGTCCAGGAGGTGGCGCAGTGGATAAAGTGCTGGACTCTCAAGCGTGAGGTCCTGAGTTCAAGCCCCGGCAGCACATGTACCAGAGTGATGTCTGGTTCTTTCTCTCCTCCCATCTTTCTCATCAATAAATAAATAAAATCTAAAAAAAAAATATTTATAAAAAAAAAAAGAATAGAGCTGTTGATAAGAAAGAGGCAAGACTGTCCTAACTGATAGGATATATTCTCATAAAGCAAAGTGAGTCAGAGAACCGTGTGTTTAATGTGGTCCCATTAAACAAGCCAAATCCTTTGTGAGTATGTGGATGAACTCACAGAAAGAGAAAGATCTGAAAGGATGTTAGAGGTGGTTTTCTCCAAGAAGGGGATAATGATTGAAAGAATGGGAGATCTTTTGTTTGTTTGTTTTACTTATATTGCTGCATCATATAGTTCTCTCTCCTTTTTTTTGTGCAAGTATGCATTTACTTTTTTTTTTAATCAGAGCACTTCTCTTAGTTTAACTCTTGTTTATAGAGGTGCTAGGGATTGACCTTGGGACCTCAGAGCCTCAGACATTAAGGTCTTCTACATAATTATTATACCATCTCTCCAGCTCTCACCTTTAAATAAAAAGAAAAAAATGCAAACAATCACCTTTATATGAGGAAAAAATAAAATGTTTTATCATTCTGTCCAGAGCAAACCAAGTTTCTAAGAGTTCTGTTACAATTCTTGGCCAGTCATTTTTCTGCCAACTCTTATACTTAAATCCCTGAGTCTGGACCTCAGTCTGAACCTATTTCGAGCTAATGTTCAGCATGCCAGGAAGCCATTACATCTGCAAGAGGCTGAGGGCTTTCTTTCTGTCTATGCAGTCTATCACTGAGTACATGTAGTAATGTCTGAAAGAACATACTTGTTTTACTCTATATCTTGGCCTGGAACCCTCTTCCTTGTTCACAGTGCTTTTCTCTGCAGAAGTTAAAAGTGGTTTGATTTGGGGACTAGTGAAAGAATTCAGCTGTCCTGAAGTTGGGGGGCACCTGAGGCAGAAGTCCAAGGTTCAATTCCCTGCACCACCATTAACCAGACCTGAGCAGTACTATGGTAAAAATAAAATAAAATAAAATAAAATAACTCCAAGAAATAAACTGTAAGAAATAGACAGCTTTAAGCATCTAGGCAGAAAAGGTTTTTTTAAATATATTTAAAATCTCCAGGTGTAAGAGGCCAGGTGGTGGCACAACTGGTTGAACGTACATTACAATGTGCAAGGACATGGGTTCAAGCCTCTGGTCCCCACCTGCAGGGAGAAAGCTTCATGAGTGGTGAAGCAGTACTACAGGTGTCTCTCTCCCTCTCTATTACCCCCTTCCCTCTCAATTTCTAGCTGTAGCTATTCAATAAACAAATAAAGATAATAAAAATATTTTATCTCTAGGTATAAAAATATTCCCTGGGGTCCGGGTGGTGGCACACCTGGTTGAACACACATATTACAGTGCACAAGGAGCCAGGTTTGAGTCCCCAGTCCCCACCTGCCAGGGGAAAGCTTCATGAGTGGTGAAGTAGTGCTGCAAGTGTCTCTTTGTCTCTCTCCCTCTCTATAATCACCTTTCCTCTCAGTTTCTGGCTGTGTCTATCCAATACATAAATAAAGATTTTTTAAAAAGTATTCCCTGAGATGATCTCATTCATAGGCAGAAGTTGAAAACCAAGATCAGAAAGGAAAACACTGAGTCAGACTTGGACTGGACTTGGTGTATTGCACCAAAATAAGACTCTGGGGTGGGGAGGGGAGAGCAGGGTCCTGGATCATGATAATGGAGGAAGACCTAGTGGGGGTTGAATTGTTATGAGGAAAACTGGGAAATGTTATGCATGTACAAACTACTATATTTTGCTGTTAACTATAAACCATTAGTCTCCCAATAAAGAAATTTTTAAAAACTATCCCCTGAGAAAAAATAAGTGAATCACCTCCACAGTAACAGGAACCAACCAGATGAAACAAGCAACTGTCTGGGAAGCTAGGCAGTGGTGCGCCTTGTTGAGAGCCCACATTACCATGATCAAGGACCCAGGTTCAAATGCCCAATCCCCACCTGCAAGGGGGAGCTACAGTTGTCTCCCTTTCTCTCTCTCTAACTATACTCCTTCTTCCCTCTCAATGCCGGGGTCCTGTGTTGCTGGGAGCCGCGGAGAGTCTCTGGGCAAGAGCTTGGGCCATCTTGGAGGCCTTGGTGCACGCGGCCCAGGACCAGGCCTGGAGGAAGGCCTAGGAGGAGGGACAGGAGTCGCCACCTCTGGGTGCAGCCAGCCTGGGGTCCAGAGAACCTGCTCAGCTGTTTCTCTCTTAAGACCCGCATGGCCTCCCTGGGGGAAAATCTCTAGGCTTGTGCTTTGAGCATCCCCAAGAAAAGAGCATGACCCCCAGTCATACTGTGCGGTTCCACCTCCCATGTGATGAAAGCCGGCTTCTGGGATGCAAACAGGAAGTAACGAGCAGAGAGTCCCCTTCCCATTTACCATGGCCGTCTCGAGAAAGGGGATAAAAACGATTCCTTTCACCCTTGAAATAACATGCAGCAGCCTTAGAAACGTGGGAGTTCTGGCTCCTGGTTGCGGGAACCACTTGTCTCCAAGGACGCTGCCTGCCACCCAGAATAGTAGGGTTCCTTGATGGTCTGGATTTCTTGACGATTAGGAAATGCATGTAGATAGGGCATATGTACATGAGATAGAGCATATGCACAGGTATCCATAAGTTAGGGGGAAATACATACCTTAAAGCAAAAGTGCACAATAATTTGCAGTGAGTCAATAAATGAAGTAAGCGCGTAGAAAACCTAAAAAGACACTTTAAAGTACCAAATGAAACAGTTTCTACTTAGACTTAGATACCCTCCTCACTTACCTTCTAGTACAGGTCCCACAATCACTCCAAAGCTAACTTTGTCAGACAAAGTAAGGACTACAAACGCTGAATAAGGGCAAGAGACTGGCATACTTTAATAATAATTCTTTAGTCACTACCAGGCCACCCCACCACCTGGGGCCCTAGCCAGGGAGCCCTGGGGTTTCCACACAGACATGACGGGCCTAAACATCTAACAGATTTCTCTCACCACTGTCACTGGTCATGTCCATTAGTAACAACATAATGGACCCCTTGGGGGGGGGTCCCTTTAGGATCTTGCCCTCAGTGTGGATCAACAATGGTAGGGAATGTTCCATTCTCTGAAGGGAGGCTGGACAACATACTCTACCTACTACCTAAGGAAGATGGGTGTTGAAATTAATGCAGCCTGGAATGTTCCTAGCCATGACCACAGAATGCCATCTCAGACCTACAGGGATGCAGAGGTTACATAGGCTCCTATGCTGAATATGGGCCCCAGATCAAATCAATGGGGTTTATAGTTAATATTTATATACTTTCCCCATATTTGGAAGCTATTCTCTTCTCTGATCCAGTTTTATGGTCCTTTTTCCAACTATGACACCATCTCCCCAGATAATAACTTAGGTCACCTGCATGCTAGATGTCAAGCTGAGGCAAAAACTAGTAGGGTCATGGGCCCCTTGGAATATACTTAAAATAGACCTAATAGCTTTTTCTTTTTTTTTTTTTAACCCCGCTTGCCCTCCCCCAACCTACTAATTTTTTCCAAAAAAGAGACTTCAAATCTTCATCTTCAATATTCTTGCCTTTAGTTAGGTTCATGATTAGTCAACAATTTGTTTTGCTTTATATCTTAACTCTTCCAGCCACCAGGTTCCAGATGCTAACATGATGACCCCACCAATGTGTCCTGGAGCCCCACACCCCCAGGTCTCTACCCCACTAGGGAAAGAGAGAGACAGGCTGGGAGGATGGACCAACCTGCCAACGCCCATGTTCAGTGGAAAAGCAAATACAGAAGCCAGACCTTCCACCTTCTGCACCCCATAATTACCCTGGGCCTATACTCCCAGAGGGATAAAGAATGGGAAAACTATAAAGGGAAGGGATGGGATATGGAGCGCTGGGGTTGGGCATTGAACACAAAGGTTGTGATTTTTTTTTCAAGTGTTTTTTATCAACTGACCGACAACAATTAGCTATACTGACATGCTCAGAAGTCATGGATAACTGGTGACTACTGTATTGAGTAGTATATATCTAGTCCAAATCACTAGACTTAAAAATGAAGTCCAGAACACTTGGAATATACCTAAAATAGACTTACTAACTTTTTCTAAAACGTAGACCCCAAATCTTCATCAATATTCCAAAGACAATATTCTAACTTTTAGGTTTTTTCCTTTTTGTTGCCCTTGTTGTTTATCATCGTTGTTGTTGTTGTTATTGTTGTTGTTGGAGAGGACAGAGAGAAACCAAGAAAGGAGGGGAAGACAGAGAGGGGAGAGAAAGATAGACACCTGCAGACCTGCTTCACCACCTGTGAAGCAAACCCCCTGCAGGTGGGGAGTTGGGGGCTTGAATTGGGATCCTTATGCCAGACTTGCGCTTCACACCATGTGCTCTTAACCCGCTGCACCACTGCCCGGTTCCCCACACACTCATTTTTATAGACGGGGCTTGAGGTCAAAGAATTAGTAATTACTAGAGTTAGGATTTAGAAAAAGTCTATATAATTCCAAATCTCCTATCAAAAAAGGTAGAATCCAGAAAAGAAAAAATACAGAACAAACAGAAAAACTTTACCTTGCTTGCTTGAGAAGAAAAGAAAAATGAGGAAAAACATTTATTCTTCTCCAGAAAATTCACATGTACAGTTCTTGGTTTATCAATAACAAATAGTTCCTTGGCAAGGTGAGTCTGTAAGTAAAGAGTTCTGATATAGTGCTTTTGGGTTCCAAGCAGAAAATGAGTCTATTTTGTTTGAGATAGCATTAAAGTAGAATCAGGGGAAGGCTCACTGGGTAGAAATACACTTTACTGTGCATAGGGATCTGTGCTTAAGCCCCCAGACACCCTATGGGCATAAAGGATGGGAGGTAGAATTGTGAGCTGCAGAACAATGCGGCAGGTGTTTTTTCTCTTTCTCTTTTCTCTCCTACACTCACACACACACACACACACACACACACACACACACACAAATATATGGGTTTTGTGTATATATCTCTTTCTCATCTTTTTTTTTCTTTCTTTCTTTCTTTCTTTTTTTTTTTTTTTTTTTTTACCAGAGCACTGCTCAACTCTGGCTTATGGTGGTGCAGGGGATTGAACCTGGGATTTTAGAGCCTCAGTCATGAGAGTCTCTTTGTATAACCAATATGCTATCTACCCCCATCCTCTTTCTCATTATTTAAGTAAAAAATAATAAAGAAAAAGGTTATGCACAGGGTGGTAGACGTATAAGCATGGAGCCCAGTGAGGGAAAAAACATGTCTCCCTCCCCCTGCAAAAAAAAAAAAAAAGAAAGAAAGAAAGCTCTGCTAAGTGTAATTGATATTCCAAGATTCTATAATGACTTTATTGTGATAAGAGAATACCCATGATATCTTTTGGCATCTGGCTCAAAGGCAGTCATAATGTTTCCATGATTGTTGTCACCAAATACTAGGAGATCTAAACACAGTGATCTAAACATTTGCTTCAGTGCTAAGTTCAGGCTCAGGATCTGGGCTGGGCTTGTAAAGACTCACAGACAAGTTTCATTTCAGTTGTCTATATAAAACTGAGTGTATGGGAGTCAGGCAGTAGCACAGAAGGTTAAGCGCACGTGGTGCAAAGTGCAAGGAAGCCAGTTCGAGCCCCTAGCTCCCCACTTGCAGGGGAGAGTCGCTTCACAAGCAGTGAAGCAGGTCTACAGGTGTCTATCTTTCTCTCCCCCTCTGTTTTCCCCTCCTCTCTCCATTTCTCTCTGTCCTATCTAACAACGACGACATCAGTTACAACAATAATTACTACAACAATAATAATAAACAATAAGAGCAACAAAAGGGAAAATAAATATTAAAAAAAGAAAAAAATTAACATGTACAGTACTTAGTGTTTATTGTCATGAGAGATGGCCAGGCAAATGTGGCCACTGTACTGGGTGGAACTCTACAAAGAAGCCAGGCATCTTAACTGGCCTTATCTACACAAGCAAGCAGGACCGTGGCACAGTTTTTATGGAGGAAGTGAGACACATTACAGATATTGATCACAACAGGATTAAAAATTTTATATTTTTTATTTAATTACATAGGACAGAGCAAAATTAGAAGGGGGATAGAGAGGGGGTATTTGTGTGTGTGTGTGTATGTGTGTGTGTGAGAGAGAGAGAGAAAGAGAAAGAGAGAAAGAGAGAGAGAGGGAGAGAGAGAGAGACCTGCAGCATTACTTCATTGCATTTGAAGCTTCCACCACAGGTGAGAACTGAAGGCTTGAACCTGGCTCCTTCTTCATGGGAACATGGGAACATAGCCAGGTGTGCCACCACCTTTGGCCCCCTTCCCCCTTTTCCCACAACATTCTTCACGGAAAAGGAAAGCACAGAGGTCTGCAATGGTGCCGGGATAGCCTGAGGGTGCTTCTTCCCAAGCTAGTGCTCTCTGGGTTGGAGAGAACTCAACTGGAGCCCATCTAGGCTGCTGCGTGGGAGAGGTATCAGGAACTCGTGCCGCACTAACTTCGCAGGAGATACACTCTGGAACTCTCAGAGCCAGAAAGCAATTTCCAAGTGTCTTTAATCAGAAGAGCAGCTGTTTTTATACTCTCCAAGTAAGGTGGAAACAGGATGTGACATAGAGAGGGTGGAGCGAAAAGTGACTGGTGGAAGATCAGGGTGTGACAAGGAGAGGATCAGGGTGTGACAAGGAGAGGGGGTGGAGCAGGTGAGAATTCTACCACTAAACCACCAATGCCCTGGAGGGAGTGTGGTGCCTTATGTAAATGTAAAAGTGATTTATGTAAATAGACCAAAGCTTTGAATGGGAACAAATCAATCCCTATACAGGCATATGGTTAAGCAGAAGCTAGGGGGAGCTGGCATACTACCCAACACAATGGGAATCCACACACAAAGATACATGTGCAGAATCCCTTCTGTTGTCTGGGTGGTGACCGATCCTGTCACTGCACCAGACCCTAGTTCGTCCTCAGCTCAGGACCCCACTCTGCAGAGACCTTCCCAGAGTCACTGTTAACCACACTGATCTCTGCTACCTTCTGAATGCCTGTCCTAACTTTCAACACTGCTGACCACACAATGTCACGTGCCACCCCAGGCAAGGAAGTGCCAGCAGCCATGACTTTGTGTGCTTGTCTTCTGGGCTTTTTTAAAATTTAATTTATTTAGAAAATAGAAAATATCAACAAACCATAGGATAAGAGGGGTAAAATTCTACAAATTTCCTACCACCAAAGTTCCATATCCCATCCTCTCCACTGGAAGCTTTCCTATTCTTTATCTCTCTGGGAGCATAGACCCAGGATCATTATGGGGTGCAGGAGGTGGAAGGTCTGGCTTCTGTAATTGCTTCTCTGCTGGACATGAGTGTTGGCAGGTCAATCCATACTGCCAGCCTGTTTCTATCTTTCCCTAGTGGGGCAGGGCTCCGGAGAGATGGGGTTCCAGGGTATATTGGTGGGGTCATCTGCCCAGGGGATTCAAGTTGGCATCATGATAGCATTTGCAACTTGGTGTCTGAAAAAGCATTAAGGTATAAAGAAGAAATTGTTTAATAATCAGGAACCTAAAGTCAAGCCTATAGCAAATGAGACTTGGGGTTCCCATTTTGGAAAATGTTAGTAGGTCTATTCTAAAATAGAATATTTATTATTGTATATTCCAAGGGGTCCATGACTTTACTAATTTTTGGCTGAGCCTGACAGCAAAAATGCAAGTAGACCCAAGGTATTATCTGGAGAGATGGTGTCATGGTTGCAAATAGGACTAGAAAGCTGAATCAGGGAAGAGAGTAGCTCCCAAATCTGGGGAAAGTATCTAAATCTGGGGAAAGTATCATTAACTAAAAACCCCTATCGATTTGATCTGGGGCCTATATTCAGTGCAGGAGCCTATGTGACCTCTGCATCCCTGTAGGTCTGAGTTCACCTTCTGTTGTCCTAGGTAGGAAGAGGGGAGAAGAGGGGGGGAAAGAAGGGGGGAGAGAGAGGAAGAGGGTCATTTTTACAAGCTATTTTCAGGGACAAGCTAATATAACATGCCACAAATATTTAGGCATGCCTCCTTCCTTTAATAAGAATCAGGCAAATGAGATGCTAGGTCATAATTTGCCAGAGATTCTATAAGAATTCAGAAGCACACTTCAGAGTAGAACACATTTTATTCCTACTCTGGGTCTAAGTCCTGGCATTCCTCTTAAATTACCTGCATTTTCCAAATAGGATATGAAGTCTGAAATTAGAACAGAAATGATTGATGTATGCTAGCCCAATAATTAGACTTTATCATCCAAACAAAAACCAAGGTTAAGCTAATTATTTTTAGCCAAGAAATCATGCATAATAATAAAAAACAGTGTGCAAAATGTACCAAGGATGATGGACACAGTCTTATCTAAAAAGATAGATTTTTTACCCCCCCCACACACACACTCATTTGTAAGGGGTCTTTTGCAAGATGCCATTCATCAGGAACAATGCTGGAAGCTGAGGTAGTCCTGCAGTTGACTTATGTCTTAGATCTTTTTATAGACGACGTTGAGTTGTACATTACACTAAACGGATTGTAACCATGGAACCCTATGCTTTGAAATATAACTATGGTGACCCAGAAAGCATCCTTCCCCAGGAAACAGGTTGATAGAGAGCTGAAGTGTTCCTGCTGAATCAGGACATTCATACAGTGAACCTCGGGAAACAGCAAGAGAATGTATAATAGGGGGAAATGAAATGCCTGATAAAAGCGGATTGGAAAAAACAAAACTAGAAAAGAAATGCAAATGTTTCCTATCCCAGGGTTTTCATTCTAAGATTAAGTTGTTCCTCAGTCAATATGAGGCAAATAAAAATCTGCCTATTGGAGCCATTATGTAAAAAAAAAAAAAAAAAGAAAAAAGTACAGTGGTACCTTAAAAAAACTAATAATAGGAGTTCCACATAGAGACCAAGGAACTAAGTAAACCCTGATAGAGACACTTGCAGACCTGGGACCCTGGGTTCAGTCCCCACATCACTACATCTGAACTGAGCAGTGCTCTTGTCTCTATCATTCTCTGATATATACATAATTTTCCCCTCCAGGGTTATTGCTGGGGCTCAGTGCCTGCACTATGAATCTACTGCTCCTGGTGGGCATCTTTTCCCATTGTTGTTACTGTTGCCATTGTTGTTGTTGTTGGATAGGACAGAGAGAAACTGAGATAAGAGGGGAAGGCAGAAAGGAGGAGAGAAAGATAGACACCTGCAGACCTGCTTCACTGCTTGCAAAGTGACTCCCCCTACAGGTGGGGAGCTGGGTGCTCAAACTAAGATCCTTGTTCTTTGCACTATGTGTGCTTAACCCAGTGTGCTACCACCCAGCCCCATCTTGAACTTTTTTTTCTTTATTAGGAGATCAATGTTTTACATTCGACAGTAAATACAATAGTTTGTACATGCATAAAATTTCCCAGTTTTCCACATAACAACCCTCACTAGGTCCTTTGTCATCTTTTTTGGACCTGTACTCTCCGCCTAACCTACCCCAGAGTCTTTTACTTTGGTGAAATACACCAACTCCAGTTCAAGTTCTACTTACGTTTTCTCCTCTGATCTTGTTTTTCAACTTCTACCTAAGAGTGAGATCATCCCATATTCATCCTTCTGTTTCTGACTTATTTCACATAACATGAATTTTTCAAGGTCCATCCAAGATGGGCTTCTTCTTCTTCTAGCGTTTGCCCTTCTTCCGTAGCCAGTCAACAGCATCAGGTTGAGCCTGATATAAAGTTTCGAGACCTCCTTTGAATCTGGAGAGGTGGCAGTCGTTGACTATGTGGGTCATAGTCTGTCTGGAGCCGCAGGGGCAGTTCGGGTCGTCTCTGGCTCCCCAGCGATGGAACATAGCGGCGCACCGGCCATGGCCTGTTCGATAGCAATTGAGGAGGGCCCAATCATAACGTGCTAGGTCAAAGCCGGGTTGACGCTTGCAGGGGTCTGTGATGAGGTGTTTGTTCTTGACCTCAGCTGACTGCCAACTCTGTTTCCAAGAGTCTGGAACAGAGAAGTTCAGTGTAGGCATAGGGGACCAGATTGGGTGACGAGATGTCAAGCGTTGGACAGGGTGGGCAAAGATATCCTCGTATATTGGCAGGTCCGGTCGAGCGTAGACGTGGGAAATGAACTTAGATGATGCTGCATCCCGACGAATATCTGGCGGGGTGATGTTGCTAAGAACTGGCAGCCATGGGACCAGGGTGGAACGGATGGTTCCAGAAATTATCCTCATGGAGGAATATAGTTTGGAATCGACCAAGTGGACATGGGGGCTACGGAACCATCCTGGGGCACAGTATTCTGCAGTGGAATAGCATAATGCCAGAGATGATGATCGTAGTGTGGAAGCGCTCGCACCCCATGAGGAGCTGGCCAGTCTTGCAATGATGTTATTCCTCGCGCCCACCTTTGCTGCAGTATTTATGAGATGTTCGTGAAATGACAGGGTGCAATCGAGAGTAACGCCAAGATAGACTGGCTGGGCTTCATGCCAGATTCTCTTATCGCCAAGCTGCACATTAAGCTCACGCGAGGCCGAGGCATGGTGTAGATGGAAAACAGATGATACCGTTTTTGCAGTGCTAGGGATTAGTCGCCATTTTTTACAGTAATCAGATATCAGAGACAAGTCTTTCGTGAGTGTTTCCTCAAGGATGTCGAACTTTGATGCCTGAGTTGCACAGCAACCCTCACTAGGTCCTTTGTCATCCTTTTTGGACCTGTACTCTCCCCCTAACCTACCCCAGAGTCTTTTACTTTGGTGAAATACACCAACTCCAGTTCAAGTTCTACTTATGTTTTCTCCTCTGATCTTGTTTTTCAACTTCTACCTAAGAGTGAGATCATCCCATATTCATCCTTCTGTTTCTGACTTATTTCACATAACATGAATTTTTCAAGGTCCATCCAAGATGGGCTGAAAACAGTGAAATCACCATTTTTAATAGCTGAGTAGTATTCCATTGTGTATATATACCACAACTTGCTCAGCCACTCATCTGTTGTTGGGCACCTGGGTTGCTTCCAGGTTTTGGCTATTACAAATTGTGCTGCCAAGAACATATGTGTACACAGATCTTTTTGGATGGATATGTTGGGTTCCTTAGGCTATATCCCCAGAGGAATTGCAGGATCATAGGGTAGGTCCATTTCTAGCCTTCTGAGAGTTCTCCAGATTGCTCTCCAAAGGGGTTAGACCAATACATTCCCACCAGCAGTGCAGGAGGGTTCCTTTGACCCCACAACCTCTCCAGCATTTGTTGCTGCTACCTTTTCTGATGTATGACATTCTCACAGGAATGAAGTGATTATCTCATTGTTTTACCCTCTCTTATGCCACAATCCTGTTGATCATTATTAAATCACTAATAAAAAAAATCCACCTTTTGGAAGCATTTACATAGTGCCTTCATTTGACTCTCCAATCACATGTTAGACCTTCAAATGCCCAAAATGGGAATCCTGATTCCTCTCCTAAGACTTCTCTCTCTCCAAGTTACTCATTTTCAGTCCCTTCAACTCTTCTTTATGGGACTGATTCATGCATTCATTCAACATAACTAAGTTCCCAGATGATGGGACCAAGAGAAACATGTATCAGGTGATGTGCAATGAGGATACCAAGATGCAGATGACTCTACTCCAGCATGTATTTCCTTTGGATATATTTCCAACAGGCAAGACAATGTTGCAAAGAATGTGTAATTTACAGTGAGTTCAATTACATTTCCAATAAGTTGTATTGACAATGTTTACACTTTGTGTATGTCTTTGAGAGCCTTCTATGTACAAAGCCTACAGTAAGCATTCCTAAGTCAGAGATACTTGACAGATAGAGGCAAGAAGCAAGTGCTTTTGTTTCCCTTCAAGAACTAAGACCTTACATTTTAAGTTTGTTTGTTTGTTTCACCAATGCACTGCTCAGCTATGGTTTGTGACAGTGCAAGGAATTGAACCTGGGACCTCTGGTGCCTCAGGCATTAAAGTATAAACTACCCCCTCCACTCCCAAGTTTATTTCCTATGTTTTACAACTATGAAGCTATTCTTATGCTCACTAATTACAATATGCACTCTCTTTAAAAGACAAAGGGGGGGGGCGGGCGGTAGCGCAGCAGGTTAAGCATAGGTGGTGCAAAGTGCAAGGACTGGCGGAAGGATCCCGGTTCGAGCCCCTGGCTCCTCACCTGCAGGGGGAGTTGCTTTATAGGCAATGAAGCAGGTCTGCAGGTGTCTATCTTTCTCTCCCACTCTCTGTCTTCCCCTCCTCTCTCGATTTCTCTCTGTCTATCCAACAACAATGACAACAATAATAGTAACAACAACATTGATAAACAACAAAAGGAAAAAAAATGGCCTCCAGGAGCAGTGGATTCGTAGTGCAGGCACCTAGCCCTAGCAATAACCCTGGAGGCAAAAAAAAAGACAAAAAAAGACAAAAAGTGTGTGTCCTATTCTCAGGAAAGTTATAGACATAGTAAAATTAAAGTAGTGATGGGTGGGTGGGGAGAATACAGGTCTATGAAGGATGATAAATGACATAGTGGGGGTTGTATTGTTAAATGGGAAACAGGGGAATGTTATGCATGAACAAACTATTGTATTTACTGTTGAATGTAAAACATTAATTCCCCAATAAAGAAATAAATTTTAAAAAATTAAAGTAGTGAGTATATGCTGATATATGGTTGCATAATTTTTTTAATTGTTTTTTTCTTCATTCTGTCACTAGACTATTAGTTTTCATTACTGACTAGTAACCCCCAAATAATTTGTTTGTTAAGTTTTTCAATGAATATTTGGGTGCTTGCCATGTACCACTGACTACTAGCTCTGAGGGAAAAAAAAAAAGGATAAATCACTTTTAAAAAAAAAACAAAATCCCTGCCCTTGTAGAGCTTATAATTCTACTTTTGAGAAATCAAGCTTCACAAACTTCCAATCAGGTCAAAAATTACTATTTTTTTAAATCTTAATAAGATTAATCCCTTGTGTAGGAGAAAATAATCTGAGTAAATAATGTCAGCTATTACCATGCACAGCCAGCCCATCTGCCATACTAAAAGTATTTAAAGACATGCAGAAATGCTCCAGCAGTTTCTCTGAGAAATTGTAATGAGCTTTTCCTGACTTTCTTCTCTTTCCCCCATTGTATCTGTACTTTATTTAAGGAAAGTGGAGCTTCAGTCCTCCAGGAAGTTGTATCACAGAATCTCCTTCTCATTTGACTCATTTCTAAGAAAACAGTAGTTTCCAGACAAACTAATGGACCTAGCAGAAATTTGAATGTCTTTAAAACACTTATGAGAGGGGGCGTTCACCAATTTAAGGACTGATCAGACCAAGCTCTGTGCTCTGGCTATGGGTAATAATTCACAGAAACTCTCCCCAAGTAATGGGCATCTTTCAATGCCCTCATTAAGTGATACTTGAATAGCAAGAGATGTCCTTCTTGTGCTCTCCCTTCATGGCAATTATTCAAATCTTACCAAGAGTGCAAGCTCTAGGACAGGAAACTCATGAATTACCTGGAGATACCATCTGAGAAGAAAAACTAGCTAAATACATCACTGTCTAATAAAGTCTACTGTATTTGATAGCTTTCTAAAAGATTGTCTATGATCACAGAATTCCACTCTCTTACTCTCTTAAGGAAAGTCAAATTGACAGAGGGGAAAAAAGCACACAATACAAAATATAAATGAGGGGAATGTGAATAGTCATCTCCTAAAACAAGAAATTCAGCAGCGACACAACTGACCAGTGGACAGAGCACTGCTTCTGTTTGTGAGGGTCAGGATTCAATCCTCTTCACCAGTGCTCTGTGTTTTCCTCTCCCTCGCCCTCTCCTTTCCTCCCTCCTCTCTCTTTCATTAAATAAATAATCTTTTACAAAAAAATTACAGGGAGACGTGCACCTTGTTGAGCGCATGTTACCATGCTGAAGAAACTGGGTTTCAGCCCCCATCTGCAGGAGGGAAGCTTCACAAGCAGTAAAGCAGATCTACAGGTGTCTCTCTCTCTCCTTCTCTCTCTCCCTCTCCACTCTCAATATCTCTCTGTCTTATTTAATGAAAAATAATTTTTAAAAAGAAGAAAAAATGGTTGCGAAGAGCAGTAAGTTCATTGTGCAGGCATCAAGCCCCAGCAATAACCCTGGTGCCAACTTAAAAAATAATAAGATAATTTATAGGATAAGAAACGATGAAATCTTCTTGTTTGGTACAACGTGGATAGAACTAGAGGGAATCATGTTGAGTAAAATAAGCCAAGAGGAAAAGAACAAATACTACCTAGACACAAAGCAAGAGATAATGCAAGTTGGAAACTCAATGGATTGTGGCTTATGGCAACAAATCAGGGGACTCAGAGGAAGGACAGGGGTGCTCAGGGCGAGTCTAGTGCCCATGGTATGGTGGTGAGTGGGGTGTATGACACCCATCTTAGGGAAATGCGGAACTGTACCTTGTGCCAATCCTGTAGATCATCATTTCCTTAACAAAGTGATAATTGAAGTTGAAAAATAAAATAGGAATCTTAGAGAACTAAAGAGACAATGCAAACTTTTAATGAAAAGATACAGAACTTCATTAAGCTTTATGGAAATGTAATTTTAGGAGCCTAGGATGTGGCACAATGGATAAGGCACTGGACTCTCAAGCATGAGACTCCAGGTTCAAGCCCTGCATCCCATATGCCAGAGTGATGCTCTGGTTCTGTCTCTCTAACTTACGTGAATAAGTGAATATTTTAAAAGTGAATTTTAGCCACAGATTAAGCACAAATCTTGATTTGAATTCCTACAATTTAAAATTTAAAAAGAGGGAGCTGTAATATGGCTCACACAATAGAGTACACTTACCATTCATGAGGACCCATGTTTGAGCCCCAAGTCACCATGTGGGAACACTTGCATTGCGGTGATTCATAAGTGATAAAGCAGCACTGTGGTGTTTCCTCTCTGCAAATCTCTCTCTCTCTCTCTCTTTATATGTCTTTCATTCTCTATAAAAACACACACACACACACACACACAAAAAAAAGCATAGATAAGGAGCCCCAGAGATAGCCCGGATGGAAAAAGAAAATGGAGGAGGAAAAGGAAGAGGAGGAGGAGGAGGAAGAGGAAGAGGAGGAGGAGAAGAAGAGAAAGAAGAAGAGAAAGAGGAAGAGGAAGAGGAAGAGGAAGAGGAAGAAGGAGAAGGAGAAGGAGAAGGAGAAGGAGAAGGAGAAGGAGAAGGAGAGAAAAGAATTTGGTGGGGGGCACCAGGCAGTGGTGCACCTGGTTAAGCACTCACAGTACAGTGTGCAAGGACCCAGGTTCAAGCCTTGATTCCCACCTGCAGAGGGAAAGCTTCATGAGTGGTGAAGTAGGGCTGCAGGTGTCTCTCCCTCTCTCCTCTCTCCCTCAATCTCTCTCTGTATATATCCAATAATAAATAAATAAATATATTAAAATAAACTTTGTAAAAAGATTTTTTTATCAGAACACTGCTCAGCTCTAGCTTATGGTGGTATGGGGCATTAAAACTAAGACTTCAAGGCCTCAAGCATAAGATCTCTTTGTATAACCATTATTGTATCTCCCTCACCTGCCTGAGAGAAGATAGTTTAAGAAAAAATTTCAGTGTTATTAAAAATGCAGAGCAACTGAAAGTTGCATACATGCAGGTAAGGATGTAAACTAGTACAACTGCTCTGGAAATGTTGGGAGGTAGCTAGTCAAACTGAAGGCATGCACACCAGTGATGATGTCACAACTACATTCCAGTGCAAACAGCCTAGAGAAAAGTGCTCACATGTGAACCAGGATATTTATTAAAAGGTGCCTAGCATATGACCCATTTTCAGTAGAATGCATTAAAAGTATATACTTATGTAGGAATATCACTCAACAACAAAACTAATGAACTTCATCTCTAACATACCAACAGGAATGATGGACAACTGTTAATATTGAGCAGAAAAGCAAAAGATGAAATATAAAAGAATAGGTAAAGCATAAATTAAATAAAATTCTAAAACAGGCCAAAACTACACCATAATGTCATCTAATGACATTGCACATATATGTGGTAAAACTATAAACAAAAGCAAGGACACTCTTAACATAAAAGAAGGATAACAGTTATGTCTGGGGGAGATAGGGTTAGGGTCAAAAACTGACAGGCCAGGAGGAAGTGTGCACAGGGTTCTCTTTCTGTCCTTTCTTTCTTTCTTTCTTCCTTTCTTATTGCCTCCAGGGTTATCACTGGGGCTCGATACCTGCACTATGAATCCACTGCTCCTGGAGGCCATTTTTTCCCTTTTGTTGCCCTTGTTGGTGTTATTATTATTGTTTTTATTGATGTCATTGTTGTTGGATAGGACAGAGAGAAATAGAGAGAGGAAGGGAAGACAGAGAGTGGGAAAGAAAGATAAACACCTGCAGACCTGCTTTACTGCTTCAATGTTTGTGAAGCAACTCCCCTAAAGTGGGGAGCCTGGGACTTGAACTGGGATCCTTCCGAGGGTCCTTGCACTTTGCACCATGTGCGCTTAACCCTCTGCTCTACTGCCTGGCCCCTCTTTTTCTTTACTTGTTTTGAATAGAGACAGATAAATTAAGAGGGGGGAGATAGAGACAGATAAAGAGGGAGAGAGAGATGAACATCTGCAGTACCATTTCAACACTCATGAAACTGCCCCCCGCCCCGCAGGTGGGGACAGCAGGCTGGAACCTGAGTCCTTGCGCATTGTAATGTGTTAACTCGACCAGGTACACCCCACCCAGCTCAAGCATTTAATTTTTTAACTGAAATCAGTTACATAACTGATTATAAATAAATATGTTAAACATAATAAATATGTTAAACTGTGCAGATAAGTTGGTACAGGGCTCTGAATAAATGTTCAATATTTTACAATGAAAATGTTTCAGAAAGTGGGGGAAGGCTAAGTAGTACTGTCCATCATCTCATTTAGTCTCCCACCTGGGTCCTTTATTTTGACATTCCTTATTTGAAATATTTCTCAGCTAGCCAAAAATTTCTTCAAGAGGAAATCAGAACCTCAGAGACGATTTTTATCTAATTTATCTCCTTTGAATGAATAAAAAGCAGAAGAAGTCTTAGTAAAAAAACATTTTTTTTTTACTTTCATTGGTTTTGAATACACAGAGGAATTGAGAGGGAAAGGGAAGATAGATAGATAGATAGATAATAGATATGTAGATAGATAGATATGTAAATAGATAGATAGACAGACAGACAGATAGATAGATAGACCAGCAACACTGCTTCATTACTTGTGAAACTTCCCCCCTGTAAGTAAAGACTGGGGACTTGAACTCGGATCCTTGTATACTGTAATGTGTATACTCAGTCAGGTGCACCACTAGCTGGTCCCTTGATAAAATCTCTGTTAACTGTATTAACATGCAATAGGCCTTCGGTTTGAGTCCTGGGCAACTACATAGGAGTGCCTGCAGGGAGGGGATAGGGGACTTCATGAATGATAGAGCAGTGTTGCAATGTCTCTCCTCTCTATTTCCTTATCTCTATCTATTTATCTGTCTACCTCTGTCTCTCACTCTCTAGAGAAGAAAAAAATTACTGTCTAGGACACTGGAGTAATAGAAAAACTTAATTTTTTGTAACTTTATAGAGGAAATGATGATTTACATAGCTGTCATCAGAGGCACAATCCCACATCTCCCAGGATGAGTTATCAGAATTTTAAAAAAGAATGAATTCTATGGGGGCCAGGCAGTGGCACACTAGGTTAAGTGCACATAGGTGTGCACTAGATGCAAGGACCCACACAAAGATCTGGGTTCGAGCCCCAGGCTCTCCACCTGCAGTGGGGGGGGGGGGGTGAGGAAGCTTCACAAGTGGTAAAGCAGGTCTGAAGGTGTGTATCTTTATCCCTCCCTTCCTATCTTCCCCTCCTCTTTCAATTTCTCTCTGTCCAATCCAGCAAAAAGTCAGAAAAGTGGCCACCAAGAGCAGTGGATTTGTAGTGCACGCACCGAGCCCCAGTGATAACCATGGAGGCAAAAAAAAAAAAAAAAAAAGAATTCTATTACTGTAAAGCCTAGTCTAATGCTGATTTCAGTGCAAAGTCTATGACAGATAAATCTCTGAATTTTCTCAATCTCTATGATTCAGCAGAAAAAAAAAAAAAAAGGCAGTTGTCTCACAGGGAATCCTTGCAAAGAAAGTATCCAGAGCATATAAAGCTTTATTTAAATACTGTTATAAAAAGATATAAAAAAAAGATATAAACCAAAATATCACTGTTGAAAAAGAACCAATGTTACTAATCTTAAAAGCATTTTTTTCTGTGGACATCTAATCTTTGACAAAGGGGTTCAGACTATTAAATGGGGAAAGCAGAGTCTCTTCAACAAATGGTGTTGGAAACAATGGCTTGAAACATGCAGTAGAATGAAACTGAACCACTGTATTTCACCAAATACAAAAGTAAATTCCAAGTGGATCAAGGACTTGGATGTTAGACCACAAACTATCAGATACTTAGAAGAAAATATTGGCAGAACTCTTTTCCACATAAATTTCAAAGACATCTTCAATGAAACAAAGAAGACTAAGACAAGTATAAACCTATGGGACTACATCAAATTAAAAAGCTTCTTCACAGCAAAAGAAACCACTACCCAAACCAAGAGAACCCTCACAGAATGGGAGAAGATCTTTATATGCCATACATCAGACAAGAGTTTAATTACCAACATATATAAAGAGCTTGCCAAACTCAACAACAAGACAACAAATAACCCCATCCAAAAATGGGGGGAGGATATGGACAGAATATTCACCACAGAAGAGATCCAAAAGGCCGAGAAACACATGAAAAAATGCTCCAAGTCTCTGATTGTCAGAGAAATGCAAATAAAGACAACAATGAGATACCACTTCACTTCTATGAGAATGTCATACATCAGAAAAGGTAACAGCAGCAAACCCTCCTACACTGCTGGTGGGAATGTAAATTGGTCCAACCTCCGTGGAGAACAGTCTGGAGAACTCTCAGAAGGCTAGAAATGGACCTGCCCTATGATCCTGCAATTCCTCTTCTGGGGATATATCCTAAGGAACCCAACATATCCATCCAAAAAGATCTGTGTACACATATGTTCTTGGCAGCACAATTTGTAATAGCCAAAACCTGGAAGCAACCCAGGTGTCCAACAACAGATGAGTAGCTGATCAAGTTGTGGTATATATATACAATGGAATACTACTCAGCTATTAAAAATGGTGATTTCACTATTTTCAGCCCATCTTGGATGAACCTTGAAAAAATCATGTTGAGTGAAATAAGTCAGAAACAGAAGGATGAATATGGGATGATCTCACTCTCAGGCAGAAGTTGAAAAACAAGATCAGAAAAGAAAACAGAAGTAGAACCTGAAATGGAATTGGCGTATCTCACCAAAGTAAAAGACTCTGGGGTGGGTGGGTGGGGAGAATATAGGTCCAAGAAGGATTCAGAGGACCTAGTGGAAGTTGTATTGTTATATGGGAATCTGGGGAATGTTATGCATGTACAAACTATTGTACTTACTGTTGAATGTAAAACATTAATTCCCCAATAAAAAAAAATAGTACTAAAAAAATTTATTTAAAAAAAGCATTTTTTAAGAGAGAGGCAGAGAGAGAAGGAGACATCACAGCACCAAAGCTTCCTTCAATGCTGTGGATGACGGGTTTGAACCAGAGTCATGCACTTAGCAGTGCACTATCTAAGTGAGCTATTTTGCTAGCCCTATATAACCCATTTGTATACCAGAAATTCCAATAAACCACTCACTTGCTTGCCTACTCATTCATTCACTCAACAGATATTTATGAAGCCTCTTCTACAGTGAGGCATTATGGGATCTGTGTAAGACTAAGTTGCTGTTCTGAAAAGATGTATAATTGAGCAAAGAACATTGTACATACTTCCCTGGTTAGCTTTCAACCGTGGAAACTCAGCCAAGTGTCAAATGCTAAATGCTGAATCATTATTTGTTATTATCTCCTATAATCACCATAAATAATCCATTCAGGAAAGCTACAGGGGTGGAAACAAACTCAGCCAAATTAAGCAATTTACACAAGGGAAAACATCCTGTAGGCTGGAGCCTGGACTTGTTTATCTGACTCTTTACAGATGGTATACTGCTTCTTCATTTACTGAACTCATGTGAGAGGATGAGCTAAAAACCACAACATAAAAACCTTGTTGAAGGAGGAGTGCTTCCTTAGTCCTGGAATCTGTTACCACAACATGTATTATTCAAGAAAATTTTAATTAAAAATTTTGTCAATGCTTTAGAATGTTAAACAAACTTTACTTTAGGTTGTTTTAACATACAACTTAGATAATTTTCCAGAATTTTAATTTTACAACATTTAGAGTAAGAGAATTGAGACAGTTCTTGAATTCTTGAGTTTTTCTACAAGAAAAACTGTGGAGCCTTAAAACTGCACGTTTTATTGTCTCTGCCCAATAAATAAAGATAATAAAAAGATCTTTTAAAGAAATATGAAAAATTAACACACATTTAAATGCAAGATAATCAGACCCTTCTTGTAACTCACTACCACCACCTGAAAGTCCCCTCCAAACCCCAGATGAGAGGAGGACAATGGCAAAGCTGTGTGGGGAGTAACCCAGGTCCTTTCTCTCGGGTCAGGAAGCTGCCTCCCCTGACCAGGGGCTGGAGGTCACCACATGAGGTCAGCAGCTGATGGTGTGGGAGGCCTCCCAGCTCAGGCACAACTTCTGGGTGTCTGCCATCTCCCTTGCTTTATGCTTAAAAAAATGAAGATGGGGAGGAGTCTTTGCAAACTGACATCTGGAATCCTCTCCCACCCACCCCCAGGTTTTTCTCACCCCACACGAATTCTGGTCAGGGCAACGTGACCTTGAATGTCAGATTCTAGATGCAAACTGTTAGTAAGCATTATCAGCTCCATTGTCCTCTGCACATATCTAGTAGAATTCCAGGAGCTGGCCTTAAGAAAAGTGATGAATTTTCTGTGAGTCAGATCAACCTTGAGTTTGTGGCCCAGACCATACACAGAGAACTGCAAGTTCTTCTTCTTCTTCTTCTTCTTTTTTTTTTTAATATTTACTTATTTATTTATTTACTCCCTTTTGTTGCCCTTGTTGTAGTTATTGATGTCGTTGTTGTTGGATAGGACAGATAGAAATGGAGAGAGGAGGGGAAGACAGAGAGGGGGAGAAAGACACCTGCAGACCTACTTCACCGCTTGTGAAGCAACTCCCCTGCTGGTGGGGAGCCGGGGGTTGGAACCCGGATCCTTATACGGGTCCTTGCGCTTTGCACCATGTGCGCTTAACTCGCTGTGCTACCGCCCGACTCCCTAAGTTCTTCTAACAGAACTTTCTCTGAAGGACTCATGGAGCCTTGCAGAAAAAGCCATAATCACCTGCAGCCTCTCCCCAGACTTCCTCCCTACTCCTTACCCCTAAACATCTTACTCACTGTCTCAGATGTTAAGAGTTTCTTGAGCCTGGCTTTTTAAAAAATTTTTGTTATCTTAGTTTATTGGATAGAGACAGCCAGAAATCAAGAGGGAAGGGGGAGATAGTGAGGGAGAAAGACAGAGAGACACCTGCAGCACTGCTTCACCACTTGCAAAGTTTTCCCCCTGCAGGTAGGGAATGGGGGCTTGAAACCGAGTCCTTTCAGATTGTAACCTATGCACTCAACCAGGTATGCCACCATCTAGCAACCTGATGAAAGACTGTTTTTCTTTTTATTTATTTATTTATTTATTTATTTATTTATTTATTTTCCCTTTTGTTGCCCTTGCTTTTTTATTGTTGTAGTAGTTATTGTTGTTGTTGTTATTGATGTCGTCATTGTTGGATAGGACAGAAAGAAATGGAGAGAGATGGGGGAGGGGGGGAGAAAGATAGTCACCTGCAGACCTGCTTTACTGCCTGTGAAGCGACTTCCCTGCAGTTGGGGAGCCCCAGGTTTAAACTGGGATCCTTACACCCTTTGCTCCACGTGGCTTAACCAGCTGCCCTACAGCCCAACCCCTGAAAGGCTGTTTTTCTTAAACTATCCACCCTCCCCCTCAAAAAACCATGTGTGTGTGTGTGTGTGTGTGTGTGTAAGCAAGTTTTCCTCTCTTTTTAAAAATAGTTTGTTCATTTATTTATTTATTTATTTATTGTTTTTTTATTGTTGTTATTGATATCATTGTTGTTGGATATGATAGAAATGGAGACAAGAGGGGAAGACAGGGGGAAAGAAAGATATTCACCTGCAGACCTGCTTCACCTCCTGTGAAGCGACCCCCCTGCAGGTGGAGAGCTGGGGGCTGGAACCAGGAGCCTGCACTTTGCTCCACCTGCCCGTAACTGGCTGAGCTACCGCCTGATTCCCCATTTTTTTAAGCTAACATTAATTCAGTTTATTTTTATTTTTCTTTGCCTCCAGGAATATTGCTGGAGCTTGGTGCTAGCACTACGAATCCACTGCTCCTGGTGGCCATTTTTCCATTTTATTGGATAGGACAGAGAAAAACTGAGAGGGCAGAGGGAGATAAAACGAGAGATACCTGAAAACTTGCTTCACTGCTTCACTGCTTGTAGGGAGCCAGGGGCCCAAACCTGGATTCATGCATGGATCCTTGTGTTTCGTACTATGTGTGTTTAACCGGGTACACCACTGCCTGGCACCTTATTCATTTATTTTAATGAGAGAGATACAGAGATAAAGAGAGGGGAGAGAGAGACCAGAGCACTGCTTAACTCTACTTCATAGTAGTGCTGGGGATTAAACTTTAGACCTGAGGGCCTCACGCATGAAACACTTTTTGCAAAACCAATATGCTGTCTCCCCAACCCTAGCAAAATTTCCTCAACAGTCTATAAAATAATAAAATATTGAGCAGGAAAACTATGGGAATTAAGATGAGTAGAGAGTAGAAAGTATTTCATGTGGGCTTTTGAAGAGTATGTGTGGCAGGCAAAAGAGTCTGGGGGTGGCACTAAAAGAAGACAAGAAAGTGAAGGTTTGTTGGAGAGTCCTTAAGAAATCTAATTTGGTGGACTGGGTGGTGGTGCACCCTGTAGAGCACACACATTATCATGTGTAAGGACCTAGATTCAAGGCCCCAGTTGCCACCTTCAGGGGGGAAGCTTCATGAGTGATGAAGCAAGCTGCAGGTATCTGTCCCCTTTTCTCCCCTCTATTCCCCACTTCCCTCACAATTTCTTCTAGTATCTATCAAAAAAAATTGTTTTTTAAGAAAGCCAGATCGACTATTTTATATTATGAGGAAGAGAAAAAAAGAAAATGTGGGGGGCCGGACAGTAGCTCAGCAGGTTAAGCACACATGGTGCAAAGCTCAAGGGTTAAAGAGGGTTAAAGAATAGGAAAGCTATCAGGGGAGGGGATGGGATATGGAGGTCTGGTGGTGGGAATTGTGCAAAGTTGTGCCCCTTTTATCCTATGGTTTTGTCAATGTTTCCTTTTTATAAATAAAAAGAAAAGAAAACAAAAAAAAGAGAAAAGGAAAAAATCATGTTAAGTGAAATAAGTCAGAAACAGAAGAATGAATATGGGATGATTTCATTGTCAGGCCAAAGTTGAAGAACAAGATCAGAAGAGAAAACACATGTAGAAGATGAATTGGAATTGGCACCAAATTTTACTTTGCACCAAAGTAAAAGACTCTGGAGTGTGTGTGTATGTGTGTGTGTGGGGGGGGAGAAAATACATTTCCAAAAAAGATGACAGAGGACCTAGTGGGGGTTGTATTGTTATATGGAAAACTGGGAAATGTTATGCATGTACAAACTATTATATTTACTGTCGAATATAAAACATTAATTCCCCAATAAAGAAAAAAAAATGAGCTGGGAACTCACTTGATAGTGCATGCACAAGACTCGTTTCGTTTCCCAGTGCCATATACAAAGAAAATAAGATGCTGGATGGTGCTGTGCCTGGTTGAACTCACATCTTACAGGTCTAAGCCTTCAGTCCTCACCTGCAGGAGGAAAACTTCACAAATGGTGAAGCAGTGTTGCAGGTCTCTTTCTCCTTCTCCCTCTCTATCTCTATTCAATAAATGATATCATGTGGTATAGTGTGGTGTGGTGTGGTGTGGTGTGGTGTGGTGTGGTGTGGTGTGGTGTGGTGTGGTGTGGTACGGTACGGTATTGGTGTGGTGTGGTACGGTATTGGTGTGGTGTGGTGTGGTGTGGTATTGGTGTGGTGCGGTGCGGTGCAGTGCGGTGCGGTGAGGTGTGGTGTGGTGTGGTGTGGTGTGGTGTGGTGTGGTGTGGTGTGGTGTGGTGTGGTGTGGTGTGGTGTGGTGTGGTATTGGTGTGGTGTAAAAAATGTGCTGTAAAATGTGGTATAAAAAATGTGGTGTAAAAAATGTGTGGTACTGGTGTGCTGTAAAAAATGGCGACTAATCCCTAGCACTGCCAAAATGGTATCATCTGTTTTCCATCTACACCATGCCTCGGCCTCGCGTGAGCTTAATGTGCAGCTTGGCGATACGAGAATCCGGCATGAAGCCCAGCCAGTCTATCTTGGCGTTACTCTCGATCGCACTCTGTCATTTCACGAACATCTCATAAAAACTGCAGCAAAGGTGGGCGCGAGGAATCACATCACTGCAAGACTGGCCAGCTCCTCATGGGGCGCGAGCGCTTCCACACTACGATCATCATCTCTGGCATTATGCTATTCCACTGCAGAATACTGTGCCCCAGTATGGTTCCGTAGCCCCCATGTCCACTTGGTCGATTCCAAATTATACTCCTCCATGAGGATAATTTCTGGAACCATCCATTCCACCCCGCTTTCATGGCTGCCAGTTCTTAGCAACATCGCCCCACCAGATATTCGTCGGGATGCAGCATCATCTAAGTTCATTTCCCATGTCTACGCTCGACCGGACCTGCCAATATACGCGGATATCTTCGCCCACCCTGTCCAACGCTTGACGTCTCGTCACCCAATCTGGTCCCCTACGCCTACACTGAACTTCTCTGTTCCAGACTCTTGGAAACAGAGCTGGCAGTCAGCTGAGGTCAAGAACAAACACCTCATCACAGACCCCTGCAAGCGCCAACCCGGCTTTGACCTAGCACGTTATGATTGGGCCCTCCTCAATCGCTATGGAACAGGCCATGGCCGGTGCGCCGCTATGTTCCATCGCTGGGGAGCCAGAGACGACCCGAACTGCCCCTGCGGCTCCAGACAGACTATGACCCACATAGTCAACGACTGCCACCTCTCCAGATTCAAAGGAGGTCTCGAAACTTTACATCAGGCTCAACCTGATGCTGTTGACTGGCTACGGAAGAAGGGCAAACGCTAGAAGAAGAAGGTGTGGTGTGATGCGGTGCGGTATGGTATTGGTGTGGTGTGATGTGGTATGGTGTGGTGTGGTATTGGTGTGGTGTGGTGCGGTGCGGTGTGGTATTGGTGTGGTATTGGTGTGGTGTGGTATTGATGTGGTGTGGCGTGGCGTGGCGTGGCGTGGTATTGATGTGGTGTAGTGTGGTGTAGTGTGGTGTAGTGTGGTATTGGTGTGATGTGGTGCGGTGCGGTGTGGTATTGGTGTGGTGTGGTGTGGTGTGGTGTGGTGTGGTGTGGTGTGGTGTGGTGTGGTATTGATGTGGTATGGCGTGGCGTGGCGTGGTATTGATGTGGTGTGGTGTGCTGTGGCATGGCGTGGCGCGGCGCGGTGCGGTGCGGTGTGGTGTGGTATTGATGTGTGGTGTGGTGTGGCGTGGTATTGATGTGGTGTGGTGTGGCGTGGCGTGGCGTGGCGTGGTATTGGTGTGGTGTGGTGTGGTGCAGTGCGGTGTGGTATTGGTGTGGTGTGGTGTGGTGTGGTGTGGTGTGGCGTGGTATTGATGTGGTGTGGTGTGGCGTGGCGTGGCGTGGTATTGGTGTGGTGTGGTGTGGTGTGGTCTTGATGTGGTGTGGTGTGGCGTGGCGTGGTATTGATGTGGTGTGGTGTGGCGTGGCGTGGCGTGGTATTGGTGTGGTGTGGTGTGGTGTGGTGTGGTGTGGTGTGGTGTGGTGTGGCGTGGCGTGGCGTGGCGTGGTGTGGCGTGGCATGGCGTGATGTAGTAATAAACAGTGAGGAGGAGGCTTGGCAGGTAGAACAGAGGACCCACATGCAGGAAGCCCTGGGGTGGACCCCAAGTACTGCATATGCAGCTGTGCTCTGATTTCTCTCTTTCTCTGTGATAAAATATAAAATGCATAGTAAAGGGGGTTAAGCGCACATGGCGCAAGTGCAAGGACTGGCGTAAGGATCCCAGTTCGAGCCACTGGCTCCCCACCTGCTGGGGAGTCGCTTCACAGGCGTTGAAGCAGGTCTGCAGGTGTCTATCCCTCTCTGTCTTCCTCTCCTCTCTCCATTTTCTCTCTGTCCTATCCAAAAACAACGACATCAATAACAACAATAATAATGATCACAACGACAATAAAAAAACAAGGGCAAAAAAAGCGGGGGGGATGGCTTCCAGGAGCAGTGGATTTGTAGTGCAGGCACTGAGCTCCAGCAATAAACCTGGAGGAAAAAGAAAAAAAAAAGAAATTCAACTACCACTTGTGAGAATGTTTTTATCCAACAGAGAAGAAACAAGTGTTGGAGAAAATGTGGAGAAAAGGAAATTCTTGTATGCTGTTGATCGGAATGGAAATTGTTGCAGTCATTATGGAAATCAGTATGGGAATTCTTAAAAACAGAACTTCAAAGAGGAGATAAAGCTACAATTTGAACACAGAAGAAACCTCAATGGTAAATAATTGTGAGGAAAAAAAGCAAAGTTACTAAAAAAAAAAAAAAAGCCACTTTTTAATTCTTACTTTTATTTAAATATTTATTTATTTTCCCTTTTGTTGCCCTTGTTGTTTTTATTGTTGTGGTTATTATTGTTGTTGTTATAATGTCATTGTTGTTAGATAGGACAGAGTGAAATGGAGAGAGGAGGGGAAGACAGAGAGGGGGAGAGAAAGACACCTGCAGATCTGCTTCACCGCATGTGAAGCGATTCACCTGCAGATGGGGAGCCAGGGGCTCCAAACGGGATCCTTACGTAGGTAATTGCACTTTGTACCACATGCGCTTAACCCACTGCACTACCGCCCTACTCCCTTATTTTTATTTATTGCCACCAGGGTTATCACTGGGGATTGGTGCCTGAAATGATGACTCCCCTGCCCCTATAGCAAATTTACCCCCCCCCCCATTTTTTCTTTCTTTCTTTCTTTTTTTAAATTTCTTTATTGGGGGATTAATGGTTTACAGTTGACAGTAAGATACAATAGTTTGTACATGCATAATACTTCCCAGTTTTCCACATAACAATTCAACCCCCACTAGGTCCTCCTCTGCCCATATTCCAGAACCTGAACCCTCCTCTTTCTTCTTTTTCTTTCTTCTTTTTTCTTACTTTCTTTGTCTCTTTTCTTTTTTGCTTTTTGATAGATACAGAGAGAAGCTGAAATGGAAATGTGATAGAGAGGGAGAGAGGCTTACACTAGCAGCACTGCTTTGCTGCTCGTGAAGCCTCCCCCTGCTGGTGGGGACCAGGTTATTTGGGAAATCAACCAATGCCTGGCCCCATAAAGTCACTATTTAATTATACAGTCCGCTGACTTGGGCATCATTCACTGAGTTGGGCATCATTCATCACAACAATCAATTTCTAGGACATTCCATTTAAAAAAATAAATAAAATACTAACCTCCTGTTTTCCCCTCAATATCTCTGCTCCTTCCAGCCCTAAGTAACCACTAACTACTCTGTGTTTATAGATTTACCGTCTTTAGAAATTTCATTTAAATGGAGAGTGAACAACACTCCATATGGTTGTTTTTGGCTGGCTTTTCCACTTAGTGTAATGATTTCAAAATGTATTCATTTTTGTAGTATATATGAATATATCACTTCTTTTTCATGGCAAACACATTCCATTGTGTGAATATGCCACATTCTGTTTATTTGTTCATCATTAACCGATGGACATTTGGAATGTTTCCTTATGGCCATCCTAATTAATGTTCAGTGCATTTAGAGAAAAGTGTTCATGTGGACACAAGTCTTCACTTCTCTTGTATATTTACCTGCGAGTTGAATTCTGGGTCACTTTGCTCTATGATTGACTTTTTGAGGAACTTTTAGGCCATTTTCCATATCACATTCCCACCAGCAGTCTATATGGGCTCCATCTTCTCCATATGCCCATCATACTTGGTGTTTATAGTTGTAAAGTGGCATTTTATTGTGGCTTTGGTTTGCATTTTCCCAACAATTAGTGATGTTCTAGCATCTTTACATGTGGTTACTGGCCATTGCCTATCTTCTTTGAAGAGGCACTTCTTTGCCCATTTAATATTGAGTTACGATCTTTATATTATAAATATAATCTTTATAGTCGAGATCCAAGTCTTTTATCAGATGTATAATTTTTGCAAAACTTTTCTTCCAAGGGCTAGGGAGACAGCATAATGGTTATACAAAGAGACTTTCAGGAGTCTGGCGGTAGCACAGCGGATTAAGCGCATGTGCAGTAAAGCCCAAGGACCAGCGTAAGGATCCCGGTTCCAGCAACGCCCCCCCCAACTCCCACCTGCAGGGGAGTCGCTTCAATCAGGTCTGCGGGTGTCTTTCTCTCACCCTTTCTGTCTTCCCCTCCTCTCTCCATTTCTTTGTCCTGTCCAGTAACAACAAAAATAATAACTACAACAATAAAACAAGGGCAACAAAAGGGAATAAATAAATATTTTTTTAAATCTTTAAAAAAAAAAAAGAGAGAGACTTTCATGCCTGAGGTCCCGAGATCCCAGGTTTAATCCCCAGCACCACCATAAGCCAGAGTTGAGCAGTGCTCTGGTCTCTCTCCCATCTACCTGTATCTCTCATTTAAATAAAATATTAAAATTTTTTTCTTCCAGTTTGAGGGAAATGGTGTGTTCTTTAGAGGCATAAGAGTTGGGTTTTTTTTTGTTTTTTCTTAGTAATGCTCAACTTATCTATTTTTTCTCTTATTACTTGTGCTTTTGATGAGCTAAGGAGCTGTTATCTAATCCAAGGTCAAAATTTATGATTATATTTTCTTCTAAGAATTTCAGTTTCTGCTCTTTATCTTATTAATCAGTTAATTATTTTTCCAGAGTACTGCTTGGCTCTGACTTATGGAGGTACAAGGGATTGAACCTGAGACCTTGGAATCTCAGGCATAAGAGTCTCCCCAAACCTTCAATTCTTCTTAAAAGTTGTTCATCTGGGGCCAGGCGATGGCGGACCTGGTTGAGAACACATGTTACAGTGTGCAAGGACCCAGGTTCAAGCCCCCAGTCTCCACCAGCAGGGGGAAAAAACCTCACAAGCGCTGAAGCAGGGCTGAAGGTGTCTCTCTGTCTCTCTTCCTTTCTATTCCCCCCTTCCCTCTTGATTTCTGGCTGTCTCTATCCAATAAATAAAGATAATAATAAATTTTTAAGTTGTTCATCACAAAAACAATAATAAACCAATGGGATTATATCAAATTGAAAAGCTCCTTCACAGCAAAAGAAACCACCACCCAAACAAAGAGACCCCTTACAGAATGTGAGAAGATTTTTATATGCTATACATCAGACCAAGGGCTAATAACCAAAAAATATAAAGAGTTCACCAAATTCAACAACTAAGAAGCAAATGACCCCATCCAAAAATGGGGAGAAGATAGGAATAGAATATCAACTAAGTCATGGAAATTCACCAAAGAATTTTAGAGGAAGAAGTGAGAAAAGGGGCTGGGGAGATAGCATAATGGTTATGCAAAAAGACTTTCATGCCTGAGGTTCTAAAGGTCCAGGTTCAATCCCCATAAACCAGAGTTGAGCTATGCTCTGTTGAAAAGAAAAAAAAAGGAGGAGAAGAAGGACTTTACAGAATGATGGACGATAAGGAAATGCAGGAGGGTGATAACTTATAAAATAATAAAGGTCAATAATTTTTTTAAAGTAGAGCTGAAAATACCTGAGTGAGTTTAGGCTGCTACAATTGTAGAAAAAGAACCTCAGTATTTAAAATGTTTGATTCTCTGCTTTAAGTTACATAAAGCACAATTTTCTCTTTTGTACTAGGTAGAAGGGCTCATGCTTTAGACACTATCCTTATTTCATAATTTTACAGATGACCATCTGCACACATCCCCGTTGGCTGCTTCTCTCAATATAGAAAGCACTTCTCAAATGAGGGCAACTAAGTGATGGAAATTCACCAGGTGAGACAACAAAGTTTAATTTGAAAGTTCAAATGCAAAGGAAAGAATTCTCTATGGGGAAATGCTTTCTCCATTCAGAATCAGGAGACTAATTATAAGAAAACACCTAAACAGATTGAACTGAAGCATTAACATATTGAGTTAATTAGCATTCCTATCCAGAGGAAGTTCAGACAAGTTCCGGTTGACCTTTAAGAACTAAGCTGAGCAGAGCTGGCAATGTAACTCACCTGGTTAGTGCTCTGCTTTGCCATGTGTGCAACCCAGGTTCAATCCCCAGCACTACCAAAAGCCAGTGCTTTGGTAATAATAATAATAATAATAATAATAATAATAATGATGATGATGATGATGATGATGTAAGAGATGATTAGGTCTTCTCTTCAAAGGAACATGAATAGAATAATTACTTAGTACAAAAAATTATAAATTGTTATCTATAGCCAAGCAAGTCCAAAGTCAGCATTTCCTGTCTGTCCCTCTAAGACTATCATTTGACAATGAGCCAAAGATATTTTTTTTTTCAGTGAAGATTCTCTTTAAATGTACTTACTTACTAATAAGAAAAAGAGGGAGAGAAAAAACACCAGGCTTTTACTCTGGTATATGCAGTGCTGGGGTTCTGTCTCAGTGCTTTATTCACTGTGCCCCTTCTGGGGCTGCTCAATGGATTCTAAATGCCCCACTATTCCTAACATTTGGAATTGCTAAACACTGGAATAACCTGCTCACAAATTTACTCAGTGAGATTGTTTTAGTCTGTTTCCCTCATGTCCTCCTAGTCTACACTTTACTAAGAATGTCCGGTCAATGACAGCAATATCTATCATTTGAATTGAATTGTTATTACTAATTAATTCTTGTGTATCTACTTTGCAGTTTCCAAAATATTTCTGATATTCCCCCCTCTTTGCTTTATTTAAAAAAAAAAAAAAATGACCACTAAGAGAATGGTGGAATCGTGTAGGCAATGAACAGAATGCAACAGAATGCCTGGCCAGAAAACCTAGGTAGCCACAGAGAACATCCAACAGTCCAAGTCTGTTTGTAACAAGTATTTACTAGTTAATGTGAAAGTTTAAAAAAAAACATGTGGTTTTGATTTTGTCTTTCACTCATCAGTGGCACCTAAAACATGGGAGTTTCTCCTATCTCGTGAAAATTGCCATAAAAACTGCATGTGATTATGGACCCTCATTTGAATCTGGGGGGGAGGGGTGTTTTTGTGTGAGAGAGAAGGAAAGAAAGAGAGAGTAGGAAGAGGAGGAGGAGAGGAAGATGACCACAGCACCATTTCCTATGTGATTGTCTTTGCTGTTTATATACAGTGCTCAGAATTGAACCCAGGGCCTTTATGTGCAAGATATGCATTCTTACTGCTGAGCCACCTTTCTGGTCTTGAGTCATGCTTCTCAACAAACCAACTGAAAACAGTGGGGAGGGAGTGCACTGGTGAAATAGCTCACCTGGATAGTGTATTGCTTCGCCATACATGTGACCTAGGTTTGAGTCTGACCCCCATGGCACTGAGGGAAGCTTTGGTGTCGTGGTCCTGGTGTCTGACTTTCTCTTAAAGTGAAAAAAAAAAAAAAAAAAAAAAGAGAAGCCAGACCTTCCACCTTCTGCCTTCCATACGATTTGTTTGGTCCATACTCCTAAAGGGATAAAGAATAGGGAAAATTCTAAGGGGAAGGCTGGGGAGTATAGAAGGCTCTGGTGGTGGGAGCTGTATGGAATTGTAACCCCCCATCCCACAATCTTGTCTATCATCATTAAATCACTAATAAAAAAATCTATGAGCCAAAATTCTCAGGCTTTAATTTTTTGTTCTTTTTTTAGTTTTATTTTAATTTGAGAGAGAGAGAGATCAGAGCACTGCGCAGTATTAGCTTATGGTGATGCTGGGGTGTGAACCTGGGACCTTGCAACCTCAGGCATGAATGTCCTTTGCATAATCATTATGCTGTCTCCCCAGCACCAGGCTCTAATTATGTTAAGCAATTTATGTTTGTTTTGCTAGGTGAGAAAATATTCTGTTCATGTAAGAAAATGTATTTTATTTATTTCTTTAATTATTGTCTTTATTGATTTATTGGATTAAGACAGCCAGAAATTGACAGGGAAAGAGGTGATAGGGAGAGAGAGACACCTGCGACACTGCTTCACCACTTGCAAAGCTTTCTCCCTGCAGTTGGGGGACTGGGGGCTCAAACCCAGGTCCTTGCATATTGTAACATGTACACTCAACCAGGTGTGCCACCATCCAGTCCCAGAAAATGTATTTTATAGAGATCTACATATATGTAAAATAACTTGAAATTATCTGAAAATAATTGTATAAGAACCTCGTGCTAACCGATTGCGCCACTGGAGCTCTTATCTGAAAATAATTGATAAAAGAGATTTTAAAAAGAGAGAGAGAAGGTTCAAGAAGAGAGCTCAGCTTGTTAGAGCACCACACTTACATGGCTGAGACCCCGGAGGTCACAATTCAGTCTCTGATACCATCCTACTCCACAGCTGAGAGGGCTCTGCGTTATCTTTCGCTCCCCTCACTCTTTTACTCTCTCTCAAAATGAGTAAGTAAGTCATTTATGAAAAGAGAGAGAAGGGCAAGAAGGGTGAGTAGGAGAGCAAAAGAGGGAAAGAAAGAAAAAGTGAATGTAATCTGTAGTTATTGACAATGGGATGATGAGAGTTTGACAGCTCCCTGTGATTTGAAGTGATGACAAATATTTACTATGTCTTTCAGATAGTCTGACTTCCCTGAGAAAAAGCAAAAGGGTGTTCAGCTTGGAACCAGTGAACGTGTGTAGACTCTGGGTAGTTCTGATCATCAAAAGCAGCTCCAGTGGCTGTCATTCAGTGTATGGCATCGTGAGTTGTAGGGCCTGAGATTGCTATGTGCAAATATGCCAAGAGAAAGGCAGTTGTAAGAGAGTTACATAGATAACTAGTGTGGTTTTACCGGACTTTAGTAAAACTAAGAAAAACCAGGTATTTTATATGTCTTTCCACAGCAGTTACCAGACTTATCGTATATGTAAACTTTTTTTGATAAAAATTAATGAAATAAATAACTGATTTTCAAGTCCAAAATCACACTAATGGAATATAGTTTTGTTCTGATTTGGTTTTGGGCAGGTGGTGACGCACCTGGTTAAGCACGCACATTACAGTGTGGAAGGACCCAGGTTCAAGTCTCTGTTCCCTACCTGTAGGGGGAAAGCTTCACGAGGGTAAAGCAGGGTTGCAAGTGTCTTTCTACCTCTCTATCTCCCCCTCCCCCTCTCAATTTTTCTGTCTCTATCCAATAATAAGTAAAAGGATTTTATAATTTAAATAATAATAAGTTTTAAAAAGCAAGAGAGGAACAGAATGTCTTATTATAATGAGCTCGTTACAGTATAAATGATCACATTAAAAAGTTGTAAACTGTTGGTCTGGGAGGTGGTGCAGTAGCTAGCACACTGGATGATCAACCATGGGGTCCTGAGTTTGATCCCTGGCAGCACATGTACCAGAGTGATGTCTGGTTCTTTCTCTTCTCCTATCTTTCACATGAATAAAAAAAAAAAAAGGAAAAAAAAGTTGTAAACTAGGGGTTGGGCAGTAGCACATGGGGTTAAGTACACATGGCACAAAGGGCAAGGATTGGAGTAAGGATCCCAGTTCAAGTCCCCAACTCCCCACCTGCAGGGGAGTCACTTCACAGTGAAGCAGGTCTACAGGTGTCTGTCTTTCTCTCCCTTCTCTGTCTCCCCCCTCCATTTCTCTCTCTCCTATCCAACAACAATGACATCAGTCACAACAATGATAAAGCAAAAGGGAAAAAAACAGCCTCCAGGAGCAAAGTTGTAAACTTACTCATAAAATTTCAACAATCCAAATAAACATTTTCAAGTAATATGTGTACTTTAATTTTTTTTTTGAAGCTAGGTCCTCACACCTGCATCATGTCACTTCCAGACTGCTTTTTCATTCAGATGGAGAGAGATACAGAGGGCAAAAGATAACACAGCACCAAAACATCTTCCAGTGTCAGGGTACCTCCCAGGCAGCGCTGGGATTCAAACCTCGCTTATGTGCATGTCGACAGGCACACATCCTGCTTGGTACCTCTGTTCAGTTGAAAACTGGTCCCAGTTCATCAGCAGAAAGTAATATATGTCAGATGAATATACTTTGTTATTCACCTGGAAATAAGTCAGAGTCCATTTATTTATTTAGACAGAGAATGAACCTCAGGGAGAGAGTGAAAGGTCCCATACTGAAGCTTCCTCCAACGTGTTGGGGGCTAGACTTGAACCTTTGTTTGCACATGGTGAAGCACTGCACTGTCCGAGTGAACTATTTTGCCAGTCCAGTCAGAGAGGTTTTATTTTCAAGAACACTGAGGTTTGTTTATAAGAAATGAAGAAAATCTCAGTAGCCTGGAATGTTGAAATATTTCATACGGCAAGAATCAGTGAAATGCTCATTTCCTTTTTAGGGGGATGAGGTAACTTTTTGCTGCTTTCACTTATGTTTTTAGATAGTTCTAGACTTTATTTTCTTTGTTTTAATTATTGTTGCTATGGCCATAATGATGATTTAGCCCTTCGAACATTGGTTGAGCAATAAATCTTTGGGCTAAGACTATTCCTATTCAGTAGCAGCATCTTTTACATTCTTTCCATTAATTCACTAGGGTTTCCTAAAATTGAAGTAAATACAGATGTCATATTCAGTATTTCTAAGAACTGGCAGCCAATATTTTCCTTAAATTGAAACATTCTGGTACATAGGGCCATAGCACTAAAGACTATGCTTTAATTTTTAATATATATATTTGCCTCCAGGGTTATCGTTGAGGCTTGGCGCCTGCACTATAAATCCACCGCTCCTGGAGACTATTTCCCCCCATTTTTGTTGCCATTGTTGCCCTTGTTGTTATTATTGATATTGCTGTTGTTGTTGTTAGATAGGACAGAGAGAAATCAGAGAGGAGGGGAAGACAGAGAGGGGGAGGGGAAGACAGAGAGGGGGAGGGAAAGACACCTGCAGATCTGCTTCACCACTTGTGAAGCGACCCCCCCCCAACCCACAGGTGGGGGTCTGGGGGCTCCAATCCGGATCCTTGTGCCGGTCATTGAGCTTCACGCCATGTGCTACCGCCAGGTACCTATATGTATATATATTTTAAGTCATATATATATAACCCTGATGGTAGCACTGTGAACAAGGTATTTATCAGACACTCGAGCAAGTTCAATACCCAGCATCTCATGTACCAGAATGATACTTTGGTTCTCTCTCCTACTCTCTCTAATTAACAAATGAATCTTTTGGGTACTAGGTGGCAGCACACTCAGGACAGCAGACATGTTGCAATGTGCAAAAACCTAGGTTCAAGCCCCTGGACACTACCTATAGGAGGAAAGATTCACAAGCAGTTAAGCAGTGCTGCAAGTGTCTTTGTTTCTGTCTCTGTCTCCTTCCTATTCTCTCCCAGTTCCCTCTCAATTTCTCTGTTTTATCCAATAAATAAAATAAATTTTAAAATAAATCTTTTCTAAAGAGATTACTAGGTGGGGATAGATAACATAATGGTTATGCAAAGAGACTCTATGCCTGAGGTTCCAAAGTTCCAGGTTCAATCCCCCATACCACCATAAGCCAGAGCTGATCAGTGGTCTGGTAAAAAATAAAGAGATTACTGCATATAAACATGAAAATACAAATATATTGAGCAAAATATTACCATTGACAAGACTTGTGAAATTGTTTTAAATTCTTTTGTTTTTCATAATTTTCTTTTGTCCTTATTACACAGTAAGCATGTGTTTCTTTCCTAGTCAGGAAAGAAAAATAAGACATCCAGGAGTCAGGCGGTAGCGCAGAGGGTTAAGCGAAGGTGGCGCAAAGCGCAATGACTCGCTGAAGGATCCGGGTTCGAGCCCCTGTCTCCCCACCTGCAGGGGAGTGGCTTCACAAGCAGTGAAGCAGGTCTGCAGGTGTCTCTCTTTCTCTCCATCTCTCTGTCTTCCCCTCCTCTCTCCATTTCTCTCTGTCCTATCCAAAAATGACGACATCAATAACAACAACAACAAAAATAATAAGACATCCTACAAATGTGGATAAAAATTGGAAGACTCGTGATTAAACCACTCAAATTTAGAATAGAGTAGAACAGGATGGAACAAGCTTTACAATTTATGTAGTACTCATTTGAGTTTCGAGGATTTTATTCCCCATCCCAATTTCCTTACGAAGAAGGGAACTAAAGGGAAGTTACAAAAATGAGAGTGGAAAACAACTCCAGCCAATAAAAGAGCTTTAAGTGGCCTCTGATTTGTGACAATGTTAAATTAAATGTAAACACTGTAATATTCTTATTTTTATCTACTGCACTGAATAAATACAAATGTATGACTTAGAGTGGTATTTGTGGGGGTTTTTTGGGGGGGAGCTTATCAGCTCTGTGTGTGTGTGTGTGTGTGTGTGTGTGTGTGTGTGTGTGTGTGCGCGCGCGCGTGCGCATGTGTGTGTGTTGCTATGGTCAAGGAAAAACGAGTGTTTGTGCTGGCTACAAAAGTTTTGGAGGGGCCAGGTGGTGGCTCGCTTAGTTAAGTGCACACATTACCTTGCATAAGGACCCAGGTTTATGCCCCTGGTCCCCCCATGCAGGGAGATAGCTTCATAAGTGGAGAAGCAGAGGTGCAGGTGTCTCTTTGTATCTTTCCCTATCTTCCCTTTCCCTCTCAATTTCTGTCTCTATCCAATAACAAGTAAACAAATTACTTTTTAAAGAAAGTTTTAGAATTTAAGAACAATGAACCCACCTTCTCTGACCCATCTTGGACAGAGCTAGAAGGAATTATGTTAAGTGAGCTAAGTCAGAAAGATAAAGATGAGTATGGGATGACCCCACTCATCAACAGAAGTTGAGAAAGAAGAACAGAATGGGAAACTAAAAGCAGGATTTGACTAAATCTAGAGTAGGGCACCAAAGTAACAACCCTGTGGTGAGGGGGAAGGTGAATATTCGGCTTGGGGGGGTGGGACACAGTCTTTTGGTGGTGGAAATGGTGTTTATGTACATTCCTATTAATTTGTAGTCATATAAATCACTAATTAATATGAGAGGGAAAAATGGATTGAATGTCTCAAATTTTTTAAAGCACAGACTGAGTCTTTAATTCATAGGCTGAGTCTTTGATATGTTGACTCTCTCAAAAGCCTAGACCAGGGAGAACAGAAGCAACCGGTGGCACAGCTATATACAAGATGTTGGGTATTATACAGAAAATCCTAACAAAGGGACTTTTCAAAGTTAACCCAATTAAATAATGTGATGATAACAATAACTATCTATTGTCTTCTTGAACCCTGAAGACAGCAGGAACCTCACATTTCCACTATAGAGCCTATATTTCCCCCAGTCCTGGAACCTTAGGGGTGGGGTGCACTTTCCTGCATGCTGCTCTCAATTCATATCAAATAATATTGCATCGCCAATCACAACTGAATTAACGCAACGAGTGCCACCTCAACATGCTTCACTTCAGACTGTGTCCAGAGACTTCAGGTGTGGAATGACAACCCCTCAGCTTCATCACTCGGGTGAGACCTTTCCTTTCATAGTATTCTCTAATTCCATTCCAGGTGGTTCACTTCCTAACAAAGTCCCAAAACCTAGATATAGACCAGGTCCCATGAGATAGAGTATATGTTCACACGTATCCATAAACTAGGACAAAATTGAAAGCAAAAGTACACAATAGTCTGCAGTGAGGACCCCCCCAACACTTCATCTGCACTATTCCAGCCTTTAGGTCCGTAACTGTTCAACAATTTGTTTGGCTTTGTATGTTAACTCTCTTTTCAGCCACCAGGTTCCAGATGCCAGCATGATGCCAACCAGACTTCCTTGGACAGAAGTCCCCACCAAGATGTCCTGGAGCTCTGCTTCCCCAGAGCCCCACTCTACTAGGGAAAGAGAGAGGCAGACTGGGAGTATGGACCGACCAATCAACGCCCATGTTCAGTGGGGAAGCAATTACAGAAGCCAGACCTTCCACCTTCTGCATCCCACAATGACCCTGGGTCCATGCTTCCAGAGGGATAAAGAATGGGAAAGCTATCAGGGGAGGGAATAGGATATGAAGATCTGGTGGTGGGAATTGTGTGGAGTTGTACCCCTCCTATCCTACGGTTTTTTTTAATGTCTCCTTTTTAAAATTAATTAATTAATTAATTAAAATAAAATAAAAAGTTTTAGAATAGAATGCCATTCCATATTGTTAAGATTTTGTTTGGCAAAATGCTTCCAGTGAACAAAATAGTACCTTAAGATGATCCCATATCTCCCCCTTGTGGCTTCCACAGTGTCAGATCAGGAAACAGCCCAACAAATCCAGGGAAAGGAAGCAATCTAGCAAAGGTGTGGACTGCCTATTTCGTGCAAATTAATCCTAGTACTTACTAATTACACCAGAATTAAACGATGCCTCTAAATCTCTCCATGCTTTATCCAGGTCATGCCAGCGTATATAAACATTTAGTTTATTTGGACCGAGCACAAATATAAATTATGAGGTTATAGAAATTCAGCCTCTCTCAAATAAGGATCTCCTGTGAGGAAAAGGGTCTTACTGCCTTCAGGAATTTTTACCTGAGATAAGTTAGTTAGCTTGTGGCAATCAGGAAAAAAATTCAGGAGATGTGAATAAAAGAGGCCTGGATTCTTGTGCCCAAGGTCCTTATGACCTTGAGCACACACCTAAACGGGGCCTCATTCATCCATAATCCTTTGGAGTAAGGGAGACAGAATAAAGTTTATGCAAAGAGACTCTAATGCCTGAGGCTCCCAAATCCCAGATTCATTCCCCAGAACCTCCATAAATCAGAGCTGAGCAGTGCTCTGGTTAAAAAAAAAAAAAAAAAAAAAAAAACCTGAACATTTAAACTCTGGTGCTGAAGTTACAAAAAGGAATAAGACCTCGCACCTCATGTTTCAATGTGTAAATTAGAAGTTTCTCATATTAATGACATTTGGGGGGGAGCACTTGTACAAAGATCTTCGTTTTTGGAAACTGTGTAAGGCTGTTTTCATCTCCCCACCTCCGGGGAGAAGCTTCGTGAGCTGTGAAGCAGGTCTGCCAGTGTCTATTTGTCCTTCTCCCTCTTTATTTCCTCCCCCTCTCAATTTTTCTCTGTCTCTATCCGACAAATAACTATTAAGAGGGGGGAGAAGCGAGTCCCTCCATGCAACCCTTCATAATTTCGGAAGCGTGCCACCAGCACCGACACGGAATCGCCAACAGTGGCACCTTCCCGGGGACAGCCGGCTCCGGGCTGGCGGCCGCCCCCGGGCAGGAGCTGGAAGGTGGCTCTCGGGCCGCTCCGCGCTCTGCCGCCCCGAGGGGGCGCTGGCAGCCGGCGGGGCACTTCCTCCGCGGCCGCGCGGGAGCCTGTTCCTCGGGCGGAATCCCCAGCCGCCCGCCCGGAAGCTGCCTGCGGCTGCGGGGAAGTACCAGCAGGGGGCGCCCCCCGACCCAGGCCGGAGGCGGGTGGTCCCTCCCAGCCCGCGAGCGCGGCGGCAAGGCCGTACGGCCTGGCCCCCAGCCTCCACGCGAGCTGGGCCGCTCCCGCCCTCCTGGCGGGCCCCGGGGGTGCGCGGCGCAGGCGCGGAGCGAGGCGGTGAGTGCAGCGGCGGAGCGCGGGCCGGGGCCGGGCCTGGCGGGCAGCGCTCGGAGCGCGCGGGCTGTGGGGAGAGGCCGGCCCGGCGGAGCGCCCGCGGGGCAGGACGAGGGGCCGAGGCGGCGCCGGCCGCCGAGACTCACCCGCGGGTCGGGCTGCGCTGCGCGTCCGCCCGGGAGCAGCGCCGGGCGGGCCGGGCGGCCTCGAGGGACGGTAAGTGAGGAGGGAGGGCGGCTGCGGGGACGAGGGCGCAGCCCGTAACGGAGAGGCCGGGAGCCCGCATGGCGTCGCAGCAGCTGGAAGCTGCTTCCTGGCGGCATGGGCCCCACTACACTCGCACACTGAGGCCCCTCCGCGCGGCCGCTCGCTGCCCTGTGACCCCCGGCGGCCAGGCCCGGGAGGCGGCGCTGGCCGAGGGCGCTGCGGGCCGGGGGCGGGGGCGGGGGGGGGCGGACAGGCCCGGCGGCCCCTCGGGGCTCGGGCTCCGCATGCGGCGCAGCCCCCAGGACCCCGTCCCCAGGCGGCCCGCATCCCCCGGGCTCCCCGAGTTCCGAGCCGCGGGCCCCGAGGCTTCTCGGTCCCTTCTGGCTGCGCATCCCGGGGCGCAGAAAACAGTTCTCTTCTTTGCCAAGAAAAAGATTTGTCCCGAAGCCAGCGCCGACACCAAGCCGCACCCAGGAGCGGGCTGCGGTTCCTACCCGCCCTCCCGCAACATTCTTGAGTGTTCAGATGCTTTTAGCATCTGGACAGTGTATAGTTTAAACAGCGGGAGTGCCAAGGTGCTTTAAGCTCTTTTATATTAAAAAGAAGAGAGTTTGTTGTAAACTTTCTTTTTTTTTAACATTGATTTTTATTTTTTTAACTTTATTTTATGTGATAGGACAGAGAGGAGAATAGACAGACAACCTTCGGACCTGTTTCATAAAGCTTCCTCCCTGCAGGTGGGGACCGGAGGCTTGAACCCGGGCCCTTGTGCATGGTGATACATGCACTTGACCAGGTGTACCACCACCCAGGCCCTCCGCTTTGTCTTTTTATTCCAATTAGGGAGAGAATATTGGTATTTCATGACAGGTGTTTCAAACATCCCGGTAAGTGCTAACTGCCCATTACGTGTAGTCAGCTCCTACATAGTTTTAATTGTTAGGGGGAATAAAAATAACACATGGAAAGATGCATATGAGTTGCTTTCTTCAAAAACAAGTTTCGTGTGACATGATCTTATTTGAAGTTTTTTTCCCATTGCCTGCAGTCACATGTACATAAGTTGTTTGTTTTGGTGGTGTTGTTGCTGTTGTTTAGATAGACACAGAGAATAAAGGAGACCCCAGCAGTGAAGTTTCTTTCAGTGCAATGGAGGCTGGGCTCAAACCTGGGTTGGGCACATGGCAAAGAGGGCACTATCCAAGTGAGCTATTTCACTAGCCCTCGTAGTTTCTAAGTGAGCAGCGAGGAGTAAATGACAGTTTACATGTACTGCCTGACCGCTGCAAGAAGAGAACTAGTGAGCAGGTTATTTGTGTGTGACTTACCTGAGTAGAAAGACGAACTTCCATGGGATTAGCTCTGCCCACAGAAAACACATAGAAACATTAGCTGAGATTAAAAAAAAATCACTGCTATTTTTTATATTAAATTAACATTTTGCTGTGGTGCTGAACCGTGTCATAAATGTTTGAGTGTTGTCTGGAGTGATGTAGCCAGTCCTTTCCTGATCAAAAGGACCCTATCCCTCTTCCCAAATTATTGGGTCCAAGTCAGCTTGCAACATTAAGTTGAATGCTTTGCTTCCTTTTACATTGTTACTGTTAGCGAGCATAAATCAAACCACCATCCACTGTAAGGAAGCAAAGATGTTTATTGACGAATTGCAATCCGGGCCGAGATGGTGACTGGTGTTAGTCTACCAAGCTCGGCCCCGAACAGGGCTCAAACAATACAATTTATAGGAATTCAGACTACACTCAGGGAGGGGGAGCACATCACCTTATCAATCTACATCCAATAACAGGCTATAGCAAACACAAGATCCAATCATTTCAAACTTTAGCAAAAGCATAATCCATTCAAAGCAAAGCGCGGGCTATTTTCAAATATAGTAAGATCACACAACCAATAGAATTCAACCAGGCAGGGTCGCCACATCCCCCTGCCATCTGCTATGACCACCCATCCGGTGGGCTGCATACCACAAAGTCAGTTCAAAGGTCCTGATAAGGCTTATCCCCAGGCAGGGTCCTTCGAACAATGGGTGGCCTTACTGATTAGGTCCTGTTTATTCAAGGGGGAAGGGGCAAGGAATTTTCCACCTCATACTACAAGCAACTCATACTAAAAGCACTTAACAAACAACTGCATAAAAAGGGAATTTCAAGGCTACTGCCTTTTACATTCCCCACTTGTCTTAGCCGAGAATCAAATCTTTGATTCATCTTCATCTTTTTTTCTTTTGGGTCAGTGGGATCAGCAACTGTCCTCTTCAAAGGAATGTGATGAATCTAGTGGCACTTTCTGGCAACCTTTGCAGCAGTTGGTGTACTCAGGATCACAATATAAGGTCTTTCTCACTGGGTGTGCCTTGTGGAGCAGGCAGCAGGTGACAGGGTCCTTCCCAAAGGCTTGTAGCACAGCATTCTAATTGTCCTGCAATATAGGCTGGATATCTGTAAGAACTTGGTAACAGTTGTGGGATAGATCAGAGACAAGAGCATCACAGATCATGACAGCAGCAGTCTGCCAAAAACCATTTCAAAGGGAGACAGTTTGTTTACAATGGGAAACAGTGTACTCTCAGAAGGGCCTGAGCCAGGAGCGATACCCATCCCCTGCCAGTTTCAAGGGTTAATTTAGTTAAAGTCTCCTTTAAGGTCTAATTTATCTCTCTACCTGCCCAGGGATATGGGACTCGTTAGCATAATGAAATTTCCAATTTGTTCCCATTTCTCTGGCCACTAACCGAGACATATCAGCAAGTACTTATACCCAAAAGTCTCTGATTTTACTTCTGTAAAATCTATTTAGTCTCTAGTCCTAATCTCTTGCCCATCTTATTTCTCCTTACTGTATCCAGGGTCCTTTGGAAGCAGGGAGCCTAGTAGAATCAATGTCAAGGCTGGCCCTGCTTGTTGTGTAGCTGCACAAGTGGCTTCATCTGCCCTCTAGTTTCTTTTCTGATGTCCGGAACAATGGGTCACGGCTGCTTCTTGCAGGGTCCATGCGGCCTCCAGTAGGTTCTTTGTGCTGGATCATCTTCCCGGTGGGGGTAAGGAATCTTCTCTCCCCACATGCTCCATGCACACACCATGTAGCAAAGGCATACCTCTTGGCAGTCATGCATTTGTAGGGAGCCTCAGGATCCGTCTCCAACATCAGGGTGGCAGGGTTCAGGCCGGTAGCAGCACTGAATTTCACTCATGGCTGGTCTAGGAACAGAACTTGGTAGCAGGTTAGGTGGGCATTGGACTTGCCCCAGTGATGGCTTGTCTGCTTTCCTTACCAGCTGTGCCACAGGTGCTATTGTCTTCAGGCATTTTGTCCATCCAGCAGCTACAGGGTCCAATATTTGACAAATAGGCAACGGGCCTGTGTCATGGCCCAAGTTTTTGGGTCAGCACTCCCCGGCTTATGCCTTTAAGTTCATCCACCAGCAGTCTAAATGGCTTGTTGATAAAACAGCCTTTCTTCCAGTGTCCTTTTTCTTTGCAGCAACATCACTGATCTTTCTCTTCCCTTAGCCCCAATTTTCTGACTTTCCTTTTCCCTCTGGGCACTGCCCCAACTTTCTCTTTCTTTCTTTCTTCCTTCCTTCCTTCCTTTCTTTCTTTCTTTCCAAAGTCTAATGTCAAAACATTTACCAACTTCTTAAAAACCCTCTGAGCAATCTCTCAGCTTTTCTTTAAAATCTTTCTGTCTTCTGTAACTTTTTCTAACACCTGGGGCAGATTTGAGCAACAAAAGGCCAAATTTAGTGTCATTCTATTTACCTTAGAGAAATTTGTGGGCCATTTTACTGCCTCTTGGAGACCCCCTAAGAGAACCTGGCAGTATGATTGAAGGGGTATCACTGCTGTACTTGTACATTTGTAACCAGTAAGACATACACAAAACCAGATTAAGAGCTTACCAAAACTGACAATCTAATGACCAGAATTTGCCTATACATCTCTATGTAATTTTAGAAGGTCTTTTTAACAAACAGATATACCAGTATAGTATATAAAGTCAATATCTAATGTGTTGACATAATAAAATGATCACCATTTTTTAGCATTATTTTAAACTGCTTGGGCAATTTAAGCACAATATCAAAACAGTTTTTGTTAAGATCTTTACTCATCACAAAGCTATCATGAATAAGTGTAGATATAAAACTCTTAATAGATTTTACCTCTTAGAACTCTAATATGGCAACTTAAAAGGCTAAAATAAACCTCATAACTTAAATATTCAAAATGATAATTTTGTTAAACCAGGATTTGCCAAAACAAATCTTCTATCAGACCAAAAATACCATTTGTCAAGAATAAATCTCTGACAGTGTCTTAAAACAAACCAGATAATTTTTAAAAGCAGAAAGATATAAAGAGGAAAACCAGAGCAAAAGCCTTAGGCTAGAAAATCATTAATATAACCACTGTGTTATTTTTCACTCACCTAAGCCAGTTCTACTTCTTTAGTTGAGAAGGTATTTTAAAACGTTTACATGTCAATAACCTTCCTGCCATTTTTCACACAAGAGATAGAGACACATCTTCAGCGTGTGATACCTAACTTGAGAGACTCTGTTTGAATTTTAAAGAGCATACATTTAAAAGTTTTTTTTTTAACCTCCTGTAGCAATTTCCATAACCAGGATCTCTAAACCAAATTCAGTTTAACTAAATTTTTCTTTAAACTTTAAACAAACTATAATTACTTAGAGAGTTAACACATACTAGTGACTTCTCAAAGCATTTTCAATGTCAGACAAATGCCAAATTTGCTGTGGACCAATATCTATAAAATAGATCATTTGCATATCAATTTGGAGAAGATGAATTGTCACATTAAATACTCAAGACTTTAAATCTTTAGCTGTCTTAGCAAATGAATTTTTACCCTTATATTACCACATAAGAACTGTATTGAGAACTCTTTTTTTAAAGAACTTTGATAAGAATGCAGCTTTAAAGTTACTTACACTTTTAACCTTAAGATTAACATTTTTAGGCCACTAAAACAAACCTAAAACACACATATAAACATGTAAGACATCTCATAGCCACCTTTTTATCATTTATATATCTGGGCTGATTGCTTAGGGGAAAAGAGCAGCTTTTAACCAGTACAGACACATCTTAGCAACATACCTGGTCAAACACAAATTTAGATCTGCACTCACACAATTTTTCAAGATGAAACATCTCACATTTATATACTAAGAATTTTCTTTTATCCAATAGCTCCTAGGACAACCTTAACTAGTCCTAAAAAAAACAAGGAGGAAGAAACAAATTCTTTCAGCTTCTCTCCACGAGGAGCCCAAGAGGACCAAGGGCAGTTTCAGACAGCTCCAGTCAGCTCTGGGGGGCATGGGTAAAGCCACACACATGCTAGCACTATCACCCATCTGCACCCATGGACCCGTCCCAGGTCACAGCCACACCGAGGCAGGGCGGGGTGTCGCCCCTGCACTAGAGCTGCTGCCTGGCCCGGCTCCAGGCCCCTGCTGTGACCAGCTAGCCTGACTCCTGTGAGGGCAGGGTGGCACCCTCAGGGTCCTGCCTGGACTAGCCTGAGGACATGATTCTGCTACTCAGGCTTAAAAGAGAGACAAAGACAAGGCAAAATTCAGCTGGCAACTTCAGGCCGGAACCAAATCTGGTCCCGTCGCTCTGAGATGATTTCTTAATGTTGACCAAAAAGACACAGGGACACAAAATAGCACAGAAACACATCTTACATTGAAGGTGAGCCTCTCTGAGGAACAAAAAGTCATGAGTTTATATTTATGCACTCCTACCCCCAAGCTATGAGTAACCAGGTCCAGTGGGGTAGATGCCACCTGGCCCATTCCTGCAAAGTGAAAGTAAGTGAACACGAAACACAGACTGACAAACAGACAAGACACACACAGACAGACAAGCGCGCTTAACAAATGTCCAGACAATACCTAACACCCCAGATTTCACGGGTTCTTTTTATACTTTTTCTTACAGCCAGCTGGCACACTGTTCTTTCATTCTCACACAGTTTTTCCCTATCAACCCAAAGGGTGTCCACTTGGGACCTTCTTCCCTTTTTAGGTTGCAAGAAGTTTTTATTAATGGAGACTCCAGTTTTTCTAAAATTTTTTTAACCTTTAACCTCCTGTGGTACCATAACACAAAATAAGGGAAGGAGACAAACAAAAAGACAAACCGCAAATGCTGCGAGACCAACAGGGCAGATTGTAAGTGGGGAAAAAGGAACTGACATCTGACAGATGTCAGGCACACAACAATGCTCGCCTGGCCGGGCCCCTCGCGGGACCTTAAGGGGTCTTAGCTTAGGGGTGACCGTATGATCCCCGGTCTAGGTCTCAACTACATTGAGAACCCCCACTTAGCTGAAACGACTCCACGGACACGCAGGTTAGAGCCCACTCAAGCCCCGTAGCTTTTCAGGCCGTGAGGCACATAACATTCACACACACGCAGCAGACCATGCATTCAGTCAAGATTGGGCAATTACCATTCCGGCCGCCGCTACTAAGGAATATTGCCAGTTAGGCCTTCGGGAATCACCAGAGAGTAGCTCTGGCCAGACCCCCTCAGCTGCACTATCAAGCTCAGCCTTTTCGCGAATTGCCAAAGGGTGAGAGAAAGAAAAAGGACAGACAGAGAGTGGCCACACAAGACAAATCGCGGTCAGGGCGCGAACTATCTCTCAAGTCCTATTACCACCCTGCCTACCCGGGGCTGTCGGATCCTCTTGCAGATCCCTAGGGTGTCGATCCTCTTTCAGATTCGTCACCAGTCTGACCCGCCCCAACGGCCTGGAAGTCGTCACTTCTCAGCACCGCGGTCTGGGATTTTTTCCGCGGCGTCCCGCAATCCACAGACCCTCAGGCCCCGCGGGGACGTGCACCAAAAATCAGGCCTGACCTACCAGTCCTCCGGAGGCACAACACTGAAAACGGTACCGCACAAAATGTAGGCCTAACTTACCGGCGCCGGGCAGGGCTTCCAAGGCCTCCGAGGGTCCGGACCCGGGATGGGGTGTCCTCAGGAATTCCCATCTGAGGGATCTCGCTGGGGCCTCCAAATGTTAGCGAGCATAAATCAAACCACCATCCACTGTAAGGAAGCAAAGATGTTTATTGACGAATTGCAATCCGGGCCGAGATGGTGACTGGTGTTAGTCTACCAAGCTCGGCCCCGAACAGGGCTCAAACAATACAATTTATAGGAATTCAGACTACACTCAGGGAGGGGGAGCACATCACCTTATCAATCTACATCCAATAACAGGCTATAGCAAACACAAGATCCAATCATTTCAAACTTTAGCAAAAGCATAATCCATTCAAAGCAAAGCGCGGGCTATTTTCAAATATAGTAAGATCACACAACCAATAGAATTCAACCAGGCAGGGTCGCCACATCCCCCTGCCATCTGCTATGACCACCCATCCGGTGGGCTGCATACCACAAAGTCAGTTCAAAGGTCCTGATAAGGCTTATCCCCAGGCAGGGTCCTTCGAACAATGGGTGGCCTTACTGATTAGGTCCTGTTTATTCAAGGGGGAAGGGGCAAGGAATTTTCCACCTCATACTACAAGCAACTCATACTAAAAGCACTTAACAAACAACTGCATAAAAAGGGAATTTCAAGGCTACTGCCTTTTACAGTTACTTCTTCAGATTTTTTTTTGAGGGGGGGCTGAGTGCACTTGGTATAGAGGGCTCAAGGAATGCTATTTGCTTTATTTATTTTTTGATGGATAGAGACAAATCAAGAGAGAAGGGTGAGATAGAGAGGGAGAGAGACACCGGCAGCCCCGCTTCACACTTGGGAGGCTTCCCCCCCGCAGGTGGGGACTGGGGGCATAAGGATCCCCGGTTCAAGCCTCCAGCTCCCCATCTGCAGGGGGGTTTCACAAGTGGTGAAGCAGGTCAGCAGGTGTCTATCTTTCCTCCTCTCTATCTTCCTGTCCTCTCTCGATTTCTCTCTGTCCTACCCAACAACAACAGCTATAACAACAACAATAACAACCACAACAAAGGCAACAAAATGGGAAAATTAGCCTCCAGGGGCAATGGATTTGTAGTGCTGTCACCAAGCCCCAGCGATAACCCTGGAGGCAAAAATAATAATAATAACAAGATATAACTAGAAGTAATCTTAAGAAAATGCTATAGATTTTGCATATCATAGGATTAAATAAAATGAAAGATGTCTGCAGCCTATGTGTATGGTATATGAATGGTATTCCATAAGTGATAGTGGTTACTCACCTGTTGTTAAATAATCTATAAAGTCTTAAACACTTTAGAGTGTGATTTGGGGTTTGCTTAATAACATTGTTTTTATTGGGGGCTAGGTGGTGGCATAACCAGTTGAATGCACACATTATTACCATGTGCAAGGTCCCAGGTTCAAGCCTCCGCTCCCTAACTGCAGGAAGGAAGCTTCGCAAAGGTGAAGGTCACATCCCCTCTCAGCTTCTCTGTCATATCAAATGTAAGAAAAATAAAATTCAAAAATATATTTAAAATCATCCTTATTATGACTAAATTAATCATTGCAAGCATATCCCTGTTTTGGTATAAAAACATAGTGATGGCTTTGAAAAGTAAATTCACTACCAAGAAATGTGACATTACTTTTACTCACATCATTATATACAGTTTTTATTACGTACTACAGTGTACTCAAAGGAACATCACACTTGAATTCTGTATAATTTCCAATTGGCTAAAGAGAAGATTCCACTGTATTCTCGAGCCTCAGAAGAAAAGCTGTTTTTGCTTGTATAACTGTGCCATGCTTTTCCTGCAGGTGCTTGGTGCTTTTTACCACCTGTGAAAACTTCCCTGTAATTCATTTTTCCTCACTTCAGTATTAAGAACTCTACCAAGTAAGTGGAATGTAGTAAAGTTGGTTTTATTCAATTCTTGGGAGTTTGATCATGTGATGGCTTTTGTATCTCTTCTCAGTAGGATGTTGAATTTACCTCATAAATAAATAAATAAAGAGTTTCTTGAAATTAAGTCCCCTCCCCCAAAACAAAACCTAGATCAATAACAGATTTCTGGCAGTATATTTTTAAGGGAATGTGTCCACCTTAGGAAACTGTTAGTTGGGGCTAAGTGGTAGCATGCCTAATTGAGTGCACAAGGTCCCGGGGTCAAGCCCCTGACCCCCACCTACAGGGGGAGTCTTCATGAGTGATGAAGCAGTGCTGCGGGTGTCTCTCTGTCTTCCTGTTCTCTCATAAAACTGCACAGCCTACTATAAGAAAGGCACCTGTGAAAGCCCTGATATGGTGGCACAGGCACCGTCTTATGCATTTATATGTGGGGAGAGAGAGAGACTCCATCACCAAAGCTTCCTTCAGAGTGGTGGGGCCAGGCTTGAATCTGGGTCACACAACAGGATAGTTCACTTGGACAGTGTTGACTCAACAGGCACAATTTCTTTTTCTTTCATTCATTTTAATTAATTTACCTTACCAGAGCACTGTTCAGCTCTGGTTTATTGTGGTACAGGGGATTGAACCTGGAACTTTAGAGCCTCAGGCATGAGAGTCTCTCTGCATGAGCATTGTACTCTCTACATCACCCAAACACTTTTTTTTTTAATCATAGAAACTTAGCAGCTAAGAATGGGGGGGGTCTCTCTCTCTCCCTTTCCCTCTCCCTCTCCCTCACCCTCTCCCTCTCCCTCTCATTAAATCTTTTAAAAAGAACAAAATCTAAGCAGTCTGGGAGGTGGCTAAGCATGTTATGATACAGGGTTTGCATGCATGAAGCCTTTGGTTCATCCCACTACATATGTTAGAGCAGTGGCCTGGCCTGTCTTCCCCCTCAGTAAATAAAATTAGTAATTAAAGCACAGGTCTTGGGCTGAGGAGATAGCATAATGGTTATGCAAATTATTTTCATGCCTGAGGCTGGTCCAAAAAGTAAATAAAATAGTTGGCAATAAAGCATAGGGTGTGTTGTAGCATCCACTTTTTTTTTTTTTTTTGGCCAGAGCACTGCTCAACTCTGGTTTATGGTTCTTCTTCTAGCATTTGCCCTTCTTCCGTAGCCAGTCAACAGCATTAGGTTGAGCCTGATGTAAAGTTTCGAGACCTCCTTTGAATCTGGAGAGGTGGCAGTCGTTGACTATGTGGGTCATAGTCTGTCTGTAGCCGCAGGGGCAGTTCGGGTCGTCTCTGGCTCCCCAGCGATGGAACATAGCGGCGCACCAGCCATGGCCTGTTCCATAGCGATTGAGGAGGGCCCAGTCATAACGTGCCAGGTCAAAGCCGGGTTGACGCTCGCAGGGGTCTGTGATGAGGTGTTTGTTCTTTACCTCAGCTGACTGCCAGCTCTGTTTCCAAGAGACTGGAACAGAGAAGTTCAGTGTAGGCATAGGGGACCAGATTGGGTGACGAGATGTCAAGCGTTGGACAGGGTGGGCGAAGATATCCGCGTATATTGGCAGGTCCGGTCGAGCGTAGACGTGGGAAATGAACTTAGATGATGCTGCATCCCTACGAATATCTGGCGGGGCGATGTTGCTAAGAACTGGCAGCCATGGGACCGGGGTGGAACGGATGGTTCCAGAAATTATCCTCATGGAGGAATATAGTTTGGAATCGACCAAATGGACATGGGGGCTACGGAACCATACTGGGGCACAGTATCCTGCAGTGGAATAGCATAATGCCAGAGATGATGATCGTAGTGTGGAAGTGCTCGCGCCCCATGAGGAGCTGGCCAGTCTTGCAATGATGTTATTCCTCGCGCCCACCTTTGCTGCAGTTTTTATGAGATGTTTGTGAAATGACAGAGTGCGATCGAGAGTAACGCCAAGATAGACTGGCTGGGCTTCATGTCGGATTCTCGTATCGCCAAGCTGCACATTAAGCTCCCGCGAGGCCGAGGCATGGTGTAGATGGAAAACAGATGATACCGTTTTTGCAGTGCTAGGGATTAGTCGCCATTTTTTACAGTAATCAGATATCAGAGACATGTCTTTCGTGAGTGTTTCCTCGAGGATGTCGAACTTGGATGCCTGAGTTGCACAGCAGATGTCATCGGCGTAGATGAACTTCCTTGAAGAAGTTTCTGGGAGGTCATTGATGTAAATATTAAATAGCGTAGGAGCCAGAACAGAGCCCTGGGGGAGGCCACTTGAGACAAGTCTCCATCTGCTAGACTTGTCACCCAGATGCACCCGGAATCTTCTGTTTTGGACACGAAACGATATAGTGTTGGCCACCCATGGAGGCAGGCATCTTGAGATCTTGACTAGGAGACCACAGTGCCAGACCGTGTCTTAGGCTGCTGTGAGATCAACAAAGACAGCACCTGTCTTTAAGTTCTTCTGGAATCCATTTTCAATGTAAGTTGAGAGGGCCAGGGCTTGTTCGCAGGTAGATCTTCCTGGGCGGAAACCAGCCTGGGCGGGTGATAGGAATTTCTCTGTAAGATGAGAAATACGTGACAGAAGCAGCCTCTCAAGGAGTTTGTAACACACGGAGAGGAGAGAAATTGGTCTATAGCTGGCGGCCAGTGTTGGTTTATGGTGATGCAGGGGATTGAACCTGGGACTTTGGAGCCTCAGGCATGAGGGGTCTCTTTGCATAACCATTATGCTATCTACTCCTGCCCCTCATCCACTTCTTAAAGTCACATTGAAAAAGATTTTTCTCACGTTCCTGCTAAAAAAGGTAATAGAAATTCTTTTCCTGCCTTTACACCTGGTTTGAAAAAATAAGTCCCAAGTAAATAGAGAAACATGGAATAGCAGTTGCTACGTGTGGCTCCTCTGATCAGCTCGTTAATGCAGCAACAACAGATCACCCACAATATAAACAGAGGCATTAACAGTTCTTTATGAAATAGATTTTCACGTGGCAAACATAGTTCTTAGACTTATTTATTAATTTTTATTTTTAACGCTTTTTTAAATTAGTGATTTAATATTGTTTTACAAAATTACGAGATAACAGAAGTACAATTCCACACCATTCTCACCACCAGAGTTCTGGGTTCCTATTCCATTCACTGGAAATTGCAGTGGTTCTCCCAAGGTCACAGATATGGGTTAACTATTATTTCTATAACTGTCTGTCTATCTTATCTATATATATGCCCTTTTTTTTTCCTATGGCCCTGCCTTCTCTCCCTAAATCACAGGTGTGACTGCCTAGTACTACTTCCATGTCTTTCCTTTTTTTTTTTTTTTAATTTTTTATATTTATTTATTTTCCCTTTTGTTGCCCTTGTTTTTTATTGTTGCTGTAGTTATGATTGTTATTGATGTCATTGTTGTTGGATAGGACAGAGAGAAATGGAGAGAGGAGGGAAGACAGAGAGGGGGAGAGAAAGACAGACACCTGCAGACCTGCTTCACCACCTGTGAAGGGACTCCCCTGCAGGTGGGGAACCGGGGGCTCGAACCGGGATCCTTATTCGAGTCCTTGTGCTTTGCGTCACGTGCGCCTAACCCGCTGCGCCACCACCCGGCCCCATGTCTTTCCTTTTTTTCCTCTTCTCTCTCCCATAGAATTGGAGTTCAGAGCCCTCTGGCCATCTTCCCCTAACATTTCTCCCCCGAGTATGAACCAAAATTCTTCCGCGTGCGTGCGTGCATGTATTGTCACCAGAGTTATCTCTGGGGCTTAGTTCCTGCACAATGACTCCACCACTCCTGCTAGCCTTTTTTTTTTCCTTTTGTCTTTTTCTTACAGAGACAGAAATGGAGGGAGGGAGGGAGGGAGAGAGAGAGAGAGAGAGAGAGAGAGACCGACCTGCAGCACTGCTCTACTGCTCATAAGGTGGGGACCAAAGCCTTGAACCTTGATCCTCCTGCCCATATCCAGTGCACCACCACCTGCCCCCTTACATTTACTTATTATTGTCAATAAATTCACTGGTTAGAATAAATCTTTATAATAATATTAGCAATTGTTTGAAGCATATTTTTAAATTTTTTCACATTTAGATTGAAAAGATATGAATGAATATCCTAAAAAAAGAAAAAGGAAGACTTTACACCCTTCTCGTTATTCAGGTGAGTATATAACTTTTTTTTTTTTTTTTTGCCTTTAGGGCTATCGCTGGAGATAGACAGATCCATTGCTCCTGGCAGCCACTTTTTCCATTTTTGTTGTTGGATAGGACAGAGAGAAATTGCTAGAGAGGGGGAGGGAAAGACACCTGCAGACCTGCTCCACCACTTGTGAAGTGACTCCCCTGCAGGTGGAGAGTGGGGGCTCAAACTGGGATCCTTGTGCCGGTCTTTGTTCTTCGCACTATGTATGCTTAACCCATACAACTGTATTCCCATCTATTTCCGCAAAAAATGATTAAATAAGAAGTCAGTACAGAGGGAGTAGGCAGTGAGTGACACTTGGTTGAGTGCACAGGTTACTTGGGGACTCAGGTTTAAGCCCCTGGTCCTCACCTGTAGGGGGAACTGCTTCACAGGTGGTGAAGCAGTGCTGCAGGTGTCTCTCTCCCTATTTATAGAGAAACCTATAAATAAATTGCCGTCAAGGGCCTTGGTGGTGGCACACCTTGTTACAGTGCACATGTTACAGTGCACAAGGACCCAGGTTCAAACCCCCAGTTCCTATTGTAGGGGGAAAACTTTGCAAGTGATGAAGCAGGTCTGCAGGGGTCTCTCCTTCTCTCTCCCTTTCTGTCTCCTCCTACCTTACTGGTTTCTTGCTGTCTCTGGCCAATAAGTAAAAATAATTTTAAAAATCTGAAAAAAATATATCACTTATCATGGGTGAGGCACACATCAGAACTTTGCAGATGTTGTTTTAGTCTCATAAATGTGTGGTCTATAGATATTTGAACCTAGTTAACCAGGGTTATATGCTTATGCAGCATAACTGAGATTGCTTATTACATACTGAATTTTGCAGAATTCAGACTGTAAGGCTAATATCTCCTTTGTGCTTCAAAATACATTTGTCTGGCTGAAGAGGTAGCCAAAAAGACTTTAATTCCTAAGCCACCAAAGATTCCAGGTTCAATCCCCCACATCACCAGAAATCAGAGCCTGAGTAGTTCTCTGGTTTAAAGGAAAAGGGGAAAAGGAAGGAAAAAAAAATCCTTGTTCAAAATACAGTTGTCCCTGGAGCAATATGGCTTGAATAATATGCATTTTTTTTTCTTCCAGTGGATAAATTTGGTTCTGTAGGGTTTGTATTGCTACCAACCACAGATGAGGAACCAGCAGTAACAGAGGGCTTACTATAAACCACTTGAACTTCTTTGGATTTTCATATCTACTGAAAGTCCTGAAACCAGCCTCAACAGATACCAGGGAACAACAATACATAAATATAACAACTATAATTAAGTTCTAGTCAGAAGTTACACTGATTGTTGTCTTTGGGTCAGTATCCCAACATTTGTGTTGTGCAAGTGTTAACTATATCATATTTAAAATTACATGATTTGCAGTTCTTTCAGAATTCAGTGTCAATATCGGGTCTGAAATCTGAAAGCTTTGAGAATTGAGGGGTAATTCTAAAAATGTGATGGTGGTTTATATTATAGAGGGATGGCTACCATTAAATGCATATATGTTAACTGTCCTTGAAACACTTTCACTCTCATTTTACTTACAGATTCCTCTGGAATAAGCAGAATTGCTGATGGATTCAATGGAATTTTTTCTGATCATTGTTACAGTGTCTGTTCAATGAGACAACCAGACTTAAAATGCTTTGACAACAAAGGTACATCTAATTTTCCTTTAAGTTGCTTTTCAGCTTTTCCATTTTTCCCTTATTTTTAAATGTGAGTGAGCGTACAGATTTTTAAATGGGCAAGTGTTTGAATTTGTTATACTGTTATACTTTTGAAAGAGAGCAAGTATATTGTTATTTTGCCTAGCACATGCATGATCTCGCTGTGAGTCATTCCTCCATTAAATAGACACAGAGAAAAGAAGAGATACCTTTATTATACTTGAGCTTCCTCTGGTGCCTGGTTTCACCCATGTGGTGCTGTCTTGAACCCAGGCTTGAACATGCCATATCCAGTGATCTAACTATTCAACCTCAAATTTTAATTTTAACACTATTTCAGAAATATAAAAAGTGCTTTCTCCTCAATGCATTTTAGATGCTAGTAATTAATGGCTAGGAAGAAATTAATAGAAAATAGGAGCATTTATGGTGGAAGAAGTAGTGTTACATACAATTCTACTCGTGTATACTTTCCAGTATACGGGACTACTAGAAAGAAAGAACAGGGTGAAAGATTTGACCCATCTCAGTCTTGCATCTTTTGTTGACTCTTTTCTAGGCTGTTGGGTAAATGATAACAGTTTACACTTGTTATCTTCTTTCTTGCAACCACAAAAATTCCCAATTCCCTTGAACTTGTATTATAGGCACAGAAGCATCAATTTAAAAAAAATAATAATAATACAGAGTCAAGGAGGGGGATATAGCATAAAGGTTATGCTAACAGATTTTCATGCCTAAGGCTCCAAGGCCCCAGGTTCAATCCTGAGTGCCACCATAAGCCAGCACTGAGCAGCACTCTGGTGTCTCTTGTCTTATTAAAATTAATTAAACATTGTGGCCTGGTGGTGGTGCAGCTGGCAGAGCACACATTTTACTCTACACAAGGAGCCCAGTTCAAGTCCAGGTCTCCACCTACAGTAAGAAAGTCTCACCGGTGGTGAAGCAGTGCTGCGAGTGTTTCTTTCCCTGTCTTGTTTCCTCTTCCCTTACAATTTCTCTCATCTCTTTCCAAAGCAAATCAAAGAAAATAATTTTTTTTCAATAGTAATAAATCATGTTAACATTATGTACCTTCGATTATGATGTGATAATATTAACACTTACCATTTGTGATCTACCTCCTAGTTAGCCCATAGCCCTAAGTCTAATTATGAAAAAGGAAAAAAAAAAAAGATGAAAAAGGCCTTCTGTAAAAATGTCTAACCAGTTCTTCTTAAGGCTGCCATAGTCATAAAAAACAAGGAATGTCTGAGAAACTCACATTTAACTGCAGCTTAGAGAGACGTGACAGCTAAAGGCACTGTGGGAAGTGGGATGCGATCCTGGAGCACTTCCTGCTTGGGGCTGAACATCTGTGAGGACCTGGAGTTGATTCCATATACCACAGGCTCAACAAAGACAGAACAAGTGAAACTGCATGGAGGGTAGCTTTGGTTTCTATCCCTCTTGCTCATAAAATGGAAAAATGGGTTCTAAGTGGTGGCTCATGTGACATAACACACACATCACCATGTATTAAGAACCTGGGCTTGAGGGTTCAGGTCCTAGAACGTGACGGCAGAGGACCTAGTGGGGGATCGTATTATTATATGGAAAACTGGGAAATACTTACTGTCGACTGTAAAACATTAACCCCCCATTAACAAATCAAAAAAAAAAAAACTGGGTTCAAGCCCTCAGTCCCCATTTGCAGGGGAGAAGCTTCACAAGTGCTAGAGCTGTGCTACAGGAGTTTCTCTTTCCATTTCTCTCTCTCTCTATCTCTTTCTCTCTCTCTGAAAGTAAATATATAAGTAAAAGTAATAAATGACCATCAGGAGTAGAGTGGTGCAGGCACCAGGCCAGCCCCACTGATAACCCTGCTGTCAGAAAGGAAAGGGCCGAGGAGTCAGCTCAGTATGTGAGTGCATGCCTTATGTGCACAGTGCTCAGGCCTGATCCCTGGAAGTGCATTAAAAACATATTTTGCTTTTGTTTTATATTGGTTAATGTTTTAATTTTAAAAACCATTCACCAAACTTTTTTTTTAACAGATGATGATTCTGATACAGAGACATCGAGTGACTTGCCAAAATTTACAGATGGAATCAAGGCCAGAAGCAGAAATCAGAACTACCTGGTTCCCAGTCCTGTACTTAGAATTCTAGACCACACTGCTTTTTCTACAGGTTAGGGAAACCAATTTATAAAATTTGCATATTTTGTTTAGATCAATGAGAAAATAATGCATAGGAGAAGTTTCTTTTTACCTGTTACTTGTATAATAGATCTAGTTTAGTAATAGCACTACCATGTTTATTTGACTTTTCAGAAAAGTCTACAGATATTGAAATTTGTGATGAGGAGTGTGACTCACCTGAGTCCATCAGCCAACAGATTCAAGAGGAAAATCCTATAGAAGTTCACGCTGCCGAGGATGTTCCCATTGCTGCAGAAGTGCATGCGATTTCTGAGGATTATGACATAGAGGCAGAAAACAACTCCTCTGAAAGTCTCCAAGACCAGACTGATGAAGAGCCACCAGCTAAACTTTGCAAAATTCTTGACAAGAACCAAGCTTTAAATGTGACTGCCCAGCAGAAATGGCCTTTACTGAGAGCGAATAGCAGTGGCCTGTATAAATGTGAGCTTTGCGAGTTCAACAGCAAGTATTTCTCTGACTTAAAGCAGCATATGATCCTGAAGCATAAGCGCACCGATTCCAACGTGTGTCGAGTATGCAAGGAAAGTTTCTCCACAAACATGCTTCTGATCGAACATGCCAAGTTGCACGAGGAAGATCCCTACATTTGTAAATACTGTGACTACAAGACGGTAATTTTTGAGAACCTCAGCCAACACATTGCGGATACCCACTTTAGTGATCACCTCTATTGGTGTGAACAGTGCGACGTACAGTTCTCCTCAAGCAGTGAACTTTACCTACACTTCCAGGAACATAGCTGTGATGAGCAGTACTTGTGTCAGTTCTGTGAACATGAAACAAATGATCCAGAAGACTTGCATAGCCACGTGGTCAATGAGCATGCGTGTAAATTAATAGAGTTAAGTGACAAGTATAACAATGGACAACATGGGCAATACAGTCTCTTAAGCAAAATTACCTTTGACAAATGTAAAAACTTCTTTGTATGTCAAGTATGTGGTTTTCGGAGTAGACTTCATACCAATGTTAACAGGCACGTTGCTATTGAACATACTAAAATTTTCCCTCATGTTTGTGATGACTGTGGAAAAGGCTTCTCAAGTATGCTAGAATATTGCAAGCACTTAAATTCACATCTATCTGAAGGAATTTATTTATGTCAGTACTGTGAATATTCAACAGGCCAAATTGAAGATCTTAAAATTCATCTAGATTTCAAGCATTCAGCTGACTTGCCTCACAAATGCAGTGACTGTCTGATGAGATTTGGAAATGAAAGGGAATTAATAAGTCACCTGCCTGTCCATGAGACAACTTGATTGATCTCTAAACCTATTTTAACAGAATATTAATGTAAAACAATAAATTCAACTTTTTTGAGATGGTAAAATGGAAAACCCTTAAACTTTTTAAATGCAGTCTGTAAGATATATTCAGTTGTCCTGTTTTCTTTGGCATTGTTGCATTTTCCAGTGTATAGTTGTTCCCTGAGTGTGGTATTTTCAGTGCATGTTAGTTCATAGTTTTTACCACTCTTGGTTACTATCATCCTGTTTCTTGCACGTGCTGTGATGTCATGAATTGATAGAAACAAATACTAAAGCAACTAGACTACAATTTTCCTTCCACACGTGCTGTTAAGACAAGCTCAGCTATTCACATATGAAGTCATTGAAGTATTTCACTACCACAACTAGAATATAACATAACATACAAGTAAGTACACTGACATGCCCATTAATAGCAGGCGTTCCTTTTGCATTCCCCATCAGGAGTCACCCCAGCACAGTCAGTGAGTATTCCGCCTGTGTCATTCTTCTAACAAGAGGAGGCCACTAGGAAGGAAAGATCTAGTGTTCTTGTTTGTAAGGTTTTTTTTTTTTTTCCCTCACTTTATTTTAGCCTCTACTTGTATGCTGAGTAAATAATTTCAGATAGTAATAAAGAAGAACAGGTAAAGGGGTGGTGACTGACAATTTTTAAAAAGTGGTATTTTATTCATAATCTGTTAGTTCATTTTCAGTTCTGCACTTGTCAAGTCACACCCAAGCTTCTGATAGTGAATCATTTACTGACAGAAAGTTCACTGAAGTGTTAATCTAGAATTAGGAAAATCTGGAAAAATTAGGGATTCCTGACATAAAAAGGTATATTTTCCTTTTGATAGTGACAAATTAGTCATAGCTTCTCTAATAGTTTTCTTTTTCTTGGTCTTAACAGTTGTAGAGGCTAAAGTTCAAGATCAAAATGTTGGGGCAGGATGTGAGGGTGATCTGGCTGTGACATCTGTCACCCTATTGATCGCCAGGGTTGATTCGGCTGATCTGGCTGGCTAGGCGGGTGTCACCTTCCTCCCTCACCTCTCCATGTTTGTCCCTCCCGAAGCTGCGCGCTTGGTCGAAGAGGATGCCTTCCCTGAATAGAGATGGACCAGCCTTTGGTCGAAGGTATACGAGTAGCTGCACTCCCCTGCTCCAAACAAAATGTTGGGGCAAATTGCCCCTTCTGAAAACTGTGAAGAATGTATGTGTTTCAGTTTCCTGACTCATAACTGGGTGGTCATCTTCATATTCAAATGACGCTATTTCTATGTACTACTTCCTCCCTACCTCCCCCTTTTTTTTATAAGGACACCATACTAAGTTAGGGTTCATCCTAATAACATTGTTTTAACTTAGTAAGGAACCTATTTTCAAATAAGATCATATTCTAAAGGGGCCTGGACATCATCAACATTTGAAATGGGAAAGAGGCACACCAATCACAATTCCAAAGCAGTTTCTCAAATAGCATGAAGTTGAAAAAGTGAAACTGAGCTGTTTTCCAAATTCAAGAGTTATGAAAATTTTGTCTAAATATGGTAGAAACTTTTGAAAGCATGTTTTACATTAGTATCTACATTTCATATATGCATACCTACATTATTAGAAATTATTAGTCCATCTGATTATAACATTCTACTTCAGGCAATCCTGATACAACTTTTTTTAGACATTATTTTTTCTGTCAGCAATTTGAGTTTCAGCATAGTGATATAATATCATAATTAGCCGATGACATAATTTTAAATTGGAAAAGAAACTGATTTCTATATTTTTGCCAGTGTTCAGCTCTGGTGTGTGGTGGTGCAGGTGATTGAACCTGGGACCTCAGAACCTCAGGCATGAAAGTCTGTTTGCATAACCATTTTCCTATCTCCCCCATCCAGAAGAGAACCTTAAAAACAGCAAGTCTAAGCCTTTTAGTTTTCTGAATTTCATGTACAAATAGAAACCTAGGTTATTATTAGGCCAAGGTCACAAGAAGTTGTAGCAGACAGAAGTGGAATCTAAGTTATTTGGCTTCCAGTGTAGTGATGTTTCCATTACACCATGTCACATAAGAAAAAAGCTCTGTCCTTGGAGTGTTTTTTTCACAACTATTTCATCAGACCTTGCAGTACTCTTGCTGAGTCTTATTCAGCTCTAAGATGTTGGGTTTTTAGGGGGAAAAAATCTTTTAAGTAATGACTTGAGGTTTTTTTTCCCCCCTATTTTACTACTCTACTTTCGATCAAGTGTTAAGAAATCAAGTTCGAAACTATAAGTGAAATTACTCAAGAGATTATTATATGTTAATACCATATAATGTTGCTTTTGAAGCCACATTCCACTGACAGGTTGGTCCAATAAAAGTCTGCCTTGATTTAGCTTTAAATAAGTCTGAACCTCAGTGAGGTACATGCTGAGGTAACTAGTATCGATTTCTCTGAGTATATGTTATCACATACTAACATTTTTTTTTAAATATTCCCTTTTGTTGCCCTTGTTTTATTGTTGTAGTTGTTGTTATTGATGTCGTCGTTGTTGGATAGAACAGAGAGAAATGGAGAGAGGAGGGGAAGACAGAGAGGAGGAGAGAAAGACACCTGAAGACCTGCTTCACCACCTGTGAAGTGACTCCCCTGCAAGTGGGGAGCCAGTGGCTGGAACCGGGATCCTTAAGCCGGTCCTCGTGCTTTGCCCTGCTGCGCTACCGTCCAGCTCCCTACAAATTTATATATATATATATAGGCTCTATAGCCTACTATTAGGTCATTTTTCTGAATCATTTTTTTTTTCCCATGAGGTTATCAGTATGCTAAGTGTATTAATCTAATTCAATTACTAATTAATCTCTGGCTCTTTATCATTAATCTTTTTTTTTTTTTGCTTAGTACTTTTTGCAGTTTGATATATTTCTAAAACACTATGATTAATTATATTGTTATTTTTATTTTACCATAGCACTGCTCAGCTCTGCCTTACAGTGGTGCTGAGGATTGAATCTAGGATCTTAAAGCCTCAGGCATGAAAATGTTTTCACATAATCATTATGCTATCTCCTCAGCCCTTATGATTGATTTTTTTAATGTAATTTTACTGCCTAAAGAGTATATAAATTTGAAAAAGATAAAACAAATGAAATAGCTACAGTCCTCCTGGGAAGGAGATTGGCTTTCAAAAACATCAGTATAGATTGCCAAGCATATAACTCTCCACAACCTCCTTATCAAGTTTATTTTCTTTAGGAAAGAGAACAGTATCTGGTACATGCCATGCCAGGGATCAAAATCAGAACCTCGGTCCCAACATTTCATCCACTATGTTGCATCCAGGGTCACCCTCTCTTTAGCAATCTGAATGCCATACTGATAACTACCTAAACCTTGAATAAATCATATTTGTGGAAAACAATTTCTCTTTATCCAAAAAATACCAAGTATATGTATATATATGTTTGTTTATTTTTTCCCTCACATTGCGAAGTGGGAATATTGCCTTTTCCTCACACTTTAAAAGGGATGGTTAATTATACATTATTTTTTAAAAGGACAATTTTATCACAACCTTTAAAAGTTTGGTGTTGACAAGATGGTTGAATGCAGACGTTACTATATTCAAGGACCCAGGTTCTAGCCCATGGTCTCCACTTGTAGGAGGAACTTCAGTATTGCAGAGTGAAGACTCCAATTATTTCTTCTTCTGTGGCACCAGGACCTTATATGTTCACTATTCCACCACCTACCACTTTCAGGTAAACTTTTTTTTTTCATTCTTTTCACTCCAGATCATTAGATTGAAAGAATAAGAGGAGAGAGAGAGAGACCACAGTACCACTCCACCATTTGTGAACCTTACCCTTAATGTTATGCTTTTATGTGGTGTTAGGACTTGAACCCAGGGCCTTACAGATGGTAAGGTCTACACTTTACCAAATTATCTATTATGCATTTAAATATGTATCCATATATATTTTTTAATTTCTTTATTGGGAAATTAATGTCTTACATTCAACAGTAAATACAGTAGTTTGTACATGCATTGTCGTATGCTTTACATTGGTTTGTTCTAGCCCTCCCCCGCCAAGAGAATTGGATCAGTCCTGTTATTTTCGCGGGCCCACTTGGCCCCGCCCCAAGGAACCCCGAGAGAGGATTCCTGAGTCCGAGAGTTCCTGAGTTCGAGAGGAAGAGAGAGAGGGCCAGGGGGTGCCCCAGTAAGAGAGTTCCAGAGTGACAGAGTTCCTGGGTTCCGGAGTTCGAGAGTGCCAGAGTTTCAGAGGGTTCCCCAGTACGAGAGTTCGAGAGTTCCTGAGTTCGAGAGTAAGGGAGAGGGTTCCTGAGTTTGAGAGAAAAAAGAGAGAGTGCTTGCGCCGCCGCAAAGAGACAGCAGAGTTCTGTTTGGTGATTAGTTTGTCTTAGTTTATGAATCGTTGTTCCTGAATAAAGAAATACAGCTGCCCTGCCCAGCCATTGTCTCCGCGTCTCTGTTACCCGCCCGTGAAGCAAGCCAGCCCGGCCAGAGCGTCCGAAATTTTAACAACAATGCATAACATTTAATATGTATTCATATTTTATTATAGTCTGTTGTTTTCTCCGGGCTGGCTTCATGGGCAGGAGACATAGACCAGAAACTCATGGCTGAGCTGAGAACACAGTTTAATCTTTATTCACGAGCAAGCAAGCAGTCCAACAACCTAATCACTACACAATGTGCTCCTCCATCTCTCCTGGCCACTGCATCTGGAACCCAGGAAGTATATAGGATATGGGGTGGGGAGAAGGAAGAAGCGGGGGGAAACTAGCAAGGACTAAACCAAAATCTCCCGGAGGCAGGGGGAGTGAGACCAAACCAATGTAACAGAATGATCATGTAAATAGACAACAACGTCAAGCAATGTAACAGAAGGGTTCCCAGAAGCAGAACTAGAAACATACTAATAGTCAACAACCCAAACCTTTGGTTTTTTTGCCAAGGCTTGCTGAGTCAAAAAACTTCACATTGGGCTGAGGGTAGACAGCATAATGGTTATGCAAACAGACTCTCATGCCTGAGGCTCCAAAGTCCCAGGTTCAATCCCCCACACCACCATAAGCCAGAGCTGAACAGTGCTCTGGTAAGAAAAAAAAAAAAAAAACCCTTCACATTATAAATTCTGAATCTGTCTGCAAAATTGTCACTAACAATATGGTGGTCTTTTTTTTTTTTTTTTTTTTTTAAGATAGAGAAGGAGAAAACCAAAGCTTTCTTTAGTGAATGGGAGCTGGGCTCAAATCTGGATTGTACACGTGGCAAAGCAGCGCACTATCCAAGTAAGCTATCTTTGCCAGTCCTATGGTGGTCAGTGTTAGGTGTCAACTTGAGTAAAGTGTGATACCCAATTTTTCAAACACAAATCTAGTAGAAAGTAGATTGATAGTAAAAAGTAGATTGCCAGGGTTGTTCTTGTGACATTTATAATTGGTTGATGTTGTACAAAGGCAGCTACAATGGTTAACTCTGGTGGGTTTGATCTAATCTAATACATTTAAAGACTTGAAAGCAGAACTAAGATTTTCCTAAGAAAGAATTCCAGGGGCCTTGATGGTGGTGCACCCGGCTAAGTGCACATAGGTTAGAGACCCTGTCTCCACATGCAGGGAAGATGCTTCTCAAGCAGTGAAGCAGGTCTACAGGTGTCTTTCTCCATCTCCTCCTTTCTCAATTTCTCTGTCCTATCTAATTAAAAAGAAAAAAAAATGGGGGAAAATGGCCTCCAGGAGCAGTGGAATGGTTGTGCTGGCACTGAGCCCCTGCGATAGGCCTGGAGACAGGAAAAAGGGACAGGTGGGGAGGAAGGAAGGAATGGAGGGAGGGAAAAAAAGAGGAAGAAAAAAGAAGGAAAGAAAGGATTCTTCAGTAGACTATAGTCTCAGCTCCTGCCCAGGAATTTCCATTCTACTTTTACCAGTAGATGGCCCCTATTTATTTTGCATTTTCCTAATAGTCTTTAAAAATCACACAAACCATTTCCTTGCAATAACTTTCTTACCCTCTGAACCCTGCCTAGCACACATTGGACTAGCTAGTAAACTGTGAAACAATCCTTGGTCTTTGCATCTTAATGTGAAGGTGTTTTTGTTTTTGTTTTTGTTTTTTACCAAAGCACTGTTCAATTCTGATTTAAGGTGGTTCCTGCTTTGGTGCTTCAGGCATGAAAGTCTTTTTCTTTTACTTTCCCTTTTGTTGCCCTTGTTTTTTTATTGTTGTTGTAGTTATTGTTGTTATTGCTGTCGTTGTTGTTGGATAGGACAGAGAGAAATGGAGAGAGGAGGGGAAGACAGAGAGGAGGAGAGAAAGATAGACACCTGCAGACCTGCTTCACCGCCTGTGAAGCGACTCCCCTGCAGATGGGGAGCCGGGGCCTGGAACCAGGATCCATATGCCCGTCCTTGTGCTTTGTGCCACCTGCACTTAACCTGCTGTGCTACCACCAGACTCCCAAAAGTCTTTTTCTATAACCCTATGCTATCTTCAAGAGCTTCTCCTCCCCCACCCCAACTGTGGCTTTTTTGTTTGTGGAATGGAAAGGGTGGGGAGAGGCATAAAACACTATGAAGTCAGATTATTTCACTTTAATTAGAAACTAAACACAGTACAACCAAGCTTTAGCATATTACTACTAATTTTAAAAAATACCTTTTTTAATGGAACTTTTCTAATTTGAGCTAATGGATCAGCTTTAATAAACTGAGTAGAAGAATAAAATCCAAACTTCTGATCGTGGTCTATATGATTCTAAACCTGCTTATCTCTCTAAATTTCTTTCCTCACTTCCTCCTAAATTCTAGTCATACTGGCATTCTTTCTTTGCATTGACCTCCTTCCTTTAAAGCTTTGGACTTCCTGTTTCAATTACTTAGGACATTGCTTCTCTAGGTATTCTAAGGATTCACCTTCTGAGGAAAAAAGAAAATATCACCAGAAAGGACCATACTGTGTGGTTTAGTCTTTCTCATTTTCCTTCTGATAGTCAATCCCATTGTCATTTCTTTTTTCCGTTAGAGTAAGCATTATCTGAAATTAATTGTTTTATTGTGTTTGCCTAGAACCATCTATTCCAACAGAACTATATTTATTCAGAATGTCTTACATAGCCAGCACTATAGTCTAAGTGTGTTACATGCTATCAATCCATTTAATTTTCACCACCCATATGGTAGATGTTAAATTTCTTTCTTTTTTCCTTTTTTTTTTTCCCTGTTTCTAGGGTGATCGCTGGGGCTGGGTGCCTGCACTATGAATTCACTGCTCCTAGAGGCATTTCCCTCCATTTTTATCAGATAGGACAGAGAAATTGAGAGACGAAGGAGAGATAGAGAGGGAGAGAGGAAGATAGACACCTGCAGACCTGCTTCACGGCTTGTGAAGTGAACCCCCAGCAGGTGGTGGTGGTGGGTAAATTGGGATCCTTACGCAGGTCATTACACTGCGTACTATGTGCACTTAACCCAGTGGCCACTGCCTGACCGGTAGTGCAGCGGGTTAAGCGCAGGTGGCGCCAAGCGCAAGGAGCGGCGCAAAGATCCCGGTTACCTGCAGGGGAGTCGCTTCACAGGCGGTGAAGCAGGTCTGCAGGTGTCTATCTTTCTCTCCCCCTCTCTGTCTTCCCCTCCTCTCTCCATTTCTCTCTGTCCTATCCAACAACAATGACATCGATAATAACTACAACAAGAAAACAATAAGGGCAACAAAGGGGAATAAATAAATATTTTTCAAATTTTTTTAAATAACTTTTTGTAGGTACTAGGGCCTATGTGTGCACAATTTCACTGCTACCTGGCTAAAATTTATTTATTTATTTATTTGCTAGAGATAGAAATCAAGAGGAAATGGAGGTGCCAGGTGATGGCACACCTGACTGAGTGCACATGTTACAATGCACAGGGACCTGGGTTGGAGCCTCTGGTTCCCACCTGCAGGGGGAAAAGCTTTGCAAATGATGAACCAGTGTTGTGAATGTCTCTCTGTCTCTCTCTCCCTATCACCCCATTCCCTCTCGATTCTGCTACCTCTGTCCAATAAATAAATAAGGGTAATAAAAAATTTTTAAAAAGAAGAAATGGGAAAATAGAGGAAAGATACGTACAATACTGCTTCACTGTTCTTAAACATTTCTCTCTGCACATGGCAACCAGAGGCTTGAAACCTGATCTTTATAAGTTGTAACATATGCTCTTAACCTAGTGCATCACTGTTCAGCTCCTGGATAACTTCTTTTCATGTTTTTTAAAAATATTTATTTATTCCCTTTAGTTGCCCTTGTTTTATTGTTGCAATTATTATTGTTGTTATTGATGTTGTTGGACAGAGAGAAATGGAGAGAAGAGGGGAAGACAGAGAGGGAGAGAGAAAGACACCTGCAGATCTGCCTCACCATTTGTGAAGCGACCCCCCTGCAGGTGGGGAGCCAGGGGCTTTGCACTTCCGCAGCACTTCCACCTGACTCCCCTTTTCATGTTTTTTTTTCCACTGGGAGTGACACCACAGCAACAGGACTCTCCCTTCTTCAACTGGGATGAGAGATAATAGCAAGGTTATGTTTCCTACCAGGTGAGTTACATTCCAGCCCCAGGTTTTCCAGATGAGATACTGAGGTTCAGAAAGAGAAGAGATTTCATTTGCAAAATTACATCTCACTTGCCATTTCTACTAAGAAACTCTCAGAGCTTTCTATTTCGTTATATAGCTATGTATAGTGTATCTGTAACAACTGTACAGCGATGTCAAAAATGCACACTCTCAGGACCAGGCAGTGGTGCGTCTAGTTAAGCATGCACACTACATTGCCCAAGGACGCAGGTTCAAGCCCTTGGTCTCCACCTGCAGGGGGAATCCTTCAGAAGTGGTGAAGCAGGGCTGCAGATGTCTCTCTATCTATCTCCCTTTCTGCTTCCCCCCGCCCTTCTCAATTTCTGTCTCTGTCAAATAAATAAAATATTTTAAAAATAAAACCAAAAACTGCAGTTTCAGACATCACCTTTGATCCAGTTAATCAGAATTTGTAAGTTCAACACAATGACCAAGTGATTTCTAAATGCAAAGTTTGTGAAGCATTAGTCAAAGACACATGAGTTCCCAAAGTCACCTCTCAATTCTCCCATTCTTTTCATATCTCTCTTTTCTTTGCCTTCTTTCTCTCAGTCCAATAAGCCCTTTCCCTACGAAGAGACAATAATGGAGAAGTCAAAACGTTTTCTTTCATTGCTGCTTTATAGTCAAGCAAGAATCCCTCTTGCAGTCCTCAAAGCCATCACATTCCACTGTGTCACTTTCTTTTTTCTTTTAGGATTTATTACTGATAGTGATGGGATGCATTGGATCGACCTTCTCTTGGTGCATCCCGTGAGTACCCATTCATTGGGGAAACTGACAATCCTTCCTAGCCGACTGAATCCACATGGATCCCAGTCACTTTCAAAGCCAGCAACAAGCAGCTCCTGACAGCTTTCAACCTGACGCTGTTGACTGGCTACGGAAGAAGGGCAAACGCTAGAAGAAGAAACTGATAGTGAGAGAAGCAGATCACCATTCTGATGGGGGGGGCGGTTGAAGATAACTGAATCTGGGACCTTATGTTTACAAGTCTAGTGCCCCGGCTACTGTGCCAACTCCCCGGTTACATTGGGTATGCCTTTTTAACTCTTCCTAAAGCTGTCAATGGTGGTTTTTAAGTATTATTTTATTTTATTTTATTCAGAGCAAAACTTGACTCTAGTTTATGGTGGTGGTGGGAATTGAACCTGAGACCTTTGGTGCCTAAGGAATGAAAGTCTTTTTTGCATAATCACTATGATACCTCCCCAACTCAGTTACTGGCTGCATGTTATGCCCAAAATAGAGAGGGGGAGGGGGAGAGAGGGAGAGAGACAGAGACAGAGAGAGAGTGTGTGTGGTGTGTGTGTGTGTGTGTGTGTGTGTGTGTGTGTGTGGTGTGTGTGTGGGGTGTGTGTGGGGTGTGTGTGTGTGTGTGTGTGTGTGTGTGTGTGTGTGTGTGTGTGTGTGTGTGTGTGTGTGTGGTGTTTGTGTGTGTGTTGTAGAGTGGAAGCTAAAACCTTTTTTCTGGTAGCATTCCATGCCCACAATTGCTTTGACTTCTGCCCTTTAGAATAATGGCGGATTGACCTTCGATACACTTCCGGCCAGGAAGCCAAACAAAACCCAAATGGACAGGAGACCGGAAGTCTCCGCCCCCCCCCCCCCCCCGTTCCTCCTCTTTTCCTCTCCTCCGGGCGTCCCAGCCTCTCCGGGGAGAATGAGGCGGCCTGAGAGCTGGGGCACAGCCGCCGTTGCCGGGTGACGAGTCGGAGCCGGGACAGCGTGAGTGTCAGCTGCCCGGTCGCCGCTGGGTCCTCTCGGCTCGGGGTGACCTTCGGCGGCCGGGCGCGCGGTGACGAGGCCCCGCGGCCCAGGGGCGGGAGAGGAGCGAGCGCGGCGACGGTGGCGGCGGCGGCCGGGCCGGGCCGGGCCCGCGGAGCCCGCGAGGCCGAGGCGGGGCGGCCGCGAGTCGGGGGAGGAAGGCCGGGGAGGCCGGTCCCGAGGTGGGTGTCGGCGCTGGGCGGCCGGCAGCGTCCTGCGCGATCGCGGCGTTCGGGGCGGCGCGGGGTTGCTGCCAAGAGGGGAGTGGATGGCTGTGCACCCCGCAATCCTTGCGGTTTCCTGGCTCTCCGCAGGCCTTCTTGCTTCTCCCCGCCCGAGCACAGGCTTTCAGGCATGTCCCCCTGTGCAACCCGAGCAACTTTCTTTCGCGGCGCTTAGTTCGCTGCAGTTTCCTCAACTTCTCGCTCGCGGTTTCCCACTCGACCCAAGTGTCACTTGCAGTCACACTGTAGCCAACACGCACTGAGTTTCATCTTCGCCAAAGCGACAGAAAAAAAAAGAAACTGCAACCAGGTTTAAGTCGGGAAATCTGACTTATTTTCAACAAGCTGTCAATCAGAAGTAGGGAACTCTGTTTGCTTCACTGCTCAGCTCTGGTTTATGGGGGTGTCAGGGACAGAACCAGGCATCTGGGAGACTCAGGCTTAAGACTTTTTTTTTTTTTTGCATGCTGTCTCCCAAGCCTCAGAAGTAGTTTTTGTTGTTCTTTTTTTTTTTTTTTTTTAATTATCTGGCCATACCTTCTTCCCCACCCAATCTCCATCTCTTAGGTATCTAAAGGTAGTTTGAGAAGTACATAATTGAAGTATTTGCTCAGGGCAGGGTGGGGGATATTTTGGCAGTTTAAATTTTGCACTGGAGACTCAGCGTCTTTGGAAAGTGTCATTAATTCCTTCACATGTCCTATCTCCATGTAACTTTTCTACCTTTTTATTTCCCTCTCCCCCAGAATAATGGCAGAATCCACTTCTCCACTGAAGCACTTTGTGCTGGCCAAGAAGGCAATCACTGCTATTTTTGGCCAGTTACTGGAGTTTGTGACTGAAGGATTACATTTTGTTGAAGGTTAGTTTCTAAACTGTTGGAAGTTATGAAGATGCTTTACTCTCTAAACCCTAGTTACCAAAAGAACACACATATAGCATATAGTTCTCTGTGCTGAATAAAATCTATAAAAGAAGATTGAATAACTCTAAAAACAAGAGTAAAGAAATACAAGTAAGAAATAAATGTGGTTGGGTAGTGTCGAACCTGCTTAGGTGCACAAAAGTTCAAAGCCCTGGTCCCTGGCTTCAGGGGCAGTGAAGCAGTGCTACAGGTGTCTCTTGTCTTTTTCTCTCTCTCTCCCTCTCTATCTTCTCTACCCCTCTCAATTTCTCTTTGTCCTATAATTTTTTTTTTTAAATCTAAAAAGGGGGGCCGGATGGTGGCGCACCTGGTTGAGCACACATGTTACAGTGCCTAAGGATGGGGGTTTGAGCCCCCTGTCCCCACCTACAAGGGGAAAGCCTTGCAAATGGTAAAAAGCAGTGTTACAGGTGTCTCTCTCTCTTTCAGTTTCTGACTATCTCTATCCTATAAATAAAGATTTAAAAAAAAACTTCTAAAAAAATTTTAAAAAGTGGTCTAGGAGGTGGCACAGTGGATAAAGCATTATACTTTCAAGCATGAAGTCCTGAGTTTGATCCCCAGCAGCACATGTACTAGAGTGATGACTGGTTCTTTCTCTCTCTCTCCCTCCTATCTTTCTCATAAATAAATATCGTCTTTAAAAAAAAAAATCTTTAAAAAGTAAGATTTTCCTTTACCCCCCCCCCAAGTGTTTTTATATTTAATTTTGCCTGAATGAACCTGGGACCTTTGGTGCCTCAGGAATGAAAGACATTTTACATAGCCACTGCACTATCTCTCCCCAGCCATCTACCTGTTTTTTAAAGATTTGTTTACTAATGGGAGAGTGAGAGAGAATCAGACCATCACTCTGGCATTTGTGATGCAGGAGATCAACTCAGGACCGCATGCTTAAGGATCCAATGCGCCTCCTCCCATGCTCCTTATCCCAATCACTTGTCAGATGAGTAAGTCATTGTAGTTTTCCCCAAACCTGACGGGAGTGGGATATGCATTGCCATTCTCTTTGTGATTTGTCTTGCCATGTTAAATGAGCTGTTTGGTTACATCAGTATGGGAAGCAGACAGGAAGTAATGAGGTAGCAAAATTTTATGTTGCTTGAAAATCTTGAATCAGCTCTTTCTTGGAAGTGCTCATTTAATCCTCATTCCTTCTTACTGTGTGGATCCCTCGTATCAGCTCATGATTTCAATGATCTAGTCAAGATGGACTGGTAACAGGCAAATATATAGTGGGCAATAGTGTGTGTGTTTGTGTGTGTGTGTGTGTGTGTGTGTGTGTTTTCCTCCACTCCAGGCTATTTCAAATAGAAAAGGAGAAATTCTGCAGCTTTCTTCAGTGCAGTGGGGGCTGGGTTGCACACATTATCCAAGTGAGCTATTCTGCCAGCCCTATATTAGGCAGTTTTTCTATCCATAAATGCCTTTTTTTTTGTCTTAAATACTTTGTATTTTTGAGACCCGGATGAATAATAACTCATTATTTTTATACCCTTTTGTCCAAGCCCACTCAGTTTTTAATAATTTGGTGATTCTTTTGGGCAGGATTCTGTAACCTATTACAAAGAAGCATTAACCTTTTACCGAATACGCAGATACCATGGGCATTTTTATTTATTCATCTACTTTATTTTATAAGACAGAGAAATTGAGAGAAAGGGAGAGCTCTGCTTCACCACTTGTGAAACTTAGCCCCTGTAGGTGGAGACCAGGATCTTGGTCCCAAGTCCTGCACATGGAAGAGTGTGTGCTCAGCTAGGTATACCACTGCCTGGTCCCCCTGACTTTTTAAAGGGTATGTGGATATAGAAGAGACTTACAGTGTCTGCAGTCTGCACTTATTCTGTTGATATAATTAATTTACACACTTTTATAATTCCCTTTCAACTTTACAGTGACATATAAGAATCCAGAACTTGATCGAATAGCTACTGAGGATGATCTGTTCGAAATACAGGGGTATAAAAACAAGCTTTCTGTCATTGGTGAAGTCCTGTCTCGGAGACATATGAAAGTGGCATTTTTTGGCAGGTAATCCTTTAATATTTCTTAAGGATAGATTCCTGAAATCAGCTTCTTTTGGTCTTTAGATTTGTTTGTTTCTGTCTTGTTCTTCTTTCTTTTCTTTTTTTCCCCTCAGGGCACTGCTCAGCTCTGGCTTATGGTGGTGCAGAGGATTTAACCTGGGACCTTGGCATCTCCAGCATCAGTCTCTTTACATAACTATTATGCTATCTCCACCCCTCTCCCCAGATTTGTTTTTGATGTTTCTACAAATGATCCTCTTTTCATTTTTCCCAACAATAAAGGGCTAGTCTTTTAAAATGTTGTAATTATTTGATAAAGACGGAAATTGAGAGGAGAGGAGGAGTTGGCTAGGGAGAGAGACACCTGCAGCGCTGCCCCACCACTCATGAAGCTTTCCCCCTGCAGGTGGGGAGCAGGGGCTCGAACCTGGGTCCTTGCGCATGGTGACATGTGCTTTCAGCCAGGTGTGCTGCTATCTGGCTCCTCTTTTTAAACAGCATTTTTTTTATTTGATAAAGACAAATCAAAAAACGAAGGAGATAGATTTTTTTAACATGAACTTGTTTGTTTTAGCATGTGTGTGTGTGTTCTAGAGAGCAAGATAGGAGCTGCGCCACCTCCTGTGACCCAGCCTTGGAAGTTGCCCAGTGTCACTTGGGATACATATTTGTGGAAGCAGTAGCTAGTTGGCTCAGGCTTAAGGAGATACAGGACATTACACTACACCCTTTAATGGAAAGAATGTCACAGAATTTGAAATTGCCTTTAGAAGGCAGAAAAATAGACAAGGAGTGCTTTCTAAGAAAAGTGGGGTAGCCAGGTGGTGGTGAACCCGCTTGAGCACACACGTTACAGTGCCCAAGGATCGGTATTCCAGTCTCCAGTCCCCACCTTCAGGGAGAAAGCTTTGCAAGTAGTGAAGCAGTGTTACAGGTGTCTCTCTTGTCTCTCTCCCTATCACCCGCTAGCATCTCTATTTCTGGCTGTATCTATCCAATAAAATGAAGATAATAAAGACAAGTGGGATTTGTTTTTACTCTATTGCTTATGTTTATGTAAATCGTCATTTTTAATTTTTAGTACAGTCTGAAATTTTAAGAAAATTTGAATATTAAATCAGGGGAAAAAAAAGGACTAAAAATGTTGGCTTTCGATCCATTGAAGGAATAAAGTTTCACTGCTATGTTTTGGTTTCCTTGATTTTGTATCTTTCTTCAGGACAAGCAGTGGGAAGAGCTCTGTTATCAATGCGATGCTGTGGGATAGAGTCCTCCCGAGTGGGATCGGCCATACGACAAACTGTTTCCTGAGTGTTGAAGGGACTGATGGAGATAAAGCCTATCTGATGACGGAAGGGTCAGATGAAAAAAAGAGTGTGAAGGTATAATATTTAAAACCCAGACTGGGGCAGGGGTGGATAGAAAAATGGTTATGCAAAGACTCTCATGCCTGAGGCTCCAAAGTCCCAGGTACAATCCCTCACGCCACCATTAGCCAGAGCTGAGCAGTGCTCTGGTAGGAAAAAAAAAAAAAGAAGTAAAACTTAGAATGTTTACAGTTCTGGTTATATTTGCAGAAAGATGAGTAACCTGTACTAAGTGTGCACTCTTTTTTTTTTTCCCCCTCTTACTTGGTAATTTCAGGACTCAAGGTTTCTCGGGTTTTAAAATCTGCTTTTGAATGTGATTTGCAAAAATATATGCTGTATATTCTAACTCACAATACTTTTCATTGAGCTTTATAACATAGAATTTTATTTTCTCCTTCTCTCACTTTAGACAGTTAATCAGCTGGCCCATGCCCTTCATATGGACAAAAACTTGAAAGCTGGATGTCTTGTGCATGTGTTTTGGCCAAAGGCAAAGTGTGCCCTCTTGAGAGATGACCTGGTTTTGGTAGACAGGTAAAATTACATGTGAATTGTGGGGTGTTTTTGTTGTTGTTGATTCCATGAAGGGTTACTTTAGTATGCAGTCCATAAACATTTTAAATGTTCAGTTGCTACATTCTTATTTTCTAGATTATTAGGCAACAAATAAGCTGATGTGTTTCTGTTTGTTTCATTCTAATAGTTACTTAAAAGTGTTAGTCTGATTCTACTAGAGAAATAGAAGAAATTTGGGAAATGGCCACTTCTTTGTTCACCTTTTAAAAAATATTTTTATTATTCTTGGTTAGAGACAAAGAGAAGTTGAAAGGGGAGGGACATACAGAGAGAGAGACAGAGACACCTGCAGCCCTGCTTTTCACCACTTGTGAAGCTTTCCCCCTGCAGGGGGGGACCGGGGGCTTGAACCCAGGTCCTTGCACACTGTAATGTGCGTGTTTAACCAGGTGTGCCACAAGCTGGCCCCTTTCTTTGTTTCAGTCTGTTTTGTCTTCAGTTAAAATTTCTGCATTCTGTGGAAGCTCTTTTAAAAGATTTTTTTTTTAAATATTTTATTTATTTTATTTTTGAGAGAGATACAGACAGAGAAGAGAAACACCAGAGCACTGCTCAGCTCTTGCTTATGGTGGTATGGGGGATTGAACCTGGGTCTTTGGAGCCTCAGTCAAGAGAATCTGTTTGCATAACAATTATGCTATCTCCCCCACCCTAAAAGATTTTTTTATAGTGGACTTTTATTTTAATTGGAGGAGTGTTTTAGCTTAACAACAATAGCAAAGAGAAGATACCTATGAAATCAGAATACTTATTTTAGCTATAATGCTATTTAGTTAGTTGATTTTGCTTTGTTTGGTGGCCGTGCTGTATCCATGGCCCTAAGCAGTCATCTTCAAACTTAAAGAATATTCCAAGCCATTATGTAGCCAATTTCAAATTCTTCCACTGTAGTTTTTATAGTATAATATATTTATGTCCAACAGAGGACAATTTTTTTTTAATATTTATGTGTAAAAGCACTCAAATCTTTTTTTTTTTTTTTTGCCTCCAGGGTTATTGCTGGGGCTCAGTGCCTGCACCATGCCACTGCTCCTGGAGGCCATTTTTCCCTCTTTTGTTGCCCTTGTTGTTGTAGCCTTGTTGTGGTTATTGTTGTTGATGTCGTTCGTTGTTGGATAGGACAGAGAGAAATGGAGAGAGGAGGGGAAGGCAGAGAAGGGGAGAGAAAGATAGACTCCTGCAGACCTGATTTACCTCCTGTGAAGAGACTCCCCTATAGGTGGGGAGCCGGGGGCTTGAACCAGGATCCTTCCGCCAGTCCTTGCGCTTTGCGCCACGTGCGCTTAACCCACTGCACTACCACTCGACCCCCAAGCATTCAAATCTTATGTGAACTGCATTGTGTATAACTGCTTGAACTTTTTAAATTGTGTATTAATCTCTTATTTAGCACTGAAGTTGTCAGATAGATTCTGGGAGTTTCTTGTCAGCATATTAAGTAGATTGAAGTATACAAAGCACTTGCTCTCACCTCACCATAGTAGCTCTCTTAGAGATGAAAAAGTAATTTAAAACTCCTATGAAACTAAGGAGTATCATTCCAACAACTACTAAAAAGCCTTTACTTTAGATTTCAGAAGTCTTTCAAAATGTCTTTGCAGTAGGGGGGAGATAGCCCCAGTGGTAGCACTAAGGAGAAATCCCAGGTTCAATCCCCAGCAACACTAGTAATCAGAGCTGAGTAGTGCTCTAGTCAAGAGATAAAATAAAAGTGGTTGTTTATAACTCAGTTTTTTTTTAAAAAACAACATTATGTAACCTAGTTTTAATTCTGCTCCCATTAGTCCAGGGACAGATGTCACTACAGAACTGGACAGCTGGATTGACAAGTTTTGCTTAGATGCTGATGTTTTCGTTTTGGTTGCAAACTCAGAATCAACATTAATGAACACGGTAGGATTTTGTCATTTTACTATGTTTGAGTGGTAGGAAATGACATGGAGTCCCTTTTAATTCTGAAAAGGGTATCCACATCACGAATTAGAAAGAACAGATGTCAAGTATGAATGAAGGGACTTCTTTCCCTATGGACTTGAAGGGCCAGTTATGATCTTCCTCCCAATGGTCTTCTACCCAATGATCAAATGGAGTTTGTAGCTCTGTCTTCTAGTGAATCCTTCAGTTTTAAGTTTTATAGTAGATGATAGTGAGGCCAGGAAAGTGGTGCAGTGAGTAGGGTGATGAATTTGGAAGCACAGGGTTCTGAGTTCAGTCCACAGCATCCCATGTACCAGCATGAAGCACTGATTCTCTCTCCCTCTTCATTTTGTGTTAATAAGTAAAATCTTTAAAAGCACATGGTAATGCAAACATTCTCTGGGTGTTTGCTAGTGTCAAAAGAAATGGGCATCCAAATTACTGGTTTTGGTTTCTTGAATAATGTACAACACCTCCACTGTACACATCTGGAAGGCAGGATTATTCTTTTTTTCTTTAGGTTTTGATTTTATACTTGACTTTTTTTCCAGTTTTATATTTTAGTTTCTAGTATACCAGTACATACACTAAACTGCTCTCAAACATATTATTTTCTAGAATATCAAGAACTAGTTTCATCCCAAAAAACACAGTTAAGTTTAGATTTTTAATATCCAAAGCGTGGTTTATTTTTTACCTGAGCACTGCTCAGCTCTGGCTTATGGTGGTGCTGGAGAATGAACCTGGAACTTTGGAGCTTTAGGCATGAGAGTCTTTTGCAGAACCCTTATGCCTTCTCCTCTGCCCTGTTCTCTGTAAGAATGTGAATGACTAAACACCATTATGCATGTGTTAGCTGCAAGGCTTCTGTTTTGTCAGTGTGTCTTTAATGTCTATACAGCCTTGTGTGTATAGCACAGACCAGGCTGCTGCAACAGCACTGACAGTTGTTTTTCTAGCCTATGTATACAAAAAATGCATAAATGTTTAAAATTTGTGTAGTGGTAACTCCATTATGTTAAAACAAATTTCTCTCTGATATGATTTCGTTTGTGTGTTTGCCAGAACACTGCTTAGCTCTGGCATATTACTATGCAGGGAGTTGAACCTATGATTTTGAAGCCTCAGGCATGAGAGGTTTTTCTGCATAACTATCCTGGCTTCTCCCCTGCCCATAAAACAAATTTCTGATATACATTCTTTGTTGCCTTTGCGTATAGTATTATTTTCCTTTTTAAATATTTTCAACTTTCCCAGGCATTTTATTTTTATTTTATTCATTTATTATTTTATTTTTTAATAGTTACTTACTAGTGGTTCACAAGATAATAAAATTGCCCAAGTATAGTTTCACACTGCACCCACCCACCACTAGTAGTCTATCTTTTTTTTTTTTTTTTATCTTTTATTTTATCTCCAGGGTTATCTCTGGGGCTTGGTGCCTATACTACAAATACATTGCTTATACAGCCATTTCTTTTCTTTTTTCTTTTTTTTTTTTTTTTGATAGGACAGAGAGAAATTGAGAGGGCAAGAGAAGATAAGAGAGGGAGAGATAAAGATAGATACTTACAGACCTGCTTCACCGCTTGCGAAGCGACCCCCATGCAGATGGGGAGTTGGGGGCTCAAACTGTGATCCTTGTGCTTTGTACTGTTTAAACTTAAACTGGTGCACCACCTTCATGACCCCCCCCCCCATAGTAGTCTTTATTTGCCTACATTTCTTTACTTTTCTAAATTTTCTTTATTTGCCTACATTTCTTTACTTTGAAAATTCTGGAAAGATATGGTAAATAGCTCCCTTGGGTAGTGCGCTGCTTTGCCATGTGCATGGTCCAGGCTTGAACCCAGCCCTCATCACTGCATTGAAAGAAACTTTAGTGCTGTGGTCTCTTTCAATCTCTCTGCTTCTCAGTCTCTATCTTAAAAAAGAACATTTCCAAAAGATCTTCACCTGGTATTACTTTTATACATAAATTTTCCTTATGGGGCTGGTCAGGGGTACACCTGATTGAGCCCATGCATTACTGTGTACAAGGAACCAAGCTCAGACAGTAAAGCAGTGCTCTGGGAGTTTTTCTCCCTATCTCCCCCTTCCCTCTCAATTTCGCTGTGCCTGTCCACTAAATAAATAAATAAATTCTGTTTTACTTTTTAAAAAAATTGTACTAGGACCAGGAAGTGGCACACATTATAGTGCACAAGGATGCAGGTTGGGTCCCCTGGTCCCCACCTGCAGAAGGAAAGCTTCACGAGTGGTGAAAGTGTACTTGAAATGACATACCGCTGCTGGTCTTTGCCTGTGGGGGTGGTGGAGCTTTACACGCAGTGAAGCCCTGCTGCAGGTGTCTCCACCCTGTCCCTCATAACCTGTCTCTATCTGATTCCAAAGTAAATAAAATATATAAGAAGTCTTATAACAAGAGCAGAAAAGTCCTTATCCTTGTGACCTATCTTCCAGCTGTCTTTGAAAAGTTTTTCACAGTGTCTTGAGATCTTCCAGCTTGTAGGTATGGTGGTTTACATGGTTCAGAATTTTAGATTAGAATGAAGGTACAGTTAAAATGTAGATACAAAGTAGCTTTTAAAAGTGAAAGGATACTATATTTGACTATATACTTTTTTTTTCCCCAGGAAAAACATTTTTTCCACAAGGTAAATGAACGACTTTCCAAGCCTAATATTTTCATTCTGAATAATCGTTGGGATGCCTCTGCATCAGAGCCAGAATACATGGAAGATGTAAGTTGCTTTTCACCCCCCTCCTTCACATTGTTATCTGAGAAAACATCTACTCTGTTATGTGAAGAAAGAATATCACTGAAGATGCAGCCCAGTAGTTGATGCAGTGGACAGGTCATTGAACTCTTAAGCATGAAATCCCAAATTAATCCTGTCTGTCTGTCTGTCTGTCTCTGTGTCTTCCAACTCCCACCTTATAAATCAATAGGTCTTTTTAAAAAAAAAAAAAATATATATATATATATATATATATATATATTTCTGGGTTGAAGAGATAACCTAATGATAAGACCAAACAACTTTCATGCCTGAGGCTCTGAGGTGCCAGGTTTAATCCCCTGCGCCACCATCAGCTAGAGCTGAGCAGTGCTGTGGCCTGCCCCTTCACCCCTACTCCCCGCCCTTCTCTCATATAGTGAGGGTGGGGAGAGATAGCATAACAATGATGCGAAAAGACTCTCATGCTTGAGGCTCCAAGATCGCAGGTTCAATTCCCCATACAACCGTAAGCCAAAGCTGAGCAGTGCTCTGGTAAACAAGCACAAGCAACAACAGTAATAATATATTGTTAAAATAGTTTAACAAGAATATTACAGAAAGTGGATGTGTGACAGAATGAAGTGATGAGTAGTTGAGACCAGAGTGTTTTGAAGTTTTTCACTACTTTGAAGAAGAGCCCATCAAGAGGGCTCACCTTACTGTGCGTGTGGGCCCAGTTTCAAGCCTTGGTGCTACGTGGAGTGCCGTGGTACTAGGGAAAGCTTCACCAGTGGTAGAGTGGTGCTGTGTGGTCTCACCTTCCACCTCCATCTGAAGTGAAAAATGTGGAATCTGATGTGCCTGAGTTTTCCAGCAGTGAAGAAAGGGAAAAAAAAGTCCTCATCACTTTGACTATTGAAACTTCCTTTTCTTATAATTTTGTATTAAACCGTATTCAGATCTTAGTTTCTAGTGCAACAGATTTCACAAACTTAACATATGTAAGGATCCAGATCAGGAAGCAGCCAATTCCAACACTGCAAATATCACCCTTCTACCCCTCGCTTGAAGGATAATGAGTTACGATTTTTTTTTCCTTCAGGGTTATCACTGGGGCTCAGTGCCTGCACCATGAATCCACTACTGGAGGCCATTTTTTCCCATTTTTGTTGCCCTTGTTGTCGTTATTGTTATTGTTGTTGGATAGGATGGAGAAAAATTCAGAGAGGAGGGGAGTAGAGAGGGGGAGAGAAAGACACTTGCAGACCTGCTTCACTGCCTGTGGAGTGACCTCCCTGTAGGTGGAGAGCTGGGGGCTGGAACTGGGATCCTTACCCGGGTCTTGGGCTTCACAGCATGTGTGCTTAATCTGCTGTACTACTGCCCAACCCCCTGTAATGATTTTTTTAAAATAAGTTTTGATTTTCCATTTTAATGAATGAACGAGACAGACTCCAGAACCCTGCTCAGCTCTGGCATATGTTGGTGCTAGGATTCAACCTGGGACTTTGGAGCCTCACATATGAAAAGTCTTTTTGTGTAATCACTTTGCTTTTCCCCCCTAATAACTCCTAATACCCTAGATTCATTTTTTTATTGTTATGTCAACATGTTGTTGAAATAAGTTGTCATTGCTGTCCAGTGTTTCATATTGTAAATAAATAATTTATTCACTCTGCTGATGGTGGACATTTTGATTACTACTACTACTGTACATATTACTGTATTAAGCTTGCTATCATATTGTTATTAACTCGTTTTATACTTGTCCAATTGGTGTCTCATTTTAATAAGGAATAGGAAAGATCACCCAGTTAATTAAGTAGGCTTGACTTTATATGTATATATAATTTTATTTATTTTTTTACCAGAACACTGCTCAACTTCAGCATATAGTGGTGCTAGGGATTGAACTTGACCTTTAAAGGTGCCTCAAGCATCAAAATCTTTTTGTATCACCACTATGCTATCTCTCTAACCTGTCTACAAAATGCATTAAAATTGTTATGTTAGTATTCAGTGGTGCATCAGAGTTTAAAATTAAATGCTTAAAGAAAGAACCATTACTTAAGAGAAAGATATGCCAGCCAGGTTTCAAACTTTACTTAAGAGTTTTTGGATTTGTTACGAGAGGAACTATTACTATAAAATAATTATAAATAGAATTTAGTATAGGACTGTAGATATTGATTATGATTACATTTAATCTTAAAATTGTTTTAATACTCTTGCTTTGCAGGTACGCAGACAGCATATGGAAAGGTGTCTACACTTCTTAGTGGAAGAACTCAAAGTTGTGGATCCTTTAGAAGCACAGAATCGTATCTTCTTTGTTTCAGCAAAGGAAGTTCTTAGTGCTAGAAAGCAAAAAGCACAGGGCATGCCAGAAGGTGGTACGTATTCATTATAAAGTTTGAAATGCACGCACTTAAAAAAAAGAAAGGGGCCAGGCGGTGGTACACCTGGTGAAGTGCTCACATTACAGAGCACAAGGACCCAGGTTCAAGCCCCTGGTCCCCACCTGCAGGAGAAAGCTTCACAAGCTATGAAGCAGGGCTGCAGGTGTCTGTCTCTCTCCCTCTATCCTCTCTATCTCCCTTCCCTCTCAACTTCTCTCTGTGTCTACCTAGTAATAATTAAATGAAAAATATTTTTTAAAAAGAAAGAAAGAACATGTACATCTAGAAACAGCATACTAGAAGTCTTTCTTCTGCTTTATACTTGGCTTTTAAGTCTTATTCTTTATATTACAGGTGCAGCACTTGCTGAAGGATTTCAGGCAAGATTACAGGAATTTCAGAATTTTGAACAAATCTTTGAGGTAGGAATTTTGTAAATGGGTAGGCTAATTAAAAAAAAACTAGAACTGATTGGAGAGTAATCACAACCTCTTTCACCATCTTTGTCAATCACCTTTGCTTTTATTTAGTGTAGTTAATGACATAACAAGTAAGATTTAAAGAAAGGAAATCCCTATAGGATGGATGATCCATAAGAATTGAGAATTAAAGTTGTAATTTATTATTCTTTATATATTATATTTATAATAAATAAGAATCTGTTTACTCGTGGTCCGGGAGGTGACGCAGTGATAAACCTTTGGACTCTGAAGCATGAGGTCTTGAGTTCGATCCCTGACAGCACATGTGCCAGAGTGATGTCTGGTTCTTTCTCTCTCCTCCTGTCTGTCTCATAAATAAATAAAATCTTTAAAAAAAAAAAAAAGTTTACTTGAGAATGAGAAGTTGAGATAGGAAGGAGAGAGAGAGAGAGACACCTGCAGATCTGCTTCACCACTAGTGAAGTTTCCCTCCCTGCAGGTGGGAACCAGGAGACTTTTAAGCCAGGTCCTTACACACACTAATGTGTGCACTCAATTCTGCGTGTACCACCAGCTGGGCTCTGGAATCTGTGTTCTAGTATTGCTTGTTCTATACAATGAGTGAAACTATATTCCGTAATTTGGAGTAACAGTAGACAAATGTGATTGTTGTTCCTATGTAAAACAAAATGAAGAAATAATCTTTTTTACTATACCATGCTTATATAGTTTGACTAACACCATTTGAGAAATGCTTATTAGATGTCTGAAGTACTATACTTCAGTAACCTGAACTACTGAGACATGAATTGCTAATCTGTGTAGCCATGGGAAGAGAGAATTATTCCTCACATTTTGATATTAGTGTTTTATTTAGAGATTCTAGATGATCCTACATTTGAGTGGAGAGCTCAGGCAATCTTCAGTGTATCCATATTTAGTCTAGCTCTGCCTAGATTGCATAGCAATCATATTGGTTCTTGGTATAGCCTTTGCTTTCCCAAAATAGCTTCTTGAAAAAATGGGAGTGGTCCAGGAGGTGGTGCAGTAGCTAAGGCACTAGACTCTCAAGCATGAGGTCCTGAGTTCAATCCCTGGCAGCACATGTACCAGAGTGATGTCTTTTTCTTTCTCTCTCTCTCTCTCCCCTATCTTTCTCATTAATAAATAAATAAAATATTTTTAAAAAAAAGAAAAAAGAAAAAATGGGAATGAGAAGAACAAGAGTTATGCTGTTAGTCACTGGTTCTCAGACCTGACTGAGCATGAGAATCACAGGAGGTACTGAGAAAGATTTTGGAGATGTGGGGTAGATAGCAAAACAATAATACAAAGGATTTTGATTCCTAAGAGTCTGAAGTCCCAGGTTCAGTCCCTAGCACCACCATAAAATAGCTGAGCAGTGCTGTAGTAAAGAGGGAGGGAGGGAGGGAAGGAGGGCATTTAGAGCTATAAGCATAGCTTTGATAATGTTCAGTTGATTTATTATTATTTCCAGAGCACTACTTAGCTCTGGGTTTTGGTTCTAATCTGGAATCTTTAATGCCTCAAACATGAAATCCTTTTTGCATAATAATTATGCTATCTCCCCAGCCCTCAATATCCTTTTAAATTTACATTTGTTGTTTTAATGATAATTTTTTTGTATTTTCTGTTCAATACAAATATACATTTTTTTTTTAACTTCATTATTGAGGAAGTTAAGTGCAGTCATTGTCACAAGCATAAAATTTTATTATACACCTGGTGGGCAGGTGTAGATAGCATAATGGTATTCAGAGAGACACTCATGCCTAAAGCTCTGAAGTCCTAGGTTCAATCCCCCTCACCACCATCAGCCAGAGATGATAAGTACTCTGGTAAAAAAGAAATAAATAGGGAATCTGGTGGTAGCGCAGCGGGTTAAGCGCACGTGGTGCAAAGCTCAAGGACCGGTTCGAGCCCCCGGCTCCCCACCTGCAGGGGCGTCGCTTCACAGGCGGTGAAGCAGGTCTGCAGGTGTCTTTCTCTCTCTCCCCATCTCTGTCTTCCCCTCCTCTCTCCATTTCTCTCTGTCCTATCCAACAATGGTAACAACAATAACTACGACAATAATGAAAAACAACAAGGGCAACAAAAGGGAAAATAAATGTAAAAAAAGAAAAAAAGAAAGAAAATATTAGACACCTGGCCCCCACAGTTCTCTTCCATCCTCTGTTACCCCCCTTTCCTCAGAGCTCCTTGCTTTGATGCGGTACACCTCAGTATAGATACTTTGATTCTGTTTGTTGACTTTTGGGTTTTTATTGGTTTCTTTGTATTCTATTAATCATAGAATGTGGCCTTTGGATAATTTTTCTTTGCTTTTATAATTTCTTGGTAGTTTTACGAAAAAAAATATGAATACCAATTTGCCATGGATTTCTTGAGATTCATTTGTTTCAAACTGAGCTTGATGCTTTCTGAAAGATTTGGTATTGTGTATTTGGCATTTTCAATATTGTTTGGCATTTAAGATGTTTCTAAAAAAAAAAATAGAAGGGACTAAATAGTATGAGCTTTTGAAGTACCTGGTAATAAACTAAAGGAAATCAATCAGGATACTCTGTATAATCTGTTAATGCCAATTAGAATGTTTTCTTTTGACCTGTATGTGGACAGGTATTTATTTTAAAGACAGCTTAGAAATCTACATTTCTTTGCACAAATATTTTATTGGTCATTAAGTCTTTCTAATATTTCTGTTTAATGGTAACAAAGAAATGTCTTCTAAAATGTCAGTATAAGTGATATTAATGGTGAAATTTGAAAATGGACTCACATTAGTAGTAATGATTTAGTGATAGATGTTTTGAATACAGTTGGTGTTCTGTGGTTGTATAGGAAAATATTCCCATTTTTGGAGGCAAATAATTTATTTTGTAGTAAGGTTGTGCTGACTCCAGTAAACTATCAAATCATACAGCAAGAAAAAGTATGTATGAGTCTGTATTCTGGCTTGAGAGGGTAAGATAAACAAGCCAGTATATGAAAAGTATATTATATACTGGTGTTCTCTTTTCTTGATTTTAACATTGATATACAATACATTGGGGATTAGAGGGTAAGATAAATAAGCCAGTATATGAAAAGTATATTATATACTGGTGTTCTCTTTTCTTGATTTTAACATTGATATACAATACATTGGGGATATAGTTTCACACATGTGTATGTGTCCTATTACTCCCACCATCAAAGTTCCACTACTGTCACAATATTATTGTACTTCCTTACACATTTTTCTTAGTTTAAAATACTTAGATCATCAACTGAAAATGGTGACTGATATGTTAGATTGGGTGTTTGAGGTCTGCCATCAAAGGATGTGGCAAGCATGTTCACTTTAGGCTTTAATTGCACATAAATACTGGTACTTAGAAATGTGTAATTGCATCTGATTACTAGTTGACTTCTTTAGTTAGTAAAATTGCCTTATTTGAGATGTGATTATGATTTTGGCTCCAAAGTTTAATAAGTTTTAAAACAACCTACAGAATTCTCTTGACAAGATAGAATTTACATTAGTTTGGTATAGCATTTAAAACATCACCTTAGAAAATTGGGGGTTCCTTATAAAATAAGATTGGGAACTGATACACACTAGATAATGTTTCTAATAAAAATTCACAAGTAAGTTAGTGTGTTAAGGGCCCTGAGAAATAAGTTAGCATATCCATGATTATTTCTGAAGGATATTGATACCTATTATTCTGCTAACCGGTGGAAGTATCACTGTGAGGTCTTATAATTATATTTAATGGTAAGATTATGTAGTTTCTCTTTTATGCTTGTTTGTCTTTGTTTATTTTTTAATTTGAATAGTTTTCATGTTACCTAATAACTTTTGGAGATGTTTTCTTTCCTGTCTAGTCTAGCTCTAATACTGTGCTGTTATCTACAGTTTGAGTCTTCATTGCTGATATCTAGATCTGCTTCATCGAGGAACATAGGTTGTTTTTTGCTGTTGTTCATTTGTTTTTCTTATGTTCTGCCAGGAATTGATTTAATTTTTTTTAAATCTTTTCTTTCAAAAATATGTTTATACTTCCATTATAATTTTGTAGAAGTTGACTTAATACTTAATGAGATAGGCATTTAAAGTAAAATCAGGGTTTGGTTTTGGTTGTAAAAATAAGTGTACAATTCTTTTATTAAAATTAATTAATTAATTATTATATATTTATTGGATAGAGACAGCCATAAACCAAGAGGGAGGGGGTTATAGAGAGGGAAAGAGACAGAGAGACACGTGTAGCCCTGCTTCACCACTCGTAAAGCTTTCCCCCTGCAGGTGGGGACCAGGGGCTCGAACCCGGGTCCTTGCGCATTGTAATACATGCGCTCAACCAGGTGCGCCACCACCCAGCCCCAAGTGTGCACTTCTAAAATCTTTAATAACATGTAGTTATTGGTGGTCTTCTTTAACAGGAATACTGTAGCTTCCTACCACTAATCTCAAGACTAGCAACACTTGATAGGTGCAGTGAGCTATTAGCAAATGTGAGAACAATGCAGTGAAAGAAAGCAATGACTTCTGAATTAAGAAAAACTTTAAAAGCTGACAGAATGAATCACCTTCATGTGCCCTGTATGTGTAAAAATGAATCTTTTTCTTTACATATAAGACTAAAGTGAGCAGCTAAGGTGGCAAAAGTGATTCTTTGACATTCCTATAAATATCTTACTGAAATGAACAAATAATCAACTTAGAGACATCAAGGCTAAGTGAAGGTTATAAATAGTAGATTGAATGAAACCTATTTCATAATGCTTCATAAGGAACTAGAGTATTAAATGAATAACTTTTCAAGTTTGAAAGCTGTTAATTTTGACAAGGCATAGTAGTTACTTTAGGAAATGATTACCAAAAGGTGTCCTAGTTATTTACATATGAAGAATTTAAACAAGATAAATTTATGGTAATATTAGAGACTTATGATATATCCTGAAATTTTTTTTAATGTTAAAAGGGTTTTCTTAACTTTTTATTTTTAAATCATCTTTATTTATTTACTTATTGGATAGAGACAGGTAGAAATTGAGAGGGAAGGGGGGGTGATAGGGAGAAAGAGAGACACCTGCAGCCCTACTTCACCACTTGTGAAGCTTTCCCCCTGCAGGTGGGGACCAGGGGATTGAACCTGGGTCCTTACACATTATAACATGTGCACTCAAGCAGATGCGCCACCACCTGGCTCCTATCCTGAATTCTTTTTAAAAATACCTTAGAAAATGGACATGAGGGTGGGAGTAGATAGCATAATAGTTATACAAAGAGACTCTCATGCCTCAGGCTCCAGAAAGAAAGAAAGAAGACATGATCTCTTCAAAATGTATTTTATAGTAATTAATGTTGATACGACTGAGACAACAGAAATTACTTTCCATGAAGTAGAAATGAAAAGGCAGTTTTAGTTCAATGATTTTTATAAATATTAAATGAAGAGTCACTGGGAATGATAAATAGCATCCATACTAAACTTAAAATAAAAATTTTCTAACAAAAAAATGTTTACTAACATGTCCACCACTGTGCGTAATCTATTCTAGTGTATTCTGGGCATGAAACAACTGATTTGTACAACCGTGTAATGGAATATGAACTATAGTTATCTTGAAAGTCGAGCAAATGAGATATAGCATCTTTCAGGACAACAGCCCAGTATCAGTAATAGGGTTAAATTGCTATGGGCAGAGTAGTGGTACACCTGGTTGAGAGCATGCTTTCCTAGCCCCGCCCTACCTGTAGGGCGGAAACTTCACAAGTGGTGGAGCAGTGCTGCAGATCTCTCTCCTTTTTTTCTGTCTTTATTTAAAAAAAAAAAAAGGTGAGAGAAGGCTGCCTGAAGCAGTGGGGTCATCACATAACTCCATTGCCTAGTGATAACCCTGGTGAAAAAAAAGTAAAAAGAGGGGGGTCGGGCGGTGGCGCAGTGGGTTAAGCGCATGTGGCGCAAAGCGCAGGGACCGGCGTAAAGATCCCGATTCGAGCCCCCAGCTCCCCACCTGCAGGGGAGTCGCTTCACAGGCGGTGAAGCAGGTCTGCAGGTGTCTGTCTTTCTCTCTCCTTCTCTCTGTCTTCCTCTCCTCTCTCCATTTCTCTCTGTCCTATCCAACAACGAATTGCGTCAACAAGGGCAATAATAATAACCACAACGAAGCTACAACAAGGGCAACAAAAGGGGGGGGGGAAATGGCCTCCAGGAGCGGTGGATTCATGGTGCAGGCACCGAGCCCAGCAATAACCCTGGAGGAGGGAAAAAAAAAAAAAAAAAAAAAGAGGAAAGAAAGAAGTGATTACTGTAGGAACTTTTCTGTGAAAAATCCTTAAGTATTATTTAGGCTGTTATTAAGCATTTTTCAAATTATTTTAATCTGTTTAAGTCCTTTTAACAGGCTTATATAAATCAATGAATTTTGTTAATGTAGAATTGTAATTTTATTTATTTATTTTCCTACCAGAGCACTATTCAGCTCTGGTTTATGGTGGTACTAGAGATTGAACCTGGGACTTTGGAACCTCAGTCATGAGAGTCTCTTTGCATAACCATTATGCTAACTACTCCTGCCCTAGAAAATGTATTTGTAACTCATTAAATTATTTCAAATATAAAAAAATCTAGGTGGACCAGAATCAGATTAAAAGCAATCTAAATAAATACTCTAGTAGTCAAGCATAGTGCTGTGTTTATTCTTTAAAATAGTAGTAATTATTTAACAGACATGTAGATTAGTACCTTATTTTTTATTTTTTTTACCTTATTTATTATTTACAGTAGGAATAATTATTTTATAATAGTAGTGATCAAAACCATTGCACGTTACTGTGTAAAATTACACAAAGATATGAACTTGCTGTCCACGCCCTTTTTTGTGTTGAGTCCATATAATTTTAACCATTGCAATCTTAAGTTGTTTATCATACACTTTTTATTTTGATTTTCTATTGTTTCTGTTTTGATTAACATTATAAGCAGCAAGTTTTTGTGTATAAATTCCTGAAAATGTTGGGATGGAATTACAGTAATGTGTTATGGCTTGGGCCCCTCGCAGGAGTGTATCTCGCAGTCAGCAGTGAAAACAAAGTTTGAGCAGCACACTATCAGAGCTAAACAGATACTAGATACTGTGAAAAACATAATGGATTCAATAAACGTGACAGCAGCAGAAAAAAGGTATGGAGTCATTTTATTGCAAAATAAAATTGTTTTTGTGTGTACCGGTAAAAATTTTTTAACCTTTGATTTAAATTGTTACAAATAAGTGTCAAACTACACTCTGCTTTGTAGGTTGAGGTGGTACTTACTTATGTTTTAAAACTATAAATATTCTGCAATCCTGTGCACATCATTACATTCCTTGAATCTCACTATCCTTTGTTTAAGTTGTGATTTTAAGATGACTAGTGGCTTTAAAAATATCTGTAAGGCAATGGAAGAATCATTTCTTCAAAAATAATTATTTTTGAAGAGTTCCAAAATAGCTGACCTTCATTGCAAATATTACTCTCTTGAAATCACTTTTCCCAGGGTTGGGGCGGTAAGTAAACAAGCTATTTCTAGAATCTAGACTAATCAGTTTGGTCAGCAGTGTAGCCTTATATGTTACACCACATGACAATTTTATTCCACTTATTGCCTTGTAAAGATGAAATTAAATACATGAGGTATCAACACTATCAATGAAAATTTCATGCTACTAGATGTGGCCAATTGATGTTGAGGTTCAATTGATCTTTAATGGACTTAAGCCAATTAGACAAAAGATAAAAAGTATAACAGATAAACTTTAAGATGACATAACTTTGGAATTTTAAATGTATGTCATCTTGCTGAAAAGTCCACTCATATTTCATAGAAATTTATCTCATGACTCTGATACTTTTGAAGGAATATACCGTGTGCAAAAGTAGAAAATTCCCATCATAGAAAAACCCTAATGAAAGTCCATTGTTGCTTTTTTAAGCAGTCAGATTGAGTATTAAGTTGTTTTTTAAGAAAGGAACATTGAACTAAACATGCCACAAAGACGTTATTTGAGGATGACTCATATGTTATATCCTGGGGTCTCTTTAATAGCTAAAGAATATCTTGAAAAAAACAATCTCAGGTCTCTGCTTACAGCAAATAGTTAAAATGTTCTAGGACTCATGGGCTATACTGTTCTCTTTTGCAGCTACTCAGTCCTGTAGTTTCAGGGCAAAAGTAGCCATATTGTATAATAAATACATAAATAGGTATAGCTGTAGTCCAAGAAACGTTTTAACAAAAACTAGCAAGTGACATGATTTGGCTTGATACCATTTGCCAATCCTTGTTTACATAAAAGCAGTAATTGAGTTCTACTGTGACTAGTTGACATCTGTGAAGTGTCTGAAGATTTAATCCATTTACTAACCCTTTGTGGACTCAGGTGCCACATGCATAGAGAACGTTATATGTAGTCTAAAGATATTAAAATTCCTGTAAGATAAGAAATATGAGGGGCTTTTTTTTTCCCCTTGTATCCTCCTAGCAGATGGTTCAATACATATGTGAATGCCTTTCCTTTTGGACTTTAATATATGCTGAATAGTAATTACTCTTTATACTTCAATAGGGTTTATGCAATGGAAGAGCGGGAAGACCAAATTGACAGACTGGACTTTATCCAGAACCAGATGAACCTTTTAACACTTGATGTGAAGAAAAAAATCAGGGAGGTTACAGAGGAAGTAGCAAACAAAGTGAGTAACAATAACATACATAGTTTAAAGATCTGGGGTTGGAAATACTTTCCATAGTGCTAAAAATATACCCATTAGCTTCAAAAAATATTTTGTTTTTTTTAAATTGAATTTGATGTTTTAAGTAGTTAACCTTATTTAATATTTTAAACTTTAACTTTATCATATTTTCAGGTTTCATGTGCAATGACAGATGAAATTTGTCGACTCTCAGTTTTGGTTGATGAATTTTGTTCTGAATTTCATCCTACCCCAAGTGTTTTGAAAGTATATAAAAATGTAAGTGAAAGGTGGGCAAGGTAGCATGATGGTTATGCCAAAAACTCTTATGCCTGAGGCTCTGGAGTTCGAGGTTCAATCCCCTGTACCACCATAAACTGAAGCTGAGCAGTGCTCTGGGTTTCGTTTACTTCTTTCTTTTGTATTTTGGTTTTTTGTTTGCTTGTTAGAATCAGTTACAAAGGGCAGTTCATGCTAGAGGATAGCTTACCTCTATAGAGTGCAGGCCATGGTGTGTGTGAAGTCCCAGTTACTGTGTGGGAGCACTGGGTAGCACTATGCATAGTAGAACAGAGCTTTGGTTTTGCTTTTTTTTTCTTACAAAAAGGAAACACTGACAAAACCATAGGATAAGAGGGTACAACTCCACTCAGTTCCCACCGCCAGAACTCCATATCCTATTCCCTCCCCTGATAGCTTTCCTATTCTTTAACCCTCTGGGAGTATGGACCCAAGGTCATTGTGGGATGCAGAAGGTAGAAGGTCTGGCTTCTGTAATTGCTTCCCTGCTGAACACGGGCGTTGACAAGTCGATCCATACTCCCAGCCTGTCTTTCTCTTTCCCTAGTGGGGCAGGGCTCTGGGGAGGCACAACTCCAGGACACATTGGTGGGGTTGTCTGTCCAGGGAAATATGGTTGGCATCATGCTAGCATATGGAACCTGGTGGCTAAAAAGAGAGTAAGCATTGAAAGCCAAACCAGTTGTTGACTAATCATGAACTTAAAGGCTGGAGTGGTGCAGATGAAGAGTGTGTGTATGTGTGTGTGTGTGGGGGGGGGTGACTCCATTTTGTAGATAGCTAGTAGGCATATTTTAGTTATATTCCAAAGGGCCTGTGGCTATACTAGTTTTTTTTGTTGTTGATGTTGTTGTTTTCCCCCTGAACCTGAAATCTGATATGCAGGTAGATCCAAGTTATTGTCTGGGGAGATGATGTCGTGGCTGGAAAGGAACAGAAAGCTGGATCAGGGAAGAGAGTAGCTTCCAAATATGGGCATGGGTATAAATATTGTTGACTGTAAACCCCATCGATTTAATCTGATCAGATCAGAGCTTTGGTTTTCTCCCCTCTCTCTGAAAAGGAGTGGAGAGTAGAAAAGGGCTGTAGGGTGCTCAGCACTAACACACAAACCAGAGATCCTCAGGCTCATTCCCGCTCACTACATTAGTAAAAAGAGCGTAACTGAAAGTTACTTGAAGGGCTGGCCGTCTGAGATGTGCATGCAACGCTGGATTCAGTCCCTGAAGCCATATTGCAGCCCAAGAGCAATAATATGGGAATTCAGTGGATGATGGAATGAGACTTTGTTGTCTTCCTCTCTCCACTCCTTTGCTCTTTTAAAAAAGAAAAAAATAGGGCAGGGGAGATAGTATAATGGTTATGCAAGTAGATTCTCATGCCTGAGGCTCCCAGGTTCCAGGTTCAGTCCCCCCACAACACAGTAAGCCAGAGCTGAGCAGTGCACTGGTAAAAAGAAATAATAAAATAAGTTAAGTAATTAGATGGAGGTGTTCAGGGGTTTCACTCTTGCACAAGATCCTGAGTTCATTCTTATGCCACATGGGAGAGTTGGGGAAGGGACAGCAGGCATATGATAGCCCATTTCTAGAGCACATGTCTTCCCAAGAGTGAGGCTGTAGGTTTGAGTCCTAGCAACCATATGGGAGCACCATGGACAGCAGAGGAAGGGATTAATTCCATGAATGGAGGAGCAGTTCTCTGATATCTGTCTTCTCATTGGAGTAAAGGTGATTGGTTCAGAGAAGTCACTTTGGTAGATTCAAAAAATTAGATTCAATTTCCTTTTTTTGTTTTGTGCTCATAATGCAGTGTTTTATTTTATTTTTACCAGGGCACTGCTTAGCTCTGGCTGTTTATTTTATTTTATTATTTTATTTTATTTTTTTAAATTGGATAGAGACAGCCAGAAATCAAGAGGGAAAGAGATGACAGAGAGGGAGAAAAACAGAGACACCTGCAACACTGCTTCACCACTTGCAAAGCTTTCCCCTTGCAGATGGGGACTGGGAGCTTGAACCTGGGTCCGTGTGCACTGTAATGTGCACTCAGCCAGGTATGCCACATTCTGGTCCCCTTGCCGTTGAGTTATTGTTGGTGCTAATTGCCTTCATGATAAATCCACTGTTTTCAGAGGCTATATAGAGAGAAAGAGACAGAGACAGAAATTGACAAAGGAGGTAGAGAGGAACACTTGTAGTACTGCTTCACTGTTCATGAACTTTCCCCCATGCAGGTGGGGACTGGGGCCTTGAGAGTGGGTCCTCCCAAACAGCAGTGTATGCATTCCTGGACCACTTGGCCCTGTATTTTAACCTTTTAGGATCTTCATGGCAGTCTGTATCTCCTATGCTTGCTTATGTAAGAAGCTCCCATTGTAAATAAAGTACAAGGAAAAATTGCCATTTTAGGATAAAATCCTTTTAGTGTCTACTGCATTATTAAAGTTTTTATAAAATCTGCATATTTTCTAGATAAGTAATGTTTACATTTATAATTGCTAATAGGAGTTAAATAAGCACATAGAAGATGGTATGGGAAGAAATTTGGCTGATCGGTGCACCAGTGAAGTCAATGCCTCAATGCTTCAGTCTCAGCAAGAAATTATTGGTAATAATTATGTCATAACATCATACATAGTTTTCTTTATTTCATTGATTAAGGAATTGGTTACGGGTTTATTTTCCTTCAGATGTTTCAGGCATTACTATGTACTGTTTCTTAAATAATCATGATCTTGGTTTTATTTTTCTAGAAAATTTGAAGCCTTTACTTCCAGCAGGTATACAGAATAGCCTACATTCACTGATTCCCTGCAAGAAATTTGACCTCAGCTATGATTTAAATTGCCACCAGCTATGTTCAGATTTTCAAGAAGATATTGTATTTCGTTTTTCCCTGGGCTGGTCTTCCCTTGTCCATCGTTTCTTGGGCCCTACAAATGCTCAGAGGGTGCTTCTTGGGTTATCAGAACCTATCCTTCAGGTATGAGATCCTTTCCTGTTTTGCTTGTCTGGTTTTTCTCTGCTAGTTTTGTCAAATTTGCTATATATGAGCTGCTGTCTGTCATACGATGCCTTTTCTAGAGGAGGTATACCAATATTTTCATTCAGTACTTAGTGTAGGCACTATACATACATTTTTGGAACTTTTACTTTCCTAAAACTTTGTTTCCAGACTACAGATAAATTTGACTAGATACAGGCATTGAAATTTGAACCTGTCATTTCAGTAATAATAATAACAGAGTTGTACAATCATGCTTCTTTGTATTTAATGGTTAACACCTCCCTCCTCCACCCCCCATTATATCAGCTCCCTAGGTCTTTAGCTTCTACTCCTACTGCGCCTGCCAATCCAGCAACACCAGACAATGCGTCACAGGAAGAACTCATGATCACCTTAATAACAGGACTAGCTTCCCTTACATCTAGGACTTCTATGGGCATCATCATTGTTGGAGGAGTGGTAAGAAATAGCCCTTTCTTATATATGAAAATAGGACTTTCTTTTTTAATATTTTATTTATGAAGAATGCTAGGCAGAGAGAGAGAAAGAACTAGACATCACTCTAGTATGTGTGTTGCCAGGGATTGAACCCAGGACCTCATGCTTTAGAGTCCATTGCTTTATCCACTGTGCCACCTCCTGGACCACTAAGTAGGACTTTCTGTAGTGATGCCTGCTAGATCATATTTTCACAGAACATGTAAAAAAAATTGTACGGGAGTTGGGCAGTAGCACAGCGGATTAAGCACAGGTGGCACAAAGTGCAAAGACCTGCATAAGGATCCTGGTTCGAGCCCCTGGATCCCTACCTACAGGGGAGTCCCCTCACAAGTGTGAAGCAGGTCTGCAGGTGTCTATCTTTCTCTCCTGCTCTCTGTCTTCTCCTCCTCTCTCCATTTCTCTCTGTCCTATCCAATAATGATGACATCAATAACAACTACTACAATAAAATAACAAGGACAACAAAAGGGAATCAATAAATTAATTTTTAAAAAGTTGTACAAAGATTAAGGGAAAAAAAGTACATTGGAGTAATAAAAAAAGGCTGTCTTACCTAGATTTCCAAATGTCAAAGTCATCTGCCCTAAAATATTAAAAGATTAACTTTTTATATATTTACAAAACCTACCATTAATAGCACAGATTAATTTTGTTTGGTTGTGTTAATAGTTTTATTTTAATGAAAGCAATACAGGGAGAGTGACCAGAGCACTACTCAGCGCTTGGGTTATGGTGGTGCTGGGGGTTGAACCTGGTACCTCAGAACCTCAGGCTCATACGAAAGTCTTCTCTCTCTCTGTCTGTCTGTCTCTCTGTCTGTCTTTGCCTCCTGGGTTATTGCTGGGGCTCAGTGCCTGCACTACAAATCCACTGCTCCTGGAGGCCGTTTTTTTTTTACCCATTTTGTTGCCCTTGTTGTTATTGTTATTGTTGCCACTGATGTTGTTATTGAATAGGACAGAGAATTTGAGAGAGGGGGAGAGAAAGACACCTGCAGACCTGCTTCACCACTTGTGAAGCAACCCCCCTGCAGGTGGGGAGCTGGGGGCTTGAACTGGGATTTTTACACTGGTCCTTGTACTTTGTGCCATGTGCACTTAACCCACTGCGCTCCCGCCGACCTCCTGAAAGTCTTTTGTATAACAAACATGTTGTCTCCCCAGACCGATTTTATTTTTTAAGCCCTCTGGTCTAGGAAAAAAAATAGTATCCTGTTTTGAAATGCATGAAATTAACTTGCCAGATGTCTGACAGGTTCAAAAGTTTTAGTGCAGTTTTCTAAGTATTTTTTTTTAAGCTGTGAAATTTATCTTACAGATCTGGAGAACTATAGGCTGGAAACTCATATCTGTTTCATTAAGTATGTATGGAGCTTTGTATCTTTATGAAAGGTTGACCTGGACCACCCGTGCCAAAGAGAGAGCTTTTAAGCAGCAGTTTGTCAACTATGCAACTGAGAAACTGCAAATGATTGTTAGCTTCACAAGTGCGAACTGCAGCCATCAAGTACAACAGTATGTTGGTCTTTTAAAATTTTTTTTAAAGATTTATTTAATATGAGAGAGACAGAGTAAAAGGTATGGGGAGGTGTGTGTTTGGAGGGCTATGACTTATGGGGGTTCCAAGCATTGAAGCTGGGATCTCTGGACTTCAGGTATACAAGTTGGTGCTCTGACAGACCAAGCTATCTGATCTCCCTAGCCCTGGATTTTATTTATTTTTTTAAGAGTGATTATATTTATTGAGAGCGGCCAGAGGACTGCTCCAGCACAGGTAACACCAAGAAATCAAACCTCGGGGATCTAGGCATCTTAAGTCCTACTGTCTAAAAGCCAAGCCATTGTTCCTACCATAATCTTTGGTTTAAAAAAAAAAGAATTATGACATGCAGAAAGTACACAAGTTGATGCATTACAATTGAACACATATTGCAACTTACATATCAAAGTGAGAAAACAAAATTATATCAGAATGGATTCAGAATGTGTCCTACCTATTAGATGTGATTTACCTCTCTGCACTACATTTTAACTTTTTTTTTTTTTTTAAACCAGGGCACTGCTCAGCTCTAGCCTAAGATGCTGCCAGGAATTAAACCTGGGACCTTGGAGCCTCTAGCTTAAGAGATTTTGTTTGCCACTAGGGTTATTGCTGAGACTCAGCGCCTATACCACTACTCCACTGCTCCTGGCAGCATGCCCACTCCCCCTTTTATTCTAATATAGACAAATATAACCACTACATTATCTCCCCATCCTATTGAGACATCATGTGTTTTAACTGTATAGCACTTGTTTGTGTTTTAAAGTATAATTTTAATGGGGGTATGTAGCATAATGGTTATGCAAATAGACTCTCATGCCTGAGGCTCAAATTCCAGGTTCAATCCCCCACACCACCATAAGCCAGAGCTAAGCAGTGCTCTGGTTAAAAAAAAAGTAATTTTAATGCTGAAGATAATTATAATAAACACCTGCATACAGTTTCTTTTTATGCTAATTTTTTGTTTCATTGAGTACAAATACATAGAAATTCAGTTAAGTGAATTATGTAATATTCCGTACTGGGATGCTACAGAGAGCTAAATTTCAAGGATATCTGAAATAACAGAAAATAATTTAAAAGGCTGAAAAACAAAAGGTTCTCTGATCTGAAGTTGATTCCAGGGACCGAGAAATAGTTCAGAAGGACACAGAACTTTACACCCATGAATATGTCCAGAAATGAGTAGTACTCTGCTCTCTTAATATATAAATATAAAAATTAGGAAGTCACTTTAAAAGCTGATTGTAAATTAATATAAGGAGTAATATGTACATAATTCTAGTAAAAATTGATAAAAAGGTCATAAGATTAGAAGCTTACATTTTGAAGGACAGTGAGTCAGTAAATATTTTCTAGATGAAAAATAGCATATATTCTAATATATATACACACCACATACACAGTGTGTGTGTGTTATACCACCACTGAGTGACTTCATTATTGTATCCTTTTGGAACCAGGCTGTGGCTACCTGGTTAAGTGCACATGTTACCATGTGTGCCAGAACCCAAGTTCAAGCTCTCAGTCCCCACCTGGGGCCGTGGGGCCGTGGGGGTGGGGTGGGTGGAGCTTCACAAACAGTGAAGTAGTGCTGCAGGTATCTCTGTCTGTCTCTCCCTCTCTATCCCTCCCCCTTTCTACTTATCTTTGTCCTACCAAATAAAATGATTAATTAAATTTTAAAAAATCTTTTCTCTAATGAAGCTACCTGGACTGCCAAGAGAGCACATATGTAAAAATACAAATTCATGTATTTTTCAGTTGTTTTGATCAGCAACTATATCTTAATTGCTGACCATATAGCAATGACTATCCTAAAGATTATGGGAAATAAAAAAGTAAAATATAACTTTGTTCTCTTTTTAGAGAACTTTCTGCTCTGCTGGAGGAAACATCAGTTATATTGATTTCAAATACTAGCTAAATAGTAATTTAATAAAATATTAAAATTAACATTGCTGGAGTGGGGAGAAGTGAGAAAAAGACCATGGGAAGAGATGAACATCCACAGAATACTAAGAAAAAAACATTCATTTGCCTAGTCTTAGTAATTTATTTATTTATTTTTGATTGTTGTTGTGGTTATTATTGTTGTTATTGATGTCGTTGTTGTTGGATAGGACAGAGAGAAATCAGAGAGGAGGGGGAGAGAAATATAGGCACCTGCAGACCTGTTTCACTGCCTGTGAAGCGACCCCCCTGCAGGTGGGGAGCCGGGGGCTTGAACCTGGATACTTAAGTTGGTCTTTGTGCTTCGTGCCATGCGCTCTTAACCCACTGCGCTACTGCCCGGCCCCCCCCAGTCTTAGTAATTTCTTTTTCTTTTTTTTTTTTTTTTAACCTCCAGGGTTATCGCTGGGGTTCGGGGCCTGCACCATGAATCCACTTTCCTGGAGGCCATTATTCCCCCCATTTTGTTGCCCTTGTTGTTGGATAGGACAGAGAGAAATCTCGAGAGAGGGTGAAAGAAAGAAACACCTGCAGACCTGCTTCATTGCCTGTGAAGTGCCCCCCCACCCCCCACAGGTGGGGAGCCAGGGGCTCAAACTGGGATCCTTATCCAGTCCTTGCACTTCATGCCATGGGCACTTAACCTGCTGTGCTACTGCCCAATCCACAATTTCTTAATTTTGTAGGTTAACAAGTAAAGTATATTATGCTTCTAAAGCAATGTGCCCATCTCTTCCCTGTTAGCATATTTACAGCTATACAGCATAGGCAACATTGAAATTAAACCAATAGTCATATATATATATATAGTATTTTACTTTAATAAGAGAGTGTGATACCAAAAAGAAAGATACAAGGAATGACCACGGCACTGCTGAGCTCTAGCATGTGGTGATGCCGGGGATTAAAACTAATTGTTTTGTTTACAAATGCTATTTGCTTCATAATACCATTTTTAGCAGTATTCTTTTTTTTTAATTTATTCCTTTATTGGGGAATTAATGTTTTACATTCAACAGTAAATACAATAGTTTGTACATGAATAACATTCCCCAGTTTCCCATTTAACAATACAACCGCAACTATGTCATTTATCATCCTTCATGGACCTGTATTCTCCCCACCCACCCACCCCAGAGTCTTTTACTTGGGTGCGATACGCCAATTCCACTTCAGGTTCTCCTTGTGTTTTCTTTTCTGATCTTGTTTTTCAACTTCGGCCTGAGAGTGAGATCATCCCATATTCATCCTTCTGTTTCTGACTTATTTCACTCAACATGATTTTTTTCAAGGTCCATCCAAGATCGGCTAAAAACGGTAAAGTCACCATTTTTTACAGCTGAGTAGTATTCCATTGTGTATATAGACCACAACTTGCTCAGCCACTCATCTGTTGTTGGACACCTGGGTTGCTTCCAGGTTTTGGCTATTACAAATTGTGCTGCTAAGAACATATGTGTACACAGATCTTTTTGGATGGATGTGTTGGGTTCCTTAGGATATATCCCCCGGAGGGGAATTGCAGGGTCATAGGGTAGGTCCATTTCTAGCCTTCTGAGAGTTCTCCAACTGTTCTCCACAGAGGTTGGACCAATTTACATTCCCACCAGCAGTGCAGGAGGGTTCCTTTGACCCCACACCCTCTCCAGCATTTGCTGCTGTTACCTTTTCTGATGTATGACATTCTTTTTTATTTTTAATATAAAAAGGAAACACTGACAAAACCATAGGATAAGAGGGGTACAACTCCACTCAATTCCCACTGCCAGAACTCCATATCCTATTCCCTCCCCTGATAGCTTTCCTATTCTTTAACCCTCTGGGAGTATGGACCCAAGGTCATTGTGGGATGCAGAAGGTAGAAGGTCTGGCTTCTGTAATTGCTTCCCTGCTGAACATGGGTGTTGACAAGTCGATCCATACTCCCAGCCTGTCTCTCTCTTTCCCTAGTGGGGCAGGGCTCTGGGGAGGCACAGCTCCAGGACACATTGGTGGGGTTGTCTGTCCAGGGAAATATGGTTGGCATCATGCTAGCATATGGAACCTGGTGGCTAAAAAGAGAGTAAGCATTGAAAGCCAAACCAGTTGTTGACTAATCATGAACTTAAAGGCTGGAGTGGTGGAGATGAAGAGTGTGTGTGGCGGGGGGGGGGGGGGGGGGGGGGGTGACTCCGTTTTGTAGATAGCTAGTAGGCATATTTTAGTTATATTCCAAAGGGCCTGTGGCTATACTCGCTTGTTGTTGTTGTTGTTGTTGTTTTCCCCCTGAACCTGAAATCTGATATGCAGGTAGATCCAAGTTATTGTCTGGGGAGATGATGTCGTGGCTGGAAAGGAACAGAAAGCTGGATCAGGGAAGAGAGTAGCTCACTAATATGGGAAAGGGGTATAAATATTGTTGACTGTAAACCCCATCAATTTGATGTGACCTTGGGCCATATTCAGCTTAGGAGCCTGTGTGACCTCTGCATCCCTGTAGATCTGAGCTCACACTCAGTGGTCATGAGTAGGATCATTCCAAGCTGCCCCAGTATTGACCCATCTTCCTCAGTAGCATAGAGTATGTTGTCCATCCTCCCTTCGGAGGATGGAACGTTCTCTACTATTGTTGATCCAAGTTGAGGGCAAGGTCCTATGAGGGCCCACAAAGGGGTCTGTTTTGTTGTTACTGATAGAAATGACCAGTAACAATGGAGAGAGGGATTTATTCAAGGTCTAGGCCCATCATGTCTGTTTGGGAATCTCAGGACTCCCCAAATAGGGCCCTAGCTGATAGGGCCCTGATAGTGACTAAAGAGTCACTGTTAAAATATGCCAGTCTCTTCCCTTATTCAACTTTTGTAGTCCTTGCTTTCATAAGGTTAGCTTTGGAGTGAGTGAGAGAACTGTAATAGGAAGTAGGTGAAGAGGGTATCTAAGTCTAAGTAGACACTATTTCATTAGGAACTTTATACTGACTCACTGTAGCCTATTGTGTACTTTTGCTTTCAGGTATATATTTTGCCCTAATTTATGGATACATGTGAACATATGCTCTAACTCACAGGACCTGGTCTATATCTAGGTTTTGGAACTTTGTTAGGAAGTGAACCTCCTGGAGTGGAATTAGAGAATACTATGAAAGGAAAGGTCTCACCCGAGTAAAGACGGTGAAGGATTGACATTCAACGCCTGACGTCTCTGGACACAGTCAGAAGTGATGCATGCTGGTACTCATTGCGTTGGTTAGGTTGAGATTGGCGATTACAATATTATTTGGTATGAATTGAGAGAAGCATGCAGGAAAGTGAGCCCCCACCCTAGAGGTTCCAGGACTGGAGGAAATAATAGGCTCTATAGAGGAAGCGGGAAGTTCCTGCTGTCTTAGGGTTTAAGAAGGCAATAGACAGTTATTGCTATAATCACATTATTTGGCAATTGGGTTAACTTTGAAATATGCTTAGGATTTGCTGTATCATACACAACATTGCCATAATTTTTGTCCTTTGACATAATTTGTATATAGCTGTGCCATTGGTTTTAGCAGTATTCTTATGTTTTTATGTTTTAATGTTTTGGCTATTTTTTTCTTTAACTTTGGATATCCTTTTATATAAATGTTTGAGTTATAAAAGACATAAAACAAAGACATAAAAGACTATAAAAGACATCTAGATAATTGCTAATGAGATTGTTCTTTTTATTTTAAGGGAAATGGCTACCACTTTTGCTCGCTTGTGCCAACAAGTTGATGTTACACAAAGACAACTGGAAGAAGAAATTGCTAGATTATCCAAAGAAATAGATCAGTTGGAGAAAATACAAAATAATTCAAAACTCTTAAGGTATTTGATCATTTTTTTTCTTTTCTGCTATTAATATCTATTTGGTCTTTATAATTAGTAAATTTGTATTAAAGCTTTTAGCTTTCTGTGATGGGTTAAGTTATTTGCAGACCAAAGGGTATTGCTCAGTGATAAGAGTACAGGCTCTGCATGTACTGAGGCTTCCTCATAAAAATAAGTAAATCTGGGAGTCGAGTGGTAGTGCTGCAGGTTAAGTGGAAGTGGCAGTAAGCACAAGGACTGGCGTAAGGATCCTGGTTTGAGCCCCTGGATCCCTACCTGCAGAGGAGTCGCCTCACAGGCGGTGAAGCAGGTCTGCAGGTGTCTATCTTTCTCTCCCCCTCTGTGTCTTCCCCTCTCCATTTCTCTCTGTCCTATCTAACAATGATGACATAACAATAATAACTACAACAACAATAAAAACAAAAGGGAAAATAAATATAATTTAAATTTTTTTTAAATAAGTAAATCTTATCACATAGTCCATATATTTTTGCAATTACAGTGAAAATGAGTTATCAGGAAACAGTGAATATGAATTAAAGATTTCTTTTTTTTAAAAAATGTCGTGGGGGAATTAAATGTTTTACATTCGATAGTAAATACAATAGTTTGTACATGCATAACATTTCCCAGTTTCTTTCTTTCTTCCTTTCTTTCTTTTTACCAGAGCACTGCTCAGCTCTGGTTTATGGTGGTACAGGGGATTGAACCTGGGACTTTGTAGCCTCAGGCACGAGAGTCTTTTTGCATAACCATTATGCTATTTACCCCCACCCAATTAAAGATCTTTTTAAATCCAAACCTAAAATTCTCTTGTGATTCTTTATCCCCTTTTCCTTTTCAGTGCTGAAGTTCTATAATTAAAAATACCATTTCTTAATTCTTTAAATCTAAGACACCTATTTTCTGTCCTGACAAGGGTCTGTTGTGTGTTCTTAAGTCTGCAACAAAAGTAAAGACCAAATGTCTCAATATAATGTGGAATTGGTTTTAATGTGGTTTATCACAGAATCTTTGGGGCCTACGTGAATTTGAGAATAAGATCAGAAGTGCCCTTGTGAGATTTTTACTTCCTGGCAGTTCTTAAATTTGAACTTTATTACTCACTAAGTGGCTCGTGGATAAATCTGGGAGAATCAGGAAGCATTTAACCCCCACATAGAGCACAAGCTGCATGTACGTGTTCCTGTAAGAGCAGTAACATCTGCAAATGGGAAGGGCTGTTGGATCACCAGTCACATTTCCTCTATCCCTCGGCGTCACAATCTCTGGGGGAAAATGATCCCTTAGAGCATAGTCTCCCCAAGTCAGTTTAATGAGTCCCACTGCTCATACATTGAGTGAGATCACGCAGTACATCTTTCACATTCAGTGAAACTGCCAGTTGGGGGGAAGGGCTGCAGGAGTAGAGCACTGGACTTGCATGCCCTATACATGCCAGAGCATTACTCTGGCTCTTTCTTTCTCACTAACAAATAAGTTATTAAAAAACAAAAAGGGGTGGGGGTGTAATGCAACCGGTAGAGTGAACATGCTACAGTCCACACGGACCCAGGTTCAAGCCTTTGGTCCCCACCTGCAGTAGGGAAGCTTCACGAGTAGTAAGGCAGTGATGCACATGTCTCTCTCTCTCCCTCTCTATCCCCTTTCCCTATTGATGTCTTTCTGACCCTGTCCAGCAAGCAAAATACTAATATATATATTTTGGCGAGACAGTTTTCAGTCTGTTTCTTTAAAAAAAAAAGTATTTCATTTTGTTGTAATAGAACAATAAAATGCCAGTGACCTGTTTTGATTATTAGTACCTGATTGCCATTCTGGTTAGGGTAGGGCTGACTTGAATAAGTAAGAATATTTGATCTGCAGATTTGTCCTGTTTTCTAACAGGAAAAGGTTTAAGATGTTGGGTCAGGGAGGTGACTTGGGGGTAAAGCATTAACATAAATGTATGAGGCTTCGTTTCATCACTGGCACCACAAACAATAACAAATATAATTGTAACCTCCCTTGTTTTTCTACATTAGACTCAGCCCTTTGAGTTAAATATACCTACTGCACAGTAGAGTGGCCTAAAAACATACAGTGTGAAGTTCTTAGGTTCATTTACTTTTATGGCCTCAGTCATACGGTCTCAGCAATGAGACAAAATAAGTTCACCTAAGAAAGAAAGTCCATTCAAGCATGTAGACGTGCCCTGATGTAGTAGTGTAAGAATGGGAGACACACACGTGCTGATTTGTCAGTTTGTTGTATTTTGGTGGAACTGGGGCATGTAGGATCTCACCCCTTTGGAACACTGTTCTCATTCACATAGAAGCCGAGAAAGAGACTCCTCTGCATGAAAATTTCCTCCATTCTATCTGGTACTGGGGCTCGGTCCTGTGTCACACATGTGGAAATGCAGGCACCTTCCAGTCAACTGCCTTCCCAACCCTTTAGTTCTGGTTTCCTCTCATGAGACATATTTGATGCAGTCAAGTGTAATAATAATAATTTTAGTACACCATGTTTTAAGTTCTGAACTTTGGAGTCTTTTTTCTGCTATAGTAACTACCTCTAAAAAAGTTGATAATAGGGTCAGTGAGGTAGTATAATGGTTACACAGAAGACTTCTGCTTGTTTTTCTCACTGATCTTTTTGACAATCTGTCGTTTGTTTTTAATTTAGAAATAAAGCAGTTCAACTTGAAAATAAGTTGGAGAATTTTACTAAGCAATTTCTCCATTCAAGTAATGAAGACTCTTAACAGAAAGAAGATTGCTCTGGTGATTATAGGAGAAAATGGAACTTGGAAGATTGGGACACTTGTTATTTTATGAAATGGCTTTAAATATGAATTACACTAACTTTACCTAGTATCAAGTCCTTGTGTAGATTCTGGTAATGGTCTGTTCCTCAGGGTGTTTGCACTTCTGATGAGTGTTATGATGTCTCTTTAGTTGTGATTTCAGGCAAACTGTTTGATATATTAAAATAATGAATTAGTTAAAAAGCAATAGAACCAACCATGTGACCCCTGAGGGGTGGGGCCTTGCTCTTAGTTAGGGCTCTCTTGGTTTTTGATTCTGAAAAGCTGTTTCCTGGCATCCAGGAGTCAGAATACTCCTCTCACTTCTTCCTCAAAACTAATTTTTGATGCCTACTTTAATGGGAATAGTCACTTTTTTGTTTTATAAATGTTCAAGCACCAAGGAGTGTGGAATGTTCTTGAGAGCGTTATTTATACAAGTTAGAAGTCACCTTGTGCTGTTCTGGCAGGTATATAAACCACTAATGAATAAGCTGTTTTTACTTCCTCTTTCATTCCCATTAAAACTGATATAAAACTGTAAGAAAGGTTTATTGCTAGTCTCTTATGTGTGTGTGTGTGTGTTTGTGTTGTTTTGTTTTGTTTTCTTCTGTCACAGTTTTTGCTGGGACTTTGTACCTGCACAATTCCACCTCTGCAGGCAGAATTTTTTTTATATATAGGAGAGATACCATGGCACCCTCCACTGTTCCTGAAGTTTCCCCCTTTTTATGGTATTCACATCTGATGACTAGGGACTCAAAGCTGGACCCTCATGCATAGTATATATAGTGTGCATTCTACCAGGTGAGCTGTCATAAAGAAGGCTGGTTTTGTTTTACCAGAGTACTACTCAGCTCTGGCTTATGGTAATGCATCGGATTGAGCCTAGGACTTTGAAGCCTCAGGCATGAGATTCTCTTTGCATAACCATTATGCTATCTACCCAAGTTGTCTTTTTTTTTTGGATAGAGAAAATGAGAGGGGAGGGGGCAGTAGAGAGGGAAAATATCACAACTTGTGAAGCTTTCCACCTACAGCCCTACATCACCACTCCTGAAGCTTCCTCCCCTGCATATGGGGACCAGGGGCTTGAACCCAGTGCCTTGCACACTGTAATATATGTGCTTAACCAGTTGTGCCACTGCCTGGCCCCTAAGCTTTCTAAGTTTTAAGAGTAACGTTTGATATGTTTTTTTTTTCTTTTTTTCCCCTTGTTGATGGGGCTTCACTGCTCCAGATCACTTTCAGATAGAGAGGCAGACAGAGGGAGAGAGAAAGATGCCACATCCCTGAAGCTTCCTCCAGTGCAGTGGAGGCCAGGCTCAACCATGGGTCATGCACAAGGCAAACCAGGTTCTCCAGTGAGCTATGTTGCCAGTGCTTTGAGGTAATTAAAAACAAACAAAAAAAAGTCTAATTTTTTTTTCTTAATAATGATCAACAAGACCATAGTATAAGAGGAACACAGTTCGCACCACCAGAGTTCTGGGTCCCATCCCCTCATTTTAGAATAGGGAGATTCTTTGTCCCCCCAGGATCATGGACCCAGGATGACTATGGGGTGCAGAAGGTGGAAGGTCTGACTTCTGTAATGGATATTGTCACATACAAGTGCTAGTCCTCGGAAGTTATTTGTAAGGTCACAGCTGGATCATACCCCACTCTCACCCCAGGTACTTTTGTTCAATCATATGAATTTGTCAGGGCATGGTTAAAAATCACTGTATTTTTTTTTTTAACCTTGATGTGTTTATAAGTCAAAATACTGTGTGTGTTTTGTGTAAAAACCAAACAACAAAAAAATTATACAAAACCAGCATTCTTGGGCCTTGTCATAAAAATTAGTCTTGTGGGTGACCAGACCAGCATGTCAGGTGTTTGCTAGAAATGCACGAGTCCGTTTGACCAGGTACGATTAATTGGTGCATCTTTTCTGTGGAGAGACAAAACTGAGTACTCAGTACTTCCTCTGCTGTGCCTTTAAAATTCCTGGATGCTATTCAGTCTCTTCATAGCACTAATTCTGAAAATACTCTAAGGGGTTGGTGACAAAATTATGTAGGCAATAGAAGCCTTTCAAAATGTTTTATGCAGATCACATAGTAGGAAGCAATATTCAACTCTAAATATTAGTTACTAGCTTTTTATTTGTTGATTTGCAATAACAACAAAAAAATGGGACAAATCAAAGGGGCCGGTTGGGTGGTGACATACCTGGTTGAGTGCACATGGAACAATGTGCAAGGAAGGACCTGGGTTCGAGTCCCTGGTCCCCACCTGCAGGGGGAAAGATTTGCAAGTGGTGAAGCAGTGCTGTAGGTACCTGTCTTTCTCCTTCATTTCCCCTGATATCTTGACTTTCTATCCATTAAATAAAGATAATTTAAGAAAAAGAAATGAATGTCAAAAGACTGGATACTGCCAACTTAGGTTATAAACTCAAGGCCTTAAATCTTAACATGAAAATACTTGAACTTTTGAAACAGCACAGTGGTTTGGGATTAGCTTCTTACTATAGTATAGTGGTTCTGCAAGTTTAGTCAAGGTATCTTTGCACACTTGTGAGAAATGCACGTTCATAGAACTTATACCAGGTCAGCTGTATCAACACCAGGTGTGGGGCCCAGCAATCTTTTAACAGCCATCTGTGTGATCCTGAAGCATGGAAACAAACAGAACGGTGCTACTGTTGGGGAATTTCCTGTCAACTATGAGTGCAGTCCCACCTGGTCAAGTTTGAAAATGTATGACCATTAGAAGTGAAGCACTGGAGTAATGGAACTCTACCTTTATGCCTGGAGATAGCACACCTGGCCCATGAATTGTAGAGAAACTATGTAATTACAGCTGATGTCGTTAAGCGATTGCACATATACTTGTTTACTATGTATGTTTAGAGAACTATTTATAAAACTTTGTATGATCTTTAACTTTTTACAAAAGACACTTATAAGTATGCAAGCTTACAAGGTTGAAAATAAAACGCATCTGCCTGATAGTTGATAAATGTAGCATTTATACTTGGCAATTAATGAGTTTTAAGTTCTTGTTCTCATATTTTTAAATTACAGGTGTATACGCACGCACACACACATTTTGTACTTATTTGCGATGAAGGCACATTGGAAAGGGAGAGGTAGTTGGAGGAAGAGACACCCATAGGTATCTGTCTCCCACTCATGAAGCTTCCCCAAATCGTGGGAATCCGGGACATGTGCACTGGAATGTGTGTGCTCAACCAGGTGCACCACTCACTGCCCAGCCCCTCATTCTTAGCTTTTTTTTTGTTGTTTTTTGCTGTTGCTGTACTTATTGATATTGTCATTGTTAGATAGGACAGAGAGAAATGGAGAGAGGAGGGGAAGACAGAAAGAAGGGGAGAGAAAGACAGACACCTGCAGACCTGCTTCACTGCCTGTGAAGCGACTCCCCTGCAGCCGGTGGCTCGAACTGGGATCGTTAAGCCAGTCCTTGCACTTGTGCCACATGCGCTTAACCTGCTGCGCTACCGCCCAATGCCCCCGTCATTCTTATTCTTTACAATAGGCATATAAGTTACCCAGGGCCATTTTTTGATTGTGTTAATTAACTCGCATTGAGTGTGCCTAGCCAAATAAGGAAAGCTTAACTGACAGCAGCCTTTTAACCATTCACAGATGCCATAGGCCGTGACAGCGTGGTAGTAATTGGTTTATGCATTAGTCATACAATTTACAGGTACTTGTCCATGACTTTCCTCAAGAAAAACAGAATTAGGGGACTGGGTGGTGGCTCACCTGGTTGAGAGTACTTGTTACAGTGGAGAAGAACCAGCGTTCACGCTCCCAGTCCCCACCTGCAGGGGGCAAGTACTGCAGGTGTCTCTCTCCCTCTCTCCTCCTACCCTCAATTTCTAGCTGTCTGTATCCAATAAATAAAGATTTTTTTAAAAAATAGTATTGAAAGTGCCACAAAAGAGCTTTTCCTGCTCTTCATCCCAGAGTGCTTTGTGCTCTTAGATGAACTGACATTATCTGGAAACATAATTTACAATGAAAAAATACTAAAACAGAAATAGCCAGGAAAACAAAATGAAACCCAAAACCTATCACACAGATTCAAGAAATGCCAACTTACAGCAAAGCTTATTTTATCTCCACATTATTTTGAAGTAATTGTAAGACAAGCTGGAAAATATCTTTATTTCCCAATTCACCCTTAAGGTTATGGTAATGAAATGACAGTAGTCAAACTACAAACAGCAGAAGTGATTATTAAAAAATTATATAGGGAGTCGTGCAGTAATGCAGCGGGTTAAGTGCACGTGGCGCAAGGACCGGCGTAAGGATCCCGGTTCGAGCCCCCAGCTCCCCACCTGCAGGGGAATCACTTCACAGGTGGTGAAGCAGGTCTGCAGGTGTCTATCTTTCTCTCCTCCTCTGTCTTTCCCTCCTCTCTCCATTCCTCTCTGTCCTGTCCAACAACAACAGTAACTACAACAATAAAACAAGGACAACAAAAGGGAATAAATATAAAAAAAAATTATATATAAGTGTGGTCCAGGAGGTGATGCAGTGGATAAAGTATCGGACTCTCAAGTATGAGGTCTTGAGTTCAATCCCCAGCAGCACATGTACCAGGGTGATGCCTGGTTCTTTCTCCTGTGTTTCTCATTGATAAATAAAATCTTAAAGAAAAAATCATAAGAATACTGACTTCCTAAATGATTATCTGTCGCCTTTTAAGAGTAAGTTAGCAGTGCCAGCGGGTAGGCCAGCAGCAGCATTCCCAATTTCTTTGCTTCCAACTTTTCCCCAAGGAACAAAGTAATTAAGTATCCTGGACACTTGCATCTCCAGAACTCTGGTCCATTCGGGAAAGACAGAAACAGGGTGGGGTATGATCAACCAGTCAACACCCATGCTCAGCAGAGAAGCAATTACAGAAGCCAGAACTCCTACCTTCTGCTCCCCAAAAACAACCTTGACCCATACTCCCAGCAGGGGCAAGCAAGATAAGAGGGCTCTGAACTCCAGCTCCATCACTATCCAGAGAGAGAGAAGGAAAAAGAGAGGGACACATATATGGAGGTAGTTATGTTGGGTAGCTTGGATGGGAAAGAAAGGATTGAATCAGAAAAAAAAGGGAGGCAACTGTATAAATGTGGACAGATAGTTGTAGAGAGGATGGCTGGCCCATATCTACAACCTTACGGGAACTGTAGTGGATCGCAGTGGGGAGACAAGATTAAGAACTCTGGTGGTGAGAATGGTGTGGATTCAAACCCCTGCTGACATGTAATTCTGTAATATAAAAAATAATTTAAAAAATTTTAAAAAGTAGCAATTTTTTATCAAGAGATTTGCTTTATCCCCTACACCGTCTCCAAGGGGGTCTGTGGCATTGGGGCTTCAGGCATGAGATCCCAAGTTTGAACCCAGCATTGCATGTGCCAGAGTGATGCTCTCGTTCTCTATCCTCTCCTCCCCCACCCCCTCTCTCTCTGTATATATAATTTTTTGAGAGATTTGATCTTAGAATAAAACACTGGTCTTGGAAACCAGTTCTGTGATTTAGTAAGTCCTAAATGTTGTTTTATAACATGTTACATGAAGTCCGGTTAAAATGCACTTTTATTAGTGTCAATTCACAGCAACATTATTTCACAAGAGCCACTGTACAAATAAAAGAAGGAATCACTGCAAGATAGAAAGAAGACTGGCAAGTCGTACATAGAAACCCATGGTGCATATGGGTCCGTAGTTTGGCTTAACACTTGCATGAGCTTCAGTCCAGCGTGTTCACCATCCCTAGAGCCAGCCATAACCACCAACAGTTGGCCACAAGTGCGAGACATCTTTCTACGTGAAGAAAAACAGTTTTAATTAACTTTTAAAACGAACTTAGATGCGGATGTCTTTGAATTAAGATATGTAAATTGCAAGTGTTAAAATGCTTCTTTGAAAACAATAGGATATAGGGCACCACTGAGAGGAAAGGCTTAAAATACCTGCCACATATCACTGCAGTTTTATTAATTAAAAAGATACTGTGTGGGAGACAGGTGGTGGTGCACCTTGCTGAGCACACGATACCATGCAAGGAGCTGGGTTCAAACCCAGTCTCCATCTGCAGGGGAAAAGCTTCCTAAGTGGTGAAGTAGTTAGCGCTGCAGGTGTCTTTCTCTCTTCCTCTCTTACCTTTTTGTTTAATTATTTTTATTTATTTAGACAGGACAGAGAGAAATGGAGAGACAAGGAGAAGACAGAGAGGAGGAGAGAAAGACAGACACCTGCAGACCTGCTTCACCGACTGTGAAGCGACTCCCCTGCAGGTGGAGAGCTGGGGGCTCGAACTGGGATCCTTATGCCCGTCCTTGCGCTTTGCGACACTTGCCCTTAACCTGCTGCACTACCGTCCGACTCCCTTCTTCCTCTCTATCTCACCATTCTTTTCTCTTACTGTCTCTATCAAATTTTGTTGTTTTTTTAAAGGGTACTGTGCGCTGAGATTTTGCTGCTCACATTAACGTTTTTTTATAATGCTGCATTATCATAAGTATATGATCAGACTGGATTTCAACAAAGACTTAGCTTTTTATCAGCATGCAAACAAATTTACAAAGTGCACCTTCAACTAAGTGCTAGCTGAAACATAAAACTATACTGTTGTTCTAATGAGTACCTAGTATAACCAATATTTCAAAGCACGGCATTGAATTTGAGATGACTCAAAATGAAGGTGAGAGAAACTGGTGAGTGAAGGATATTTCACATTCTATTTGATCTATCTTAAAAATAACAATTTTATTCATTGCCTTGCCCTTGTCTTAATAAAGCTGTTCTAACTTGTGGTTGTCTAGGAAAAATTTAATTTTCTAGTGAGATGTCAAAAACTGGTTTTTTTTTTTTAAGAAAATTCATAATGGCAAAGGGAAATTAGAAGCTAAACAAAGTTTTTAAGCCTGGTTATACTCTAAAGACTCTATAAAGAACATCTTCAGTGTTAAGCCCAATGGAGAGATTGTTTAATCGGTTTCCATAAGTTTAAATACAGCAAATAAGCCACAGGTGTTCAATAGTGTTATAATTTAAACATTAGTAGTCTAACATCAAAAATATTGGAGAAAGTTGGTTATAAATAATAGCACAATTCAGTAATTTCATCATCTGAAAAAGATCTCTCTCAAGTTCATTTTAAGATTGTGTGACATATTCCAGGAGCACCTGCATTTTTCTCTCAACACACATTTTCTCTGAAGAATTCACTATTATACTTATTAACCAGTTCAGCTGAGCCTAAATTAAAGTGGTAATTGCCTATTTGGCTGTGAAAGTGAAGTATTATGCCCAAATCTTTTAACCTGATTAAGGTGGAATGTTTTTATTATGACAATAGAAATAGGGAGAAAGAGGCTCTTGAAGCTTCCCTCCCCTGCAGGTGGGGACTGGGGGCATGAACCTGGCCCTTGCACATCATAACTTGTGGAATTTACTGACTGCACCACCGCCCAGCCCCCATGATGGAATATAATATGATGTGTGTGGCCCTGGGATCACAACTGTAGAAATCTGAGATATGGGGGCATCTTGGACATTTAGACTAAGGCTGCCAAAAATGACTGTTGGTCAACATGGAGAAGACATCCTTGCTGAGAGAAAGACTGGCTTTCTTCATCACCTTCATCAGGGCTTTTGGATGGCACAGGACACCATGTAGTAATCACGCTCACTTGATTTCTGAAGAGTATATGCCTTTGAAATGTTCTTGCTAGTGTCTAATATACGTATGTGGGCGTAGAGCTATAGTCCTAAAATGTTACAGCATTGCAAACCAGTGTCAATAATAATAATAATACTCTTGCCAGATCTCAGTATTATCAGTGAATCGAGCCTACAAATGAACCTGTGGAAGCACGTTTTATTTAAAATGCTTTGTATAAGGTAAAAGGCAAAAATAGGCACCAGATACATGCACAAGTCTTTACAAGCTCCTTAAAACGACACCTCCCTCCCTCCCTCCCTCCTTCCCTCCCTCCCTCCCTCTTTTCCTTCCTTGCTTCCTTCTTTCCAAGATAGGTACAGTGCTGGGGATGAGACCTGGGACCTCAGAGTCTCAGGCAATGTCAGGAAGGCGTTTTAGGCACAACTGAATGACTAGACAAATGGCTGAAGTCAGACTGAGTGAAGACAAACACATTGGATGCTAGAACCCTTATTATCAGAAAGTAAAAAATGAATTTAGTGGGACAGCAAGATAGCGATAGCTCACTTGGCCAGGGCTGCCTTGCCATGTGTATTGCCCAGTCTTGATCTCAACCCCCACCAGTGCACACTGCAAGAAGCCTTGGTGTTATGGTGTCTTTCCCCCTCTCTCTACCTGTTAAAAAAAAAAAATAGTGAAACTGGTGCAGTAATGAGGCTGTTTGGTCATGTGTGAAAATTAGCAACAAGAGTGGTTAGTCTTTAGTTGCCTAATATATATTTATATGAGAATTGCTTTCAAACTATCTAAACAAACCTTGATACTAAATTGCTTTAATTGACATGTTTAATAATCCTATAGACCTTACAGTCTGTGTATGTCTGACTAAACTTATTACTAGAATAACTTTAAAAGTAGAGATTTTCTTTTCATATAAATGTGGATATTTTGTATACAGCAGAAATACTTTTCTTGAAAGGGATTTGGGGATGAATTATTAAGATACATGGCAAATTCCACTTTTTTTTTCTTTTAATGAGTACATTTCTTTAACATTCTTTTTATCAAAGAACTGCTCTTTATAACGTGGTATAACTAGTCCACAAATATTAATAGCAAAAAGTTAAAATTCAAAAAGTTTCTATGGGTATATAAATATACATTCATACCTTCTACAATATTTTTGGTCCTGTATTTTAATCTGCCTTTATAGATTTTATTTTCTTTTATTGTCAACTGATCTTAAAACCAAACAGAACGGAGGCACCAAGCTTCAGAGATAACTGTGGCAGCAAAAACAAAAAACAAAACTAAACAAAGTCGATACTTTACTATAACTGATGCACTTATTAGCATGTTCACAATGCCAAATTGGAAATTACAGAAAGATTTAGGAGTGTTTAAGTTATGGTTACAAGTGATTAAAGGCTACTGATGAGACATCTCATCAGTAACTGACATCACTTACTATTAATATGCTCTAAGACATGTTTACATACCACAATAACCTGGAACTTCACTATCAAGCAAGACTATTTTCTGTTGTCATTCACTTAAATTTATTTGTGAACAAAAAATCCAAGGGAAATTGTATCTGTGTTCAAATTCAGGGTGGTCCATCCTTCTAACACAATTGTTAGCATACTGTTGATAAGTGATGATGCCTTCAAAAACTGCTCTCTTGGAATTTTTCTTTTGGCTCTAAAGTGAGTTTTCCTTGATCTAAACATCCTTTGAAGCAAACCCACTCAACAACCTATACTTTGTGATAAGAGAAGACATATTATAGAAAAGCAAAACAGTGAACATTTTTAAAAATCTGAAGGCACAAATAGCAATTCAGATTTTAAATTTCTATGAAAATACATTCATTAAACCACCTAATTATAATTACAGATCCAGTGATTGGTTGACTTTCCACAACTTTTGAAAGCATAATGCTGGGGGGAATTCTTTAGATGCAGGGGAAATCCAAATCTTCATCAAACTTCTGATATGAGTACATTTTACAGATTCAGAACTAGAAAATGAATTCAACAGAAAAGGCCAACTATCAATAGTTAGAGAACTACTCAAAGTGTCATTTGGTCATCACCAACTTTTTCTTTAAATACCAAACAGTTATACATGATTACTGCCATCTACCTACTATTAATACAAGAGTGTCTTGTGTATTTATACAAAAGTCTATTCCCTGGTCTTCAGACTATCCCTTCCCCCTCAAAGAACTGAAAATGAATATTTAAGTGGATAGACTGGCAAAACATGCACTAGAAACTGATATTCACAATGACTCCCCACAGAAGCATTTAGGTTTGTCAGCATTCTTAAACACTAAGCAACCAGTATCTCTTAAAGGAAGGTCAGATCAAGGAGACTTTGTTCAAATGTAAGACTGCACACAGGAGTATCACTCCCCCCAACTACCAAATCTAACAGCTCCTTTCCACAACTAAAAACAATGGCATTTCTTATGAGTTAAAAATGCATATGCAAACCCACAAGGCTGCTGTAATGTATACATTTTGTTAGACCAGAGAAAATAAAGAAACTGAATGCAGGCAAAAATTTATCCAGGTTTAAACAAGCTCAATTTTTCAAATACACTGGTCCTTTAATCTCAGCGAGCACCTTTGCCTTGTTATTTTTTGTTTGATTTTTTATTTGATGCTGTTTAGGTCTTCTGCAAGTTTCTTTTGTATATAATAATCTCAATAGAAAAACCTTCCCGTGTAGATATAAGGTAGAATTCCTTTCACAGCTGTTGGCTATAGCAATGTTTTCTCCAGAAAATCAGGGGAGAACAGCAAATGGGGTTGACACCGCTAATTCCAGATTCGCAGAAAACTGTCCCACGAGCCTGTGGCCACAGCCATGCCATCATCTGTCACACCTAGACAGCTGACACGGTTGTCGTGACCAGCAAGAACACCTAAAAGAAAAAAATAAATGTTCAGGGAAAAAAGAAAGTTAGTAAATAGTGATTATAGAATTACCCAACTCTATACACAAAAAAATAAAAATTAAAAAAAAATGGAGAAGGGAAGGCCTAGGAGGTGACACAGAGGTATGAGGTCCAGAGTTTGAGCCTCAGCACTGGTGATGCTCTGGTTTTCTCTCTCCCCTTTACTATTAAATTAACAAATGTTTTTTAAAAAATGAAGTTGCTGTATTTTTTCACTTCTGAAAAACGGCAACACAACTTATTCACTTTCTTCTGATTAACCACCAAATACTTTAATGTTTTGGTTTTAATTTTCTGAAATTATCAAGGGTATCTAGTTTTAGTTTCCTCTGGAAAGTCATACTCAGTAGACTTAGTAACCACACAAGAGAAATGAAATATTGCCAGACATGAGGGAGTAAATGGGAAAAGAAATGTAGACTTTGGAAAAGTATTATCTTGTAGGGTAGGGAGACTGCATGTCAGACTTACATGCCTGAGGCTCCAGAGACCTGTACTGGTTCAATCCCATATGTCAGAGTTGAGCAGTGCTCTAGTTTCCCGCTCATGAAATTTGATTTATTTATTTTAGGTAGAGACAGGTAAAAAGAGAGAGTGAAAAAGATCATAACGCTAAAACTTCCCTGCCGTGGGGGGCCAGGCTTGAACCTGAGTTACACACATGGCAAACCAGTACACTAAGTGAGCTGTTCCACTAACCCTCTCAAAAAACGTTTACAAGTTAGAATATCTCAAATTCTGAACAAGAATAATTTTTCAAAAAGAAAAAAAAGTAGCTAAACTGTCTTTTAGACTTTGTGAAAACTATAGTGGTTGGGGGTGAAGCAGACGGCAAAGAACTTGTGTAAATTGTGTGGTGAGTTAGACGATGTGTGGTGTGAAGCCATACCCTTGAAATCTTTTTTTTTTTTGCCTCCAGGGTTATCATTGGGGCTCAGTTCCTGCACTATGAATCCACTGCTCCTGGAGGCCATCATTTCCATTTTCTTGTTCTTGTTGCTGCTGCTGTTGTTGTACAGGACAGAGAGAAATTGAGAGAGGAGGGGAAGACAGAGAAGGAGAGAGAGAAAACAGACATCTGCAGACCTGCTTGTGAAATGGCTCCCCTGCAGGTGGGGAGCCGGGAGCTCGAACCCGGATGCTTGCTCCGGTCCTCCGGTTCTTGCGCTTCACACTGTGTGCTTAACCCAGTGCACTATGATCTGGCCTTACCCTGAAACCTTTTGTTAGGAGTCAGGTGGTGATTCACCTGGGTAAAGCACACATATTAGAGTGCAAAGACCCAGGTTCAAGCCCCTGGTCCCCACATGCAGGGGGAAAGCTTCATGAGTGGTGAAATAGGGCTGCAAGTGTCTCCCTGTCTCTTTCCCTATCTCCCCCTTCTCAATTTTTCTTTCTAACCAAAAATTAAAATATTTTTAAAAGTGTGCACTCTTATCAGGTGAGCTATCTCTCAGCCCCCTCCTATAATATATTTTTTAAATCTTATAATTTTAAAACACTGTTAAATCACTAATAATTTATTTTACTTATTTATTTTTTTTACCAGAACACAGCTTATTTCTGGTTTATGGTGGTGCTGGAGATGGAACCTGGGATCACTGGTGCCTCAGGCATGAAAGTCTTTTAAAAGTATGACCATATGCTATCTCCTCCACCCGTAAATAGATCTGTTTCTTAAGAATTTATTTATTTATTTATTTATTAATGAGAAAGGAGAAGAGAAAGAACCAGCCATCACTCTGGTAAATGTGCTGCTGGGAATCGAACTCAGAATCTCATGTTTGAGAGTCCAGTGCTTTATCCATTGTGCTACCTCCCAGACCACTGTTAAATGATTTTTTTTTTAAGTTTTAAGTCCCAGTGACAAGGGATACAGGTTTTTGTTTGTTTTTTAAGATTTTATTTATTAATGAGAAAGACAAGAAGAGAGAAAGAACCAGACATCATTTTGGTACATGTGCTGCCTGGGATTGAACTCAGGCCTCATGTTTGAGAGTCCAGTGTTTTATCCACTACAACATCTCCCAGATAAATGAATTCTTAATAAAATTTCCTTCTGTAAACTGTTTAAGTTTGAATTATCTTTTAATTTTATTTATTTATGAGAGAGAGAGAGAGGAAGTGAGAGAACAAGAACATCGCTCTAGGGAGTCGGGTGGTGACGCAGCGGGTTAAACGCATGTGGCGCAAAGCGCAAGGACCGGCATAAGGATCCCAGTTCGAGCCCCCGACTCCCCAACTGCAGGGGGGTCACTTCACAGGCGGTGAAGCAGGTTTGCAGGTGTCTAATCTTTCTCTCCCCGTCTTCCCCTCCTCTCTCCATTTCTCTCTGTCCTATCCTGCAATGACGACATCAATAACAACAACAATAATAACTACAACAACAATGGAAAAAAGGGCAGCAAAAGGGAAAAATAAATAAATATTAAAAAAAAAAAGAACATCACTCTGGTACATGTGATGTTAGGGATAGAACTCAAGACCTCATGCTTTATCCACTGTGCTACCATCCAGATAAGAAATCTGAAATACTTTTTTTTTTTTACCAGAGCTCTGCTCTGGCTTATGGTGGTGTGGGGGATTGACCCTGGGACTCTGGAACCTTAGGCGGAGTCTTTTTGCATAACCATTATGCTATCTACCCCTGCCTTGAAATATCTTACATACTAGTGTGTGTGTGTATGTGTGTGTAAAATATAGAGACACCTGCAGCACTACTTCACCACTAGTGAAGCATTCCTTCCTGCACTTGGGTCCTTGCGCATTGTAATGTGTGTTCAGGGGGTACGTGAGAGGGGGAAATAGGTGATGGGAGAATTGAAAGGACAGAAGGGAGATAGGGAAAAAAGAAGAGAGAAACCTGCAGCTCTGCTTCACCACTCATGACACTTTTTCCCCTGCAGGGGACGGAGGCTTGAACCCAAGTCCTTACGCACTGTACTGTGTGTGCTCTACCAGGCACACCACTGCATGGCCCTGTATATGAAGGGCATCCTTTCATCCAGTCTCAGGTACAGAAGTCCATCTTGTCTAGCTTAATGCTCTCTACAGTACCTCTGCTATAATGATACTCGGCAATGAGAAAATTTACCACGATAAAGTAACAAAACCACAATGGCTTCATATTTAATATTTCAACTGGAAAGGAAGCTGGATTAGCAATTCATGAGTCGTGATTCAGTTGTAAGATGGGAAACTGCAGTTGAGCCAACCTGGAGCCAGCAGTAAGCAAAGCAAAATCAAGATTCAAACATGTGCTTTACTTGTTCTTTTTTGGTTCTGTATGTAGTGCTGTGATTGAACCCAGGGCTTTACACATGCATGCTATTACTTCTAAGATCAAACTCAGGCATCTATTTAAAAAGGTAGAGGGAGAGGGAAGGTGTAAAACAAATATATTTTATGATGTTTTGGGGTTTGTTTTTTTTCTTTTGCCTCCAGGATTATAGTTGGGACTCAGTGCCTGCACTACGAATCCACTGCTCCTGGCAGCCACTTGTTCCATTTTGTTATTGTTATTGTTGCCATTGCTGTTGTTGTTGTTGTTGGATAGGACAGAGAGAAATCCAGAGAGTAGGGGAAGACAGAGAGGGGAGAGAAAGATAGACACCTGCAGACCTGCTTCACCACCTGTGAAGCGACCCCCCTGCAGGTGAGGACCTGGGGATCCTTGCACAGGTCCTTGCGCTTCATACTATGTGTACTTGACCCAGTGCACCACTCTCTGTTTTTTTTTTTTAATATTTATTTATTCCCTTTTTGTTGCCCTTGTTGTTTTATTGTTGTAGTTATAATTGTTGTCTGTCTTTGTTGTTGGATAGGACAGAGAGAAATGGAGAGAGGAGGGGAAGACAGAGAGGGGGAGAGATAGACACTTGCAGACCTGCTTCACCGCCTGTGAAGCGACTCCTCTGCAGGCGGGGAGCCGAGGGCTCGAACCGGGATCCTTACACCGGTCCTTGCGCTTTGCCCCACGTGCGCTTAACCTGTGCACTACCGCCCACTCCCCACTCTCTGTTGTTTTTGATCACAGTGACCAGCTCCAACCATTGATTAGTGTCTGGAGGTTGAACCCAGACCTGTCACATGCAAATCCTGTGTGCTACTGCTTTAGTATTTCCCCCACCGGGGTTATCAATAGGGCTCGGTGCCAGCAGTAAGAATCCACTGCTCCCAGAAACCATTTTTTCTGGTTTTTTTTTTTTCTCTATTGCCTAGGACAGAGAGAAATGGAAAGGGGTGAGGAAGATAGACACAGAGAGATCTGTAGTACTTGCTTCATCACTGGTGAAGCTTCCCTCCTGCACATGAGGAGCAGGGGCTCAAACCCTGGTCCTTGAGGGTGGTGATATGTCCGCTTAACCAGTGTGCTACTGCCTGACCTTCCGTCTTTCCCTTTCTCTCTGTTTCTCAGTCTGAAAAAAATCAGTCTGGAGTGGTGAGACCCAGTGAGAATAGCAATAAAAAAAAAAGTACTTTCAAATTTAAAAGGTGGTATTAAATATATAGATAGACAGATACTTATAGAAGTACTAGTCAATCCATATCTGTGCCCTTGGAAGAACCACTGCAGTTTCCAGTGGAGGGAATGGGGACACAGAACTCAGGTGGTGGGAAGTGTGGAACTATATCTACCCGTTATTTTGTAATTTTGTAAATCAATATTAAATCACTGATATATACATATATATATATATATATATATATATATATATACACATATACATACAGAAGAGACTTAAAAAGATGGTGCTAAAAATGAAAAACCAAAACTTAGTGAAAGGGTCACTGAACTGTGACTTACTGTTTCTCTCAAAACACAGAGCAATAAATGTAAATGATGGGGAGGGGGACTGGAGAACGAACAACGTAGTACATGAATAAAAAAAAAGAAAGAAAAACAAAAAAAGGAAGGAATTCCAGCATGAGAAAAATGAAGGCCCCCTTCATTTACCAACCTGCACGATCTCCTTTGAGGGTGTCCCAAACATTGCAATTGAAGTCGTCATAGCCAGCTAGCAGGAGGCGCCCACTTTTTGAGAAGGCGACGGAAGTGATCCCACAGATGATATTGTCGTGGAAATACATTAGTAACTCCTGGTCCGCCCGCAGGTCAAAGAGCCGGCAAGTGGCATCATCAGAACCAGTGGCAAAAGCATATCCATTTGGGAAAAACTGGGAAGAAAAATAGCAAGCATTTATTCCATAGGCATGTGTGAAAAAAACCTCTGGGGTCAGACAGACCTAGCATTAAATTTCCACTTAATTTCTTACTAGGTGAGCGATACTAGGCATTAAAGTTTTGTTTGTTGGTTTTTAAAATTTATTTATTGCCACTAGGTTTATGGCTGGGACTTGGTACCTACACTACGATTCCACCACTCCCAGCAGCAACAACAGATAGCCTCCAGGAGCAGTGGATTCATAGTGCAGGCACAGAACCCCACTGATAACCCTGGAGAGGAAAAAAAAATCCTGCAGAATTAGACTATATTCACACATCTGATAATTGGCAAGTACAATACTTAAGGAGATTCTAGGCTTATCTACATAGTGTGCTGTCTGGTCCACCCGGACCCATTTCCCTAAGTCAAGCAGAATCTCTCTACGTACACCCTTCCTCTGAATTCACACCACTGGATAATTTTGAATGGCATTCTGAGGGCGAGGGCGGGGAGACAGCATAATGGCTCTGCAAAACGACTTTCATGCCTGAGGCTCTGAAGTCCCAGGTTCAATTTCCCCACACCACCATAAACCTGAGCAGGAATTGAACAAAAAAAAACCAGAATGATATTCTGCTTTGCCCTTTTTACAAGATACTTTAAATTTTTTTAAATTTATTTATTCCCTTTTGTTGCCCTTGTTTTACTGTTGTGGTGATTATTGTTGTTATTACTGTCATTGTTCGCTAGGACAGAGAGAAACGGAGAGAGGCGGGGAAGACAGAGAAGGAGAAAGACACCTTGTTGTTGGATATGACAGAGAGAAATGGAGAGAGGAGGGGAAGACAGAGAGGGAGAGAGAAAGATAGACATCTACAGACCTGCTTCACCGCTTATGAAGCAACTCCCCTGCAGGTGGGGAGCTGGGGATTCAAACTGGGATCCTTATGCTGGTCCTTGTGCTTTGCGACACCTGCGCTTAACCCGCTGCACTACCGCCCAACTCCCAGGATACTATTTTTTTTCCTAATTGTAATTAAGTATTTGGCAGGACTTTTTAAAAATGCATCAATATGCATCAGTTGATGCCTCTACCCTGGAGCAATCGTATATATTTATTTATTTTAGAAGAACAAAGGAGTAGCAGACCAAGAGGGAGGAGGAATACCACAGCACTGTCTCACCATCCACAGATCCCCCTCAGTGCCATCCATGGTGTTCCCTTGCATTGCCAGGGCTTGAACTCACAGCCTCGAGCCTGGCAAGTCATGTGCTTTACTGGCTAAGCTATCTTCTGATCCGTTCTATAGTAAGAGATGTTACAGGTATGTATATAGTTGCATATCATATAGATCATAAATAATTTATACCATGCATTGAGTATCCAGTATATAATTTCATATTAAGTCTCCACATTATAATTTGATGTAGTTACTATGATGCCCATTCTAAAAATCCAAGAACTCTGAGGCTTTTGGGGTTAAGTAGCGTGACTGGTCTCTGATAGCCATTCATAGCAGAACCAAGAGTCTTTTTTTTAAATTATTTTTTATTTTCCCTTTTGTTGCCCTTTTTTTTTATTGTTGTTGTAGTTATTATTGTTGTTGATGTCGTCATTGTTAGGACAGAGAGAAATGGAGAGAGGAGGGAAAGACACAGAGGGGGAGAGAAAGATAGACATCTGCAGACCTGCTTCACCACCTGTGAAGCGACTCCCCTGCAGGTGGGGAGCCGGAGGCTCGAACAGGGATCCTTATGCCGGTCCTTGCGCTTCACGCTATGTGCACTTAACCCACTATGCTACTGACCGACTCCCAGAACCAAGATTCTAATCCACGTTTGGCTGGCTGTGTTTGGCTTCCTAACTAATCTATTTGGGTTGTTTCCCTTGTCCTCACTACTCTGCTCAAGATAATCTAACCCTCTGAGCTTGAAAATAGTATTTGTTTATTTTATCAAAGCATTGCTCAGCTCTGGTTTATGGTGGTGCTGGGTATTGAACCTGAGACCTTAGGGTCTCAGGTGTGTAAGTCTTTTGGCATAACCATTTATGCTATCTCCACCACCCAGAATTAGTACTTATTGTTCACATGCAAATAAAGACCAATGCCTATAGGCTAAAATATTTCCATTTTATTTATTTATTTTAAATTATCTTTATTTATTGGTTAGAGATAGCCAGATGTGGAAAGGGAAGGGGATGATACAGAAGGAGAGAGGAGACACCTGCAGCCCTGCTTCACCACTTGTGAGGCTTTCCCCCTGCAGGTCAGGACCAGGAGCTTGAACCAAGATCCTTGTGTGCATTATAACATGTGTGCTCAACCAGGTGTGCCACCACCTGACCCCAAGTCTTTCCATTTTAAAAAAATTCAAACCATGAGGCCTGGCAGTGACACAGCAGTAAAGCACACATGTTACCATGTTTGAGAGCCCAGGTTCAAGTCCCCAGTCCCCACCTGCAGGGAGAAAGCTTCATGAGCGGCACAGCAGTGATGCAGGTCTTTCTCTTTCTTTCTGCCTCTACTAAAAAAAAAAAAGACTGGGGGCACTGATGCCGTTTGTAGACAACAAGCTCCAGCAACAGCCCTAGTGACAAAAAAACAAAAAAGAAATCTGATATTATTTGGGGGCTGGGCGATAGTGCAGTGAGTTAAGTGCACATGGCACAAAGCACAAGGGCTAGAGTAAAGATCCTGGTTCAAGCCCCCGGCTCCCTACCAATAGAGGGGTCGCTTTGCAAGCAGTGAAGCAGGCCTGAAAGTGTCTTTCTCTCCTCCACTCTGTCTTCCCTCCTCTCTCAACTTCTCTCTGCCCTATCTAACAACAACAACAACAATAGCAGCAGCAGCAGCAGCAGCTATGACAACAATAACAATTACAACAAGCGCAACAATAAGGGCAGCAAAATGGAAAAAAATAGCCTCCAGGAGTGGCGGATTCGAGGTGGTGGCACTGAGCCCCAGTGATAACCCTGGAGGGAAAGAAAGAAAGAAAGAGAAAGAGAAAAAAAGAAAGAAATCTGATATTATTATTCTGTCACTCAATATTGCTGGAGCACAATTTACAAAAGATCTTTGGCGTCAATTTATCATTAAAATCATGTTACAGAATCCTACACTTGGGTGGGGGTAGATAGTATAATGGTTATGCAAAGAGACTCTCATGCCTGAGACTCCAAAGTCCCAGGTTCAATCCCCCACACCACAATAAGCCAGAGCTGTGCAGTGTTCTGATATTTGCTTCTGTGTCTTTCTCTCTCTGCATCTCTCTCAAAAATAAAGTAAATAAAATACAAAAAAGAAAAGAATCCTACACTTTAATCACACAACACCTTTTCCTTAGAGGTGGCTTGTACTTACACTGACAGCATTAATATCTGACACATGCCCCGTGAAAGACTGTCTACACATCCCATCTCGGATATCCCATAACTTGGAGGAAGCGTCGCAAGCACCAGAAACAAAAGTCTTCATGTCAGGACTGAGAGAAAGGCTCATCACGTCTCCAGAGTGCCCTGTGAACGTGGTTGTTTGCTGGGCAGTTTCAATGTCCCACAAAGCGCTGTCATTGCAAAGACATAAAAAGAATCACCATTATTTTCTCTCATGTCAGTTCCTACGACCCTTTCCTCTCCACTCCCCACCAGTTTCGGGAGGGACTCACCAAGTTGTGTCTCCTGAACTTGTAACAATCTGGGTGTCATCTAAAAATCGGCAGCAGGACAAGTAGCCTACAACACAGAGAATACAAATTTTAGGTTGTCGTTGATTGGCTAACTCAAAATTGCATTGCAATAGCAACAGAGTGACACAGGAGTTGGCGCAGTGGCTGAAGTGCCACACTTCCAAGCATGAGGTACTGATCTTTAGTCCATGTACCAGACTGGTGCGCTGGTCTGTTGCTTCCTTCCCCCACCCCTCTTCCCTCTCCCAATAAGATTAATAAGTAAATTTTTTTTTAGTATTTGTTTATGATAGAGAGGCGAGAGAGCCAGAGCATTACTCTGGCACGTGTGATGCTGACCATGGAATTCGGGACCTCATGATTTGGAACCCTAACACATTAGTCACTATACCACCTCCCAAACTGCAATAAAAAAGATAAATAATTTAAAAAGAGAGTTGGGTGGAGGTGTACCTGGTTATTACAATACACAGGACTTGGGTTCGAGTCCCCAGCCCCTACCTGCAGGGAAACAGCTTTGCGATGGTGAAGCAGTGCTGCAGGTGTCTCTCTTTCTCTCCCCCTCTCTATCTACCCTTACGCTCTCAATTTCTGCCTGTCTCTATCTGATAAATATAGATAACTTAAAAGTTTTAAATAAATAATAAGTATCAATATATACATTTTTAAAACATAGTATCTCACCAGTACCATTTGCCAGTGGGATCTCTAGCTCTGAATGTATCTCAAATTCTACATCATCTGTAACTAAATCTACCAGCAAACTCTCTCTTATGCACTGATCACATAAACAGCATCCCAGCATTAGGAAAGCCGTGGCTCTACTGCTCATGTAGCTTCCCCTCTGCAGGTGGGGACTGGGTGCTTGAACCTGGGTCCTTCATTGTGCACGGTAATGTGTGGATTCTGCATTGTGTGCCACCACATGGTCCTTGTATGACTATATAAAGTTAAGTATTTCCCTGACTCACAGTAGCTGCTACTCTCACTTGATGAACATTCATTCTCCCACCAGCTGAGCCTAACTGGTCATTCTCCTGGAGCAGCCTGTTCTTTGGAAGGAGTTAGGCCTAGAGGCAAGGATTCTATTAGTTCGCCTAACTCACCAGTATGTCCCGGTAGCTCCCTGCTCACTCGCACATTTCCTTCTCTGGTTTTTAGGTTATAGATGGAGCAGATGTTGTCCAGGCCTCCACAAGCGACGTAATTACCCGAGGGAGCATAAGCACAGGTCATCACCCAAGAGGACCTCAGAGGAATTGCATGCATCTGCAGAACAAGTAAGCGCCCCACACCCATGAGTAGGGAAGTAATCACAGAACGACAAGAACACATCACTATAGTCAAAGGCAACACCATAACAAAGTCACCAGTGAAAAAATACAAGCGCATGCTAAAATGCAGCTCCCCCTCCTTTTTTTGTCTATATTATCAAATCACTCAGATTTATGAAGTTCTCTTTTCAGAGTTCAATCTTGTAACAGGATCAAGGACAAAAGGATGGTTCAATGCTAATATAGCTGTTTGCAACATTAGGTGCAAAATGTTAAAGAATCTTGCAATGCTTTGCCTTTGCAGTTGTGCCCAACAAAAATCTCCTCCAATACAACACAAACCAGTACAAAGGGAGGTTATTCACAAGTAGGAGAGTTGATTTAAATGGTTCTTCCATGAAGAGATGGCACACAGTCCTCCTATTAATAGGGAACAAGCTCTGGCCTGAATTCAGATCTGTTCACACCATTTTCTGGTGTCTTGTTATCCAGGACCAGTCAAACCTAGGTCAGAGAGCAAAACTGAAGCTGTATAGGAATAGCAGATTAAATATCCATATAGACCATGATGGCAGAGGAGGACCTAAGGCGGTGAATTGCTAAGAGGAAAACTGAGAAATGTTACACATGTACAAACTATTGTATTTTACTGTTGACCCAAGAAATTAAAAAAATAAATATCCAGAGTCAACACACTATATGCTTAGGCTGTGCTTTCACTTAGCATGAAATACTATCTAATGTGGTCTGGGAGGTGGCACAGTGGATAAAGCACTGGACTCTCAAGTATGAGGTCCTCAGCTCAATGCCCGGCAGAACATGTAGTAGAGTTATGTCTGGTTCTCTCTCTCTCTCTTCCTCTATTTCTCATTAATAAATTAAAAATCTTTTTTAAAAAGGGGAATACTATATTGCCTGCAATGTTTGGCTTTAGAAAAACACAGCTGAAAGAAAATTTCAATGCCAGTGAGTACAGAATTGTTACGTGACTTATCTGTCGTGGCTAGTTTTAAAAATCTGAACCAGGCTAATGGTATCATTTATTTAATAAAGAGGTATGTTCAAATCTGTAATAAAGTATAATAGCTGTCCAAGTGTACATAGACTCTACAAGCATTTGATTTCTAAAGATTTCCCTGAAGCCTTTCACAGCCACCTGACACCTCTTAAATTGGAGGACTGCTCCTAGTGTAGACAGAAGGGCCCCGTGGCCACTATAAAGAGAGACTAACTCAGTTGTAACTGGCTTCCAATCCACACTTTATCTTTTGAGCAGTCTGCAGGAGTCCAAGTAAAAAGTCTCACATAGCATTTAGGTTGTCCACAACTAGAAATGAAAAAAATCTTGGTCTTTGTCACATTATGAAATGGAAATTAAAAGAAAAAAATTCATGATGCTTTCTGGGCAGCTGTGGTGCACCTGGTTGAGCATACACATTACCATGCACAAGGACCTAGGTTCAAACCCCCAGTTCCCACCAGCAGTGGAGAAACTTCACAAGTGGTGAAGCAGGTCTGCAGGTATCTCTCCTCTTTCTATCACCCCTTTCCATCTCAATTTCTCTGTTCTATCAGAGAGAGAAAAACAAAAAAGAAGAAAATGGCCACTGGGAGAAGTGTCACAGAGCCCTAGGGATAACTCTGATGGCGATAAATAATAGTAAGAAGAATTGCTGTTTTCTAATATTCAAATATAAAATATGAAGCCCAGGTAAAATACACTACACACTATTTCTATAGTTGTCCTTGGAAAAAGAAAGTCCTTCATATTAAAAGGAAACAGATAATAGAAAATAAATCTATCATGGTCAAGTTTTGAAAGCACAAAGAATTGGTGGACATCAAACCAAACATAAGATTATTTTAAAGAATTATTAAGAAAATCTACCTTATTTGTTGTATAGCTATCCCAAATAATTAATTTTCCATCTTGAGAAGCACTGACTAGTAGCCTAGAGGAACAAAGACAAAAATAATTTTGACACTTAGAGGGAGAAAAAGTACTTTAAATCAGTTACACACTGAATTAATGTAGAGCAGTTCATAGGAAGAAAATACAATCTTCTATCAAAAACTTGACACCAAAATACTTTTTCAACTTAACAAATTTTTTTTGCATGCCAATAATACTCAATGTAACAGAAAATTCAGCAAAAAAGCAGACACTTTTTGGACTGGGCTTGGTGTATTGCACCAAAGTAAAAGACTGTAGGGTGTGGGGAGGGTTCAGGTCCTGGAACATAATATTAGGCAGAGGAAGACCTAGAGAGGGTTGAATTGTTATGTGGAAAACTGAAAAATGTTACACATATACAAACTACTGTATTTTAATGTTGACTGTAACCCACTAATTCCTCCAGTAAACAGCAACAAAAATATATTAAGGCATTTTACTAAAAAAATTTCCCTGGTGATGAGTCATCATTTTCATGAGGACAACATTCTAATTTTTTAAAAATATTTATTTATTCCCTTTTGTTGAACTTTTTTTTTATTGTTGTTACTGAGGTCATCGTTGTTGGATAGGACAGAGAGAAATGGAGAGAGGAGGGAAAGGCAGAGAGGGGGAGAGAAAGACAGACACCTGCAGACCTGCTTCACCACCTGTGAAGCGACGACTCCCCTGCAGGTGGAGAGCCAGGGGCTCGAACCGGGATCCTTAGGCTGGTCCTTGTGCTTTGCGCCACCTGCGCCTAACCCGCTACGCTACCTCCTAACTCCCAACATTCTTATTCTTATTCGAGATTCTAGTAGATATTAGCTGACCGGTTTAGTAATTACTAACTCAAATTAAATGACAACAGAATAAACAACAGCCTGACTGCTATATTTCACTCAATCTAAAATTATCAATTGGGCTGGGGAGATAGCATAATGATTATGCAAATAGTCTTTCATGCCAGAGCCACCAAAGGTCCTAGGTTCAATCCTCAGCCCCACCAGATGCCAGAGCTGAACAGTGCTTTGGTAAAAACAAAACAAAACTTGAAGTCTCTTCCACCTGGTGGAGATAAGTATTTGATGTCAACAGGGTGAGTGGAAGCTGCCAGAAGAGTGACTGAGAGTAAATACCATAGAAAGCGAACAGGAAGTGATGTGATGACTGCTAGCTGAGTCCGTCAACTACAACCTGTAAAAGAGAGCACCAAAGTAAAGGACTTTGGGGTGGTGGGGTGGTGGGAGATGTTCAGGTCCTGGAACATGATGGCAAAGGAGGACCTAGGTGGAGGTTTAGAGTGTTAAGTGGAAAATGAGAGACATTACACATGTACCAACTACTGTATTTACTATCAATGTAAACCAATAATCCCCCTAGTTTAAAAAGAGAGAATGATACCTAATGAAATTTTGGGACTTCAAGAAAGAAAAGTCCACATTCTATAAGGACGGTAAATAATCAAGGACAAGAAATGAAGAAATAGGGACAAGGTGGTAGCACACCTGGTTGAGCACAGGTTATAACATGCAAGGATCAAGGTTTGAGCCCATGGTCCCCACCTGCAGGGGGAAAGCTTTGCAAGTGGTGAAGCAGTGCTGCACCGTTTCTCTGTCTCTCTCCCTATATACCAATTCCCTTGCGATTTCTGACTGTCTCTATATAATAAATAAATAAATCTATATAATAAATAAAGACTGTCTCTATATAATAAAGATAATAAAAAAGAAGAAATGAAGAAATATGGCATTGGGAATGTTTTCAGTTGTCTAGAATTTATAAGAATTGGGAAAGGTAGTTGAAGGTAGTTGAGGAAAGTTGAATGTAGAGCTCTGCTACTAAGGCTAACTGTGAACTCTTGACTAAGTAATTATGAGTTAATTATTATATTTTTATAATATTTATATATTAAATGATTTTTAAACAAATCACTTTACTGGGTGGTGCTAATGACTTATAGTACAGGTGTTGACATATGGGTACAATTTCTTTCTTCTCTTTTTTTTTAAAGACTATTTATTAATGAGAAACATAGAGGAGAGAACGAACCAGACATCACTCTGGTACATGTGCTGCCAGGGATTGAACTCAGGACCTCATGCTTGAGAGTCAGATGCTTTTTTTTTTTTTTAATTTTTTATTTATGGGGCCAGGTGGTGGCACACCTGGTTGAGTGCACATGTTACAATGCACAAGGACCCAGGTTCGAGTCCCTGGTCCCCACCTGCAGGAAAAAAGCTTTGAGAGTGTTACAGGTGTCTGTCTGTCTCTCACCCACTTCCCTCTTGATTTCTGGCTGTCTCTATCAAATAAATAAAGATAATAATTTTAAAAAAAAATTTATTTATAAAAAGGAAACTTTGACTAAACCATAGAATAAGAGGGGTACAACTTCACACAATTCCCACCACCAGAACTCTGTATCCCATCCTCTCCCCTGATAGCTTTCATATTCTTTATCCCTTTGGGAATATGAACCCAAGATCACTGTAGGATGCAGAAGGTGGAAGGTCTGGCTTCTGTAATTGCTTCCCCGCTGAACATGGGTGTTGACAGGTCCATCCATACTCCCAGCTGAGAGTTAGATGCTTTATCCACTGAGCCACCTCCCGGACCACCACATGGGTACAATTTCTCATCTCCCCTTAATAGGTGTCTGCAAAACACTCTCACCTCAAACCTAGGTCCTTTTCTATCATCATGAATTGTTTTTTTTTATCTTATATTTTATTTGTCACTATCATACAAAATGTGGGGCTGGGAGATAGCACAGCAACGGAGTAAGTGTCTGACCATGACCCTAGTCCACACACCATAAGAGAGCACCATGGACAACAGCACAGGGGGAACTCCATGGATGGTGGAGCAGTGTATTGCTGGCTCTCTTCTCTGCCTGACTCTCCCTTTCTCTTTAATCTATAAATCAGATGTGTGAAAAAACTGATCCAGGGAAAGAGAAAAAAACAATACAATTTTTATTTTAAGATAGCTTGTTGAGGGGAACGGAATTTTCCCAATGGAGTGGCCAAGCCTAGCACTATAACAGCAGGATGAGCTGCTGTGACCAGCCACTTGGAGAAGAGCCGATGACACTGGATTCCTGCAAAGGGACCCACAGTGGCCTGGCCTGCAAGTGCACGTCAAATGAAACAAAACATCTCTGGGGCTGGTGGCATAGCTCAACTGGTAGGGCACCTTTCTGGCCATGGCCTCTCTCTTTCTCTCGCTCCCTCTTTCTATCTCTGTCTCCCCGAAAAGTCAGCCCAGAGTGGTGAACTTTCGTCTGCATTAAGTTCCAAAAAGCCAAAAAACAAAACAAAACAAACAAAAACAACTTTATTTTATTTACATAATCCCATCCTTTGTGAGTTTAGCTAATAACCATTATAATATCCAGTACCAAACACACAGAAAGTATTCAGGAATAGCTCTGTGTTAATTGATATTTCAAGATTAACATAAAATAAAAACTGCTTTTAGCATATTTTAATACAAAGCATAATGCCCTGCTATACAGAAAAGAAACCCTGAGAACTTGAGAAACTTCCAGACTCATGGCTATGTAGTCTAACAGTGGTCACACTTCACAGTCAACTAGAAAAAGCAACAAAAAATCACCTGAAAACTCAACCAGGATTTCTCAAGGAAGGAAGGAAGGAAGGAAGGAAGGAAGGAAGGAAGGAAGGAAGGAAGTAAGTAAGTAAGTAAGTAAGTCCTGGTAAATGGTGAGTATTTCAGCACTAGAGCTCGGGACCACCATGCCTGCGTCGTTCCCAGAAGTTCCAGGTTCAGTTGCCACTGTTGCTGTAAAAGCTACTCTGGTCTCCTTCTCATTCTCTCTTGTTCTCTTGAACACATACACATCTTTCTAAAAAAATCCTTTTCTTTTTTTTTTTTAATTTTTATTTATTTATTCCCTTTTGTTGCCCTTGTTGGTTTTTTTTTTTTATTGTTGTAGTTATTATTGTTGTTGTCGTCGTTGTTGGATAGGACAGAAAGAAATGGAGAGAGGAGGGGAAGACAGAGAGGGGGAGAGAAAGATAGACACCTGCAGACCTGCTTCACCGCCTGTGAAGCGACTCCCCTGCAGGTGAGGAGCCAGGTTCGAACCGGGATCCTTATGCCGGTCCTTGTGCTTTGCGCCACCTGCGCTTAATCCGCTGAGCTACAGCCCGACTCCCAAAAAATCCTTTTCTAAACCATTTTCCTGATAATTTGATAAAGGTTATTTTTGAGAAGCTTCTTTTTCTTTTTTTAATTTATTTTGTTTTAGTAAAAGTATGAGAAAGATACAGAGAGGGTAGGACAGAGAAAGACAGACAGACAGACAGACACAAACCCCAGAGTACTGTTCAGCTATGGCTGATGGTGGTACTGGGAACTGAACCTGAAACCTAGGAGCCTCAGGCATGGCAGGTTTTTGCAGAGCCATTATGCTGTTAGCTATCTCAACCCATACATTTACTTTTCACACTAAATGTTTATTTAAAGTGTTGATGACTATTTTAGTGAAAGCAAAATGTTCATATGGAGTGCATTTTTCTGCAGATACTTCACAAGTAGGAATTTACAAATACAACTGCTGGTAGTATGCTCAGGTGAGGTACAAACCTGGAATCATATCCCCAGTGCATAGCATAGATCTTAGCCAGGTGACCCCGGAGGGTACGTCTTGTTCGCATTTGCATTCGGCCCACGGAGTCCATGTTTGATGTGATCTTCACAAAAAGACAAAAGTGTTAGTCTCTAAGTTAGGTGGTGCTCAGGAGAAGATTTCATTGAGAAAAAGGAGGCACTAAAGTAGACATACAATGGAATGGGGGACATGGGGGGGGGAGGAAGAGGTCGAAGGCACAACCTTCTGCTCACAAGACAGAACAAGTGAGGGGTGCTACACACAGCCTGCTGACTAGGGCTAACACAGCCGCATGGCGCATAAAAGACCTGCCGCAAGAAGATTCTAAGAGTTCTCATCACAAGGAAAAATGGTTTCTTTTTCTCCTTTCTAATCTGTCTATTACATCTAAGCTAGAAGAGGAAAGCTAGTCTACTGTGGTAATCATTTCACAACACAAGTAAAACAAAGCATCATGCTGTATGCCTTTAACTTGAAAAAAAAAAAAAGAAAGAAGTTGTTGCAATGGATATATCCAATTTGTTGATTAAAAAACAGGTATTTGTTTGTTTGTCTTGGTAGACCTCAGGGCTTCAATCCTCTCAGGAGTGGGTTGCAAGAGTAGAGAGGGGACTTGAACTCAGGTCCTTGCACATATGCTTAACTGAATGTGCCACCACTCAGCCCTGCAACAAGAATGCTTTTAAAAATACTTGGAGGGCAAAGGGAGACAGCATAACAGTTATGCAAACAGATTTTCCAGCCTGAGGCTTCCAGGTCCCAGGTTCAATGTCCCACACCGCCAAATGCCAGAGTAGAGCAATGCTCTTGGGGGAAAAAGAGGAGGAGAAGTCATACTGTCTGTCAGACTTTGTGAGAACTCTGGTGGTGGGGAAGGGGGGAACAGAACTTGGGAGGATGGTGCACTGTGGAGCTACACTCTATCTATACTCTTACAGTACTGAAAGGCATTGTTAAATCAGGAATAAAAATTATATCAAGGGGCTGGGTGGTGGCGCACCTGGTTGAGTGCACATGTTACAATGCACAAGGACCCAGGTTCGAGTCCCTGGTCCCCACCTGCAGGAAGAAAGTTTTGTGAGTGTTGCAGGTGTCTCTCTGACTCTCTCCCTCTCTACCTCCCCCTTCTTCTCAATTTCTGGCTATCTCTATCCAATAAATAAATGAAGATTAAAAAAATAAAAAATATGTATCAAAAAGAAAAAAGTGCTTGAATAACACTAACAATTTATAAAGTATTTCTAAGCAGGCATGACTTTTTCAACATAGTGTTAATAGAAAGAATCAGGATTGTCATTTGTATCGGTTCAAGTATTCTCATGGACATACTGAAATTTTTAAAAATTTATTTATTTATTTATTACTGGATAGAGGCAAAGAGAAATTGAGAGAGAGGGGGGAATAGAGAGGGAGAGAGTGGCAGAGACACACCTACAGCCCTGCTTCACCAGTCATGACCCTTTCCCATCTGCAGATGGGGACCAGGGGCTTAAATCTGGGTCCTGGCACACTGTAATGTGAGCGCTTAACCAGGTGCACCACTGCCTGGTCCCTGGACATACTGAAATTAACTAAGGGAGACAAGAGCCCTCTTTACCTGAGCAAGTGTGGAATCATTGCACGCTTTCCTGGCATCCTGAAACACAGTAAAAGACACTGAGAAACAGAAACCTCCACACATGGATAACAGATTTTTATAGACTATGTACAACTGCAAATAGTTTTTTTTTTGTCATTTTTCTTTTTACTTTAAATAATTCTAGGTAAAACCCCCCATCATTTTACAATGTATTCACTGGTTAGTATACTCACAATGTCATGAAGCCACCACAACCAATTCTAGAACACTCCTCCCATCAACCTTCCCCAGGCCCCGAAGAAAACCTTTATGCTCCCGTTTCTTCTTCCCCTGTGGCAACCACTAATTCATTGTCTTTATGGACTTACCTTTTCTGGATATATAAATGCAATCACAATAGATGACCTTAACACTCAGCATGTTCTCAAGATCTAGCCATCACCTATTAGTAATTAGTTTCTTTTTCTGGATAAATAACATGGCAAAGCAGCAAACTATCCAAGTGAACTATTTTGCTAGTTCCAGAGGTCTCAGTTTCAATGCCCAGCACCACTGTACACCAGAATTGAGCAGTGTTCTGGCATCTTTTCCCTCCACCTTGATTAAAATAAAGAAATCCAGCAGACTTTCCTGCTCACTCTTCCTTTCTTGAGAGTCTAGCATCTTTTAAAATATTTATTTGTTTATTTATTGGATAGCAACAGAGAAAAACTGAGAGGGAAGAAGAAGATAGAGAGGGAGAAAGACACCTGTAGCACTGCTTCCCCACTTGTGGGGGCTTGAACCTGGATCCTTGCACATGGCTGCATATACACTAGAGTAGCATGTACAGTAGACTCAGTATGCCACCAATGCCCTTTGTAGTACCTTTTTAAAAAATTTATTCATTTATTTTCCCTTTTGTTGCCCTTGTTTTTCATTGTTGTTGTAGTAGTTGTTGTTGTTATTGATGCTGTCGTTTTTAGATAGGACAGAGAGAAATGGAGAGAGGAGAGGAAAACAGAGGGGGAAAGAAAGAGAGATACCTGCAGACTTGCTTCACCGTCTGTGAAGCGACTCTCCTGCAGGTGGGGAACCAGGGGCTTGGACCGGACCGGGATGCTTTGTGTCACATGCGCTTAACCCGCTGCGCTACTACCCGACTCTTTTTAGTATCTTTTTTTAACTGAATTTGCTTCTCAAGCCCTTAATTGCTATGTTCCTAGTTAAATATATATTTTATACCCCTGTGGAGCTTGGAGTCAGATATTTTTTCTCATTTCCCAAGATCAAGCCAAGAGACCCTTTAGTGGGTGCCTTTACTAGATAACTATATTCCTTGCCAAAAGTAAATAAATAAATCTTTTTAAAGAGAATTTCATATTTCAAGTTGTGAGATGTAGGGTCCATTTTTCATTTAATTTTGGTATCTTGCATCAAGTAGGAGTAATCCATTCTTTTGCATGCAGACATGAGGACCATTTGTTGAAATGACTGTTCTTTCCCTAGAGAATGCTCTTGTTACCCTTGTTGAAAACAAGCTGGCCATAATGAATGGGCTGATGGGTTGATTTATGAAGTCTCAATTATGTTCCATTGTGAAAATACACGTAGGATTCCTGAGTCAAATATATATATTTCCCCCTCCAGGGTTATCGCTGGGGCTCAGTGCCTGTACTGTGGATTCACTGCTCCTGGAGGCCATTTTTCCCATTTTTGTTGCCCTTGTTATTACTATTATTGTTATTGTTGCTGTTGTTGGATAGGACAGAGAGAAATGGAGAGAGGAGGGGAAGACACAGAGGGGGAGAGAAAGACAGATACCTGCAGACCTGCTTCACTGCTTGTGAATTGATAACCCCGCAGGTGGGGAGCCAGGGGCTCGAACTAAGATCCTTATGGCAGTCCTTGCTTTGCACCATGTGCACTTAATCCACCGCACTACCGCCCGGGCCCCCAAGTCAAATATATTTTAATTTTACCCCTTGATTCAAAGAAGAACCATGCTGATTAAGAGCACTGTATTCAGAGTTGTATTTGTTACTAAACTAAAATGGAGAAAGTAAGAGTTCTGAATTCCCTTTCTGTTTATTCTGGCATTTGTAAGTTGAGGGGATGAGAATGACATTTGTGATATAATACAGGTCATTTCAGAGATATTAAAACATACAGCATTCTTTCAAGGGTTTTAAAAACATACCCTGAATAAATGCTATGACAAGGGAAAGATTTTTATTGCCCTTGTTGTTTTATTGTTGTAGTTATTATTGATGATGTTGTTGTTGGATAGGACAGAGAGAAATGAAGAGAGGAGGGGAAGACAAGAGGGGGAAGAGAAAGACAGACACCTGCAGACCTGCTTCATTGCTTGTGAAGCGACTCCCCCGCAGGTGGGGAGCCGGGGCTTGAACCAGGATCCTTACACCAGTCCTTGCTTTGTGCTACCAGCGCTTAACCCACTGCGCTACCGCCCGACTCCCCAATGGAAAGATCTTTATACATTTTGAGGAAACTGTCTCAGGAATATTTTTATGTAGTAGGCAATGATTTTTGCTGAATAGTATCGGCATTTTTTATATTAAGATCACATTCCCTGTATGTTAGTATGTGCTTATGGCAAAGCATTTTAGGTGACCTTTCTAAGAGAACTCAAATATTTTATACAAACTGAAGGGAAGGCAATGAAATGAAAATCAACAAAATAAATAAAGGCAAACAAATATTTTTTTTTAGATGCAGAAAGTCAGAGAGAATGATGGCAAATAGAGTTTTAAAAGCAAGTTTGATAAATTTAGGAAATTCCTATCTGTGGAAAATCAAAGTGCAGTGAATTCTTCCTATTAGACTTCAAACAAATGTCTTCTGTCGACAATTAGGATAGTCTCTTCTTCAACTGTGGTTTTTCCCTATAGTGCTTTGAACATGTAGTATTTATTGAAGAAATGCCCCAAATGGACAACTTGTTCCAGTCAGTCAGGAAGGAAAAAAAAAAGCCTACATCTGCTCTCATCAAAGACTGGCCGGGAGCTGCGTGATCTTTTTTGCCCTTTCAACCTATTTATGTACACTTAAAATATTTCTGTATAAGGATGTTCATAAGTAGCTGCATAAACATATGATTTAATTCTCTCATTCTTAGTCAAATTGTGTGTTCAGGAACCGCATCTGGAGAAGAGTGACTAAGTCCACTTTCCTACAATGAAAAGAATTTCCAGAAATGACAGTGGTGGCCTGAACCATATTCCCAAAATGGTACAGTTGAAGACTAAATTCTGTCAAGAGTTTCTCTGATTTTAAGCTATGTGAACATGAAATATTACTGTTTAGGTCTCCTGTCTTGACTCAGGTATCTGATTAAAAAATAAATCTTTTGAGGGGCCATGGAGGTAGCACTGCAGTGGTGCACCAGACCTGCAGGATTAGCTCCTGTGGATTTGGAGCCTTTCCACGATTCTAGTCTGCCCCTCCTGAGGAAGATGGTGAAGGTGATGCAGGTGCTGTTTTTTTATTATTTATTTATATATTTTGCCTCCAGGGTTATTGCTGGGGCTCTATGAATCCATCACTATCCACTAATCCACTGCTCCTGGAGGCTCTTTTTTCCACACTGTTGCCCTTGTTGTGCTTGTTATTGTTATTGTTATTGTTGTTAGAGCTGTTGTTGGATAGGATAGAGAGAAATGGAGAGAGGAGGGGAAGACAGAGAGGAGGAGAGAAAGACAGACACCTGCAGACCTGCTTCACCGCTTGTGAAGTGACCCCCTGCAGGTAGGGAGCTGGGGGCTCGAACTGGAATCCTTATGCCGGTCCTAGTGCTCTGTGCCATGTGCACTTAACCCGCTGCGCTACCACCCAGCCCGTCTTTTTTTTTTTTTTTTGAACTGGGGAATTAGTGGTTTACAGCCAACAATAAAATAAAATACAATAGTTTGCACATGTGTAACATTTCTCAGTTTTCCACATAACAATTCAAACCCCACTCTGTCTTCCAAGACCTGAACCCTCCCAACCTCACTCAGTCTTCTACTTTGGTGCAATAGGTGCTTTTTTTTTTCTTCCAGGGTTATTGCTGGGGCTTGGTGCCTGCACCACGAATCCACTGCTCCTAGAGGCTATTTTTTCCCCTTCTTGTTGCCCTTTTATTGTTGTTGTGGCTATTAATATTGTTGTTATTGATGTCATCGTTGTTGGGTAGGACAGAGAGAAACAGAGAGGGGAGGGGAGACAAAAAGGGGGAGAGAAAGATAAGACACCTTCGTACCTGCTTCACTGCTTGTGAAGTGACCCCTTTGCACATGGGGAGCTGGGGGCTTGAACTGGGATCCTTAAGCAGGTCCTTGTGCCTCGCGCCACATATGCTTAGCCCACAGAACTACCGCCCAACCCCCAGGTGCTGTCTTTTATCTCCCCACTATGTTTGCTGTTTTCCAGTGGTCTGCCTTACGGAATCCTTACTTGACTGGGACTCAGCAGGGGCAGGCTCTCTTCTAGGTGCACTCTCCTCTGCTAAAATGGTGAACAAGGAGGTGAAGCTGTTGTCATTGACTGAGAAGGACCCCAAAGAGTCACTAGGAAGAGGGGCAGAGGAGCTCCATGACCTCTGGAATGTCTGTGAGAAGCAGATGTGATGGATGGAGCCCAGGAGTCAGGTTGGGAAAAGGTTTTAGATTAGCTAATAAACTCTGAAATCTCTGGAATGTCTGGGAGAGGCTGTGTGACTGACAGGTCCTGTTGTCTTTGGTAAAGTTGTTCTTGTTCACCAGGAAGTAATTTGTCTGGAAAGGGGTCCAAATCTCCTCTGGAGTCTCTGGAATGTCTGGGAGGAGCCAAGTCAAGGGGAAGCCAAGGCTTCCTCTCTTTGGTGTCCTTGGGTCATTTAGTGATTAGCTGATCTTTGGGGTCACCATCTCTGAGCTGTAAGGACAAAAGACTATTCCTCTCACGTTGGGATCCAGTGCTGGTAGGTTATTCCTCTCCCATTTCTAAGTGGAAGGCTTCTTCACCTTTCTGGTAGCTGAAGTTCTCTGAATTGTAGATAATTTTATATGCAAGTTTGTTGATGGTTGGGTATAGGTTTGACCAGAGCAAAGTAACACTGACGCATGCCTGCTCCACCACCATCTTGTCAGAAGTGCAAGTCAGAGTTCTAATTCATATCTTAGTCACATCAGCTGCCTCATATTCTTAACAATGAAACTGGTTATGATTTTAATTGCTAAGAGTCAGTATTATTCTGGTGAGTGTTCTTCTCCCATTCTATTTTTCCTGTTCCTTTTGTAAGACCTTTGTATAGATAATATGCTTAACACTCTTTTCTTTTTTTTAAACAGATTTATTTTTTATTATCTTTACTTATTTATTTATTGGATAGAGACAGCCAAAAATCGAGAGGGGAGGAGGAGGCAGAGAGGGAGAGAGACACCTACAACCCTGCTTCACCACTCGTGAAGCTTTCCCCCTGCAGGTGGGAACCAGGGGCTCAAACCTGGGACCTTGTGCTCTGTAACGTGCGCTCAACCAGGTGCGTCACCACCTGGCCCCAATACTTGTTTCTTATTCATTTTATTTATATATTTGTTTGTTTGTTTGTTTTACACCAGAGCACTGCTCAGCTCTGGTTAATGGTAGCACTAGGGACTAAACCTGAGATCTTAGAGCTTCCAGCAGAAAGTCTTTTGAATAATGCAATCTCCTCAGGTCATTATTCTTCAGTTTGAAATTAAGTTCTTCCAAAAGAGCTTTTGCAAAAGATTCATATTCAGGGGCTGGCGAGATACCAAAGTGGTTATCGTGAAGATTCTCATACCTGAGACTCCAAGGCTCCAGGTTCGACCGCCAACACCACCATTAAGACAGAGCTGGTCTGCCTGTCATTTACTTGTTCTTAAAATAAATTATACAGGGACCAGGTGGTGGCACACTTGGTTAAGCGCATATGTTACAGTACACAAGGACTCAGGTCCCCACCTGCAGGGGGAAAGCTTTGCAAGTGGTGAAGCAGGGTTGCAGGTGTCTCTCTGTCTCTCCTTTATCACCCCCTTCCCTCCCTCTCGATGTCTGGCTGTCTCTATCCAGTAAATAAAATTAAGATAATAAAAAATTAAAAATAAATTATACGTATATATTTAAAGTTAATATGAGGGAGGGTCATAGCAGTGCCACACTTCCCAAGTAATTTGGAAATTCTTCTTGCTGTATGTGTAAATTGTTTTAGCCTTTATTTTTCTTCTTGAGAAAAGAAACAGGTAGCACCAGGATACACACAGTCTAATCTTTTCTCCACCCTACTCCCCCCCAAGAGGCTTTTTAATGAAAGATGACATGTGAACATCCTTCCATCTCTAGTTCTGTCTTCCTCGATATCCAACAGTGCCAACAAAGTCCAGGGAAGCACCTGTTTCCATGGTTCCTCAAGGAGGATGAATGCTGTTATCTGTGGGGGGGTGCTACACACTGGATGTGAGGTTTACAGCTGCAGGCAACCTCCCTCAGGCAAACACTCTCACCTCCAGCCTAGATCCTCCTGCACCATCATGCATCAGGACCTGAAAAGTGCTCCTCCTCCCCTAGAGTCCTTTACTCTGGAGCAATGCAGCAAACCCAGTCCAAGTTCTACTTTGTGTTTGTCCTTTCTGGTCTTATTTCTCAACTTCTGCCCATGAATGAAATACCATATTCACCCTTCTCTTTTTGGTTTATCTCACTTCACATGAGTCCTTCCAGCTCTATCCAAGATGAGGAGGAGAAGGAGACTTTATCATCCTTAATAGCAGAGTAGTATTCCATTGTGTGTATATATAGCAAAAGTTTCTTTTTAAAAATTTTTATTTATAAAAAGGAAACAGTGACAAAAACCATAGGAAAAGAGGGGTACAAACTCCACACAATTCTCACCACCAGAACTCCGTATCCCAACCTCTCCCTGATAGCTTTCCTATTCTTTATCCCTCTGTATGGACCCACGGTCAATATGGGGTGCAGAAGGTGGAAGGTCTGGCTTCCCCGCTGAACATGGGCATTGACAGGTCAATCCATACTTCTGGCCTGTCTCTTTACCTAGTGGGGCGGGGCTCTTGGATCCACCTGCATACCAGATGTCTCCATACCAGGCTCAGAAAACAAACAAACAAACAAAAAAAAACTAGTAGTCATGGGCCCTTTGGAATATAACTAAAATAGGCCTACTATCTACAAAACGGAGACCCCAAACTCTTCATCTGAACTATTCTAGCCTTTAGGTTCATGATTAGTCAACAATTTGTTTGTCTTTATATGTTAACTCTTTTTCAGCCACTAGGTTCCAGATGCTACCATGATGCCAACTGGCTTTCCTTGGACTGACGACCCCACCAATATGTCCTAGAGCCCTGATTCCCCAGTGCACAAGTTTCTTAGCCACTCATCTGTTCTTAGACATCTAGGCTGCTTCCAAGTTTTGGCTATTACAAATTGTGCTGCTATGAACATGGGTATACACAAATCTTTTTGGATGATTATATTTGGTTCCTTAAGCTACATCCCCAAGAGAGGAGTTGCTGGGTCATACGGTAAATCTATTTCTAGTCTACTGAGAGTTCTCCAGACTGCTTTCTGCAGAGGTTGGACCAATTTACATGCCTACCATCAGTGAAGGAGGGTCCCTTTGCCCCCACAACCTCTCCAGCATTTGTTGCTGCTATCATTTCTGATGCATGACATTCTCACAGGAGTGAAGTGGTATCTCACTGTTGTCCTTATTTGCATTTCTCTGACAATTAATGACTTGGAGCATTTTTTTCATGCCTGCTGGCCTTTTGGATCTCTTCTTTGGTGAATATTCTATTCATATCCTCTTCCCATTTTTGGATGGGGCCATTTGTTTTCTTGTTGCTAAATCTGGTGAGCTCTTTATATATTTTGGTTATTAGCCTCTTGTCTGATGTATGACATGTAAAGATCTTTTCCTATTCTGTGAGGGGTCTCTTTGTTTGGGTGGTGGTTTCTTTTGCTGTGCAGAAGCTTTTCAATTTGATGTAGTTCCATTGGTTTATTTTTATTTTAGCCTTCCTTGCAAGTGGATCTATATCACTGAAGATGCCTATAAAATTTAAATGGGAAGGAGTCCTGCCAATGTCTTCCTCTAAGTATTTGATAGTTTCTGGTCTAACATCCAAATCCTTGATCCATTTGGAGTTTACTTTTGTGTGGGGTGAAATGTAGTGGTTCAGTTTCCTTCTTCTGCATGTTCTAACCCAATTTTCCCAACACCACTTGTTGAAGAGACTCTCCTTGCTCCATTTATAGTCTGGGGCCCATTGTCAAAAATGAGATGTTCACAAGTGTGAAGGAAAAGTCTGCTCTTACCTGGATCTGATTCCGCAGCTGTTCTGCTTCCTGCCTCAACTGTTCCAGTTCACTCATCCTTGGAATTTATGTCCCTCAGGAACTAACAAGTGAAAGCAACTGTTTATAAAAAGAAAGAAAGAAAGAAGGGATTTAATTCTTCACTTACAAATTAGTCTGCTTTAAAAATATTGGCATATTATTTCTTTTTGGTCTTTGGCATATTATTTCTTTTTGGTCTTTGGCATATTATTTCTTTTTGGTCTTTCTGAAACTTACATGATAGCCAATCATTACTGACACTTAAAATGACTTAGACAGATTTAGATATTGACTAAAGATTATTATGAGAGAATGTGGCCTGAGGGTGAAAAGAAATTTCTAGAGTTGCAATATTCAAGGCTAAATTACAGAAAATGAGTGCTGGAATGGAGTTCAGTAATAGTTCATAACAGTTCAAAGGGCAGCAGCACCCTCAGATGGGACAGGCACCTCAGACTTGAAACTTCAACACTGAATTTGAGGTCCCTCCAAACCCTTCCCCATCTTCTCAGTAAATGGCAATCCACCCTTCCTGTGGAAATTGCTTTCGTTATCTTATCTACTGTGATGTTCATTAATAACTCTTACAATTGTAGGAAGATATATTATAACTACATTATAGTGTACGCTATACACAGTTACAAAATGTAGTTTTATAATATAATTACTGTTAAACACACAGGAATAAACACAGTATCTGTTAATATTGCTATTGCTGGTTAAGCACACATGGCGCAAAGCACAATGACTGGCATAAGAATCCTGGTTCAAGCCCCCAGTTCCCCACCTGCAGGGGGGTGGCTTCACAACTGGTAAAGCAGGTCTGCAGGTGTCTTTCTCTCCCCCTCTCTGTCTTCCCCTCCTCTCTTGATTACTCTCTGTCCTATCCAACAACAACAACATTAATGGCAACAATAACAATAACAACACAAGACAACAAAAATGGGAAAAATGGCCTCAGGGAGCAGCAGATTTGTAGCACAGGCACACAGCCCCAGTGATAATCCTGGAGGCAATATATATATATTGCTATTGCTGCTGGCCTGGTGGTGGGTGCATCAGTAGAATGCAGGACTTGCAAACATGAAATCCTCATTTCAACCCCCGGCACCACATATGGCAGAATGGTGCTCTGCCTCCCTCTTGTTAATTAATCTTTTAAAACATTAATACTTTAGTGTATTGCACCAAAGTAAAGGACTCTGGGGTTGGGCAAGGAGGGTTCAGGTCCTGGAACATGATGTCAGAGAACCTAGAGGAGATTGAATTGTTATGTGGAAAACAGAGAAATGTTATGCATGTACAAACTACTGTATTTTGGTTTTTGTTACTGTATTTTATTGTTGAATGTAAACCATCAATCCCCCTAAATAAAAAAAAAAGTTGAAAAAAAAAGATAGTGATGTTAAAAGATAAATACATTTTTTTAAATGTTGGTACTGTTCACATTACCTTATAGCTGTATTAATAAATATACTGATTTAAATGTTCACAATTATACAATGTTTTATTTATTTATTGCTACCAGGGCAGGTATTTTTCCCTTTCTTTTTTATTAGATAGAACAGACAGAAATTGAGTCGGGGGGGGGGGGGGTGGGTGGCAGGGGCAGTAGTTAAGCACTCATAGTATGAAGCATAGGGACTCATGCAAGGATTCTGGTTCAAGCCCCAGGCTCCCCAACTGCAGGGGGGCACTTCACAAGTAGTGATGCAGGTTTGCAAGTGTCTCTGTTTCTCTCCCTCCCTATCTACCCCTCTCCTCTCAGTTTCTCTGCCCTATCAAAAAAAAGAAAAAGAAAAAAAGAAATGGCCACAGGAGCGGTGCAGGCACCAAGCCCCAGTGATAACCCTGGAAGCAAAAAAAAAAATATATCTATATATATATATAGATATAGATATGAAATTGAGAAGAGACAGAGAGATACACACTTACAAACCTGCTTCACCACTGCCAAAGCTTCCCCCATGCAGATGGGGAGCGGGGACTTGAACCCAGGACCTCAGGACCTTACGCATGGTAATGTGTGCGCTCAGCCTGGTACACCACCACTCGGCTCCTGTAAAATGTTCTTTTACAAATTTATGAAATCTGTCTTTGAATTAAATGAACTCCCTCTTGATCTAAGCTCTTCAAATGACCTCTAGGTGAAAAAACAGCCTGACAGTCATTTGACCACCTGCTGATCACAGCTAAAGACCGCCACACTGCAGAAGTCTGTCTGAAACATTTTGCCCATTCGTCGGGATGCGGCATCATCTAAGTTCATTTCCCACATCTACGCTCGACCAGACCTGCCAATATACGCGGATATCTTCGCCCACCCTGTCCAACGCTTGATGTCTCGTCACCCAATCTGGTCTCCTACGCCTACACTGAACTTCTCTGTTCCAGACTCTTGGAAACAGAGTTGGCAGTCAGCTGAGGTAAAGAACAAACACCTCATCCCAGACCCCTGCAAGCGTCAACCCGGCTTTGACCTAGCACATTATGATTGGGCCCTCCTCAATCGCTATCGAACAGGCCATGGCCGGTGCGCAGCTATGTTCCATCGCTGGGGAGCCAGAGACGACTCGAACTGCCCCTGCGGCTACAGACAGACTATGACCCACATAGTCAACGACTGCCACCTCTCCAGATTCAAAGGAGGTCTCGAAACTTTACATCAGGCTCAACCTAACGCTGTTGACTGGCTACAGAAGAAGGGCAAACGCTAGAAGAAGAAACAAACAAAAACAACTTAAGAACCAATTCAAAAGTTTCACCACAAAAGACCAGACCTTATGCCATTTCCCTGTCGGATCCTCTAAGACTCTTTACTCCTAATAGGCCTAGCGCACTCCCAGTACACAAAGTGGAACCACCCAAATGTGGGTCACAGACTCTGATGAAATTACAGCAGGACTGTGCCTTCAGTCAATACCCTGATGGCTTAATTCAATGCCTTATTCTTTCACAGCTTGCTTCTAATATTGGTGGATCAGGAAATTTCATCAGTTATAACTCCGTAAGTGTGCAGGATCTAAATAGCCCTGCTATTTCCACTTCAGCTTCCATGGTTTAAGTCACCATCTCTCACCTGTTCTCTTTTCTACTGTCTTGAACCCTCTCCAGTCCACTCCATCTACAGCAATCAGTGATCCTTTTCAACTACAATCACCCTTCTGCTTTAAATCCTGCAATGCTTTTCTGTTCCACTCAAAATAATGCCCAACTTTTTATCTTAGCCTACAAAACTTTACCAGCCTCCTACACAGACCGTTCTGGCTTCATTTATTGCTCCTTTTCTTCATCTCCCCCCCCTTAGGGCCTGGGGAGATAGCATAATGGTTATGTAAAGAGACTCTCATACCTGAGGCTCTAAAGTCCCAGGTGCCATAAACACTGCCATAAACCAGAGCAATGCTCAGCTCAAAAAAAAAAAAAAAATTTTTTTTCTTAACAAGCATTTAACAATAGTCAACCCCCATTTATAATAAAGACCCTGATAAGCTGGAAGTGGAGGATATTTGGATCTTTACCTCCACAATGTAATTTATTAGGACTGTTGAACAAAATTTAAACAAATAAATTTAAAATCAATTAAATTGGCTTTATTAAATGATAGTATGCTATCTAGCAAGTAGAAAGAAGTTTGTAAGAACCGTACAATCTGGAAGCCAGGCAGTGGTGCAGCGGATTAAACGCACATGGTACAAAGTGCAAGGACCGGTGTAAGAATCCCGGTTCGAGGCCCTGGCTCCCCACCTGCAGGGGGGTCGCTCCACAACTGGTGAAGCAAGTCTGCAGGTGTCTATCTTTCTCTCCCTCTCTCTGTCTTCCCCTCCTCTCTCCATTTCTCTCTGTCCTATCCAACAACAGCGACAATAACAATAATAATAACAATAACAACGACAATAAGCAAGGGCAACAAAAGGGAAAAAAATAAAAAAGTTTCTTTAACAAAACCACTAAAAAAAAAGAATCATATAATCTCTAGATTTGTCCAGGAATAGTTTATTATCTGCTAATTTACCGCAGATGCCCTTTCTATTGGCATTCTCAAGAATCAAACAGAAAATCTGTGTATAATTCCAAGTACTCCTTCCCCTTAGTAACAAATCCTGGTTTGTTTGTTTTTTTTCTCTCTTTTTTAAATGCTAAGTTCCTCTTTTCTAACAGCAGATAGGAAAGGGTGGGGAAATAACTTTGACATTTCTCTTCATAAATCCAGAGAAAGCTTGCAGCTGTCTGTGCAGAAGAGGTCCAATTATTTTCCCTCTCTACTTCTGTGTTCTTGGCTGAGGACCCCCCCTCCCACCAACAGACAGCTTAATGAAAGGAAAACAAATAGAGGTTTCCTGACATGTATACCTCAGATACACATGGGAGAGGGAGGAGTACTGAGGGAAAAAATAAATAGCTCAAGTCACCAGCTTAAATATCATGTGAAGGCAAAAACAAAAGAAACACGGAAGAGAAAGGTCAGTCTTGGAGGGTTACGAGGAAAAGTCTGTGTGAACAGGGCTAAGGCAATGCCTTCTCCATTGAAAAGATTCTCCTGTGACTGAGGGTCATTCTTCTCTTCCTCCAGAGAGGAAAGCATCCCTGCAAAGGGAGATTTCCTTTACAAGTGCATATTTCCATTTCAAAAGAGGAACTTGTATTGTTTTTAGAACTTCCATTGTGTCTACTGTTCCTCAAAATAATCTCCAGAAGGTATATTTTATCCTTTGCTACCCTCTATTGGGCACAAGTGTCACAAAAGTTCTGAGTGTACCCCTTAGAAATATTTCTTAACCCCTTATGTTACATTGTTCTTGGGTTTGGTGCTTATTATCCAAAAGGCGAATTCGTCAAGAGGCAAAGATTAATGCAAGGAAAAGCAGACTTAGTCAGATGCCTTCAAACCAGCGAAGATGGCAGACTCAAGTCTAAAAAAACCCAGAAAAACAAACAAAAACAATAACAACAAAAATGTAGTACTGAGACCTAGGAGGTGACACAATGAATTAAGTACTGGATTCTCAAACATGAAATCCTAAATTTCATCCCTGGCATTACATGTGACAGTGATGTACAATAGTAAGCTCTCCTACTAGTCTCTCTGGTGTTATGTGATTGCTCAGTCAGTCTAAAAGAAGCTAGAAGGGTAGGAAGAAATCTCTCTACCTGTACATTTACCAAACATGCTGAAACTGACCACCACTTAGCCAACAGATCAGACTTCTAGAGCGCATGCAGCATATACTTCTCACTCCTATTTGTTATAATGTGGTAGGATACTACAGGGTCCGGTTAGTATAACTTAACAGTAAAAGCATTCATTTCCATGTTCAGTGAGGAAGCAATTACAGAAGCCAGACCTTCCACCTTCTGCACCCCATAGTGACCCGGGGTCCATACTCCCAGAGGGTTAAAGAATAGGAAAGCTATCAGGGGAAGGGATGGGATGCGGAGTTCTGGTGGTGGGAACTGTGTGGAGTTGTACCCCTCTTATCCTATGGTTTTGTCACTGTTTCCTTTTTATAAATAAAAATTAAAGAAAAAAAATGCATTCACTCATCCAAAAAGTAACCTATCGAGTCATACCAGATAGAAATATGCTATTTTGTGATCATGGAAAAAACCTGTAGAAGAAACAAGTAAGCAAGCTATGGGACAGTCTGTGGGGAAATCGGCTCACTCTTTATTTAGTAGGCCAATATCATGGTGGGGGGGAGAGGAATTATTGGAGTGGAAAAGTCATGCTGTAATTTGTCACCAGGAATCTTGTTTTTATACCATCACTGAAGGGAAGTGAATACAGAAAACACTAGAAGAAGCAGGCACTGTTTCTATTCTCTGAAAAAAGAAGAAAGGAAGGACACTCGGAAGTAGCAGTAGATATAGGTGTGACTTAGGAAGTGAAGGCAGGATCATAGGGGGGGAAAAAGAAGAAAACAAGCAAGATAGATAGACAGACATAGATAGATATAGAGAGAGGGTTATAGATAGGAAGTCAACCCTATCTGTGACCTTGGGAGAACTACTGCAGTTTTCAATGGGTGGAATGGGGACACAGAACTCTGGTGTTGAGAACAGTATGGAATTATATCTCTACTATCTTATAATTTTGTAAATCAATATTAAATCACTAATAAAAAAAAAGTCATGCTGTATATTTCTATGTTTTTCTATGTAAAAATTCATCATGACTTTTCTGACAAACCAGTATATTTCTAGATGAAGAGATTTTAAAAGGCAGAACCAAAGGTATTATGCAGCCCTTAGTTGAGTCCTAATTTGAAGAAATCAGATGGAATTAAAATATTGCTGGAATAACTGAGGAAATTTAGAGACGGACTGAGTTTTGGGTTCTTCAGACTCAGTTCTGAGTGTGTGACAGCTTCCTGTGACCAACAAGCAATTCTTGGACAGTGTCTGAGAACTCCAACTCTACTCTGACACTGTCTTCCTGGAGGCATCATTACAGTCCACATATCAAAGCTCATTCTCAGGGGATCAGGCGGTAGCCTACTGGGTTAAGTGCACGTGGTGCAAAGCACGGGGACCGGAGTAAGGATCCCCACCTGCAGGGGAGTTGCTTCACAGGCGGTGAAGCAGGTCTGCAGGTGTCTCTCTTTCTCTCTCCCTCTCTGTCTTCCCCTCCTCTCTCCATTTCTCTCTGCCCTATCCAACAACAATGACATCAATAACAACGATAATAATAACCACAACAAAGCTCATTCTCCCAAGACTAACCTCTGAAGCAGACCCTAGTCCCAAGACCAGGTTGTCACTTGAAATTCGGAATAATAGTCTAGAGACCAGAGGTGTCTGGAACTCCCTATCTCCTTAGGTTTTATGATTCCCTAGAATGGCCAAAACAAACAAATAAGCAAAAACCTCAGGAAGCCCTGTTTACTCACAGCAGCACCGTTTACTACAGAGTCTATAACTCAGCCAGATCCAAGAGATACACAGAGCAAGGTGGTGGTGGTGGTGGGGGGGGGGATTCTAGGTCCTCCTTGGGTGGTCCCATTCTCCTCATAGCCCCACATACCCACCAACCTGGAAGCTCTCCAAAGCTCCTCCTTTTGGGGATTTTATGGAAGTTACATTCCAGAGACATGAAGGAAAAGAGATAGAGGGAAGGAAAGAAACAGAGGAGTATGATACAAATATGAGTCATTTCTACCTTCCTTTACAAATGGGAGCCGGCTCGGTGATAAGAGGACAGGACTTGCAGGCATGGGGTTCTGAATTCCATCCCCGCAACTGCGGATGCCAAAGTGATGCTGTTTCTGTCTGCCTCTCGTTGACATAAATCTTTTTTAAAAAATGAATAGAAAAATCAAAAGGGTTGTGCGCTATAGTCAAGGAAGTTCACTGACTGTGATTTTTACTCAAGATCATGCTGGATTGTATATCACAATCTCTGAAGTGAAGTGGTATTGAAATTACAACTAAAGTATTGATAGTTTAAGTTAATAACTATGGTCTGGAGGAAGCCAGGCAGTCACACACCTGGTTAAATGTACAAAGTACTAAGCACAAGGACCCTGCTCAAGGATCAAGGTTCGAGCCCCTGGCTCCCCACCTGCAGGGGGTCACTTTCCAAGCAGTGAAGCAGGTCAACAATGAGGAGGAACAACAACAGCAACAACAATGAGGGGGGACATGGCCTCCAGGAGCAGTGGATTCACAGTGTGGACACTGAGCCCCAGCAATAACCCTGGAAGCAAAAATAAATAAATAAATAAACAAATAACTTTAGGGCTGGGGAGACAACATAATGGTTACCCCTGAGATTCTGAAGTACCAGGTTTAATCCCCAGTACCATTATATGCTACAGCTGAGCAGTGCTCTGGGAAAATAAAATTAAATTAAAATTAATAATTTATAGAAACCAATCTGAGATAAGCAGAGTGCTCTTTCAATTACTACCACTCCCTAATTTATTTTACATGAATAATTGATTGTATTAACACATTTAATAAGTCTCAGATAGTGAAAGCATTGTACATTGAACAGAATACAGCCTATCAGCTAGCTTATAAAAAAGTCCAGCTGTACCAGTTACAAATATCAAAAAATACCAGTGGGCCATTGTATCCAAGTCAATTTGTTAAATAAAATAGAAAAAATACAGTTGCATAATTGATATGGCTAACTCCCTTCCCATCTTAAAAAGTACACAGAGGAGCTCTTACTAAAACAAGGCATTATGTAGCCCGTACAATCACACTGCTGTGTTAGTGAACAACTAATTTAATCTATACAAGACAAGGAAATAAAAGTATTAATCCTTAGTGACTAATAATTTTCATACTGATCATAAGAGCCCATCAGTCGGGCCCAGGTGGTGGCATACCTGGTTACGTGCACACATTATAGTGTGCAAGGTTGCAGGTTCAAGGCCCTTGTACCCACCTGCAGAGGGAAAACTTCAGAAGCGGTGGAGCAGGGCTTCAGGTGTCTCTCTCTCTCTCTCCTTCTCTGTCTCTCCCCCTCAATTCCTCTCTGCCTCTACCCAATAATAAATAAAATCATTTTTAAAAGTTAAAAAAAAAAGAGGGGGCTGAGTGGTAGCGTCGCGGGTTAAGCATACATGGCACCAAGTGCAAGGACCAGTGTAAGGATCCCAGTCCGAGCCCCTGGCTTCCCACCTGCAGGAAGCAGGTTTGCAGGTGTCTGTCTATCTTTCCTCTTCTCTGTCTTCCCCTCCTCTCTCGATTTCTCTCTGTCATATCCAACAACAACAACAGCTATGACAACAATAACAACTACAACAAGTGCAATAACAAGGGCAACAAAATGGAAAAAAATGGCCTCCAGGAGCAGTGGATTCGTGGTGCGATAACCCTAGAGGCAGGGAAAAAAAAGTTAAAAAAAGAAAAAGTTAAAAACAACCCATCAGTCATGAAAGTATATTTAAAATTGTTACTCTGAACATTTAAGCATAAACTACTTTTGCTTCCTAAAAGTCTACTTATTCATCAGAAAAAAAATCATTCCAGGGAATCTGGCGGTAGCATGGCGGGTTAGGCGCACGTGGCACAAAGCACAAGGACCGGCTGAAGGATCCCAGTTTGAGCCTCTGGCTCCCCCACCTGCAGGGGAGTCGCTTCGGTGAAGCAGGTCTGCAGGTGTCTCTCTCTCCCTCTCTCTGTCTTCCCCTCCTCTCTCCGTTTCTCTCTGTCCTATCCAACAACAATGACATCAATAACAACAATAATAACTACAACAAAAATAAAGACAACAAGGGCAACAAAAGGGCAAATAAATAATTAATTAAAAATAAATAAATAGATCATTCCAAATGTGTTATCCTTAACTTCTATTAGTCCTCTATTTTTCTCTTTGCAATCCAAATTTTAAATTATGACATTTAAAGAAATAAATTCCAAACTTAAGTAGAGTTTGACAGATCATTTAATATATTCATGATCATTCTTAGCAAGCTATTTAAAAATATACTTGACCATTCACCCATATTGTTTCATATATAGATGCTCCCATGTGGTTTTCTTTCTCATGAAGTTGACCCAAAACCAAAAACTGTGACATTAGCATGAGATGAGTATTTGAGGATCATGCTTTTTTAAAATAAGATATCATACAACTGCTATGGTGAGTACAGATAAAATTTACTTAATATTCCAGACTATCTGGGCTCCTATTTCCCCTCTATCCCATCTTAATTTTCCCAAAGTTCATTTAATCAATATTACCTCTACCAGGTGACTTGACTAGTGTATTCATTTTCTGTTACATTTAATCAAATTCTGTTTTATTCTATTGTTTTGATTTTCCTATCGAGTCTTGTAAGATGTACTTATTTATGAGCTAAAGAAAACCAGAACATCACTCTGGCACATATGATGCCGGAAATTGAACTCAGGACCTCATGTTGAGAGTGCAATGGCTTTATCCACTCTGCCATCTCTGAGGCTGCCCTACTGACATTTTTGTTGTTTTGTTTTTATTTTTTATTTTTAGATTTTATTTATTTATTCATGAAGTTAGAAGGGAAGAAAGAAAAAAAACAGATATCACTCTGGAACATGTGCTGCCGCGGATTGAACTCTGGACCTCATGCTTGAGAATCCGATACTTTATCCACTGTGCCACCTCCTGGACCATTTTGTTTTTAGTTATTTAATAATGACTGACAAGATTGTAAGATGAATATAATTTCATGCAATTCCCACTACCAGAGTTCCATATCCCATCCCCTCCATAGGAAGGTCCCCTATTCTTTATCCCTCTGGGAGTATGGATCTTTCTGGGGTATATGATCTTTATGGGGTGCAGATGGTGGGAGGTCTGGCTTCTGTAATTGTTTCTCTACCTAACGATGCTTTTTCATCATGCAACACTCACCACATGTGGTTACTCTTTAGCAGTGGCAAGGAAACACACATCCTTCCTGATATGTCACTGTCTCCTCACTAACCTGTCCCACCATCATTTCTAAAAGAAGATATTATCTCACAGGGCCAGGTGGTGGCACACCTGATTAAGCATTCACACCACAGTGAACAAAGTCCCAGGATCAAGCTCCTGGTCCCCACCTGAAGGGGGAAAGCTTTGCTAGTAGTGAAGCAGGGCTACAGGTGTCCCTGTCTTTCTCCCTTTCTATCTCCTGTCCCCTGTATCCATCCAATAATAAATAAATAAATACTTTTAATTTTAATTTTTTATTTTATTTATAAAAAGGAAACACTGACAAAACCATAGGATAAGAGGGGTACAACTCCACACCCACACCCCCACCATAACTCCGTATCCCATCCCCTCCCCTGATAGCTTTCCTATTCTTTAACCCTCTGGGAGTATGGACCCAAGGTCATTGTGGGGTGCAGAAGGTGGAAGATCTGGCTTCTGTAATTGCTTCCCCACTGAACATGGGCGTTGACAGGTTGATCCATACTCCCAGTCTGCCTTTCTCTTTCCCTAGTGGGGCAAGGTTCTGGGAAATCAGAGCTGCAGGACACATTGGTGAGATTGTCTGTCCAGGGAAAGTCTGGTTGGCATCATGCTAGCATCTGGAACCTGGTGGCTGAAAAGAGTTAACATATAAAACCAAACAAGTTGTTGACTAATCATAAACCTAAAGGCTAGAGTAGTACAGATGAAGAGTTGGGGGGGGGGGGTGTCTCCATTTTTCTGGTCCTTTTTCCAGCCATGACATCATCTCCCCAGACAATAACTAGGATCCACCTGCATATCAGATTTCAGGCTCAGGGAAAAAAAAAAAAAAAACTAGTATAGCCACAGGCCCTTTGAAATATAACTAAAATATGCCTACTAGCTATCTATAGAATGGAGACACCCCCCCCCCCAACTCTTCATCTGTACTACTCTAGCCTTTAAGTTTATGATTAGTCAACAACTTGTTTGGTTTTATATGTTAGCTCTTTTCTAAGGGTGTGGCTATACTAGTTTTTTGTTTTTGTTTTTTTCCCTGAGCCTGAAATCTGATATGCAGGTGGATCCTAGTTATTGTCTGGGGAGATGATGTCATGGCTGGAAAAAGGACCAGAAAGCTAGATCAGGGAAGACAGTACTTCCCAAATATTGGAAAGGTGTATAAATATTGTTGACTATAAACCCCATTGATTTGATGTGATCTGGGGCCCATATTCAGCTTAGGAGCCTATGTGACCTCTGTGTCCCTGTAGATCTGAGCTCACATTCTATGAGTAGGAACATTCCAAGCTGCCCCAATATCAGGACCCATCTTCCTCAGGTGTAGCATAGAGTATGTTGTCCAGTCTCCCTTCGGAGGATGGAACATTCTCTGCCGTTGTTGATCCAAGTTGAGGACAAAGTCCTATAGGAGTCCACAAAGGGGTCTGTTTTGTTGTTCCTCATAGAGATGACCGGTAACAATGGAGAGAGGGATTTATTTGAGGTCTAGGCCCATCATGTCTATTTGGGAATCTCAGGACTCCCCGAATAGGGCTCCAGCTAATCTTTTTTTCTTTTTTTAAAGAGGTATTTCCTCACTAAAACACCAGCCCATAACCATGGATAAAATGTTTATGTCGGGGGTTGGGCGGAAGCGCAGTGGGCTTAGCACACATGGCACAAAGCTCAAGGACCAGAGTAGGGATCCCAGTTTGAGCCCCCGGCTCCCCACCTGCAAAGGGTCAATTCACAGGTGGTGAAGCAGGTCTGCAGGTGTCTTATCTTTCTCTCCCTCTTTGTCTTCCCCTCCTCTCTCGATTTCTCTCTGTTCTATCCAACAACGACAGGAATAACAACAACAGCAATAAACAACAAGGGTAACAAAAGGAAAAAAATGGCTTCCAGGAGCAGTGGATTCAAAATGCAGACACCAAGCCCCAGCAATAACCCTGGAGGCAATAAATAAATAAATAAATAAATAAATATTAAAATAAAAAAAGAAAACACTCAAAAAATGTGTATGTCTCCCTTTCATTACATCTTAAGGTATGGAAGAATCCTTGTGTGCATTGCTTATTATTTGTTTTTTCTTTTTTCTTTAATTATTTTTTTTTTTTTTAGACAGAGGAAGGGGAAAGAGAGGGAGAAACCACAGCTTCTTTCAGTGCAGTGGGGGCCAGACTCCTAGGTCACACACATGACAAGCAGTACACTAAGTGAGCTATTTTTCTGGCCTGCAAGTTTGTTTTTAATTTAATTTTTACCTCCGAAGTTTCCCCAGGGGCACACCAGTAGTTAATGAGCATGATGAAAGCCCTTGATGGTAAGTTTTAATTCCCATAGGTAAAGGTTTACATATAACAATGAAAACTAGTCTCTCACTTCAAATGGTTTGCATTTCCTTTTCAGACTGTAAGAGAGGAAAGCACATCTTTCATAAAGTTTACCGCACCTCCCACCCCCAGCTATCTCCCTAGAGGCTCATCTAATAAGCAGGAAGCAGAAGGAAAGTCCCTTGTTGATGAATTTCAATTTCCTAATGAGCTAACATTTATCTACTTAAATACATTTAATTTAGATTAACTTGAAAATAAAAGCCTAAAAAAGTAGAAAATATTCAAGTCATTTCCTTGTACAAACCCATTAGTATAAGCCTTGTTAACTATCCCATACACAATGTAGAATCTATGTCAGATGCCAATTACACAACAAAACCTCAATCAGTTAAAAGCTGCACGATTGGGCTTTTGGGGGGTCAGGTTCATTGTGTTAAGCGCACATAGTACAAAGCACAAGGAGCCCCCAGCTCCCCACCTGCAGGTGGGTCTCCCTCTCTATCTCCTCCTCCCCTCTCAATTTCTCTGTCCTATCCAGTAAAAAAAAAAAAAAAATTGGGGAGTCGGGCTGTAGCACAGCGGCTTAAGCGCAAGTGGTGCAAAGCACAAGGACCAGCATAAGGATCCCGGTTCGAGCCCCGGCTCCCCACCTGCAGGGGAGTCGCTTCACAGGCGGTGAAGCAGGTCTGCAGGTGTCTGTCTTTCTCTCCTCCTCTCTGTCTTCCCCTCCTCTCTCCATTTCTCTCTGTCCTATCCAACAGTGACAACAACAATAATAACTACAACAATAAAACAAAAGGGCAACAAAGGGAATAAATAAATAAAATAAATATTAAAAAAAAATTTTTTTAAAGGAAAAAATAGCCACCAGGGGCACTGGATTCATAGTACAGTCCCAGTGATAACCCTGGAGGTGAAAAAAATTAATTAAAAAAAAAAGTTACACTATTGGGCCTTTAATTTCACATCACCAGACAGCTAATGCCAGTGAAGAATTCACCCAGCATTCGGAGAGGTGGTTAAGTAACAGAACACAAGACTTGGAGGCTTGAAATCTCAAGTTCTATCACTGAATATGCCAGTTATTCTCTGCTGTCTCTGCCCGCCCCCCACTTAATAAATCAATTGAAAAAAAAAATCTAAGTAAAGAGCTGAATTAAATACAGGAGCAGCATTCCAGGCAGAAGAGAAAAACGTAAAGGTCCTGAGTAGAAACTAATCGTGGAGGGCCTGGCTAGTACAGTGGCTAGAGCTTTGGACCTTAGAGTATGAGGTCCTGAGTCTGAGCCCTGATGTCACATATGTCAGAGTGATGCTCTGATTCCTCTCTCTCTCTCTCTCTCTCTCTCCCTCTCTCTCTCTCTCTCTCTCTCTCTCCTTCTCCCTCCCTCTCCCTCTCTCTCTGCTAGGAAATAAATGTTTAAAAATAAAGCAGAGGGGGTTGGGAGGTAGTGCAGCGGGTTAAGCGCACATGGCGCAGTAAGGATCCCGGTTCAAGCCCCCGGTCCCCACCTGCACCAGGGTCACTTCACAAGCAGTGAAGCAGGTCTGCAGGTGTCTATCTTTCTCTCCCCTTCTCTGCTTTCCCCTCCTCTCTCGATTTCTCTCTATCCTATCCAACAACAATGACACCAATAAGAACAACAATAACAACCACAACAATGATAAAACAACAAGGGCAACAAAAAGGGGGAAAAAATAGCCTCCAGGAGCAGTGGATCCATGATGCAGGCACCAAGCCCCAGCAATAACCCTGGAGACAAATAAATAAATAAATAAATAAATAAACAAACAAAGCAGAAACTAACTATGCTGCATCAGCTGCAAATGGAATGGAGGGGACAGAGATGAAAGAGGTGGGCAGTTCAACCCACCAGTGATGAGGAAGGCAGCCTGACCATGGCAGAAACTTCAGGTTTTATCTCACAGCACTGAGTTCTGGTAAGTGAGAGACAGCATCTGATTGCTCGGCATCTGTTAAAGTTCATGCTGGCTGCGGGGGCACAGAGCGCAAACACTGAGGGAGTAGTTTGAAGACAATCACAGCAGTGAGGCTGAGGATGGTGGTGGTCTGCCACAAGTCAGTGGCAGTAGAGAAGAGGGCGGGGTAGGGCTGGGGAGGCAGCATAATGGTGCTGCAAAAGACTTTCATGCCTGAGGCTCCAAGGTCCCAGGTTCAATCACCAGCACCATCATGAGCCAGTGCTCTGATCTTTCTGTGTCATTCTCTCTGTATATTTATTTCTCTCATTAAAATAAAATAAAGAATTAATTTTAAAAGGTCAAAATTTGGAGTTGGTCCCCACAATACTTGCCAATGGAGGGAAAGAAGTCGAACGAGTGGGAGTCGGGCGGTAGTACAGCGGGTTAAGCGCACTTGGCGCAAAGCGCAAGGACCGGCTTACGGATCCAGGTTGGAGCCCCCGGCTCCCACCTGCAGGGGAGTCGCTTCATAGGTGGTGAAGCAGGTCTGCAGGTGTCTTTCTCTTCCCCTCCTCTCTCCATTTCTCTCTGTCCTATCAACAACAACATCAATAACAACAATAATAACTACAACAATAAGACAAGGACAACAAAAAGGAATAAATAAATAAATATTAAGAAGTCAAACGAGTGAAATGGGAATGAAGAATAATTCATAGGATTTTGTTAGCCTGAGAAACTGTGTGGATTGTGCCCTCACCATAGAGCAGTTACGGTAAAGGACTGCCCCGGTCTCCGAAGGGAGACTGGCCCTGAAATGAGTGCAGCCTGCACTGTGACCATGAGCTGTGAGCTCTGACCAATAGGGGCTTAGAGGTTGTTACACAGGCTCTGGTGCTAAATGTAAAATATATATATATATACATATATATATATATATATATATATGTATGTATGTATGTGTATATGTATGTGTATATGTATATGACCTGGATCAAGGGGATATAAGTAAACAATTAATTCTAGCCACAAAATTTTTTCAAGAATGGGAGCTAGTTCAAGCCCTGGCTCCCCACCTGCAGGGGAGTCGCTTCACAAGCGGTGAAGCAGGTCTGCAGGTGTCTATCTTTCTCTCCCCCTCCTCTCTCCATTTCTCTCTGTCCTATCCAACAACAACGACAATAATAATTACTACAACAATAAAACAACAAGGGCAATAAAAGGGAATAAATAAATAAAATAAATATTAAAAAAAAAGAATGGGAGCTACTCTCTGTCCTAATCCAACTCTACAGTCCTTCTCTTTACTCTGACACCATTTTCTTAGACAATGTTTTTATCCAACTTCAGGCTAGCTATCAAACTCAAGCAAAACAATCATAATTGTGTGCCCCCAGGAACATGCCAAAGATGGACTTTCTAGCTTTCTTCTACCCTAAGATCCCTAATCTCATCTGCTCTGTTCCTACTTTTTGGATCCTGTTCATTAACCATTTTGTCTCACTTTATGTCCTGCCACCTTCCAGACACCAAGTTACAGACGCTACCAGGATTCCACCCTGACTTCTCTGGGCAGATGACCTCATTAATATACCCTGGAACTCCAGCTCTCCAGAGCCCTGCCTCACTAGGAAAAGACAGAAACAGGCTGGGAGTATGGATCAACCTGCCACCACCCAAATCCAGTGGAGAAGCGATTACAGAAGCCAGAACTCCTACCTTCTGCTCCCTCAAAACAACCCCATGCTCGCAGTGGGGGAGGATTGGTAAGAGGGTTCTGAACTACAGCTCTATCAGGTCCCACAGAGAGATGACAAAAAGGAGAGATATTTAGATGTTAGTAGGGTTATGTGTGGCTTGGAGAGGAAGAGAGGACTGGACCTAGAAGAAAAAGGGGGCAGTTATATACAAAGATAGACAGATAGTTGTAGAGATGACAGTTAACCCACATCTACAACCTTGGGAGAACCGTGGTAGTTTGCAGTGGGATTCAGAACTCTGGTGGTGAGAACAGTGTGGAATTATACCTCAGTTAACATGCAATTTTGCACATAAATATTGAATCACTAATAAAAAAATTTTTAAAAAAGAAATTGGGTGGATTGTGGCACTGTTTACTGAGATGGAGAAGAACAAGATTTTATACCCAGCAAGGCAGAATCAAATCAAAGTCTACATCCCAGAAACTAAGAGACAAAAATGTTTCAGTACAGAAAATAATATTTATCTCCTTGTCAAATGTGACTGGGGTATTCAACTGGGTGGGACTAACATAACATTCCTGGTGGTCTTGAGAAGAATGGTTTCATAGTTTAGGAAGGATAAAGTCTCAGAAGTGGTTGCAGAAGATGGAAATTGGGGGCCAAGCAGTGGAATACCTGGTTGAGTGCACAATACTATATACAAGGACATGAGTTCAAGCCCCCAGTCCCCACCTGCAGGGGGAAGATAATGAGTGATGAAGCAGTGCTGCAGGTGTTTCATTCTCTCTCCCTCTGTATCCCCCTTTCCTCTCTCAACTTTTCTCCATCATATCATATAAAAAAGGGGGGAGCACGTGGCTACTGGGAGCAGTGGATTTATCATGCAGGCACTGAGCCCTAGCAATAACCCTGGTGGCAATAAATGTTTTTCAAAAACTTAAAAAGAGAAGATGGGAGCTAAAAGATCATAGAGTAGTCATAGACTATGTACAATCTGTCAGAGAAGTTTTCTGAACAGAGTAATCTATTGTGTTTGGTAGTTTTAGCTTTTCATTTTATTTTTCGGACTTTTTTAAAAATAAAGTTTTAAAAAATATTTGTTTATCCCCTTTTGTTGCCCTTGTTGTTTTATTGTTGTAGTTATTGATGTCATCGTTGTTGGATAGGACAGAGAGAAATGGAGAGAGGAGGGGAAGACAAGACAGAGAGGGGGAGAGAAAGATAGACACCTGCAGACCTGCTTCACCGCTTGTGAAGAGACTCCCCTGAAGGTGGGGAGCCAGGAGCCCAAACCGGGATCCTTACTCCGGTCCTTGCGCTTTGCGCCACCGGTGCTTAACCTGCTGCGCTACCGCCCGAATCCCAAATTTTCAGACTTTTTAAAAAGAAGTTGTATACTGAGTATCATTATTGTCTATGCTTGGATTCACCAATTGTTAACGCTGGCCATAACTGTTTTATTACTCTCTGTATATGTATTTATTTTATTTACAGAGCACTGCTCAATTCAAGCTAGTGATGGTACTAGGAATTGAACCTGGGACTTAGGCAAAAGAGTCTTTTTGCTTAGCCATTATACTATCTCTCCCACCATTCTGTCTGTTTATAATAAATATTATTGCTTATCCACTTAAGAGTAAGATATTTTAAGCCTTTATTCCTAAATAATTCAGTGTGTATCTTCTATGAGCAAAAACATTCTCTTATATTACCACAGTATAATTATCAAATTCAAAGCATTTAACACTGACATTATTTCACCACATATCAGTACATATTCAACTTTTTGCTATTGCTTAAAGCAATGATATTGTTTCAACTCTGACATTATTTCACCACATATCAGTACATATTCAACTTTTTGCCATTGCTTAAAGCAATGACATTGTTTCAACTCAAGATTCAATTCAAGATAATGTACTGCATTTCACTTGTCAGGTCTTTTGAATTTCCTTTAATCTGGACAAGTTCCTTAAGTCTTTGTCTTTCATGACATTAACATACTAAAAGAGAACAAACCAACAGTTCTGTAAAATATGCCTCAATTAAGGTCCCTTAATTGTTTCTTCGCAATTATATTTTAGTTCTGCACTTTAGAAATACCACAGAAAGTAGTGGTGTCTCTGATTCAAACACATCAGAAGGAACATGTTGGCTGAAGTGGTGTCTGTAAGATTTTTTCCACCATGAAGTTACGTCTCCCCCTTGGTCATTATTCTGCAGAGAGACCACTGGAAACTGCAATAACTTTCATCCCAGAAAACTTTGCCTGAGTCAATAGTACTTATGAGAGTTGCAAACTGGTGACTTTCCCACATAACACCATTGTTACTTCTACATTTTTTTGTTGTTGTTAAATATGTGTGCTGCCGAAGCAAACACAACTTCTACGATTTTTATTGGCAATCACTTTGAAAGGACTTTTTGCCCTTTCCCTTATTAAATGTATTTATAATGAATGTGTGGAGGTTTATTTTATTCAACAAGTTATAGTACATTACTGTTTGTTTTGATGATCTAGCTTAGCATCAAACGTAGCTATTCAAGCTAATTCCTTTGTCTTTTCCAGAAACCCCATCACTTTTTTGCATATTTCCTTACTTTGTGACACAAGATGTTCCAGGCTTATCTTATATTTTCCCTGTCTCATTACTGAACCTAGTCACTGAGAACCGGTTACTAGTAGCATTCACTGCTAACAGAGTGGCACTGCTTCCAGTCCCTTTCAGCAGACATAGCTAGGGAATATATGGGTGTACAAATATTTTAATCACAAATTCACACTGATAACTATAATTCTAACTCAGTCAAGAGTTCTTCATTATCTTCTTTCATGCCATGTTTGTTTGTTTTTTTTAAAAAGAAATATTTATTTTCTAAGGGCCAGGCAGTGGTACACCTGATTAAGCACACACACTACAATGCACTAAGACCCAGGTTCAAGACACCTGCAGGAGTAAAGCTTCACAAGTTGTGAAGTAGAGCTGCAGGTGTCTCTCTGTCTCTCTACCTCTCTATCTCCCTCTCCCCTCTCAATTTCTCTGTCTCCATCCAATAGTAAATAAATAAAAATTTTTAAAAGAGAGATGTATTTATTTATTTACGTAGGAGAGAGAGAGAACCAGATGTCTACTGCATAATAAAGTGTTGACTGTCTCATGTCATTGACTGAGTACTGACTGTGCTGAAAGTGGAAACAACCTGTCGGTTACACTCCTGACTGCACTGGTTGACTGAGACCTGCAGCTTCATGCCCCTGCCCAGCATCATGAGACTACTGTCCCGTGTACATCACTAAGTCTGAGAAATCAAAATTCAGAGCAGTTTTTACAAACTATATAACACACCCTCTACTACTAAGTCTCAAAAATGCAAAGTGAATCCTTGTAAGTTAGAAAGTATCTATAAGGGGTCGGGCGGTGGCGCAGTGGGTTAAGCGCACGTGGCGCAAAGCGCAGGGACTGGCATAAGGATCCCGGTTCGAGCCCCCGGCTCCCCACCTGCAGGGGCGTCGCTTCACGGGCGGTGAAGCAGGTATGCAGGTGTCTATCTTTCTCTCCCCCTCTCTCTGTCTTCCCCTCCTCTCTCCATTTCTCTCTGTCCTATCCAACAACAACAAAGCAACGTCAACAATGGCAATAATAACCGCAACGAGGCTGCAACAACTAGGGCAACAAAAAGGGGGAAAAAATGGCCTCCAGGAGCGGTGGATTCATGGTGCAGGCACTGAGCCCAGCAATAACCCTGGAGGAGAAAAAAAAAAAAAAAGAAAGTATCTATAAACAAAAAGTCTTCTCAGAGCAGTGCCATTGCCTTCCCTATCTCTTTTTTACTCAGTTCCTAGCTACTCCATAGATAACCCATCAGAGTGTATCTATCTCTGCAGTATTTGTACTTTCAGTATGGGACTAGTAGTTCCTTGCTATTCACCCCTGGGCAATATCCCATTACCTGACTACTTCAGTTTATCAATTCTCCTGTCCAAGGTTTCGTGGCATAGTTTCCATTTTGAATTCTAATTTTAAAAGCTGCTCTGAACTATTTGTATGGGGTTGGGAAATGATGCTTTCTTGTGAGAGTGAAGTGTTATGAGGCAGTGATATAAAGTAGAACAATGGATCAAAAACTATATTATTTTAGGGTATACGATTGGCATTATTTTTAAATTTAAGCAAGGGCTGGGTGGTGGTGCACCTGGTTGAGTGCACATGTTACAGTAAGCAAGGACCCTGGTTTAAGCCCCCAGTCCCTACCTACAGAGGGAAAGCTTTGCGAGTGGTGGAGCAGTGCTGCAGGTGTCTCTTTGTCTCTCTTCCTCTCTATAACCCCCTTCCCTCTAGAATTCTGGCTGTCACTATCCAATAAATAAAGATAATTTAAAAAAATGTAAAAAATAAATAAATAAATAAAACTTAAGCAGAGAGACAGTCTATGCCTCCTTCCAGCATGTACAACAAAGATACGGCAGTACATGGAAAAGCACACATAGGGACAGACTTTGCACAACAAAACAAAACGCTCAACATCCAATCAGTGGGACACAGGAAAACACCCATTACCAAAAAGAAGAAAGGCCCCCTCCCTCCCCTGCTATGAGATAACAAACTGCAAGCTGAAGAGATTTATGTGGTGTAAGACCCAGGTCTGGAAAGTGGGGGACAGGCTGTGTCCAAATTCTGGTATCGCAACCCTCTTGCTAAATCTCTGCAAAATGAGAAATTACAGAGCAAGCATAACGGCTCCGGAGAGGCTGTGGTGGCAGCTCTCTCCAACCAAAAGTGGATCACCAGAGGTCTACTGGAGGAAGCCATGTTGGAATTCGATTTCTCTAATAACAGACCCTGGGGCAGATTCCTGGCTTACAATCCACCAGGATCTGCCACACCCAATCCAGGGTATAAGATGTTATCAGTACCTAAACTAAGTTTCCAGATACATATCAGACCAGAACCCCCACCTACTACAACCTAGAGCACTTGCAACCCTGAATTTTGGATCAAGTTTAAACACAGACACCCTGGGCCCAGGTCCTCACAAAGCATCAAGCATAATGAGAAGACAGCGGCAATCACCCCCACTGCTGAACAGAGATAGCGACTGAAAGCAATCCCCAAATTCAAAAGAACTATGTAAACTTCCTAAAGAGGACATTAAACTATGGTCCTGAGGCGGCTGACTGAAATGGTATGTTCAATGGAGAAAAGTATCAACAAAACATGAGGAACTATGAAAGAATTCATGGCTAAAATCAGAGAGATAAAGAATATAGCATCTGCCCCACACCTATGGACATCTAGTCTTTGACAAAGGGGCCCAGACTATTAAATGGGGAAAGCAGAGTCTCTTCAACAAATGGTGTTGGAAACAATGGGTTGAAACATGCAGAAGAATGAAACTGAACCACTGTATTTCACCAAATACAAAAGTAAATTCCATGTGGATCAAGGACTTGGATGTTAGACCACAAACTATCAGATACTTAGAGGAAAATATTGGCAGAACTCTTTTCCGCATAAATTTTAAAGACATCTTCAATGAAACGAATCCAATTACAAAGAAGACTAAGGCAAGCATAAACCTATGGGACTACATCAAATTAAAAAGCTTCTGCACAGCAAAAGAAACCACTATCCAGTGGGTCGGTCGGTGGTGCAGTGGGTTAAGCACATGTGGCGCAAAGTGCAAGGACCGGTGTAAGGAAACCGGTTCGAGCCCCCTGGCTCCCCACCTCCAGGGGAGTCGCTTCACAGGCAGTGAAGCAGGTCTGCAGGTGTCTGTCTTTCTCTCCCCCTCTGTCTTCCCCTCCTCTCTCCATTTCTCTCTGTCCTATCCAACAACAAACAACATCAACAAAGGCAATAATAATAACCACAACGAGGCTACAACAACAAGGGCAACAAAAGGGGGAAAAAATGGCCTCCAGGAGCGGTGGATTCATGGTGCAGGCACCGAGCCCAGCAATAACCGTGGAGGGGAAAAAAAAAAAAAAAACCACTATCCAAACCAAGAGACCCCTCACAGAATGGGAGTAGATCTTTATATGCCATACATCAGACAAGAGTTTAATAACCAACATATATAAAGAGCTTGCCAAACTCAACAACAAAAGGACAAATAACCCCATCCAAAAATGGGGGGAGGGCATGGACAGAATGTTCACCACAGAAGAGATCCAAAAGGCTGAGAAACATATGGAAAAAATGCTCCAAGTCTCTTATTGTCAGAGAAATGCAAACAAAGACAACAATGAGATACCACTTCACTCCTGTGAGAATGTCATACATCAGAAAAAGTAACAGCAGCAAATGCTGGAGAGGGTGTGGGGTTAAAGGAACCCTCCTACACTGCTGGTGGGAATGTAAACTGGTCCAACCTCTATGGAGAGCAGTCTGGAGAACTCTCAGAAGGCTAGAAATGGACCTACCCTATGATCCTGCAATTCCTCTCCTGGGGATATATCCTAAGGAACCCAACACATCCATCCAAAAAAATCTGTGTACACATATGTTCTTGGCAGCACAATTTGTAATAGCCAAAACCTGGAAGCAACCCAGGTGTCCAACAACAGATGAGTGGCTGAGAAAGTCACAGTGTGTATATATATATATATATATATATATATATATATATATATATATATATATATATATATATACATATACACATATACACACACACACACACACACACACACATTGGAATACTACACAGTTATTAAGAATGGTGAATTCACCTTCTCATCTTGGATGGAGCTAGAAGGACTCATGTTAGAGGAGATAAGCCAGAAAGTGAAGGATGAATGTGGCATGATGCCACTCATGACAGAAATTCAAAAACAAGACCAGAAAGGAAAACATAAAGCAGGACAGGAGTTGGTGTATTTCACCAAAATAAAAGACTCGGGGGTGTGTGTATGGGGGGGTGTGGTTTCAGGTCCTGGAACATGATGGCAGAGGAAGACCTAGAGGAGGCTGAACTGTTATGTGGAAAATCAAGAAATGTTACACATGTACAAACTATTGTATTTTACTATTGATTGTAAACCATTAATCCTCCCAATAAAGAAAGTGAAAAAAAAAAGAAAGAAAGAAGGAAAGAGAGGAAAAGAAAAGAAAAGGAAACTGAGCAATGTGACTGGGAGATAATTCGCCTAATAGAGCACACACTTTACTCTGCTCAGCAACTGAGTTCAAGCCCCCCAGTCAACACATGGGAACACCTGCATAGAGGAAATTTCACGAACAGTGCTGTGGTGTCTCGCCTCACTTTGTATCTCTTTCCCTCTCTCTCTCTAAAAAGAGGAAAAAGAAAAAGCCATTTTTTGATTCTCATATTCCAAAACAGTTTTCCATTCTATTTATAACCTCCTAAAGTAGTAATCTCTCTGACTCCAAAGGACCTACATAAAATATTTTTGAAAGGTTAATTAAGCTATCGTTGAAATAAACAGGAGGGATTCTATGCTAGCAAAGGAAGGTTGTGAACTTAAACTTTGAACCAGGAACAGAGAACAGCTGACGCAAGGATCTGTATAATAACACCCACAGACAGATAATAATGGTCATGCTGGAAAAGCAAACCCACATCTCTGGCATGTCTTGGAAACCTAGCAAGCAACTGAGGGTCATTTCACATGTCCTGACACTAAGTTAGTGTGGCACAGAGTAAAGAGCATTGGCTCTAGAGACACAAAGGTCTGGCCTTGCATCCCAGTTGTTACTTAACAGTTAAACAGTTAATGTGACCACTGGCAGGTTACTTAACATCTCAGAGGCAGTTTTCTTACCTGTGGAACTGAGTAACTGTCTCCTTTCCCAAAATAGTGTGAGATATAAAACAGAATAACATATAGCACTGTTCCCAACTTGGAGCAGATGCTTAGTAAATAGTTTCTTTAATAAATGCAGATGACACTATGTCAGCATGGTACGGAATCTACAGTCGGGGTGCTTCAAAAATATGCCTGAAAGAAATCAGAGAAATTACACCATCTCAGGCAGTATTTGGTAAGGAGAGAAAAATGTCCAACCCTTAGTTCCAATTCTCAATTTTCAAAATGTCCCAGAATCTATTTTTAAAGTGCAAAAATATGTGCTGACATACTAAAAGTGCCAACCATTTAAAGAAACCATTTTGGACAGAAGTTGCTCAAAGGATACTTCCACTTATAAGATGAATACATTTGGATTGTGCTTAGTGAAATAAGTGTGGAGGTGAAAGACAACTACTGGATAGCTTTACCCATATGTGGAATCTAGAGAACTGAAATGCATGAGCTTGCAAATAAAGTAGCCAACCTGTCTCTAAGACTCTGAGAGAACTTACCGTGTTTGTTATTGGGGTACAGAACTTGGTGGCGGGCATGTTATCTTAAAATCTTGTAAATCACAAAAAATGTTTTCAAAAGATGAGTATCTTTGGGGGATCTAAAGTTGACACCAGACTAGCGCTAACATTACAGAATCGTATACTTGAAAGTTGTAGAAAGATCTTAAATGACTTCACTACGCAGATAGATATAGACACACCCTACTAGGGAAAGAGAGAGGCAGACTGGGGGTATGGACCGACCAGTCAACGCCCATGTTCAGCGGGGAAGCAATTACAGAAGCCAGACCTTCTACCTTCTGCAACCCTCAACAACCCTGGGTCCATGCTCCCAGAGGGATAGAGAATGGGAAAGCTACCACGGGAGGGGGTGGGTTATGGGGATTGGGTGTTGGGAATTGTGTGGAGTTGTACCCCTCCTACCTTATGCTTTTGTTCACTAATCCTTTCTTAAATAAAAAATTTTTTAAAAAAAGGCAATGGATAAAACTGTGGTTATGATTTCATAATGCATATATCAAACCACCACATTGGGTACGTTAAACTTATCCATGTCAATAAAGACCTCAATAAAGTTGGAAAAATAAAAGCAGCAATTCCACAGTTTAACAAAGACTAGTGACTCAGAGCTGCCTCCTAAATAACACTGAAGGTGCATCACGAGGTGAATGAATCTAAATGCATCACAAGCCACATTAGCCAGCCTCATCATTTTACAAATGTGGATACACTTGAAAGTCGATGGTGATCAATTTAAGTAAATTTTGTAAGATCCTATGTATTTCATCTAAACCAAAATGCAACCTGGAAATTCTTTAAATGATCTTTAGCTAAATATACAACTACACAATAAGCTTTCAGAGCTTAAGGTCGGCAATAACCCAAAAAAGGTTTATACCGAGGAACCTTAAAGTGTGCAGTGACAAAGAGGCTCCAAGAATACAACTGCACATATTCCGTCATTCTGCTAGCTGACTTCGAACGACTTCGCTTTCATCTCAAACAAGCAGTGTGTGCTCCATCTCTGTTCCCTGAGAGTACTTAACGGTCACGTTCTCACTCCGCAACACAAAGTTGGACTGAAAGTGAAGCGTCCTAAATCAACAATTAAGTCCCAAATGTCTTCAGAAAACGTCCCAGTATCGTGCTAATCCACAGGCCCAGTTTTTTTTTTTTTTTAACCGGAGGGCCAAGAGGAAGAAAGATGCATTCACATCCTTTACTCAAAAGAGAAAGGGAAGGAGATGGAGAAAAGGGAAGGGAGATGCAAAATAACAGAACTTAGCTTCTGTAAACAAAGGAGTCTGTTTTAAACTTTTGGAATACCATCTTCCCTTGCAGAAGTACAATAAATACCAAAGTACCAAACAATCGTTTATGGTTTGAAACAGGGAAAAAAAAATATATATATATTTAAAATTATATATTTGAATATGTATATTTAATTTATGTACAGGACTTAGTACTCAAAATCTATTATCTCAACCGCTCCCCCCACCCCAGGAAAAAAAATGCTGGGGGCACCATCACTTTTCAAATAAACTGAACAGAAACCACCGGACCGGTATTAACAGTCGGTGGAGAACTTCATGAGTTTGCCCAGCGCTCCCGACCTCATAACCCTCCTAGACAGTCCGGAAAGACCCGCTATTTTCGGGGGTACGCGCCAGCATCACGCGCGGAGTCTCCCGGAGAAACCTCGGGACCCAGAGAGGAACTTGGGGTTCCGGAGGCCCCGAGCCTGCCAGCTGTGTCCAGGATGGTCCGGCCACCCTGCAAGGGTGTGTGCTCCCCGCCCCCGACCGGAGGAGCCGCCCGGAGCGGCGAGCCGAGCCCCGGGTCCCGGGGGCCGCGCCCGCCGCCTACCTGCAGGAGCCCGCGCGCGCCGGACGACCGCAAGCTCCGGGGTCCGCGGGCCGCTCCGAGCCGAGCGCGGGCGGTGTGCACTCAGCGCAGCGCCTCGCCGGCTCCGGCTCCGGCTGCCACTCCCGCTCCGGCTCCCGCTCCGCCGCGAGTGCCGGCCACACCCAGGCCTGCTGCCCCGCCGCCAAGTCCGCGAGCGCAGGCCGCGCCGGGCGGGGACGTGGCGGAGGCGCGAGGCTCGAGGCGCGGGGGCGCGCGCGGGCGGGTGGGCGGGGGGCCGAGGCGGCGGGCGCCCGCGGCGCGCAGCTTCTGCTTCCTACTTTCTGTCTCGTTTCCTGCTCGAAGAAGAAAAACAACGAATTCCCGGGCAGTTTCGTTTTCGCGTCAGCTGGAGCGCACTTCGGTGGGGTGCGTCCCAGGCCGGGCCACCACTTTCTTTCTTGGGCTCCGTGCAAAGCTAGCTGCGTTTGCTCATGGGCAAGCTGGATAAGGGGGTGCAACTAAAGGACACCCCCCCAACACACACACACACACACACACACACACACACACACACACACACACACACACACACACACCCCACGGATCTGTTTAGATCTCCCCGTGCAGCGACTTAGTGTCAAAGGATCAAAAAGGGGCATTGCAACTCTAGATCTGCCACCACTGGTTTTGTTCATGTATCCCGTCTCATGGACTCAGCTTTGTCATCGGCACCTGCCTCATCGAGGTGCTAAAAATATGAATTGCAGTCACGTTTGCAGGAGTCTGCTTGGAAAGGGAATGATCAATACTTGGAAGTGATTGTTACTTTAGTCACTGATGAAACCAGAAACCTTCTACCCGAAGCTCTGCAGGAGCTTGAAACGACGTGTGCGTCTTGATTGACTTTTCGCCATCTCTCTCTCTCTGAAAAAGAAATGCCTCGCCTCAGTTTGCTTCCTCTGCAGCCACCCAGGAGAGCAGTTTTCCGCTCCCCACCACCCCCCCCCCCATCCTTCTCCGGAGTTAATTCCAGTTTGACAGACTGTTGCTATAGCATTCCTTCCCTGACGTCAAACAATTTAAAGAAACAGCTCTGGGTAACGAAAACTGCAGAGGAGGTCTTTGTGGAGTTTCTGCACTAGAGAAACCTCTGAACAATATCACAAGAGAACTTGAACACCTCCGCAGTCTTCCTCTCCTCCTGGAGCAGCTTCACACTGTCGCCTGGATTAAGTCTCTTTCTTAGCAGTTTAGGAGAGATGATGCACCCGGATTGCCACCATGGAGCAACTGAAGCAGTTGGTATAAAAACCAAACTCCGGCAGGGAAAATGGAAACAACCGTGCAGCTGTAGATGGTGAAATGATAGATGGTTTTTGTTTGTCTGTTTGTTTCCTCCCTGAATTTGCATTTTCCCTCAGGTTGGGTGAGTTTTTCCATTAAGAAAAAGAAGTGCTGAGTCCTCCACACATTAAAGTATTAGAGAAGTACATTACACCCGGAGTGGCTTCCATTCGTGACTATTTCTATGCTTTAATGGGTGAGCCCTGACCGTCATTGCCCTTTTAAAAAGAAAATGAAAGGAATTATTATTTAAACAGCACATATTGTGTACCAGGCTCTCTCCTTTCTTAGAGGGTACTGAATTAACATATTGGCCTTACAGAGTGAGTGCATCATATCCCATTTTACAGAGACTGAAACTAAAACTCACAGATTTCAACAGTCTACCGAGAGCCACACAGTTTTACAGCACCTTGCATGGAAACCAGATTGGATTGACTTTTTTTGGCCTCCAAGCTTATCGCTGGGGCTCCTCCCCATGAATCCACTGCTCTTGGAGGCCATTTTTTCCCCTTTTGTTGCCCTTGTTTTTATCACTGTTGTGGTTATTATTGTTGTTGTTGTTGTTGGACAGGACAGAGAAATGAAGAGAGGAGGGGAAGACAGAGAGAAAGGAAGGAGGGAGAGAAAGACACCTGCAGACCTGCTTCAGGGCTTGAAGCTACTCCCGTGCAGGTGGGGAGCTGGTGTCTCAAACCGGGATCCTTGAGCTTCTTGCCACGTGACTTAACCCCCTGTGCTACTGCCCGACCCCCTGGATTGACTCTTAACAGCTACTTTGTTTAGGTTCTTTTCTGTCTTGTTCTTTTGTACTGGCTGGAACATAACAGATGTTGGAGGATTTTGAGAGGAGATTGAGTTAAAATTACTTGCAGAAAAACAAGTGACTGTTATTTAGGAAAACCCAGTGGAAAGTACTAAGATATTCTACTCATTAGGGAAAATGTAAGTCAACAAAGAGCTCCTAAACACAAACACCTGAAAAGACGTAGTAAGGATTTTATGGACCTTTGTTTGAAAATTTGAGACTAAAAGGCATACAGTGATGCATGGCATCGACCTTCCTGAAAATTTAGCATGGACAGAGAAGTTGTGAGAAGAATCAAGTGCAAGAAAAATAAGAGTTATTGAAAGGGAAAATGCAACATGAAACTTGAGCTGGGTGTGGTGTATTGAACCAAAGCAAAGGACTCTGGGAAGGGAGAGGAAAGGACGAGGTTGGGGGGACTTCAGGGTCCTGGTGCATGATGACAGGAAAAAGACTAAGCTGGAGGTCAGAGACTCCCCTGCAGGTGGGGAGCCCGGGGGCTGGAACAGGGATCCTTACTCCTGTCCTTGCACTTTGTGCCACGTGCGCTTAACCTGCTGTGCTACCGCACCGACGCCCAGCATTTAAATTTCTAACATGTTATGCCCAGATTTCTCAGATCCTGTTCTCTTAGAAGATGCTAATGTTCTCACTATTAGACAATCTTTAAAACCAGACTCCATGTTTAGTTCACCCTGTCTCCTCTGGTAGTGTTTACAAGAATACCTCGCAAGTATTCAGCACTCAGTGAATGAATGAATAAATACATTTGGTATTTGTTTAATTTAGTTAACCTTGATCCCTACTCCTACCCCTCCACCCGACTCAGAGCTAAAGGAAGAAGAGAACCTGTGGCTCCTAGGTACCACAGAAAGAAAAGAAGGAAGGAAGGAAGGAAGGAATGAATTGCAAAGTATTCCAGAGTGATTTGGCCCATTATTCATTCTCATCAGCAATGTGTAGGAGGAGTTCCAGCTTGAGTCCTTGTCAGCACTTGAAAACTGTTTAATTTGTTTTGAAAACAAAGAAAGAGCACATTTCCCCACCTTCCCTCTTTCAAAGATTTTATTTTAGTTATTTCATATGAGATGGAGAGTTTCACATGAGAAAGATAAGCTAGAATACCACTACAACACATGCAGAAGGAAGGACGCAGGATCCAACAGCACCAACAACGATGAAGTGGTAAAGAACCTTTTCTTGGAGGCCAGGCGGTAGCCCAGAGGATTAAGCACACATGGCACAAAGTGCAAACACCAGCTCAAGGATCCGGGTTTGAGCCATGGCTCCCCACCTGCTGGAGGGTCACTTCACAGGCTGTGAAGGAGGTCTGCAGGTGACTATTTTTCTCTCCCTCTCTGTCTTCCCCTCTTCTCTTGATTTCTCTCTGTCCTATCCAACAACAACAACGGCAATAATAACAAGGGCAACAATAATGGGAAAAATGGCCTGCAGGAGCAATGGATTCATAGCGCAGGCACTGAGCCCCAGCGATAAACCTGGAGGCAAAAAAATAATAATAATCATAATAAAAAAATAAGCAAACAGGAAGTCGGCGGTAGTGCAGCAGGTTAAGTGGACGTGGCACAAAGCGCAAGGACCAGCGTAAAGATCCCGGTTCAAGCCCCCGGTTCCCCACCTGCAGGGGAGTTGCTTCACAGGCGGTGAAGCAGGTCTGCAGGTGTCTGTCTTTCTCGCCTTCTCTCTGTCTTCCCTTCCTCTCTCCATTTCTCTCTGTCCTATCCAACAATGACATAACAACAATAATAATAACTACAACAGCAAAACAACAAGGGCAACAAAAAGAAATAAATATAATAAATAAATAAACTTTAAAAAAAATAAGCAAACAAAAAACCTTCTCTTAGAAGAACAAGAGAACAAGGTGAAGTGGATAAAAATAAAAGGCTAGGGGGTTGGGCGATAGTGCAGCTGGTTAAGTGCACATGGCTCAAAGTGCAAGGACCAGAACAAGGATCCTAGTTCAAGCCCCTGGCTCCCCACCTTCAGGAAGGTCACTTCACAAGTGGTCAAGTAGATCTGCAGGTGTCTGTCTTTCTCTCCCCCTCTCTGTCTTCCCGTCCTCTCTCCATTTCCCTCTGTCCTATCCAACAACAATGAAATCAATAATAAAAATAATAATAACAACAACAATGATAGACAACAAGGGTAACAAAAGGGGAAATGGCCTCCAGGAGCAGTGGATTTGAGTGCAGGCACCCAGCCCCAGCAATAGCCCTGGAGGCATAAATAAATAAATAAATAAGCTAGTTATGTAAGGCTTTGCATGCCAGGACAAGGCATACATATATTTAAATAATGGGAACGGATTGTAGATTCTTTGAGTCAAAAAGGAATCTAACTCAGTACCAAGTTTGAGGAGAATTAATTTGACCAAAATAGATGAAGTGGATTAAAGTAGGCAGGTAAAAAGAGAAGGTAACAGTCATGTGTGATACTAGAGAAGATAAGAAAATAAAGTGTCATTATGAGAGACTCCTACACATTTACTTAAATAGCTAAAAAATAAAAATAAAAAAAATTGGGCAAGGGAGATAGCATAATGGTTATTTGTACAGACTCTGATGCCTGAGACTCTGAAATCTCAGGTTCAACCCTCCGCACTACCATAAACCATAGCTGAGCAGTGCTCTAGTATAAATAAATAAATAAATAAATAAATAAATAAATAAGATACTGATATTAACTGGAGTGTTGGCTCAGCTAAGGGAGTGCAAGACTTACATTCTTGAGACTTCTGTCCTGATCCCATACACCACAGTCACTGGATTGCTGCTCTGACTTCCCTCTCTCCAGCTCTTTCTCATGTGAACTCTCTATCTCATATTAAGAAAATAGAATATATCTTAACAAATATATAAAATCAAAAACTTCCATGTCCCTCTATGAATGAAACACTTCCATGAAATGCCAGGCATTCTGTCTCAGACACTCACCCTAGGGTTGCTGGATCAAACTTTTAGCTCCAGTCTCTTTATTCCTAACTAGCAGTGGAGATATCTTTTTGTCTCAGAGCTCACTAAATACTTACAAATTGGGGCTGAGTGGTGGCGCACTTGGTTGAGTGCACTTGTTACAATGCACAAGGGCCTGGGTTCAAGTCCTCATTCCCCACATGCAGGAGGAAAGCTTCATAAGTGATGAAATAGCACTGCAGTTATCTCTCTGTCTCTCTCCCTTCCTATCTCCACCTTCCTCTTAATTTCTACCTGTCTCTATCCAATAAATAAAGATAATAAATTAAAAAAAAAAAAAACTTCAAAAATTACAACGAATGAACTGGTGAATGAATGAACAGACTTGTCCTTAGAGTTCTACATCTATTCAATGGTCCTCTGAAGCAGATAAACTAATCCAGGACCCAGCAAGCATCCAGCCTGGGAATGAGTGTCCTTGACTTGCATAGACCAACACCTTTCCCAGTGATTGTGTTGGCCTCTTCTCTTACAGTGGATAGGAGAGTTAAAGTGGGGTGCTATCCTGTTCCCAGGAATACTACATTCCCCTCAGCACATTTCCTTCCCCAAGCCTAATCCCCTTTTATCCTCTGAATTCTAGGAGGCAAAGCACAGATATCCATTAGTGGTTTTATCTCATGCCTGTCTTTACAGTTCTCTGAGAAGTTTTTGAAATGTTTCTGAAGTTGAACTTTTTTAAATGACTTTCCAGTGAAATATAAAGAACTCTACTAGTTGTAAACAATGTCTCCCCCTTCAACAATGAAAACTGAGAACAATTTAGTAAGGTTGATAATTTCCTAATGGAAATTGTTGCTTTGGTCTGATATCAAGTCACTTAGCCTGGACTTCAGTGTCTACCTAGGAGGTTAAACAAAGATGAAAAAGAGGTGTATGAGTCAACTATTATTCTTTTTTTAAAAAAATTGGCATTACCTTTATTTATTTATTAGACAGCCAGAAATTGAGAGAGAAAGGGGTGAGAGAGAGGAGGAGAGACAGAGAGATACCTGCAACACTGCTTCACTACTCGCAAAGCTTTCCCCATGCAGGTGGGGAGCTGGGGGCTCCAACCTGGGTCCTTGAGCATTACAGCATGTGCACTCAACCAGGTGTGCCACCACCTGGCCCCAACTATTATTCTACATATACTGTTTGGTGGTAGAAACAACATTCTCAGAATCAGTAGCAACAAACATTAATGAACCTGTCCTTTAAGACAAACCTCCAAGATGAAGGAAATGTTTTTGAATTTCTCTGTTTGCTCCAAGGAATAACTAAGTGAAAAGAGAGTCCAAGTTTCTTTTGCCATTGTCTCTAAATAGACCAAGAAATAAAAAATATTTTTCCAAAAGCCATATAAATTCAAAGAAAAGTTAAGTGAGATTATCAATTATAGAAATTTCAGCTCAGTATAAGTATATGATGTTTTGAAGTTATATTCTGTATGGCTGCCCTCTTAAAGAATTATGCCTGTAATTACAATGTCTAGAGCATATCACATTATTTTGCATGACCCAGTATTTACAACCATATGATTTTACTATGCCCAAATCCTGCTCCTGGTGGACTCTATTGTACTTGAAGTAGTCACACAGCACCTGAACATGGAAGACTCTCATCAGAGGTCTGGGAGGTGGCACAGTGGCATTGGACTCTCAAGCATGGCATTCTAAATTTAATCCCTAGCATTGCATGTGCCAGAGTAATGATCTGGTTCTTTCTCTTTCTTTTAAATAAATAAATATATAAGAAAGGCGTTGGACTGTGGCACACCTGGTAGAGCACACAAATTACCTTACTCAAGGACTTGTGTTTAAGTCCTACTTCCCAACTGTAAAGGGAAAGGGAGAGTCAAGAACAATGAAGCAGTGCTGCAGGTCTCTCTCTCTCTCTCTCTCTGGAAAAAAAATGATTCATTGTGCAGGCACTGAGCCTCAGTAATAAATCTGGCAGGGAAAAAAAATATACCCATCAATAAAACTACTTCAGTGAAGTAGTGAATGAATGAATGCAGAACTCTAAGAAGAAATGGTGGTTTACTCACTGACTTGTAAGTATTTAATGAGCTCTCAGGTAAGAAGATATCACCGAGAGTCCAGCAGGCAGTAGGCAGCGGGTTAAGCACACCTGGCACAAAGAAGGATCCCAGTTCGAGCCCCTGGCTCCCCACCTGTAGGGAAGTCACTTCACAGGTGGTCAAGCAGGTCTGCAGGTATCTATCTTTCTCTCCCCCTCTCTGTCTTCCCCATCTCTCTCCATTTCTCTCTGTCCTGTCCAACAACGACGACATTAATAACACAGAAATAAGAACTACAACAATAAAAACAACAAAGGCAACAAAAGGAAATGCTGGCTAGCATGGGGGTGCCTCTTCCCAGGCACATATTCTCTGGCTTACAGAGAACTTGACCGGAGCCAGCCTGGGCTGCTACTCACTCAGCAACGCGAAGGAGATGACTCAGGAACAGACACGTGGTGGTGAGACAATGCAAGGTATATATTGATCAGAGAGCCCAGGCTTTTAAAAGGGCAGACCAGAAATGGCAAGTCAGAAACGGAAATTGCTAGGAAAGGGGCGGAGAAAGGCAAAGGGAGCTGGGAAGGTAGAAACTTCCTTAGCAACTGTTGTGAGGGTTTTAACTGGTAGGATTAATATTATCCTGCAGGCAGGGAGGGTCTCAAGGGTAGAAAGAAGATAGATCAAAGGAATGGAATGGGTGGGGATCTTTCAGGTAAAACAATGATTATGTAGATAGGCCATAGTATCAGGGTGCTTTGTGAGGCTCCTCACAATTTCCTGACATCTCCCCCTTTCTTTTTATCTAATGACCATAGTATCAGGAATGTGGGGTGCTTTGTGAGGCAGGGAGTCTGATAAGATGAGGCACACCTTTGAGGTTACTCCTGTCCCTCCTTGCTCAACCTCTTGGTAGAGAGAGAGACTGACAGGGTAGACGCACTCCTCAGGTCAAGCCCTGCCAAGCTCAACCACATCCTCACAATTTCCCAACAAGGAAATAAGTAAATATTGAAAGAAGAAGAAGGAGGAGGAAGAGGAGGAGGAGAAGAAGAAGATATCAGCATAGCTAGTCAGGAGTGACTAGAATCAGACTAACAGTATGCTTGATTTGACATCAGCGTTTCTAGGAGCAGAGTCTTCTGGCAGGTCAGATGGTCAAGCTGGGTGGAAGTAAGGCACAAGTTTTAAGTCTTAGAATAGTTTTCACATTTCCTTCACTCAGCAGTAATATATGAGCACTGAGCTACCACACCAGCTTACAGTCATTTGTATTGTCTTTTTAGTTCCCCATGGGATATGGGGGTGAGAAGAATAGGGCCAGTCAAACACACAACCTTCCCGATGGGCTTTGGAGGCAATTCATTGCCCACAGGGACAAAGAAGAGGGAATAACTGCTGGGCAGAAGGCAGCTTCTGTTCCCACAGTATGTGCTGAGCTCACTAATGGGTGTGACATGCCCAGTCACCTGTTTTTAAATGCTCTGTGGGCAAGCTCAGCCCTTTGAGATAGAGCCATGGCAAGAACAAGGTAAGAATGGTTTAAGCAAGAAATGCTTTTCTCTTCTGTAAAGTATCTTGGGGGGACTGATGGGGGTTAGTTCCAACAATTAGGAAAACATCTGGAAATATCTGAACTGCTCTAGGAACAAGGTAGAGTTAAGTCTTTTTCTAATACAAACAATCTTCTTTACAATTGATCTTCTTTTGTCATTCCATTTTAATATCATTTTGGCTTAACATATATATGGTGAAGGGTAAGTGAAATAGCTCGCTTGGATAGTGCGTTGCTTTGCCATGTGTATGACTCAGGTTCGAGCCCAGACCTCACTGCGTTGATGGGAGCTCGATACTGAGGTCTCTTTCAGTCCCTCTCTCACTTGCTCTTGCTCTCTTCACCCTTCCGTCTTTTCTATCTCTACTTAAAAACAAGAAAGTAGATATTAAAAGAAGTGTGACGCTATCTGCAACACATTTGTCTCCAACATATTTGTAAGATTATATTATTATTTTTTCTTTTATTTATTTATTCCCTTTTGTTGCCCTTGTTGTTTTATTGTTGTAGTTAATTATTGTTGTTGTCATTGTTGGATAGGACAGAGAGAAATGGAGAGACGAGGGGAAGACAGAGAGGAGGAGAGAAAGACAGACACCTGCAGACCTGCTTCACCGCCTGTGAAACGACTCCCCTGCAGGTGGGGAGCCGGGTTCGAACTGGGATCCTTATGCCGGTCCTTGTGCTTTGCGCCACCTGCGCTTAGCCCGCTGCACTACAGCCCAACTCCCTATTTTTTCTTTTTTATTGGATAGAGACAGAGAGAAATACAGGGGGAAGTGGAGATAGAGAAAAAGAGAGAGACACCTGCTGCCCTGCTTCACCATTCGTGAAGCTTCCCCCCCACTGGTGGGGGAGGGGGATTTGAACCTGGATGCTGTTGCATTGTAATGTGCACTCAGCACATTACACCATGGCCTGGCTCATTTTTTTTTTTCCATATCACAAGAGGTATTTAGGATTGGAAAGTGAAGAATGGGTATGGGGAGACAGCACAGTAATTATGCAAAAGACTTTTTTAAAAAAATTAATTAATTAATTAATTTCCCCTTTTGTTGCCCTTGTTGGCAAAAGACTTTTAAGCACAAGATTCTGGGGTCCCAGGTTCAATCCCCAGAAAAACCACAAACCAGAGTTGAGCAGTGCTCTGGTAGAAGCAAAGAAGAGAAGGAAAGGGGAAGGGGAGGACATAGCTGATTCAAGGGTTTAAAATAATGGCAGGAGGTGGATGGAGAAGGTTTAGGGTCCAGCCTTCCTGCCTCTCCCTAACCACCTTTTCCCACACTGTTCCCAGATATGCCAGGAGATAAAAAATAGGTATGTGGATACTTTAGTTATTTCATCCTCATACAATTTTCCCCAATGCTACTTAGCCACACCCCAGATATGCCAACCACTCTTTCAATCTGTGAACATCAGGTTTTTTTTTTTCTTTGCTGCTCATTTTCAGTCCTCCCTTCTCAGGACCTATCACTCTTCTGGTTTTGCTTTACTTGAAATGAACTTGAGCGCTTATTGCTTCAGTCTTATGGATTTCCTAGTTTAAAATCTTTGAGTCAGAATGACATTAATCCTCTATTCCTGCAATGTGGTGTTAATGCTCATTACATCTTACTTTCTGAGAATTTCTTGGACTTTGTCATTACCAGTGAGTCAGTGTTTTTGGGATTTGCATCTTCTCAACTGACAAATAGGTTGCCTTGTTTTATTTTATTGTTTTAATAATAAATGAGTCATTGAATTTATTCATTTTTTAAAAAATTTTAAGACATTTATTTATTTTCATTTTATTTATTTATTTTTGCCTCCAGGGTTGTTGCTGGGGCTCAGTGCCTGCACTATGAATCCCCTGCTCCTGGAGGGGATTTCCCTTTTGTTGCCCTTGTTGTTTGTTGTTGTTATTGTTGTTGGGTAGGACAGAGAAAAAGGGAGAGAGGAGGGAAAGACAGAGAAGGGGAGAGAAAGACAGACACCTGTGAAGCGATTCCCCTGCAGGTGGGGAGCCGGGGGCTTGAACCAGGATCCTTGCAGGTACACAGGCTTTGTGTCATGTGCGCTTAACCTGCTGCACTACCACCAGGCCCCTTATTATTTTTTTTATTTTGATAGAAGACATAAAAATTGAGAGGGAAGAAAGAAAGAGGATAGAAGTACCTGTAGCACTATTTCACCACTCATGAAGCTTCCCTCTCTGCAGGTGGGAACTGCGGCTTGAACCTCTAACTTTATGCATGGTAATGTGTGCACTCCACCAGGTGCACTACCACCAGGACCCTGGTTACTTCATTTTAAAGATCCCAGGAACCAGGCAGTGGTGCATCTGGTTAAGCGCACATGTTACAGTGCACAAGGACCCAGGTTCAAGGCCCTGGTCTCCACCTGCTGGGGAAAAGCTTCACAAGTGGTGAGCAGGGCTGTAGGTGTCTCTCTGTTTCTTTCCTCCTCTCTATTTCCTCAACTCTTAATTTCTCTCTGACTCTATCCATTAATAAATAAGTAAAAATATTGGGTGAGGTAGATAGCATAATGGTTATGCAAACAGATTCTCATGCCTAAGGCTCCAAAGTCCCAGGTTCAATCCCCTACACCACCATAAGCCAGAGCAGAGCAGTGCTCTGGTAAAATAAATAAATAAAAAAAATATTTTTAATCTTATTTTTGGCTGGGGGACATAGCATAATGGCTTTACAAAAAGATTCTCATGCCTGTGGTTCCCAAGTCCCAGGTTCAGCCTCCCCACCATCAAAACCATTACTCTGATAGGAAAAAAAAATCATTTTTTTCTCAAAGAAAGTACTAATCCAGCTGAACAATATTTCAAAATATTGTATTTATTTCAGTGAGACAGAAAGAGAACATGCAGATCACTTCTCTGTTCTGATTTATAGTGGTGCTGGGGATTGAACCTGGGATCTTAGAGCCTCAAGCATGAAAACCTCTTTGTGTAAACATTATGCTGTCTCCCCAACCCACCAGCTGATTTGTTTTTTTTTTCCTACCAGGGTTACTACTGGGGTTTGGTGCTAGCACTAGGAATCTACTGCTCTCAGTGCCCATTTTCTCTTTTTGTCACCCTTTTTCTGCTTAACTTGATAGAACAGAAAGAACTTGAGACCTGAGGGGAGAAAGAGACAATTGCAGCTTCACTGCTCATGAAGTGTTCCCCCTAAAGGTGGGGAGTGGTTCTTGAACCTGGGTCCTTCAGTGTGAAGCTGATCAATTTTTATTTATTTATTTATAGATTTTCTTTTTTTAAAAAAAATTTTATTTTATTTGTTTTCCCTTTTGTTGCTCTTGCTGTTTTTCATTGTTGTTGTTATTGATGTCATCGTTATTAGATAGGAGAGAGAGAAATGGAGAAAGGAGGGGAAGAGAGAGGGAGGGAGAGAAAGATAAGACACCAGCAGACCTGCTTCACCGTTTGTGACAATAGTTATTGTTATAATCACATTATTTGGTAATTGGGTTAACTTTGAAAAATCCCTTTGTTAGTATTTGCTATATCATACACAACATCACCATAATTTATGTCCTTTGACATTATTTGTATATAGCTGTGCCACCAGTTGCTTCTGTTCTCCCTGTTCTAGGCTTTTGAGAGAGTCAACATATCAACAACTTAGCCTATGTATTAAAAAGACTCAGTCTGTGCTTTAAAAAGTTTGATACATACAATCGATTTTACCCTCTCATATTAATTAAATAGAGATTTATATGACTACAAATTAATAGGAGTGTACATAAACACCATTCCCACCACCAAAAGACTGTGTCCCATCTCATTACCCTCCCCCCCCCCCCCCCGCCCGCCGCAGGAAGCTGAATATCCACCCTCACCCTCACCCCGGGGTTTTTACTTTGGTGCCCCACTAGAAATACCTTTAAGAAGAAGAAAAAAAAAGTCATCTAGTGAGTAACCATTTCATTTTGGTTTACTTGATAAAGCAGAAGCTCTAAAAATAAAACCTATTATTATTATTACTTAAAAGAAAGAAAGAGAATGCTTAACTTTGCTTTGTGCATACCCAAATAACATACACTTAAACAAAATGTTTTCACAGGGGCCCTGAGATGGTTCACCAGTGATACCATATGCTTTTCTGTATGCGAGAACCTGGGTTTCAGGCCCTAGTCACCACAGGGAACACCAGAAAGGGGAGGCTTCATAAGCAGTGAAGCTGTGTTTTTGTGTCTCTTCTACATTCCTATCTTTCTCTCCCTGCCTTTATCCTCTGTCTACAAAAAGTTCTGTGGGAATGATGGAATGTGGGGCAAGGGTAAATGGCATAATGGTTATGCAAAGAGACTCTCCAAAGTTCCAGGTTCAATCCCCGCACCACCATAAGCCATAACTGAGCAGTGCTCTGGTTAAAAAAAAAAAAAAAAAAAAATCAAAAAACAAAAACAAAACAAAAAAGCAGGAGTGATAGAATAGTGCAGACATAAAGTCCAAGAAAAACCAGGGAGGGCAAAATAAATAAATGACTTCAAGCACTAGTAGTTGGAAGGACTTCCTTGACTTGGGGTTGGTATGCTGATTGTTTGGGTCCCTGTTTGAGCTGAAATATAACTTACAAAGATATGCAAATATCTCCCCTTTTGTTCTTTTCTATGAAATAAAACCTAGGTGCATTCTCCCACATTAAAAATGATGGCTTAGTAATTCTTTCTTTCTTTTTTTAGGTTTTATCTTTCTTGACCTATTAAAACCATAACTTTCCAGATTTTTCTCTCTCTCTCTCTTTCTTCCTTCCTTTCTTTTTTTTCCTTTTTTCTTTATCAGAGCACTAATCAGCTCTAGCTTATTGAACCTGGGACCTCGGGAGGCTCAGGCATGAGAGTCTCTTTACATAACCATTATGCTATTTAGCCCTGCCCCTTCCCAGATTTTTCTAAACTGTATTTATTTATTTTAAGAGAAGGAGATCAAAACAGTGCTCCATTGGAATGGAATATGCCATTCCAGGGTCTGAGCCCAAAACATCACAGATGCAAGTCCTGAGTTCTATTGCTGAGTCACTTCCCTGACCACTATATCTTTTTCTTCTTCAGCCTACAGCTATCATGGCAGTTAGTACATTTCAATGATATTAATATATTATATATGTACATATATATATATATATATGTGATCAATAAGAGAGAAAGGAGGGGAGAGGGAAAGAACTAGAGCATCACTCTGGTGCATGCAATGTTGGTAATCAAACTCACAACTTCATGCTTGAGCGTCCACTCTTCCAGTGACATTTATTAAAACTTGCCTCTTATGAAGGTATTTGTGCAATTGTGTAAAAGGTGATCATGTGGGAGTCGGGCTGTAGTGCAGCGGGTTAAGCGCAGGTGGCGCAAAGCACACCGGCATAAGGATCCTGGTTCCCGGTTCGAACCCCGGCTCCCCACCTGCAGGGGAGTCGCTTCACAGGCGGTGAAGCAGGTCTGCAGGTGTCTATCTTTCTCTCCTCCTCTCTGTCTTCCCCTCCTCTCTCCATTTCTCTCTGTCCTATCCAACAACAACAACAACAATAATAAGTACAACAATAAAACAACAAGGGCAACAAAGGGGAATAAATAAAATAAATATTAAAAAAAAAGGTGATCATGTCAGAAGGATCATAAAGATACATACTGAATCTGATCCTTCATTTTACCCCTCATGACGTCAAACAGAATTTTTTTTTTAACTTTTCCTAGTCCATCGAAGATCTTATAGTCAAATCTTTCTTCCTATGGTTCAGCTGTGCTTCTTGGAGCTTCTTGGGTAAGAACATATCATGGAAAAGGAAAAGAAAGACAAGGAAAAAAAGAATCTATCATGGATTCTAGTTGTTTACTCAGTTACATGCTCCTGCCTCGCCTGGCATGCATAGCTTTCCTTCTGGTCCTAACCTGTCCTTTTCAGCCTTATCTCCATGGTAGTTCCCATTGAAATTGGCTCTTCCTACTTCTGAGAAGAAGACCTGGGATTCCCCATTTTTATTGTTTTATTCTCACAAGCTATGGTGCCTCATACAGAGACCCACCTATAGAGTCGTGTCTGATCCATCTTGGTTCTGACCGTTGTAACACTTGGTTTATACCAGTCTTCTATACTTAACTCACCAGTGGCCACTTTGACTTGAAATCTTGAAATTATTGTAATCACCATGCTCATATTTGAAAGTAAACATGGCATGTTTGAAAGAACATGAGCTGTGAGGCTGAAAAAACAAGTTAAGTTCATAGCATATTTCTGTTACTTAGAAGCTGTCTTTGTACAGGTAACCTCTACTTTTTGGAGCTTTTACTTGATAGTCATTGAACATTGGTTTATAATACAAGGGGTGTGTGTGTGTGTGTGTGTGTGTGTGTGTGTGTGTGTGTGTGTGAGACTCACCACACTCTACCAAGGTTTCAGTTTGTTACATTGTGTAATTTTTCCTGGCATGTCACTGAGCTGCAGTTTCTTTCTTTCTTTTTTTGAGCTGCAGTTTCTGTTCAACTGTATTTGTGCTGCTTCTCCCTTCTCTGAAATCACCAGGTCCTTTTTACAAAACCAATCTGATCTGCTGAGTTGGGAGAAGGTGAGGATAAAGAGAACAGGAGTGCTGAAAATGCACATTGCAAGGCTGTGGTTCCAGGGAAATTAAAAAGAAGAATAAGAATATTCGGGGGAAACAAAGCAGAGGGTGGGGCTGGGGAGTGGAGGTGGCTTAGTCAGTCCTAGACTCTGCAGCCTACATGTATGAGACCCAGGTTCAATTCCCAACATTGCGTATGAAGAAGCCCTCATAAAGAGGAGGGCACGGGGGTGGGGGAGAAAGGGGGTGCGGTGGGAGCAGGCTGGAATGCAGCGGGTCAAGTTCAGGTGGCGCCAAGCACAAGGACCCGTGTAAGGATCCTGGGTGGAACCCCAGCTCTCCACCTGCGGCGGGTTGGGTTGGGGGTTGGGGTTGCCTCTCAAGCTATTAAGCAGGTATGCAACTGTCTACCTTTCTCTTCCCCTCCTCTCTTGCTTTCTCTCTGTTCTATCCAATAATAACAATAAAAATAACAACAAGGGCAACAAAATGGAAAAAATGGCCTCCAGGAGCAGGGGATTCATAGTGCAGGCACCGAGCCCCAGTGATAACGCTGGAGGAAAGAAAAAAAAAAAGGAAATAAAATATTTTAAAACCAATAGTCTTTTTTAAAAGAAATTCTTGTTGAGCTGGGGAGATAGCATAATAGTTATGCAAACATACTTTCATGCATAAGGATCTAAGGTCCCAGGTTCAATCCCCGGCACCACCATAAGCCAGAGCTGAGTAGTGCTCTGATCTCTATCTTTCTCTCATTAAAAACAAATAAATATCTGGTCCTTTTCCCAGCCATGACATCGTCTCCCCAGACAATAACTTGGATCCACCTGCATATCAGATGTCAGGCTCAGGCAAAAAATAAATAAATAAATCACTAGTATAGCTTACAGGCCCTTTGAAATATAACTAAAATATGCCTACTAGCTATCTACAAAATGGAAGACCCCCCAACACTTCACCTGCACTATTCCAGCCTTTAGGTCCATGATTGTTCAACAATTTGTTTGGCTTTGTATCTTAACTCTCTTTTCAGCCACCAGGTTCCAGATGCTAGCAGGATGTGCCAGACTTCCTTGGACAGACAACCCACCAATGTGTCCTGGAGCTCCACTTCCCCAGAGCCCTTCCCCACTAGAGAAAGAGAGACAGGCTGGGAGTATGGATCAACCTGTCAAAGACCATGTTTAGCGGGGAAGCAATTACAGAAGCCAGACCTTCCACCTTCTGCATCCCACAGTGACCTTGGGTCCATACTCCCAGAGGGTTAAAGAATAGGAAAGCTATCAAGGGAGGGGATGGAATATGGAGTTCTGGTGGTGTCAGTTGTGTGAAGTTGTACCCCTCTTATCCTATGGTTTTGTCAATGTTTCCTTTTTATAAATAAAAAATTTAAAAAAATAAAATGAAATTGGAAGAAGCACTAAGTGTAAAAATATTTAAAAATACATATTAGAAATAATATTCAGATTGCTACAAACTCTGCCTAAACAGAAAATATCACTATCATTAGTTTTTAAAAACTGCAGATATAGCATAATAGTAAGACTTTCATGCCTGAGGCTCCGAGATCCCAGTGATCTGGTCTTTCTGTATCTCTCTCATTAAATAAACTATATATATGAATCAAATTTTTAAAAATAAACAAGAATTTCTTTTGTTTATTTATTTTGAATAGGGAACAAAAGTTGAGAGGGAGAGGGAGGCAGAGGGAGAGAGAGAGACCTGCAACACTGCTTCACCACTTATGAAGCTTCCCCCTGCAGGTGGGTATAGGGGCCTTGAACCCAGGTCCTAGCTCACTATAATGTGTGTGCTCAACCGGATGTGCCGCCACCCAGCTTCCCTCCTACTTTTGTCTCAGTGACCAACTGGGAGTTCATAAGGAAAACAGATCTAAGCTAGACCCAGGCTTCAGCAAGTAACATTTAGCTGAAACTTGAAGAAAATAGAAGGAAGAAGGCATAGTTTATAGGGAGATGGCTTGGTGGTTATGCAAAAAGACTTTCATGTCTGAGGCTCTAAGAATCCAAGTTCAGGGAGCGGTAGTAGTGGGTTAAGCGCACGTGGCACAAAGTGCAAGGACCGGCCCAAGGATCCTGGTTCGAGCCCCGGCTCCCCACCTGCCGGGGAGTCACTTCACAGGTCTGCAGGTGTCTTTCTCTCCCCCTTTCTGTCTTCCCCTCCTCTCTCCATTTCTTTCTGTCCTATCCAACAATGACAACATCAACAACAACAATAATAGCTACAGCAACAATAAAAACAACAAGGGCAACAAAAAGGAAACAAATAAATATTTTTTTAAAAGAATCCAGGTTCAATCCCCAGCACCACCATATGCCAGAGCTGGGTAGTGCTCTGGTTAAAATTCAAACAGACAAATAAATGTGTAGTGTATGAGGCTAATCTTGAGAACAACTGCAAGGGGCCAGGTGGTGGTGCATGTGGTTAAGTGCTCACATTACAGTGTGCAAGGACTGAGGTTTAAGCCCCTGGTCCCTACCTGCAGCAGGAAAGCTTCATGAGTGGTGAAAGCAGAGCTCCAGGTGTCACTCTGGCTCTCTTCCTCTCTATCACCCCAGCCCCTCTCAATTTCTCTCTGTCTCTATGCAACAATAAATAAATTACGATATTTAATAATAAGAAAGACAACTGCAGATTTAGAGTGAAAGATGACAGAGACAGGTGCTGAGGTCTGATGTGGGTACCACCGCTGCCTTTCTGATCCAAATTGTGATCATTCTTTATAATTAACTCCTCTGTTAAACAACTGACAGAATCTTCAAGTTTGTTTACTTAGCAAAGCTCCTGCTGTGTGAACAGTTTTCCTGATTCTTTTGCATTGCTCTCCATCTTAAAACTATGTCTTTAATCTGAGGAGTCCCTAACCCAGTTTTTCTCATTCCCAGCCATAGGCACTCATCATTGCCTACAGTCGAAGAGCATTTGTATAACTTGGAGCTAAACATCAGAAATACGAATCTCTCTAAAGAGAAAACAAGAGTATCTCTGACATCTCCTGCAGTTAGCCAATGAGTCAGCAGAGGATTCCAATGGCATTTCTGGAGGAATTCCCGGTGATACAGTACAGGTTTTACTTTTTAATTTCTTTTGTCATCACTGGGGCTTCACCATCTCGGGCTCACTTCCCCCCCCCCCCCCCCAGACAGAAAGACAGAGACCAAACTAGAAAGACAGTGAGAAAGACACCACAGACTGAAATGTTTCAATGCTGTGTGGGCGAGCTTGAACCTGGGTGGTACCCATGACAAAGCAAGTACACTATCCAAGTGAGCCTGTCTTCCCAGCCCAGTAAAAAATTTACCTTATTTTACTTGATGTAATAAAGGACAAGCACGTGTAAGCCCAAAAGAGGTGATCCAAGTGGACTAAAACTGTCCAACACAATTTATTTATTCATTGATTTATTTTTCATCTGAGGTCTCCCTGTTCCAGGCTGACATTTTCAGAGATCTGCTCACTCTAAGAATGAGGAAGAATGTGAGAACAGACATTGAGGATGAACCCCAGAGCTTCCTGGTGTGGGAAGTTTTATTTAAATCGTCTTGGCATCTCAACCCACCTTTTCTTAGTTATTCTCTTGTTTTAATGGTCTCTCTTTGTCTCTGGCTGGCTCCCCCTCTTCTTTCTGGTGTATGTTGAATTCTCTGAGAGCTTATGAGAAAGAAGCTAGCTAGCATACAAGATGTATCTTAGAGCAGAACCAATGCATATAAAAGGAGGAGGGGTAGGGTTTACAGTCAACAATATTTATACACCTTTCCTATATTTGGAAGCTACTCTCTTCCCTGATCCAACTTTCTGGTCCTTTTTCCAGCCATGACATCATCTCCCCAGACAATAACTTGGATCCACATGCACATAAGATGTCAGGCTCAGCGGAAAAAAAAGAAGAAAAAAACCTAGTATAGTTATGGGCCCTTTGGAATGTAACTAAAAAAGGCCTACTAGCTATCTACAAAACGAAGACCCCCAACTCTTCATCTGAACTATTCCAGCCTTTAGGTTCATGATTAGTCAACAATTTGTTTGGCTTTGTATATTAACTCTTTTTTCAGCCACCAGGTTCCAGATGCTACCATGATGCTAACTGACCTTCCCTGGGCAGATGACCCCACCAATGTGTCCTGGAGCCCCACCTTCCCAGAGCCCTGCCCCACGTGGGAAAGAGAGAGACAGGCTGGGAGTATGGATCCACCTGCCAACGCCCATGTTCAGTGTGGAAGCAATTACAGAACCTTCCACCTTCTGCATCCCACAATGATCCTGGGTCCACACTCCCAGAGGGATAAAGAATAGGAAAGCTATCAGGGGAGGAGATGGGATACAGAGTTCTGGTGGTGGGAATTGTGTGGAACTGTACCCCTCTTATCCTATGGTTTTGTCAATGTTTCCTTTTTATAAATAAAAATTAAAAAAAAAAAAAGGAGAAGGGAAAGAGCCGTAATGAGCAGTGAGAGAGAAGCTGAAGTGTAATCTAGGACCAGCAGAGCCATAGTGAGCCATTGGGTTTTTCTCTAGAGCAGATATCACTGTTGTAGCTTTCCTATAATTGGCAAAATGAAGTAAGAAATGAATTTTTAAAACTTGGCATCAATTTGAGTCCTTTTTTTTCCCCCAGAGCACTGCTCAGTTCTGGCTTGTGGTGGTGTGAGGGATTGAACCTGGGACACTGGAGCCTTAAGCATGAAACTCTCTTTGCATAACCATTATGCAAGTTTCTCTTGTAAACATTCTTGAGGTCTTTTATATTTTGGATGCCACTGTGAATGACTTCATTGGATTTACTAGTCTGGGGGGGGGGGTCTGGCGGTGGTGCACTGGGTTAAGTGCACATAGTACTAAATGCAATGGTTCGTGAAAGGATCCCAGTTTGAGTCCCTGGCCCACCACCTGCTAGGAGGTCATTTTATACCCCTCCCTCTCAATTTCTCTATGTTCTATCCAATAAAAGATGGAAAAAAATGTCCTCCAAGAGCAGTGGGTTTGTAGTGCAGGCACCAAGTCTCAGCGATATCTGTGGAGGAAAAAAAAGGAGAGAATACAGGTCCAAAAAAGGATGACAGAGGACCTAGAGGAGGTTGTATTGTTATATGGAAAACTGGAAAATGTTATGCATGTACAAACTATTGTATTTACTGTCAAATATAAAACATTCATTGCCCAATAAAGAAATTTTTAAAAAAGGAAGGAAGGAAGAAAGAAAGAAGGAATTTTCTAGTCTGTAATTGCTGATACATTTGTTTAATGAATGAGAATAACTGAGTAGGTTGTGGTGATCTATAGTTTACCCTTCTGGTAGATCTGGAACTCAACCTTAAAGAGAAAAACAATCTCCATAAACTCTGGTGAGATGACACAGGCAGCCCTCAAAGTGAAATATGGTCTCTAGCTGATGATAGACATGCTGACATGGTGTTTAGGAGCAAAGTGAAAACCCAAGATCAACTGACAGATGAAGAGAAAGGTGAGTAGACATCTAGCAAAAAAAAAAAAAAAAAAAAGCAACAACATGACACTGAGTCTGGGTGGTGAGTAGATGAGAGAGCACTATAATTTTTATCAAGCTTTTGGCATGTTAAAAAAAAAATCTCATGGGCAGGGAAGATAGCATAAATGTTACACAAAAGACTTTCATGCCTGAGAGTCTGAAATCCCAAATTCACTCTCCCATCTTTGTATCACCATAAGCCAGAGATGAGCAGTGCTCTGGTGAAAAAAAAAATTCATAATAAAAAAAATATTAAGGATAAAAATCCTCTTCTTCACTAGACAGTCCATTAAGGTGTTCTGGGCTTCCAGAACTAACTGGTCAACATCACAGTGATTGCACCTCCAACAAAGAGAACTGTTTGCATCCACAAATGTACTGTAAACCATTAGCCCCCTCCCTACCACCACCAATAACAACTAGAGAGAGAGAGAGAGAGCATCCCTACCATGCTTGGCTTGCCATTTGTTTACTAGTGGTGAAGTAAGAACATCTTTGATTTTCTGTTTTATGTTTCTATTCTAAGACCCTTATAATTAACACTGTTGGAAGCATAATGTCATAACACCCAGTGTTATTTAGCACCAGCAATCAACTCCAGAAGCAGCCTTCAGTCTTCACAGTGCATTGGCTCATTATCCAAAAACAAGCATGCAAGGCTACTACTTCAGCTGTATTTCAAAGACTAAGTTAAAGGGCAGTGGCTTTAAATTATGGAATAAATCACTAGCTGAACTCTTTCAATCTGTTTTTCATTTGCTAGGAAGCAAGATTTGAAATATTACTCCCAAGTTTCTGTATTACTTTCTATTGCTTCTAAGATAAATAGTAGAAAAAAGTAAGGTGAATCAGACTGGTGAATGACTATATTTTGAATTTCCAGGCCTTCTTAACTCTGCCCTTCACCCATGGATGAATAGAACAGGTAAATTTTCATAATAACTTTTCTCTGAGCTAGTCCCTTACATTCATCTTAATAATAATTTCTAGTTTTCAAGTTGTGCTTTATTTCTCACAACTGCATAAATTAAAAAAAAATAATGGTGATAGGCTAGGGAGAAAGTGTAATGGTCATGCAAATGACTTTTATGCCTAAGAATCTGAGCCTCCAAGTTCAATTCCCAGTACAACCATAAACCAGAACTGAGAACTCCTCTGGTAGAAAAGAAAGAGAGAGGGAGAGAGAGAGAGAGAAAATGAGAAAGAGAGAGAGAGAGAAGAAGAAGAGGAGGAAGAGGAGGAGGAGGAGGAGAAGGGAAGGGAAGGGAAGGGAAGGGAAGGGAAGGGAAGGGAAGGGAAGAGAAGAGAAGAGAAGAGAAGAGAATTATATGACACATTATTATTATTTTCATAGAGACAGAGACATTGAGAGGGGATGGGAAATGAGAGAGAGAGAGAGAGAGAATATCATGCAGCACTGTTTGACCACCTGTGAAACTTCTCCCTTGCAGGTGAGGACTAGGGCCTGGAACACTGTAATGTGTGCACTCAGCTAGGTGCACCACTCCCTGGCCCCTTATGTATATGGCTTTCTTTTAAACAGTTGTCTCAGATATGACAAATATAAACTTCTATGAATGTTACTAGATGTCACCTTTTTCTATATCTTATTCAAACCTGGTATGATCAGTTTAAGTGTAAAGCATATCACAGGTACAAAATAAGTAATCTTGAGGGCCAGGTGGTGGCACACGTGGTTGAGTGCACATGTTACAATGTACTAGGACCCAGGTTTGAGCCCCTGGTCCCCACCTGCAGGGGGAAAGCTTTGCAAGTGATGAAGCACTGCTGCAGGTATATCTCTTTCTCTTTCCCTCTCTATTACTCCCTTCTCTCTCAATTTCTGGCTGTCTCTATCTAAAAAATAACTAAAGATAATTTTAAAAAAGAAAGTAAGTAATCTGGATATATATTTCCTTTTGTCTTAGTTTTGGTGATTGGACCAAAGTAGTAAACAAAAGATGTTGTTGTGATCAGAACTACTTAGTACTGGAACATAAATAGACACACTGACCAGTGGAATAGAATTGAGAGCCCAGAAGTAAGCCCCCACACCTATGGACATCTAATCTTTGACAAAGGTATCCAGACTACTAAATGGAGAAAGCAGAGGCTCTTCAACAAATGGTATTGGGAAAAAATGGGTTAAAACATGCAGAAGAATGAAACTGAACCACTATTATTTCACCAAACACAAAAGCAAATTCCAAATGGATCAAGGACTTCAATGTTAGACCAAAAACTATCAAATAACTAGAGGAAAATATTGGCAGAACTCTTTTCCGTCTAAATTTTAAAGGCATCTTCAATGATATAAACCCAATTACAAAGAAGACTAAAACAAAAAGAAACCAATAGGACTACAGCAAATTGAAAGCTTGAAAGCTTTTACACAGCAAAAGAAACCACTACCCAAACAAAGAGACCTCCACAGAATGGGAGATTTTTACATGCCATACATCAGACAAGAGGCTAATAACCAAAATATATAAAGAGCTCATTTGGAGCTTGAAGAAATCGTGTTAAGTGAAATAAATCAGAAACAGAAAAATGAATATGGGATGATCTCACTGTCAGTGAAAAACAAGATCAGAAGAGAAAACACAAGTAGAACCTAAACTGGAGTTGGTGTATTGCCCCAAAGTAAAAGACTCTGGGGTGGGTGGGTGGGGCAAGTACAGGTCCTGGAAAAAGATGACAGAGGACATAGTGGAGGTTGTATTATTATGTGGAAAACTGAGAAATGTTTGCATGTACAAATTATTGTATTTACTGTCGACTGTAAAACATTAATCCCCCAATAGAGAAATTTAAAAAAAAAAGCTCATCAAGTTCAGAAAAAAAAAATCTAAAAATGGGGAGAGGATATGAACAGAATATTTTCCACAGAAGAGATTCAAAAGGCTAACAAATATATGAAAAACAAAATGCTCCAAGTCTTTGATTGTCAGAGAAATGCAAATAAAGACAACAGTGAGATACTGCTTCACTCTGTGAGAATGTCATACATCAGAAAAGGTAACAGCAACAAATGTGGAAGAGGATGTGGGAACAAAGGAACCTTCCTGCACTGCTGGTGGGAATGTAAATTGGTTCAACCCCTGTAGAGAGCAGTCTGGTAAACTCTTAGAAGGCTAGAAATGAACCTACCCCATGACCCTGCAATTCCTCTCCTGGGGGTATATCCTAAAGAATCAAACATAACTACCCAAAAAGATTGGAAAAACCTGGAAGTAACCCAGGTGTCCAACAATAGGTGAGTGCCTAAGAAATTTTTGGTCTATATACACAGTGGAATACTACTCAGCTGTTAAAAATAGTGAATTCACCTTCTTCACCTCGTGTTGGATGGAGCTGGAAGAAATCTTGTTAAATGAGATAAGCCAGAAACAAAAGGATGAATATGGGATGATCTCACTCATAGGCAGAAGTTGAAAAACAAGATCAGAAGGGAAAACACTAAGCAGAACTTGGACTGGAGTTGGTGTATTGCACCAAAGTAAAAGACCCTGGGGTGGTTGGGGAAGGGTTCAGATCCTGAAACATGATGACAGAGGAGGACCTAGTGGGGGTTGAATTGTTATGTGTATGATACAGCAAATCCTAACAAAGGGATTTTTCTAAGTTAACCCAAACGCAGAGAAGTTTCTCAAGGGAGACAGGTCCGGGGTCCCGTGCACCGGCCTCTTCAAGTGCTACCAGCAGTGCATACAGAAAGCAATAAAAGGAGGAGGTTCCCATAGAAAAGCCAGAAGGGTCTTCTTGACCTTGTCTCTTTGAAAACGGACTATCAGGATATTGAGGAACTCTGAACTTTGTCTGTGTAGACTTCCTCCCATTTTGTAAAAGATGATCCTCAGTCTTCTTTGAGATGAATGTCTCACTTGTCTGGCACTGTGCCCAAACTCAGTGTGCTCAGTCTGAGTGATTTCTTGGGATTATGCTTGCAATATTCAGTCTGGAATCAGCTTTAAATATATCTTGTATGCATGTAAATAGTGAAAAACTTGTCAAAGTTGGCTTCAGTTATGCTACAGGGATCTCTGGTATACTAGTGGGGTCAGTTCATGGAAGTAATTGGTTAGGACATCTCTTTTCTCTCAGGGAGCTAATGGTTTGAAAAGGGATCCCAGCATAACAGTTATTAGCAGACAGTTCCTTGCCTTAAGGTTATCTCAGATTAAGACAAATTTCAAGAATGCTGCAGCGAACCCCACTTCAGAGCTTACAGTATATAGAGATATTAAGGCCTTTTACAGTAGCTATGGAAGAGGAACCTGGATTATAAAGATTTGCTGTTCTCAGCTTTCGACTGAAGTCAATGAATTAAGTAAAACCGCGTATCATAAAATGCCAGAATGCTGCATCTGCATCTGGTTAAGCAGGTGGGTGGGATTTGCTTGATTTGCCTTATTTATCTACCCTGCCCTGTATTGTCTATAATCATGATGATGGAATAAATTGCAAATTCAGTTTCTATCATTAAAAAAAAAGAATAGGGAAGCTTCCAGTGCAGGGGTGGGATATGGCACACTGGTGATGGGAGTTACGTGAACTGTGCACCTCTTATCCCACAGCCTCGTGAATCAGTATTAAATCACTAATAATAATTTTTTAAAAAGAGAGAAGCTGAAAAATAACACAAAACAGAACTTGGACTGGAGTTGGTGTACTGCACCAAAGTAAAAGACTCTGGGGTGAGGAGGGGAGGTTCAGGTCCTGAAACATGACACCAGAGAAGGACCTATTTGGGATTGAATGGAAATGTGGAAAACTGAGAAATGTTACACATGTACAAGCTACTGCATTTAATTGTTGACTGTAAACCATTAATCCTCTGATAAATTAAAAAAGAAATAAAGGAAAAAAGAAAGAGTGTGTACAGGGTACCATGTCCCAGGGAGAGGCTATTCCCTTATTCCACTTCCTGAAGTGAAGAGCTTATGGAGTTGATTCACAACTAACCTGCAGTCAACATAAGACGTGAGAGAAAAAATTAGATTCTTGTTGCAAGCCACTGAGATTTTCATATTCTTTGTTACCACAGTATATCTAACTCAAACTGACTAACTTATACAGCATTTGGTAGAAACCAAAATACAAACTTATGAAGAGTTAAATAACCACATCCATGTGAAAGTATCAGGATGGTTTTTGATATAAAGATAAAAATAAAGGACACTGATAAATGTTATATAGCCTCAGACTTTACATATTAATATTTAACATACTCAAAAATGAATCAAAGGAGATTCTAAGTTATTTACAGTATTTTGGATATATATATATATATATATATATTCTAGATGGAATGTAATAAGGACAAACAGCTATAGAAAATCATAAACTTCATTCAATCAATAGTTTCATTACTAGCAATATTAGTATTATTTTGAAGCTATTTTTGTATTATAGGATAAAGCACAGAATTATGTTAATACTGAGATTTTTTTTTCTACATGGTCTATATTGTAATGTTAAATTTGAATTGGAAATATCAGTATGAGCCTGTGGTTTTTTCCCCTAGCTCTGTCCACTGAAAAGGCCTAGATGTGGTGACAGTACAGATTGTGGCCTTTAAATACCATTTCCCACTTAGGAAGCCAAGGCTCCTGGGAGAAGTGATGACTCCAGATCTAGGACCTGAGATCATATGTATGATCATCACATAAAGATTTCATTATCAAACCTATCTCTGTGCCAAAGTTCCAGGGAACTTTCTTGGTTTAACTTAAATGGGACTGCATCTGCAAAATCAGAATGCCCACCCGTTATTTGAGAAGGTGAAGAAGAACCACCAAACAAACTAGATTTTCAGATGTGCACTATCTGTGGACAGATCTTGAGGAGCTAAATTATAAGGAGAAGTACTAGCACCAGCCTGGAGTAAAAAAAAATGATGTCAACAATTTGGCTTTGTATGTTAACTCTCTTTTCAGCCACCAGATTCCAGATGCCAGCACAATGCCGACCAGACTTCCCTGGACAGACGACCCCACCAATGTGTACTGGAGCTCCCACTCCCCAGAGACCCACCCTACTAGGGAAAGAGAGAGACAGACTGCGAGTATGGATCAATCAGTCAACGCCCATGTTCAGTGGGGAAGCAATTACAGAAGCCAGACTTTCCACCTTCTGCAACCCACAACGACCTTGGGTCCATACTCCCAGAGGGATAGAGAAGGGGAAAGCTATCAGGGGAGGGGATGGGATATGGAGATCGGGTGGTGGGAATTGTGTGGAACTGTACCCCTCTTATCCTATGGTTTTGTTAATGTCTCCTTTCTTAAATAAATTTTTAAAAAGTTAAAAAAAAAAAAAGGTGGATGTTATCAAGCTATCGTCACCTCAGGCCTACATCTCCTTCCTGGTCACTGGATCCCCAGCCACTCTTGGGTGTGGGTACTTTGCTCCTCCCACCTCACTTCATAGTCTTCCAGGCCCTTGGCTTCTGTTCATACTTGGTTCCGTCTCTATAGTATGCTTTCTTCCAGCCACCTCCACACCCACCCGCCCATAGGCAGTCTCTCTTGTTTTGTTTTTTACTAGAGCACAGCTCAGCTCAGAACTATGGGACTGGGGCTGAAACTGGGACTTTTGCTGCTTCAGACATGAAGATCATTTATTTATCTTTATTATTGGACAGACATCAAGAAATTGAGAGATAAGGAGGAGTTAGAGAGGAAGAGATTCAGAGAGACACCTGCAGCCCTGTTTCACCACTTGTGAGGCTTTCCCCCTGCAGGTAGGAATTAGGGGCTTGAACCTGTGTCCTTTAGCATTGTAATATGTCCTTGCATGTGCACTTAACCAGGTGTTCCACTGCCTGGCCACCAGCCATAAAAGTCTTTTTGCATAATCATTTTGCAACCTTTTTTTAAAAGATATGATAAGACCAATAAATGTTAGGCGTAAAGGATCATGGGTTGGCTACAGTTCTCTTAGACTATGTGCTTAGACAGTGTCCACTTAGATAGTGGACCCCACCCAGGTTTGAACTTGGACTCCAGTGCATTAAAGGAAGCTTCAATTCTGTGTTCTATCTCTCTCTCTGTGTGTGTGTGTGTGTGTGTATGTGTGTGCATCTCAAAACAAAAACAAACAGAAAAAAAAGGAAAAACAGAGCAAAAGTTTGTATGTATCACTGCAGATGTGTGCCTGAATCACCTTGTATACATCAGTTGTCTACATTTCACATGTAAATACAAGTTTCTGACTTCTTTTTAAAAAGAGAAAGGAGGGGGCTGGACGGTAGCCCGGCGGGTTGAGCGCACATGGAGCAAAGTGTAAGGACTGGCGTAAGGATCCCAGTTCGAGGCCCTGGTGTCCCACCTGCAGGGGAATCACTTCACAAGCGGTGAAGCAGGTCTGCAGGTGTCTATCTTCCTCTCTCCCCCTCTGCCTTCCCCTCCTCTCTCAGTTTTTCTCTGTCCTATCCAACAGCAGCAACAACAAAAAATGGAAAAAATGGCCACCAGGAGCAGTGGATTCATAGTGCAGGCACTGAGCCCCAACAATAACACTGGAGGCAAAAAGAAAAAAGAAAGAAAAAAGGAAAAAGTCGGGGAAAGCAGTGTGTTTACTGAAGGGAAAGAAACTGAGCCTAGGGAAACCCACAGCAAGAAAGTGAAAGGAGCACACCACTGCTCACTGCAGTGCTATTTACTGTGGCCAGGCTGCAGGCTCAGGCACAGTCACAGGGCAGCAGATAGCCAAGCTTGTCATCTGGATATACCATGGGACTCTGCTTAGCTGTGACAGATGAAATCCTGCCCCGTGCAGTAGCGTGGATAGAACTGGAGGGAGTTTTGCTCAATGAAATAGCTCAGAAAAAGGGACAGGTAATAGATGTCCTCTCACTCTGTGTGAGAAATAGAAGAAAGAAAAAAAAAAAAAAAAGGAAGAGAACAAAACCAAAGGGAAATAAACCCTTAGACAGACAGCAGAACCAAAAAAGAACATGGATGAAGGATAAAGTTAGTAAGAATCCAGTAAACTTTGGTGGAGGCTTGGTGGTACATTGAAGTGGGTGGAATGTGGTAACATCAGGAGCTGGTATGAAACTGTTCCTTAAAATATCTGACCCCAGGAGCTGGGCGGTAGCTCAGCGAGTTAAGCACACAAGACTCAAAATGTAAAGATCCCGGTTGGAGCCCCCAGCTCCCCACTTGCAGAAGGTTGCTTCACAAGCAGTGAAGCAGGTCTGTAGGTGTCTGTCTTCCTCTCCTCCTCTCTGTCTTCCCCTCCTTTCTTGATTTCTCTCTGTCCTATCCAACAACAACAGCTATGACAACAATGACAACTACAACAAGCCCAGCAACAAGGGCAACAAAATGGGAAAAACAGCCTCCAGGAGCAGTGGATTCATAGTGCAGGCACCGAGCCTCAGTGATAACCCCAGAGGGGAAAAAAAAATCTGGTCCTGTAAAACAATATTACCTCTATAAAAATGTAAACTTTAGAAGCAGAAAATGGGATAGGGTGGGGGACAAGAAGCCTCCTTAGAACAGGTTTCCTATTTTCCCTTTTCTTTGTTTAATCATTTCTGTCACAAAATTTCCCAGGGCTGGGAAGACAGCATAAAGATTCTGCAAAAGTGGTCCGGGAGGTGGTGCAGTGGTAAAGCTTTGGACTCTCAAGTATGAGGTCCCAAGTTCTATCCCCAGCAGCATATGAGCCAGAGTGATGTCTGGTTCTTTCTCTCTCCTCCTATCTTTCTCATAAATAAATAAAATCTTTTTTTAAAAAAAAAAGATTCTGCAAAAGATTTTCATGCCTGAGGCTCTGAGGTCCCAGGTTCAGTCCCTAGCACCAGCATAAACTAGAGCTGAGCAGTTCTCTGGTCTCTTTCTGTGTGTTTCTCTGTGTCTCTTTCATTTAAAAAAAACCTCCCACTTATAGAGTTGAGAATCTTGCCCTTCTTGGTGTCAGTCAGAATCCCAGTCTCCACTCTCTAAGAAGTTTTTTGCCGCTGTGCACTGGCTGAGAGCTTGTACACATATGTCCTGTCAAACACTGGCGTGACCAGCATAAACATGTGCTTCCCTGGCCCCTGTGTAGAAACTCTGCACAGGCTGAAACACAAATTATTTCTGGTCCCTGATACAGATGTTTGCCTGCGTTCCATTTTTAACTCTTACGTAGGCACATGCACTGGTTGCCCAGGAGATCTGAATCTGGGCAAACCTTGGAGAATGATGCCCAATATGGGGTGGGGGGAGATCTGGCTTCTCTGTGGTCTTGGTCCCCCACATCCCTCCAGCCTCACCTTCCCCACCCACAGACACCCACAGTGAACACCTTGTCAGGTGGGCATTTGGGCACGGCTGATCCTTACCAGATGCCAGTGGCCAGGTCAGAGAAGGTTCCCAATAGGCCCTCCCCCAGGTATTGGCAGCACTGCTCAAGTTCTGCCTCCAAAGAGCCTTATCTGGCCTCCATGAAATTTCCTTAAATATTCACAGCTGCAGGGGCTGGGTGATGGTGCAAGCGATAAAGCCCACAAGCCACCCTGTGTGAGGACCTAGGTTCAAGCCCCCAGTCTTCACGTACAGAAGAGAAGTTTCACAAGCAGTGGAATAAACTGCAAGTGCCTCTCTTTCTTTCCTCCTTTCTGTTCCCCTTTCTCATCCCACTTCTCTCTGTCTCTATCATAAAAATAATAATAAAATAAAATAAATAATTTAAAAAAGGGATAGAAAGATGGCACAGTTATGGTTATGCAAACAACTTTCATGCCTGAGTCTCCAAGGCCTCAGTTTCAATCCCCAGCATAAGACAGAGCCGAGCAGTGCCCAATTAAAAATAAAAAAGGGAAATAAATTAATAAAAAGAGTTTTTAATTTTGTTTATTTTATTTTTTATTATTATTTTTATTTAGACACCTGCAGACCTGCTCCACTGCTTGTGAAGCACCCTCCCCCCTCTGGTGGGAAGCCGGGGGCTCCGACCGGGATCCTTACACAGTCCTTGCGCTTCACGCTATGTGTGCTTCACCACCCAACCTCCATAAAAAGAATTATTTATTTATTTATTCCCTTTTGTTGCCCTTGTTGTTTTATTGTTGTAGTTATTATTGTTGTTGTCATTGTTGGATAGGACAGAGAGAAATGGAGAGACGAGGGGAAGACAGAGAGGAGGAGAGAAAGATAGACACCTGCAGACCTGCTTCACCGCCAGTGAAGCGACTCCCCTGCAGGTGGGGAGCCGGGGTTCGAACTGGGATCCTTATGCCGGTCCTTGTGCTTTCTGCCACCTGTGCTTAACCCGCTGCGCTACAGCCCAACTCCCAAAATGAATTTTTAAAATATTCACAGCACCAAAAAAAAATCCTTTGTCACACTGTTCCCCACTGAAATTGTTCAGGGTTGTTGTTGCTTTTGTTTTCCTGACAGAGACAAAGAGGCAGAAGCTAGAGAGAACAAAAGAGATCACAACACAGGAGTTCCCTTCAATGTAGTGGTGGTTGGTCTCAAACCTGGGTCATGCACATGGCAAAGCAGAGCACTATTCAAGTGAGCTAGTTTCTATAGCCCCTGTCAGGCATTTTATGCTTGATTATTGTCTATATCTCTCGCCATGAGGTCAGGTGACATGTCTGGTTTGATTGCTGATACAGATCCATCTAGCACAGAAATGTAGTGTAAGGGAGTGGATCCCACACCACTGGTTCTGCGAAGGACCTGAAAAGGTATTCTGTTGTTAAAATTCGGGGATCCAGCAGGCCGGGCTAGCTTCGCGGTGGTAAACAGAGACTTGGGGGCACACCGCTGAGCTGAGAAGCTATCTTTCTTTATTCACGAACAACAATTCATAAACTAACCCAAACCAATCACCACACACATCTGTCCTGCATCCTTCTCCTCACGGGGTGGCGCCAAGAACTCCTGAAGTCTGTAGGGGCTGGGGGGGGAACCATACCACAATCTCCCAGAGGCGGCAGGGTGAGACCAAAACCAATGTGAAGCATACAACAATTCCCTCTTTTTTTTTTAACTAAATGACCATAGTATCAGGGGTGTGGGGTGAACAGAAACCTATATCGTACAGGCATTTTTTTTTTTCAAAGAAACTGGCACAAACATGGAGGAACATGTAAGCAAGTAACAAGAACCAGTGTGCTGCCAAGGGAAGGCCTGAGGGGGACCTTTTTTTTTTTGCCTCTGGGGGGCGTTACTTGCCTCGACGGGCATTTTTTAGCATGGGGGTGGGGAACGGCCTAGAGTCCCAAGGCAGCTGGCTGCAGTCAGTCTTTAAGAAACCCAGCAGCATAAAGGGAAGCTGCAAAGTGTCCAAGAGGTGTACCAGTGAGTCCGATAGAAATGCCAGTCCAAAGCAGATGTCCACGGAAGAATGCCAGGGGGTGGAACATTGTATGAGGAAGGTCAGCTGCGCACACCTAGGGTGTGTCTCCATCTTGAATGGGTGTAACAAAAGGTTAAAAAGACGTTGTTGATATGTAAAACTCAAATTCCTTCTCAATTAAAAACGTTAGATTATGCTATGGTTATGCTAATGATTGTAATAGAGTTATCAATTGTGATAAACTTCTAACCTGCTACAAGTTTTGTTTCATAGTAAGTAAATTGCAGTTGTCAAGTTCTCTACAGAGAAGCGGAATTCCTCAGTTTTGTTTGTTTTTAAATATTTATTTATTTATTTATTTATTGGATAGACACAGCCAGAAACTGAGAGGGAAGGGGGTGATAGGGAGAGAAACAGAGAGAGACCTGCAGCACTGCTTCATCACTCATGAAGCTTTCCCCCTGCAGGTGGGGACCGGGGACTCGGACCTGAGTCCTCGTGCACTGTAACATGTGCGCTCAAACAGATGTTCCACCACCCAGCCCCGGTTTTTTTGTTTTTTTTTAAAAATAATCAGAGCACTGCTCAGTTCTGGCTCAAGGAGGTGCAGGGATTGAAGCTGGGACCTCTGAGCTCAAGCATGAGAGTCTTTTGCAGAACCATTGTGCTATTTCCCTCACCCACCCACTCTCCCCACACCCCCCTCTCCCATTTAATGAGTGTGGTGAATCAGCTCTCCTAAGTGTCATGAATTTCCAGGAAGGCAGCACTACATAGAAGTCAAAGCCCAGGGAGTCAGGGCGGTGGCGCAGCGGGTTAAGCGCACATGGCGCAAAGCACAAGGACCAGTGTAAGAATCCCGGTGTAAGAATCCCGGTTTGAGCCCCCAATCCTGTTCGAGCTCCCGGCTCCCCACCTGCAGGGGAGTCGCTTCACAAGCGGTGAAGCAGGTCTGTAGGTGTCTATCTTTCTCCCCCTCTCTGTCTCTCCCCCCGCCCCCATTTCTTTCTGTCCTATCCAACAACGACATCAATCACTACAAGAATAAAACAAGGGCAACAAAAGGAAATAAATAAAGATTTTTAAAAATTTTTTTAAAAACTCTAAAAAAAAAAGTTAAAGCCCCAGATTCAATACAACCACCTATTGCCATTAAGCAAAAGTACATAAATAAATAAATTCAAGAAAAAGGCAAGACCTCAACTGGTTGGCTTCCAAATTAAGCTACAGCTTGAGCTAAAAATAGCTTGCCAGTGTTGAGAATCTGTTCTCTGAATTTAAATGGCTTTCCTCTGTCCCAGAGGACAACATTCACTGTGTTCTAGGCAGGGATGGGCACTAGGAAAGCAGACTTCATGTTTTCTCCGAACTTGCTTCTACTTTGTGTTCACAGAGGGCTAAATGTAGCCAACCACAGCTCTCTGCTCTTCACTTATGCTTTGTTAAGTAGCATGACTATCTAGATCTTTTCTTAGGAGAGGTGAGGGAGAGAGAGAGAGATCACTTGAGGGAGAGAGATCACTCTAGAGTACAAAAGATAAGAGACTGAAAGTATGCTCTAGAATAGATTTTACCTTCTGGTTTGTTTGTTTGTTTGTTTCAATAATCAAAAATGTTAGTCTAAAATAAAAAATTAAAAGAAAATGTTAGTCTACTGTAATCACCCTTCTCCTAATTATTACGGGAATACTTTAGGCATTTATTTGTTTATTTCTTTAACTCTTGGTGCACCAGGGCTTTGTTTGTGCTTGTGTAATTCCACTGCTCCAAGCAGACTCCTTTTTTTTTTTTTTTAATATTTTATTTATTCTTGAGAGAGATGCAGAGAGAGAGACACACACACAGAAACACCAAAGCACTGCTCAGCTCTGGCTTATGGTGGTGCAGGGGATTGAACCTGGGACTTAGGAGCCTCAGACCAGAAAGTCTGTTTGCATAACCATTATGCTATCTCCCCTGCCCAGCAGACTCCTCTTCTTTTCAAATTTAAATTAGAGAGAGAGAAAAGAGGGGAGGAGAGGGAGAAAAGCCACAGCACCTGTCATGTAAAGTGCTCCCATGTGGTGCCAAGGACTTGAACCCAAAGTGTGCAAAGTGTGCATTCTACTTGGTGAACTATTTCCTGGTTCCATTTCAAGTATTTTAAATTTTAGAGAATGATCTCTAGGCTTTTCTGAGGTAACTTTCCATTTGGTGGTAAAGACCAGAAGAGGAAAATCATTATTAGCTGTGGGTTTACTATGTAGTATGGTATTTATTTTGTAATGGAGTACATGAAATATATTCAAACCACTTTTACTAAGGCCTAAAGTAAGTATAAGGTATCAGGAACGGCATCTTTTTTTATGTTTATCAATTACATATACACTTATTTTAATTAATCTGAATAATTGTAGGGTAGGGGAGATAGCATAATGGTTATGCAAACAGAATCTAATGCTCCAAGGCCCCAGGTTCAATCCCTCACACCACCATAAACCAGAGCTGAACAGTGCTCTGGTAAAAATAAACAAATAATAAAAATAAAATTAAAAAATAATTATAAATATTATAAATTGTCTTTTTTGTTTTTTAAGCAGAATATTGCCGAGTTTTGGCTATGGTAGTGCCAGAGATTGCATCTGAGACCACAGAGCCCGAGGCATGAAAGTTAGTTTGCATAACTACTATGCTATTTCCCCTGGCCCTATCATTTGATTTAGAATGGGCACTTCTGCTGTGTACATACCTCCATCAGGAAGTTCCAATGCTCTCTTCCTTCATTATATTTTCTCCCCTTTTGTTGCCCTTGTTGCTTTTATTGTTATTGTAGTTATTATTGTTGTTGATGTCGTCACTGTTGGATAGAACAGAGAGAGAAATGGAGAGAGGAGGGGAAGATAGAGAAGGGGAGAGAAAAATAGATACCTGCAGACCTGCTTCACTGCCTGTGAAGTGACTCTCCTGTAGGTGGGGAGCCAGGGGCTCAAACCGGGATCCTTCCACCGGTCCACACTGGTCCTTGCGCTTTGCCACGTGCACTTAACCCGCTGCGCTACCACCTGACCCCCTTCCTTCATTATTTTAACTCTCTGGGTGATACATGTTAGGATTAACAGCCCTTCTTCTTGACATCAATCTACTTCCATAAAATACTTTTATAAAATATTTTCATTTTTCAATAATTATTCTCATTAAACATTAACACAGGGCCTGGAAAGTTAGCTTACCTGGTAGGGCACATGCCTTGTCAAGAGCACAGCTCAAAATTTGAACCTTGGTACCCCTTAGAGGTACTATAGAAAATGAAGGAAGTGAGTCAGTTGGTAGCACATTGGACTGAACCCTGGTTCAAACCCCTGGTCCCCATCTGCAGGGTGAGAAATTTCACAAGTGGTGAAGAAGTACAGCAGGTGTCTCTCTTTTTTTCTCCCTATCTCCCTCTTCCTTCTCAATTTCCCTCTGTCTCTTTAATTTTTTAAAAAATATTTTTAAAAAGATCATTTTTATGGGCTGGGGAGATAGCATAAGGGTCAACAGAAGATGTCCATGTCTGAAGCTCTGAGATCCCAGGTTCAATCCCCATACCACCACAAGCCAGAGATAAGCAGTGCTCTGGTCTTTATTGCTATATCTATTTCTCTATATCTCTTATTAAAATAAAATCAATAACATACCTTAAAACTAAAAAAAAAAAGTGCTGGTACTGTGGTATATCTCCCTCTTATCTGATTTCAGACTAAAGCAGTGAAATTGTGTGTGCACAGCCCCTGCTCTGCAAAAGAAGGAGAAAAAAGAGGTTGTGAAGGACAAGAAGGAAGGAAGGAAGGAAGGAAGGAAGGAAGGAAGGAAGGAAGGAAGGAAGGAAGGAAAAAACACACACACAGATGCTGCTGAAAGGGAGACCCCGTGCCTTGAGAGCTCATTCCATCATTCCATCATGGGGAAATGCACTTAGACTGGGCTCTGAGACACAGGTGTGATGCAGACATACAGAGATAGGGACAGGCATTCCTGGAATAGGGAGTAGAATGAGTCAAAGAGGGACACACCTCAAATAAAGCAAGGTCTGATAAATTTCCCTTCAGATATAGAGGGATCCTATGAGTGTGGTAAGAAATAACCCTGAATTCATGACTTGGCTTGGCTCTTCTCTGAAGCCAAGTGAAAAACCTGAAGAGTTCCAAGGCAAGGGCAAGAGTAGATAGCATAATGGTTATGCAAAGAACTCTCATGCCTGAGGTTCTGAACTTCTAGGTTCAAGGCAAGGGGATGAGGTAGAGTTTTTTTTTTTTTTTTTTTTTTTTTTAAATAGAGGCAGGAGTTGACAGGAAAGGAGGAGATAGGAACACACACACACACACACACACACACACACACACACACCACACAGAGGTGAGAGAGAGAACAGCAGTGGATTTGTAGTGTAGGCACCGAGTCCCAGCAATAATCCTAGCGATAAAATATATATGTATGGCACTGCTTCACCATTTATCAGTCTTCCCCCTTGCAGGTGAGGACTGGGGATTTGAACCTGGCTCCTTGCACACTACAATGAATGCATTCAACCAGGTGTGCCACTGACTAGCTCTTATGATAGTCTTTTAAGGCAGTCCCAGCTGTGGCAGGTAGTGGTGCACTTGGTTAAGTACACAGTACAAATGCAAGGACCCTGGTTCATGTCCCTGGTCCCCACCAGCAGAGGGAAAGCTTTACTAGTGGTGAAACAGTGCTACAAGTGTTTCTCTTTCTCTCTCCCTCTCTATCTCCCCCTACCCTCTTGATTTCTGGCTGTTTCTATCCAATAAATAAATATAATTTTAAAAAATATTTATTTATTTATTATCTTTTGTTGCCCTTGTTGTTTTATTGTTGTAGCTATTATTGTTATTGTTGTTGGATAGGACAGAGAGAAATGGAAAGAGGAGGGGAAGACAGAAAGGGGAGAGAAAGACAGACACCTGCAGACTTGCTTCACCACTTGTGAAGCAACTCCCCTCCAAGTGGAATCCTTGAACCAGGATTCTTACACTGGTCCTTGCGCTTTGTGGCACCTGCGCTTAACCCGCTGGGCTACCGCCCAACTCCCAAATAAAGATAATTTTTTTTTAATTTAAGAAAAAACATTTGGGGCACCACTCCTAGAATAAACAACAACAAAAATTAAATTCTATGTAGGAATCATACAAATGGACTTCACAGAATGCATTCAGAGACTCAATGGGTCTGGAAGGGCAGAATTCAATGAAGAATTCTTCAACCCAGAGGATGTATTTTGTAAGTATGTGCATTATTCTGGGAAGGGGTGTCTAGCAATTAAATAGTTAAATAGAGAGTGAAATTAGGCAGCAGCTGGAGGGAGTGTTTATAGTGCAAGACAGGAAGTATGGAGTCAATGACTTCTGTTGGCAGGAAGGGTAGGGGAGGAGGAGGGAGGATAGGAGAGCAGAGTGCCCAGAGCGGAGTCTTAGTTGTGCTCAGCCTGGAAGATTTTCTCTCACATTTTGAAGCCTGATATCAGTCAAAACACTTCTTCCGCCACTACAGAAAGGGTGACAGAGTTGGAGATTACAGGCAATGTGCTCAGAATGCATTCAGAACTTCCCCATTTGAGGGGAGGGGGTGGCACAGAAATAGGGGTTGATATGCTGAGGCATCTAGAAACACAAAAGATAAAGCCGTCTTAAATAATAATAACACCTAACATCTGTTTTATAACTTTACACGCCAAGAGCTGCATTCAATGTTATTGGTTATCTCACTAGTTCTTAGTAACTGCAAAAAGAAAGTCCATTTTAGAAATTATTCTTTGGTTTACAAATGAACAAAGTTAGACTTGGCAGTTTAAACAGCTGGTCTAGAGTGTATGTTTAAATATTTCACTTCTGTCAAAGTACAGATGTATTAAAGTTGGAAGTCTGATCTTCATACAAACAATAATGTGCCAAGACTTACTTCATTTATCAGAAGGGAACCAGTTGCTTCAAAGGTGGAAGGTAGGAAGTGTGTGTGTGTGTGTGTGTGTGTGTGTGTGTGTGTGTGTGTGTGTGACAGAAAAGAATATTGGGTAGGGTGGCCCAGGAGTTGGCCCAGTGGATACAGCACTACGTCCTAGGTTTGACCCCTGGCACTGAAGATGCCAGAGTGATGCTCTGGTTGTTTCTCTCATAAATAAGTGAAAATAAAAAGGAACATATATTTTTAAAGAATGTTGACTAAGATTGCAAAGTGAGAGACTAGACAAATGATTACTGTCCTACAGAACAAGAAAAATTCCTACTGGATTTTCTCTCTCTCTCTTTTTTTTTTTGTCACTAGAGTTATCACTGAGCTCAGTGCCTGCAATGTCCCATCTCTGGTGGCCATTTCCTTCCCCTTCCTTCGTCCTCCTTCCTTTTTCCTTCTTTCCTTTCTCTCTCTCTCTCTCTCTCCTCATTTAACCATTTAATTGCTAGACACCCCTTCCCCAGAATAATGCATATGCTTACAAAATATATCCTCTGAGTTTAAGAAGTCTTCATAGAAGTCTGCCCTTCCCCCATGCATTGGGTCTCTGTATGCATTCTGTGAAATCCATTTGTTTGATTCCTACATATTGACTGATACCTTGGACTATCCTTTCTCTTTATTATTATTTTTTTACACATTTAAAAAATTGTATTGAGGAGAGTCGGGCGGTAGCACAGCGGGTTAAGTGCAGGTGGCGCAAGTGCAAGGACCGTCAATAAGGATCCGGGTTCGACCCCCCAGCTCCCCACCTGTAAGAGAGTCGATTCACAGGTGGTGAAGCAGGTGTCTATCTTTCTTGCCTCTTCTCTGTCTTCCCCTCCTCTCTCAATTTCTCTCTGTCCTATCCAACAACGACGACATCAATAACAACAATAAAAAAGGGCAACAAAAGGGAAAATAAATATAGAAAATTGTATTGAGACATTATTGCTTTATAAAACAAGTGTCTCAAAGGTACATTTTTTTAATTTTTAAAAAAGATTTTATTTATTGATTATTGCTACCGGGGTTATTGCTGGGGTTCAGTGCCAGTACTACAAATCCATTGCTCCTAGTGGTCATTTTTTTCTTTTTCTTTTTTCTTTCTGTGTTATTGGATAGGACAGAGAGAAGTTAAGAGGGGAGGGGAGACAGGGAGGGAGAGAGACACCTGCAATACTTGAGAGTTCATACTTGGGTCTTTCCATATGCTAATGTGTGCGCTCAGCTGGTCGTGCCACTGCCCCCACCCCATTGGCCAATTTTTTCACACCTTTTTAGAGAGCAGGGAAAGATAGCCACAGCGTTCCCATCTGATGCAGGGACTTGAACCCAGATCCTCATATTTTTAATATTTTCTTTTAAATCACATAATTTTTGGGGACAAGGCATTAGTGCTTGGTGTTAAGCACACATAGTGCAAAACGCAAGGAACCTAGTTTGAGCCCCCGGCTCCCCACCTGCAAGAAAGTCACTTCACAAGCGGTGAAGCAGGTCTGCAGGTGTCTTCCTCCTCTCAATTTCTCTCTGTCCTACTCAAGAGCAACAGCAGCAACAACAATAATAATAGCAACAACAACAATGGAAAAACAGTGGATTCATAGAGCAGGCACCGAGCCACAGCAATAACCCTGGAGACAAAAAAAAAAAAAAAGAAAAAAAATCAGAAACTTTTCAAGAAATATGAAATATCCCTTTCTTAAACAAATGTGACTATCCTCCATGCCTTTTTTTAAAGTAAGCTGGGTCTGTCTTTTGTCTTTACCAAAATGATTCAGTGAAATTCACCTAGGTATGTTTTCATATTTTTCCTAGGAAAAAAACAAAAGCATGGCAGATAGAAAAATCTATATAGGCTGGGGGAGATAGCATAATGGTTGTGCAAAGAGACTTTCCTGCCTGAGGCTCCAAGGACTTAGGTTCAATCCTCCTCACCACCATAAACCAGAGTTGAGCAGTACTCTGGTAAAAATAATAAAATAAAATAAAATAAAGATCTACATACAGTTACTATTTTTTTTTAATCCAATCATTAAAAGCTGAGTTCCAAAGCCAAAGCAGTAGGGGAAAAGAGTTCTTTTCTGAACTGTGAAGTTTGGTTCTCTGTGAAGTAGAATTTCATCAAACTGAATGTGTCATGAATTTAAATATATTTGATGCTAAAAGGGAAGAAATAAGTGTGTTGTCCTTTCTAGAAGGCTTGTCTTTAGATGTGTCTGGTCATTGCCTTGGCAACACTTACAAATGGCAACTGACGTCAAGAAGAGGAAACCACTGCTGAGCACACACTCCCCATGTGTTTAGGTCATTCCAAGGTCCTGGGATTCTTGGCTTATATAGGCCCTAAGATGACATTCAAATGAACACAGCACTCATCCTTTCCTTCCCTTCCCTTCCCTTTCCTCTCTTCCTTCCTTCCTTTTTTTTTTTTTTTTTTGCCACCAGTGTTATTGCTGGAACTCAGTGTCTGTACAGTTCCACCATTCCCAGTGGCCATTTGCTTTGGTAGAGGGTGAGAGACAGAGAAATATAGAGAGGTAGGGAGGAGGGACATCTGCAGCACAGGGACTGAACTCAGGACTTTACACTTGAGCTTTCTCTATGGTGCCACCTCCCACACCACACACCGATGTTAGGGACTATTCTGAGAACATGGCCAGAACAAGAACTGTTTTATTTTCTTCCCAATGTTTTGTAACTAACAAACACCCAGTATATAGTGGCAGTTCAGTTTATCTTTGTTGATGAATAGTTGCTTTTTAAAATTTTCATTTTTTTAATGCAGACAGAAAGAAATTGAGCAGGAAAGAGGAGATAGAGAGGGAGAAAGAAAGAGACACCTGTAGCATGGCTTCACCACTCATGAGACTTCCCCACTGCAGATAAGGCCCATAATGTGTGTGCTCAACCACCCAGCCCATAATAGTTGCTTTTATAAGAGCGACTTATTATGGGAGACCAGGAGATGGCTCACCTGTTAGAACGCACCCTTTTCTATGCAGGAAGGTTTGAGGAGCACCTGCATGGGGAAGTTTCATAAGCAGTAGAACAGTGTTGTGGTATCTCTCCTCTTTATGTCTCTCTCTCTTCTGTCTTTCCCCCCTCTGTATTTCATCCTCTGTCATGGAGGAAGAAAGAAAGGAAGAAAGAAAGGGAGAAAGAAAGGGGGTAGAGAAAGAAAGAAGGTAGGAGTTTCCTAGGAACCAGGGAATCATACAGGCACGGAAACCCACCAATAACCCTGGTGGCAAAAACAAAACAAACAAACAAGCAGCTTACTGTGATATCATTATGGTATGCTTTTGGTGCATGACGGTCTTCTATAAAACTGACAGCTAATTATTTGAATTGTCCTAATATTATATAGGTCCCTGACTATAACCTTGTTACGTAATGCTTGGTGTGAATGTATTTTTTTAAAAAAAGCAAGAGTTGTGGGGGCTGGGGAAGCAGCATAACGGTTATGTAAGAAACAGAGTTGTATTGAGAAGATGATGACATGAGTGGCAGGAACAACGGCTGTGGTATTCAGTCAATTGGACTCTGGAGCTACCCGATAAATATATGAATATTTGAAATCCAACAACTATTCCCTTTGTTTAAAGTGGGAAACTGCCATTCCCTAGTATCTTGGTGCCATTCCCAGAGAGCGTGCTTTGTTGCAAGCAGCAAGTTTCTGCAAAGACTGTTCAGTGTTTGCAGTCGCCATGCAAGTGTGCTTGACTGATTTCTTCAGCTCTCTTTTTGCTGGCCTGACTCAGATAGAAATAATAATAATAATAATAATAATCTCCCTTTTCTATACAGAAGAATTTGAATTCTGGCTGCGCCCATTCGCAAGCTATAATCTTGTGAAAGACTTTTTACCTGCTTCGAGTCTTAGTTTCTTTGTGTGAAAATAGATGAATGCTCCAGTGGATATTCTTTATGTCAGATTCTATTATCTGTGAATACACATGCTTCATAGACTGTATATGTAAGCAACAACCAATACAGCTTTTTTTACAGCATTCATAGACAAATGCAGTGCCAAGAAAAAATTAAGAATTGCCTGGTGTGCTCTTGTTGCTGAATTCAAATAAAGTAGTGCTTTGCTGTCTTGTCTCAGAGTATACTGTTAACAAGGCACCTTTAAAGACCTACTTAGTAGCATGCTTTAGCATTTTTAAAAATATTTATTTATTCCCTTTTTTGTTGCCCTTGTTGTTTTTTATTGTTGTAGTCTTTGTTGGATAGGACAGAGAGAAATGGAGAGAGATGGGGAAGACAGAGAGGGGGAGAGAAAGACAGACACCTGCAGACCTGCTTCACTGCCTGTGAAGCGACTTCTCTGTAGGTGAGGAGCTGGGGGCTGGAACCGGGATCCTTACACCGGTCCTCGGGATTTGCACCACCTGCACTTAACCCATGCGCTACCGCCCAACTCCCAAGCTTTAGCGTTTTTATGGCTTGTTTCTTACTGGTTTTGCTATTTAAGTTGCCCTTACCCCAAACATTGGTGTTGAAAGGCTGTCTAGGTTTCCTAAGCACAATAACACTGTTATAGTAGTCCTGGGAGAAAGCATAAATATTATGCAACATTAGTGGTGGGTGTGGTGTAGAACTATATACATTGTTATCTTAGAATCTTGTAATTTACTGTTAATAACAAAGAAAAATATGAGTAAAATAAATTTAAAAATATAAAAGTTATGCAAAAATGGCTTTCATGCCTGAGGCACTAATGGTTCCAAATTCAATCCCTAGCACCACCAGAAACCAGAGTTAAGCAGTGCTTTGGTATTAAAAAAAAAAAAAGACTGTGAGGCGGTAGAGTGGACGCACTGTTGGACTCTCAGGTATGGGGTTCTAAGTTTGCATCTAGCATTGCATATGCCAGAGTGATTATTTCATAAATAAAATTTTATGGCTGGGGAAATAGCAGTGATTATGCTAATGATTTTTATGTGGGAGGCTTTGAGCTCTCAGGTTCAATCCCAAACACCACCATAAACCAGAGCTGATTAGCATTCTGGTAAAACAAACAAACTAACACAAATTAGAATGTGATGACTTAAGTTGGTGGTGGGGGTGTGTGCAGACAATCAAGGAAAGATAAGAATTCACATCTATGTGTCAACAGCTATCTGTGGAATATGATTTCCCCAATAAGATAAAATGACTGGGTGGGGGCAAGGTTGTGATGTGCCTTACGAGAAAAAAATACGTGTGTTAGACCAGCTTCATTGTGGAGTGAGTTCTAGAGCTATTGGATATAAATGCAATGTAAATAAATCAACAATAAGTAAGGTGTCCTTAAACACACATAAAAGAAGGCTATGTATTGGTTGATTGAAGAAAAAATGATCAGGGGCTGGGTGGTGAAACACCTGGTTGCACAAGGACCCGGATTAGAGTCCCCAGTCCCCAACTGCAGGAGGAAAGCTTTGTGAGTGAAGCAGTGCTGCAGGTATCCTTCTGTCTCTTTCCCTCTCTGTCTTCCCCTTCCCTCTCGATGTCTGCTTGCCTCTATCCAATAAAAAAAAAAAGGTATTTAAATTTTTTTAAATATTTATTTTATTTATTTATTCCCTTTTGTTGCCCTTGTTGTTTTATTGTTGTAGTTATTATTGTTGTTGTTGTTGTTGTTGGATAGGACAGAGAGAAATGGAGAGAGGGAGGGGGAGACAGAGAGGAAGAGAGAAAGATAGACACCTGCAGACCTGCTTCACCGCCTGTGAAGTGACTCCCCTGCAGGTGGGGAGCCGGGGTTCGAACCGGGATCCTTATGCCGGTCCTTGTGCTTTGCGCCACCTGCACTTAGCCCGCTGCACTACAGCCCGACTCCCTAAAATTTTTTAAAAAAAAATAATGCATGATCCGAGGAGCAGTGCAATAGCTCACTTGGATAGCACACTGATTTGCCATCTGTACGACCCAGGTTGAGCCCCAGCTCAACATAGTAGCTTAAAAGATCTGAAGGGACAGAGGAGATTAACTAAAACTGCCCATAATTTTGGAAAGGCAAAATAATTTACTTTCTGGACATTCTGAATTTGAAATGCATTTTCATCAGGAACATATATGCATGTCAAAGGCCAACAGTCTAAGACTCGACTATGTTAATTTGAGAGCTGTTTGTGTATGGGTAACAGAACAAGTCACAGGATAGCATGAAATCTCCAGGAACTTGCACTAGCAGGAGAAAGTGGTTAGAGATTGTAAAGAACTGATTCCAGACTGCAGTGAGAGGAAGTAGAGGCACAGGAGTAGTCAGATGTGATAAGAAAAAAATCAGTGGTCTGGGAGGTGGCATAGTGGATAAAGCATTGGATTCTTAACCATGAGGTCCCTGAGTTCGATCCCCAGCAGCACATACCAGAGTGCTGTCTGGTTCTTTCTCTCCTCCTCTGTCTCTCAAGAATAAATAAATAAATTCTTCAAAAAAATAAAAAAGAAAAAATAAAGAAAAACCAGCAGCTACTAGCAAAATAACATAATTGTAGTAAATTGTAGGAAAAGATGGGCAGTTGAAAAAAAAATGCAGAGAAGTGAGATTAAAATAAAGAAAGCTCAAGACAGATGAATCTGATTGCAAAGAAGTTAAAGGTTAGTTTTATCTTAGAGAGTGGAAAAATAATTAAACAGAACGGGCACCAAGATGTCTAGAATAGGGCCAGATAGTGGTGCGCTTGCTTGAGTGCACATCTGACAAGGACCTGGACTCAGCCCCCAGTCCCCACCTGCAGGGGGAAGACTTTGTGAGTGGTCTAGCAGCACTCTGTTTCTTTCCCTCTCTACCTCCCCTTTCCTCTTGATGTCTGGCGCTCTTTATCCATAAATAAAGATAATAATTTTTTTTATGTTCAGAATAGGCACCATGAGGGATATAATAGGAAATAAACTGCCATCAAAACTGCAGATTTCCCTGAGAACAGTCTGATACTTATATCATCAAAGCATACAGGAGAACTCTGTGGATTCTTGAAGTTTCCTTTCTTTCTTTTTTTTTTTTAAATTTAATCAGAGCACAGTTTAGCTCTGGTTTATGATGGTGCAGAGGATTAAACCTGAGACTTTGGAGCCTCAGGCATGGGAGTCTGTTTGTATAACCATTATGCTATCTACCCTCCACCTGATTCTTGAAGTTTCCATCAATGCTTGGCAATTGTTTTAGTCAGAACCTTTTTAGTTGTAAGCTAAAGAAACCCTAATTGGCTCTAGATGGAAGAGAAAAATATATAGTTGACTTATGTAACAGCAATTATGTCTAAAAAGTATAATGATTTCGAAGAACTGATTAAAATCATGGCCTCAAATAAAACCATTAAAAGTAATAATAGGGTGCTGGGTGGTGGTACACCAGGTTAAGTGCACATAGTATAAAGTGTAAAGACTCAAGCAAGGATCCAGGCTTGAGCGCCTGGCTCCCCACCTGAAGGGGGGAGGGTCGCTTCACAGGTGGTGAAGCAGGTCTGCAGGTATCTATCTTCCCCTCTCCCCACTTCTCTCAATTTTCTCTGTTCTTCCAATAAAATGGAAAAAATGGTCTCCAGGAGCAGTGGATTTGTAGTGCAGGCACTGAGCCCCAGTGATAACCCTAGAGAATAATAATAATAATAATAATCTCTCACCATTGTCTGACTCTGTTTTTCTAGACAGCTACTGATAGCTCCAAGAATATGTTCTATCTGCTTTAAAATTATTATTATTATTATAATTAATTATCATTATTTTGCTTCCAGGGTTATCACAGCTGCTCGGTGCCAGCACTACAAATCCCCTGCTCCTAGTGGCCATACTTTTCCTTTTTTTTTTTCTTCTACTTTTTCTTTTTTAAAGATTTAAAAAAAATTTCTTAATATTGATTTATTTATTCCCTTTTGCTGCCCTTGTTTTTTTATTGTTGTAGTTATTATTATTGTTGTCATCGTCATTGGGTAGGACAGAGAGAAATGGAGAGAGGAGGGAAAAGACAGAGGGGGAGAGAAAGATAGACACCTGCAGACCTGCTTCACCGCTTGTGAAGAGACTCCCCTGCAGGTGGGGAGATGGGGGCTCGAACCGGGATCCTTACACTGGTCCTTGCACTTTGCGCCACCTGCGCTCAACCCGCTGTGCTACAGCCCGACTCCCTTTTTTAAAGACTTTTATTTATTTATTAATGAGGAAGATAGGAGGAGAGACAAAGAACCAGACATCATTCTGGTACATGTGTTGCCGGGGATCGAACTCAGGACCTCATGCTTGAGAGTCCAAAGCTTTATCACTGCTCCACCTCCTGGACCACTCTCCTACTTTTTTTATTATTATTATTAGATAGGACAGAGAGAAATTGAGAGGTAAGGGGAGATAGAGGAGAGAGAAAGACAGACATCTGCAGACCTGCTTCACCACATGTGAAGCATCTCCCCTGCAGATGGGGAGTGAAGATCAAACTCAGTTTCTTGTGCAGGATCTTCCACATAGAACTACTGTATGCCCTCAACTGGGCCTGCCTCCACCCAGTCCTCCTTAAAAAAAAAAAAAAAAAAATATATATATATATATATATTTATTTATTTATTTACCAGAACACTGTTCAACTCTGGCCTATCATGGTGCTAAGGATTGAACCTGGGAGCTTTGGTGTCTCAGACATGAAAGTCTTTTTGCATAACCATTATGCTGTCTCCTCAGACAGTACTTCATTTCTAATTGTCCAGGTGATACTCTGGTGGACACTGTAATTAACTGAGGATCAATGTGCCCAGCATCTGACTAGGGTCAAAGGGAGGGAATAAACTAATAAAGTCATGGGCCCTCTAGAATATACCTAAAATAGACCTACTAGCTTTTTCTAAAACGGAGACCCCCAAATCTTCATCTGCAATATTCCAGCCTTTAGGTTCATGATTAGTCAACAAGTTGTTCTGCTTTAAATGTTAACTCTTTTTCAGCCACCAGGTTCCAGATGCTAGCATGGTGCCAACCGAACTTCCCTGGGGAGATGACCCCACCAATGTGTCCTGCCCCACTAAGGCAAGAGAGAGACAGGCTGGGAGTATAGATTGACCTGCCAATGTCCATGTTCAGCAGGAAAGCAATTACAGAAGCCAGACCTTCCACCTTCTGCACCCCATAGTGATCCTAGGTCCATACTCCCAGAAGGATAAAGAATAGGGAAGCTATTAAGGAAAGGGATTAGATATGGAGCTCTGGGGGTGGAAATTGCGTGGAAATGTACCCCTCTTATCCTATAGTCATATCAATGTTTCCATTTTATAAATTAAAAAGGGGGGGTGGAATTGACCCTGTCCATGTCCCAGGTTCAACCTGGAAGCCCTGAGACACATGGACCTGATGTGGAGATGTGGTGGTTTGTCAAAGAAATGCTAATTAGACAAAACAACCAGGTTCTCTTCAACTTATAGGCATGAATGAGCGGAGAAAACAGAGGGCAATTAAATGCACTTAGAGCACTTCCATGCTCATGCTATTTCTCTCACTGAGTTAAAATAATACATAAATACACATCCCTAGAATTCACTGATCGTAGTTATTTTGAACAGATTAATTGTATTCTCCAAAGGCATTATATGGCTTCTGGAATTAGAGAACTAGATCTAAAAGAGAATAGAATATATTGTCAAACATCTGCAGCTAGAGGTTTGGAGAGTCTAAGTCCCTGGTAGGAAAAAATGAATGGAGATGGACATCTGAAACTTTCTCTAGAAGCAAATGGAAAACAAACAAATAAACAAACAAAAAAATCCATTTCTCCAGCCTAGGAAGATAGCATAATAGTTTTGCAAAAGACTTTCATGCCTGAGGCTCTGAGATCCCAGGTTCAATCCCTAGCACAGCCATAAGCCAGAGCCGAGCAGTGCTCTGGTCTCTCTTTTCTCTCTCTCTCTCTGTATATGTATTGTTAAAATAAATAAAAATCTTCCAAAAAAGAAAGAAAACAGAGAGAGAGAGAGAGAAAGCAGAGGGCAAGGCAAGAGTTGTACAAGTATAGCCAAGAGTTATGAGAGCTTTTGGAGGTCATGGGCAAGTCTGGAATCCAGAAGCTAAGTCAGGTGGTCCTCTGGAAGTCCAGCTACATCTGCTGGGCCAGGGGCACAGACAAAGAAAGGACAGCAGCATCCCATCAGTGTCCTTCAGTAGCAGATAGGATTGGGAGTCAGAAGGGCAATGCAAGGGTTCAGGCAGAATCTGAAGTCAGCTCGGTTCCCAGCACCTGGAGCAGCACTAGGGCAAGGCCACTGGGTCCTGGGGGAGCAGCTGCTCCTCTTCCTGTTTCATTTTTGAGGGGGGTTTCCTGAAGTGACTGGAAAAAAAGGCGAATAAACCAATCCAAGAATTGGAGATACCCACAGAAGGTTAGATTTTTCTAAGAAAGCAAAAACAATACACCCAAAGTTTCAACTCCTGGTGTTTCTGGGTTGGATAGTTTAATGAAAATAAGCTATTCCCCACCTGTGCATGATCCTGACAACAAAAAATATAAATGAAAAAAATGGACTTATTCATGGAGATGAATTTAAATTTTTTTTAAATATTTATTTATTTCCTTTTTGTTACCCTTGTTTTTATTGTTGTTGTAGTTATTGTTGTTATTGATGTCGTCGTTGTTGGATAGGACAGAGAGAAATGGAGAGAGGAGGGGAAGACAGGGGGAGAAAAAGACACCTGTAGACCTGCTTCACTGCCTGTGAAGCGACTCACCTGCAGGTGAGGAGCCGGGGGCTTGAACCTGGATTCTTATGCCAGTTCCTTTCGCTTTGCACCACGTGCGCTTAACCTGTTGCGCTACTGCCCGACTCCCAGAGATGAATTTTTAACTTCTACATGCCTATATATTATAAATATGGGAAATTTACATAGTCAAGACAACATAAGACAAAATTATGGTTTAATCTGTGTGTGTATTTATATTATTTGAATATTTTTGGATGAAATATTAAAAATGCTGAATATTTAGATCCATTGAAATGCCAATAAGTGGATGATTCCTTAAAGAACTTGTGAAATATCTCTTTAGGGAAATCTAAAGTCTTTCCATTTCACAAAGTGCCAGAAATATACATCATAGGCTTGTAGGCTATTAAGTCTCTTTAGAAGCTACTTATTTTTTCAGTTGTGACACGAAAACATCCATTGACAAAATGAAAATGAGAAAACACAACTATGTCCTATAAAATTCTATTTATAAAAGTAGGTGACTAGGCTACAGATCATAGCTTACTGATCCTTGTTCTAAACTATTGTTTTCCAAAAATTCGGCTGAAGTATGTATTATTTTGTGGAAACTTGCCAAAATTAGATTAATTGAAAAATGTATGTTTCAGAACAGAAACTATATTTGTGCAGATGTCATTATTTTGTCACATATAGCACATCTAAAACAACATAAGTAGTATTATATGCAACTGCTTATACTTAGGTGCTGAAATATTACAATTATGTATACAGCTTTATCTAAGTATAAAAACAGAGATAGTGCAAGTGAAGGAATACAAACCTGAAATAATATCTACCAAAATATTTGTCTGGAGACTAAAACTCCAATTTAGGATTATAAAATTATTTTTCTAGCGTAAAATTCTTCTTTCTCGTGGTCCGGGAGGTGGCACAGTGATAAAGCTTTTGGACTCTCATGCATGAGGTCCCGAGTTTGATCCCCAGCAGCACATGTGCCAGAGTGATGTCTGATTCTTTCTCTCTCCTCCTACCTTTCTCATAAATAAATAAAATCGTTTAAAAAATTCTTCTTTCGGGAGTGGGGCCGTAGCGCAGCGGGTTAAGCGCACGTGGCGCAAAGTGCAAGGACCGGCATAAGGATCTCGGTTCGAGCCCCCGGCTCCCCACCTGCAGGGGAGTCGCTTCACAGGCGGTGAAGCAGGTCTGCAGGTGTCTGTTTTTCTCTCCCCCTCTCTGTCTTCCCCTCCTCTCTCCATTTCTCTCTGTCCTTTCCAACAATGACGACATCAGTAACAACAATAAGAACTACAACAATAAAACAACAAAGGCAACAAAAGGGAAAAAATTCTTCTTTCTCTTTTCCTGTTCTCTCTTTCTTTCTCCCTTTCTTCCTTTCTTCTTACATGCCTACAGGGTTATCACTAAGTCTTGGTGCCTATATGACTCCACTGCTCCCTGTAGCCTTTTTCCTTCCTTCCTTCCTTCCTTTCTTTTTTTTTAATATTTATTTTATTTATTTATTTCCTTTTGTTGCCCTTGTTGTTTTATTGTTGTAGCTATTATTGTTGTTGTCGTTGTTGGATAGGACAGAGAGAAATGGAGAGAGGAGGGGAAGACAGAGAGGAGGAGAGAAAGATAGACACCTGCAGACCTGCTTGACCACCTGTGAAGCGACTCCCCTGCAGGTGGGGAGCCGGGGTTTGAACCGGGATCCTTATGTCGGTCCTTGTGCTTTGCGCCACCTGCGCTTAACCCGCTGTGCTACAGCCCGACTCCCCCCTTCCTTTCTTCCTTCCTTCCTTCCTTCCTTCCTTCCTTTCTTTCTTTCTTTCTTTGTTTCTTTTTGATAGAGGAAGAAAGAGAGAGAGAGAGAGAGAGAATTCTGCAGCACTACTGTACTACTTTACTACTTCTGAAACTTCTCCCTGCAGGTGGGGACCAGGGACTTGAGCCCAGGACAAGCTCATGATAATGTGTGTATTCTACTGAAATGGATTATATTGTAAGAGCAATCCTATTTAAAAATAAAGTCACAACACAAAGTGAAACCTCTGAAAATATATACAAAACTTTATTGTTTGTGAACAACTATTTTCATTTTTCTGTCTTCTCTCTCAGTACTTATCCATATACAACAGGCTTGTCAAAGGTACATATTTTCCATATATGTGTGTGAGTGTGTGTGTGTGTCCTTATTCCTATGGTATCCTTGGGGTTAGCAGTATGCAATAAACACAGCTCAATAAATATTAATAATCGTCATTGTGATCATAGTGATGATGAAAAATGAAGTGATTTTAGGTGATTTTTTTCTTTTAAGTAGATCTCTTTGGAGAAAAGAAGCAATTACTATCACAAATGTTATTGTCAAATGTTACTGAAGAAACTTTCAGATGTTAGCTCATGTTGCACCCTTCAGAATCTCTTTTGGCCACATATCCTAGAGAGTATATCCCCATAAAATTCCCAACGCATCGCTCTCTCTGTCTTTCTTACTGTAGCCATTCAGCACAATTGGATGACTGATGCTCTCAACAGTGGTCAGAACAATACAAAATGGTCAAAGGTTAGTTTGTTAGTCATTCTGCTTGCTTTTGTCAACCGGATTCTAGAGCCCTTCAGCTGCATTTCTGTATCTGACACAAACAGTAAAATCAGAAGTTTCACCTACACAGTTAATGAACAAATGAAGCATCTTTGGGGAAGCTCCATTTTGACAGAAGTTTGACCTAGTTCTATACTGGTAAAGCTTAGAGGCGGGGAAAAGTAGACAGCTCTAAAAATCCTAATGGGGGGATGTAACTGCATCATCTGGCAATGACCACTAGAATGAAAAATCTATCTACCCCGTGGCCCGGCAATTTCACTTCTGGGAATTCATCCTGTTTGTAAAACTCTTTCTCATATGCACATATACAAGAAAAAGTCATTGTAGCATTCTTTATACTAGCAACGAAACTAGAATGACTTATATGTCCATGTAGACAGAAGCAGTGAAATATTTATGGCATACACATGTAATGACATTTTGTACTAATTTTAAAAATGAACAAAAGGGGGAGTCGGGCAGTAGCGTAACAGGTTAAGCGCAAGCGGCATGAAGTGCAAGGACCGGCGTAAGGATCCCAGTTCAAGCCCCCGGATCCCCATCTGCAGGGGAGTCGCTTCACAGGCGGTGAAGCAGGTCTGCAGGTGTCTTTCTCTCTCCCTCTCTGTCTTCCCCTCCTCTCTCCATTTCTCTCTGTCCTATCCAACAACAATGACATCAACAACAACAACAATAACTACAATATTCTTCTTCTACCGTTTGCCCTTCTTCCGTAGCCAGTCAACAGCGTCAGGTTGAGCCTGATGTAAAGTTTCAAGACCTCCTTTACAATAAAAAAAAAAGAGCAAAAGAAGAAGAGAGACCTAGCTTTGGGAAAACACATGCTTTGCATGTATAGGCGTTGGGTTCAGTCCAAGGCAATACAGTTGTTTTTTTAATAAAAAGGAAAATTGAGTAAAATAGAATTCATATTTACTGGCATGCAAAGATCACTATCAGTAAAGTGGGGAAAAAAAGGTCAGTGTAAAACAATGTCTTCAGTATGTTAGATTTTTGTGAACAAATTAAAATGGCAAGAGGGATACAAATCTATGCTTTTATCTGAGAAGATTGAGAGGTTATAAAATAAACTGGTAATGGGTTCATTCTTCTGAACTTAGAAATTTCAAGGATTGGAGGGGGAAGGCTTGCTTGCATTCTTTCATGTTTCAAGTTCTAGTCATTTGTGCAGATGTTCTCATAAGCTTTTAAATAAGAATGTTCAGGGCCAGGGAGATAGTGTAGCAGTGTACACAATAGGCTATTATGCCTGAGGCACCAGAGGTACCAGGTTCAGTCCCTGCTACCACCATAAACTGGAAGTGACCAGTGCTCTGGCTAAAAAAAGTTCAAGAGTAAACATTTAAAACTAGCTTTGAAAGAGAATGGATTTGAAAGCTCACAAGCACTAAATGGTAATTTGTCATTTTGTATCAGGAGAAAAGGAAGACATGTCTATATAATGACATGTAGGAGAAAATGCAATATCTCTGAAATGAGAACTGGACAGCTGGAGATACACCTAGGAAAAAAGACAGTCTTGTCAATCATTTTGTATATCCTGATTAAAAAAATAAAAGAAAGGGCTGGGTGGTGGCGCACCTGGTTGAACACATATGTCACAATACGCAAGGACCCAGGTTCTAGCCCCTAGTCCCCACCTGCAGGGGGAAAGCTTTGCAAGTGGTGAAGCAGTGTTGCAGATGTCTCTTTCCCATCTCCACCACCACTGTCCCTCTAGATTTCTGGCTGTCTCTAGCCAATAAATAGATAAATAAGGATATTAAAAAATAAAGAGTATATATGGAACTCAGGATGGGGCACAGTTAGTAGAGCACTGAACTGGGAAGCATGAGGTCCTGAGTTCAGTCTCCAGCCCCATATGTGTCAGAGTGATGCCCCAGTTCTCTCTATGTGACTAAATAAATAAAATATCTTTAAAGGGCTATAGAATAAATTTGTGTTTAAATTTCACTAGAATTGTAAGGAAAATGGAAAGGAAAAGGGATCTTACGAAGCAGAACTTGCAGATCTGGCAGGGTCAGGCAAGTGGAGTTTCAAATCCTGACTAAATTGCTGTGATGTTGGGCAGCTTCCTGGAATTCTGGTCCCTTCTGTAAGGTGCCTATAGAGACCCTGTGCAGATTGCATGGGAGATCAGAGCTACGAAGCATACCTTTGCTGGTCACATGTATGAGGAGGACAGTAAAGTGTGGTCATTATCATCACATGGCAGTTGAAAGCCTTCCTAATTTCAAAAGTAGTTTCAATAACACTAAGAAAGTAATCGAGAGCAAGGATCTTAGACTCAATTCAGTGTTGCCTTTTGGGCTGTAGGATACTCAGCACATGGAGTTGATGGACCTAGATCCGTGGGAACACTGTGACATGTCCCAAAGTGATCCAAGATGCCTGATGCCATTGAGTCAATGTTGAGTTGCTTTTACATTTTTGGTTTTTCACAAGAGCTATATCAAATATATGCACTGGACTCTCAAACATGAACAGAAAGATAACTTTTTTTTTTTTGAGGTGCTTATGAGACAACAGTAAGGACTGTCAAATCATCTAGCACTTTAACTTTTTTATTTATTATTTTATTATTTATTTATTTAATTATTTATTGTCTTTTCAAGATCACATTGCTAATAAGAAAACAAACCTATGGAAGAATTCTAAAGGTACCGGTCATACTAAAACTTGATTTCATTTCCTTCTTTGTCTATTTAGGTAATATTATTTGATTTATTATTTATTTATTACCATACTTACTATGATTATTTAGTTAATTTGTTGTTGTTTTTTACCAGAGCATTGCTAAGCTCTGGTTTGTAGAGGTGCTGGGGATTGAACCTGATATCACTGGTGCCTCAGGAATGAAAGTCTTTTCCATAACCATTATGCTACCTCCCCAACCCTTAGGTAATATTATTTGAAATGTTTAGCAGATCTCTAATGTATGTATAAATGTGATTGGCCATATTTTTGTTGCCAGAAAACTCCTAACTGAATATAAGTATACTTTATTTCAGTAGCGCATTATAGGAATGCTATTTTGCACATACACAAAATTGTCTACATCAAAATTTACTCTTTATAACTACTCAGGCTACATATTTTGCAGCATGTACTAAATGAATATTAAATTATCACACATTCCTTTGAATTTGCCTTTTAATTTCCTTTTATCAACTCAGCAATGGATAATGACTGATACAGAGGACAAGATCAGTAACATTTTGTACAGACTTTTCTGATTCTTTTATCTGAAATCAGGCAGACCAGAGGTGGTGAGCTGAGAGGTAACATAAAGGGCAAAGCACTGAACTTTCTGTCATTCTTTTTTTTTTTTTTTTTGATGCATGAACTTGAAAAAAAAAAGAAGAAATCAAACTGTTTCTTTAAAAAAATTTTTTTTAAAGATTTAAAAAAATATTTATTCATTTATTCCCTTTTGTTGCCCTTTTTTATTGTTGTAGTTATTATTGTTGTTGTTGGATACGACAGAGAGAAATGGAGAGAGGAGGGAACACAGAGAGGGGGAGAAAAAGATAAACACCTGCAGACCTGCTTCACCGCCTGTGAAGCGACTCCCCTGCAGGTGGGGAGCTAGGGGCTGCGCTACCACCCAGCTCCCCTTTTTAAAAATTTTTTTTATTGGGGGATTAATGTTTTACATTCGACAGTAAATACAGTAGTTTCTACATAAATACAGTAAATACAGTAGTTTCTACATAACATTTCTCAGTTTTCCCCCACTAGGTCCTCTGTCATCCTTTTCCAGGATCTGTACTCTCCCACCCACCCACCCCAGAGTCTTTTTACTTTGGTGCAATACACCAACTCCGGTTCAGGTTCTACTTGTGTTTTCTCTTCTGATCTTGTTTTTCAACTTTTGCCTGAGAATGAGATCATCCCATAGTCATCCTTCTGTTTCTGACTTATTTCATTTAACATGATTTCTTCAAGCTCCATCCAAGATGGGCTGAAAATGGTGAAGTCACCGTTTTTAATAGCTGAGTAGTATTCCATGGTGTATATATACCACAACTTGCTCAGCCACTCATCTGTTGTTGGACACCTGGATTGCTTCCAGGTTTTGGCTATTACAAATTGCAAAGCACTGGACTTTCAAGCATGGGGTCCTCAGTTGAGACACTGGCACTGCATGTGCCAGAGTAATAATATTCTGATTTTCTTTTTCTCTATCATAAATAAATAAGTAAATCTTTATATTACTTTAAAAATAGAAAGAAGAAGGGAGCATTTAACCAGGTGGTGACACACCTAGTTAAATGCACACACTACAGTGTGCAAGGACACAAGTTCAAGCCTGCAGGGGAAAACTTCACGAGTGGTAAAGCAGAGCTGCAGGTGTCTCTCTGTCTCTCTCTTCCTCTCTAGTTCCCTTTTTTCTATCAATTTCTGGCTATCTATATCCAATAATAAATAAATAAAAATGTTTTAAAAAATTAAAAGGAGACAAGAAAAAAGAGGGAAGCTGCAACATCTTATGGTATGGTGTGATCTTCTAAGAATGGAAGATCAGTGCCCCTGTGAGGCAAAACTGAGTACTGCACCAGAAACACATTATTATTATTATTATTATTATTATTATTGTTATTATTGTTATTTTAAAGATTTTAGTTATTTATTAATGAGAAAGACAGGAGAGAGAGAAAGAACCAGACATCACTCTCGTACATGTGTTGCCAAGGATTGAACTCAGAACCTCATGCTTGAGAGTCTAGTGCTTTAGCCGCTGCACCACCTCCCAGACTACCACAAATTCTTGATGTTTGGAGATTATGAAGAATTTGTGAAAGGGTGTGTATTTGTTTGTTTGTTTGTTTGTTTATTATTTTACCAGAGCACTGCTTAGCTCTGACTTATGGTGGTGCAGGGCATTGAATCTGGGACCTGGGAACCTCAAGCATGAGACTGTTATGCTGTTATACCCTGACTTTTTTTTTTTAAGATCTGGATTCACGGTGAAACCACTAAGCATCTACTGTGGAGGACTAGATAAGCTTGTGCTTGTATTTCAATATTATTACTATTATTATTGCCTCCATGATTTGCCTCTTTATTGTTATATGGACATATCAGATATTCCTGCTCAGAGTGGGACATTACAAGCATTGATTCCTTTAATATGTTACATCTTTAAGAACTGACAACTGTGAGCTACTGCTTTAGTTGTCTTAAATCTGATTTGCTATCATTTCCATTTATGTAGGCTGAGCCAGACTTTAGAGAAAGCAGTGAGATACCGAAGAGAAATCCCTGGTATTGCATGTGACAGAATGATGCTCTGGTTCTCGCTCTCATTAATAAAGACATTTTAAAAACGGGAATTACTGAATTGCATGGCAATTACCCTCAGATCTTTTATATTCCATGAAATTGATTCTGGCAGGTCAGCATTTTTCTTTTCATGTATTTCCTACCAATTTTCTTACCTATGAAGAATAAAAGAAAACAAGCTGGAATAATTTAGTCTCCCCTCTGAGGAAGCATCTATTATTAATGAGGACATGTAGTTCCCTGATGTTGCTCTCTCAGGATGTGGCGGGATACATTTTATGTTTCAAGAATTCTCTTCCTCCAGCAACTCCATATGCTAGTGGCTGATAGATGTGACCAGTAGTAATCTTGATGCCCTAGTATATATATTTTTTGCCTAGAACTTTGGAACCTCACACATGGAAGTTTTTTGGCATAATCACTCTACTATCTCCCCTACCACAATTTAATTATTTTATTATTAAATAAAACATAGGGTTGGGTGGTGACACACCTTGTTGATGGACATGATAGAGTGCAAAATGGCCCAGGTTCAAGTCCCCGGACTCCACCTGCAAGAGGAAAGTTTCACAAGTGATGAAGCAGTGCTACAGGTGTCTCTTTTTCTCTTCTTCTATCTCCCTTCCCACTTGTTTTTTCTGTCTCTATCCATTAAATAATAAAAATACGTAAATAAATAAAACAATATGCCCCAAAAGCAAGAGAATAAGCCAATATGAAATTATGAGTGAATGATCTTATTTAAAAATATCTTTCCAAAGTATCAAAGGAAAATTCTTACTTTTGGGAAGAAAAAGTAAGCACAACTGTCAACTTTTATCTAATCTATTTTTGTTTGTTTGTTTGTTTTGCTGTCAGACCAAAGATTGCCCTGCAATTCAAGTATTTTAAATGTCTTTATTAATGAGAGTGAGAACCAGAGCATCATTCTGTCACATGCAATACCAGGGATCAAACTCTGAACGTCATGCCCACAGGTTAGGGGTTCTCTCCACTGCTCCACCTCCTGGCTAGACCAGTAAATTCTCTGTGGGAAGAGACAGTTACAATCTCTCAGTCCCTGAAGGTTAGAAGTTCTCCTTAAACCTACTTAGTTTTATAGACTGATGGATTCTGAACTGATGAGACAAATATTGCATTCTACCTTATCAATTACTTCCATAGCCTCAAATTAATCTCCATCATTAACGTTTTCTTTAAGGAGTTTAATAATAAATTAAAGAGCTGGAAGATTGTTTACTTGGTTGGGCCTGTACCTTGCCATGTGTGACTTAGATTAGAGCCCCCAAAACCACACAATTGTATAGCCACACCAGGGGAAACTTCTGGTGTGTCTCCCAGAAAAAGTGATCCTGAAATTTATCAATATATTCTCCAGCTTAGTGGGCTGCATGCACCAATCAGCTCTCGACACAGAGCCAAAACTGCCGTAAGTGAATTAAGTGTGGTTATGTGTTACAGTCAAACTCAAGTTTATGGGGGGGGGGGGGTCAGGCGGTAGCATAGCGGGTTAAGCGCACGTGGCGTAAAGCGCAAGGACCGGTGTAAGGATCCCGGTTTGAGCCCCCGGCTCCCCACCTACAAGGGGGTCGCTTCACAGGCAGTGAAGCAGGTCTGCAGGTGTCTATCCTTCTCTCCCCAGGTGTCTATCCTTCTCTCCCCCTCTCTGTTTATCTGTCTTCCCCTCCTCTCTCCATTTCTCTCTGTCATATCCAACAACGAATGACATCACCAATAACAATAATAACCCAACAAAGGCAACAAAAGAGGAAAAAATGGCCTCCAGGAGCAGTGGATTCATGGTGCAGGCACTGACCCCCAGCAATAACCCCGGAGGCAAAAAAAAAAATCAAAACTTAAGTTTATGGTTACTGGCATGTGATTTTAATTTTCATGTCCCAAAATAACTTTTTTTTTTGCCTCCAAGCTTATTGCTGCAGTGGTGCTGGCACTATGAATCCATCGCTCCCAGTGGCCATTTTTTCCTTTTTTTTTTTTTGTATTTTGTTTTGATAAAACAGAGGAAAATTGAGAGGGAAGAGGAGAAAGACACCTGCAGACTTGCTTCACCATTCAGGTGGGGAGCAGGGGCTCGAACTCAGACCATTGTGAGGGTCCTTGCACATAGAACTATGTGCGCTTACCCAGTTACACCACTGCCTGGCCTCACAAAATAATATTATTTAAAATGTTTTTTTGCAGACCATATAGAAACAGAAAGTAGACTTGACCTTGAGGACACAATTTGCTCCTCTCTGCACCATCTCATCTGCTTAGCGGGCTTTACAAAGTGCTCAGAAAGACTCAGATTATACTGTCAAGCAAATGGGAGTTTCATCACTTGCCTTGCTCTCCGGCTCACTATTATTTTGTGTTTCTGGGGCTTTACTGGAAAGTTCCTAAGGTTAAGAACATCTAGGCCACACCAAAGCAAAGGAGTAGGGGGAAGAAGAACAGGGAGGGGGGCTTTCAGTTTCTGGTACAGGATGATGAGGAAATAGCTAAATTGGGGGTAAGAATGTTTTGCAGACACATATCATAGAGAGATACGAAGTTGTACCCATGTGCCAACAACTGAACTGTAAACCACCAACATTCCAATAAAAAAGAAATTCAGAAATGATTGTGTCCACCATAAATAGCACTAACGTAACCTAAAATAAATCATGTAGAAAAAAGAACATGTAAGCCTTAATATAAGACTTGCTATCAATCACAAGCATGTACAACTGATCTTAATGGAATGATGGTGGAATGATGGGACCAGATTTGGGTGTTTTTCTACATCAAGTGGCCTGCAGCGTGGCCAAGAGGCAAAGCACAAGTGTTGCGGTAATAATCCAGGAGTGAGCCATCAATGACATTGACTGGACTGGATTAAGATTAGCAGACACAGTATTTAAGATTCAAAATTACCTTGGATGGTTGAGTAAAGAGTTTTATACCTGAATCACAGAAAAAGAGAAACTGAGGCTGAAATAATGTGAATAATGTTACTTAAATTTATCTAAGATAAATTTAAGTATATCCTCTTTCTTCTCTTAATTATAAATAACCATTTTTAAATTGCATTGTTGAAATATTTTTATTTATTTGATAGAGACAGAGAAATTAAGAAAGAGGAAGATAGGGAGAGAGACAGACAGATACCTGCAGCACTGCTTTATTGCTCCTGAAGCTTCCCCTCTGCCCGTGGGGGACCAGTGGCTTGAACCTGGGTCCTTGCACTTGGGAATGTGCGTGCTCTACCAGGCATACCACTGCCGGGCCCCTTTACACGGCATTTTTAAATTGCCGGATTCTGTCAGTGAGCAGAATGAGCATTTTAACTTGTTCAATACAAAGTGAGTTGAAAGTGCTTTATCTAAAAAAAGAAAAGTCTGCATTCACTACCACCCAAAACCAGGAATCACTGCACGAAGCCTTTTTCCTATTTCCCAGATGATGAGCGTCACAGGAGTACCCCAATTTACCGGATACCCACATTCCCCGCACAGCCTGCCCTGCAGCACGGCCCCTCCCACGGAGGCTCCCTCCGCCCACTCGGGAAGCCCCCCCCCCCCCAGCTCCGCAACGCAACTCCTTCCCTCCTTCCGTCGCTTTTCCCATTTCCCCACCCCTAAAGCGAGCTTCTATTGGCTAGTCCGGCGGGCCGCGGCAGGGAGGCAGTACATCCTCATTATGATTGGCTCCTCGGTAGCGGGGCCGCCCGTGATTGGCTGGCGTGAGGAACCAGCAAGTGTGACTGCGCTCTGGGCGTGCAGACGCCGCTTTGTTGCCCAAGGGGGGCGTTCGTGGAAGTTGAGGGGCTCGCAGGCCGGTGCGTGTGGGAGACCCGCCGCCGCAGCCCATTGCAGTCGCTTCGCCCGGGAGCGTCCAGCGGGGAGGGTCGCGCCTGGCGGCAGCCATGAGCGGCGGCGTGTACGGGGGAGGTGAGTGCGTGCGGCCGGACGTGAGCGCGCGCCTTTTCCCGCGCGGGGGGCTTGTAACCGCCGCCCCCGGCGTGGGCTCGGGGCGCGGAGGGAGCGGGGTCCCCGCGGGGCGCGGCGGCCGGGCGGAAGCGCTCAGCTCGCGGGGCCCCGGCGCTTGGCCCCGGGTTGGGTTCCCAGCCGCGCTCGGGGCGCTCGCACCTTCCCGGCCTCGCGGGCACCGGCGGGGGCTGTCCGGGGCACACGCCGCCCGAGCTGGGCGCGGATGCGGGGCGCCGGCCTCCGCCTCCCCGGTGCTGGGGGTGCCGCCCGGGGGTCCGCGTCCCGGAGCCGCAGGCCGGGACGCCCCGCCAGAGCCCCCGCGCTCCCTGCGGGCTCCTGGGTGACACCTGCGAGGCGCCCTGACTATTGGGCGTTTGCGAGGCGGGAGCTGGAAGGGCCGATGTTTCCAGGGGGGAGACAAAAGTGAGGTTTCCAAAGTTGTCATCCCCCCCGGGGGTAGTTGACATGCCTACCCGCCTTACCTCCCATCCTTCCAACACTCTCTCTCTCTCTCTCTCTCTCTCTCTCCCTTCCTTTCTTCCTTCCTTTCTTTCTTTCTTTCTTTCTAAGGTTCATTTACTTATTTTACATATTTCTTTTATTTTAATTTTATTGGAGACAGAAATCAAGAGAGGAATTGGGGAAGTAGAGAGAGAGACAGACCCCTGCAGGTGGGGACGGCGGCTTGAACCCTGGTCCTTGCATTTGGCTATAAGAGTGTGTGCTCCACGCTCAGTCCCCAGGATTCATTTATGAGATTCCCACACCTCAGGCTTCCCGAGAGTCTATCCACTATGGCACCTCCTGGGCCTCCCCCTCCCCTTTTACCCCTTTATTCATTCATTCATTCATTCATTCCTTTTTTTTTTTTTCTTGTCCTCCTTTCAGGCATGGTCTTTAGTTTTGATCTCTCAGGCATGAGTCAGTAGTTTTCCCGTTCTCATTTTGGAGAATACTGATTTTTTTTTTTTTTTATTGCATTCGCTGCTTCTTTGGTGATACAGAGCTGACAAGGTAACGGAGATTAACGTGCCTGACCCTCTAGGCACTGAGCCAAGGCCCCCGTCCCTTGCATATTTATATTTACTTACAGGATATTGTTCTCTGTGGCTCAGGTAGACCGCGGCGAGCTGCCTAGGGTCTCGGCCTGCTGTTCAGAGGCTGCTCCTGCATTGCACCTGATCCGTGCATTAGTGCAGCTGGCCCACAATAGCTGTATGAAACAGCATTGCCCATTTTATTAAAGGAGAAAAGGAGGTACAGAGAAAGCAACCAACCAAAAGTTCCAAAAATCGCTAGTCAGCGCATCTTTAGCATGAAGAGAAGGTATTTCAGCAAGCTACTTTTCCATTAAATGAAAGTTTCAGGATTGTCTGTCCTTAAGTTAGAACCACTTCATTAAATGGGTTTGATTTTTTTTTTTTTTCTTTTTTCTGGCAGCTCACTACATGAGCACAACAAAGAAAACCAGTGGAGTTCAACAGCTGATGCTGTGGTCTCTTTGTGTCAGAGTCAATTTTAAAAATTGGATTTGGGGCAGAGGAGACAGCATAATAGTGATGCAAAGAGATTTTGGCCTGAGATTCCAAAATCCCAGCTTCAGTCCACTGCACCACCATAAACCAGAACTAAACAGTGCACTGATTAAAACAAACAACAACAAAAACAACCACCCATACTTGGATTTGGGGAGGTGGCTGTTGAGTGGAGTCCTATGACTGACTAACTGAGGGAGAGTACCCGTGCGTTTGGGTGCCAGGTACCGGGTGAGGTGGAGGGCGAGACTGGCCAGCCTCCGCTGCACCTTGACTATCCACCGGCTAGAATGAATCCAGTTTCCTGTTGTAGAAATTAAGGAGTTATGGAGTCATTCTCTCCTTTCTTTTCATTGAAGGGACATACGTGCCAAGATATCTGCGATTATAGTTTTGAAAAAAAAATCATTGTAAGAGGTTGAAAGGTGAGTTGTGAAGTTGAAGAGATGGAGCAAGCGGCCCGGTGGATGGAGCTCTGGCCTCTCAAGCATGGGGTGCTGAGTTCAGTTCTTAGCATTGCTGGTTTGTAATTACACTCTCTCCCCCCTTCTCTCTTCAGTTGAGTTGATAAAAAGAGATGTAGGGAAAAAGCAAAATACCCATAGGAAATTGTAATAATTCCTTAGGGAGACTAGAGGTTCCCTCAGGGAATGGTCATGGTATTAGTGAGATTTGGAAAGTCCCTGGGTGGTATGTAGGAGAGCCTGCTGTGGGCTCTGATAAGAGGATTGCTGAGGGTTTTTTTGTTTATTTCTGTTTTTGCCTCCAGGGTTATTGCTGGGGCTCAGTGCCTGCACCATGAATCCACTGCTCCTGGAGGCCATTTCCCCCCTCCCTTTTGTTGCCCTTGTTGTTGTAGCCTTGTTGTGGTTATTATTGTTGTTGTTGATGTTCTTCGTTGTTGGATAGGACAGAGAAATTGAGAGGGGGAGAGAAAGACAAGACACCTGCAGACCTGCTTCACCGCCTGTGAAGCGACCCCCTGCAGGTGGGGAGCCGGGGGCTTGAACCAGCATCCTTAAACCGGTCCTTGCGCTTTGCGCCATGTGGGTTTAACCTGCAGTGCTACCGCCCGACCCCCGTGCTGAGATTTTTGCCTCTGACTGCTGGGACTACTAGCTCATCAGCAGTGCTGAGACTAGGTGATTCTGGATTTGAGGTACTGAGGGGCATCCAGTGGAGTCAGTGTTGATGGACGGTAGAAAAACATAGATAAGGATCTAAGTGAAGGTGAGGGCTTGAGAGAGATTTAAGATCAGAATTACTAGTATTTTCTTCAGGTAGAAATTGAGGCTGTAGGAGTGGGCCTTCCCCAGTAGGAGAGGGATAGAGAGAACTGTTATAATTGGTTTTCTTTGGAATCCATTTAAAAACACTAAGCAGGGACTCCTGTATTTCCCGAACCATTAGTTTGCTAGTGCTGCCGTAACAGCACCGCAGACTGAGTGGACTAAACCACAGATTGATTTTCTCACAATTCAGGAAGCTAGACGTCTCCGACTGAGATGCTGCCAGGGTTGCTCTCTCCATAGTTCTCTCTCCTTGGATGATACTGGACGTTGTCTCTTCTGTACATGTCTGTGCTCAGTTTCTTAGAAAGGACTAGGTGGGATTAGACTAGGGCCCAACCTGATGATTTAACTTTGTTTCATTATTATTATTATTATTATTATTATTATTTTATTTAGTGGAAACAGGGATTTGCACATACATGATTTTACCACATCAGATGACTTTTTTTTCATTCATATCAATAGGCAGAGAGAGATACCATTTCACCAAAGCCTCCTCTGTTGCCATAGTGCCTTCCATGTGGTGTCAGGGTTTCAACCTGTCTTGCATGTGATAGTCAGTGTAGGCCCTCTACCCAGTGAACTGTCTCTCTGGCCCTGATTTCCTTTATTATTGTTTTTTTATTGTAATTATTTATTTACTGGGTAGAGACAGAAATTGAGAGAGAACAGGAATATGGAGAGGGGGTGGGGATGGGGTGGGGGTGTGGAGAAAGAGACCAACCCAAAGCACTGCTTCACTGCTTGTGAAGCATTCCTGCAGGCACGGACCAGGGGCTTGAACCTAGGTCCTTGCATACTGCATTGTGTGCAACCAACCGGATCCATTACCTCCAAGCCCCTCTGACTTCCTTTCATTTAATCACCTCTTTAATTTGATTTAGTTAAAAGACCCTGTCTCCAAGTGCAACTACATTCTAAGGTACTAGGGGTTAAGATCTCAACATGTGACTTTTTTTTTTTAACATGACTGAAGGTTTTGTTTATTTTTAATATTTTCCTTTTTTATTGATGTATTGGATATTGGATAGAGACAGAGAGAAACTGAGATGGTAAGGGTGAAACAGGGAGAAAGAGAGACACCCACAGCATTGCTTTACTGCTTGTGAAACTTTCCCCTTGCAGGTGCGGATCGCGGGCTTGCACCTGGGTCCTTGAGCATGGGAGCGCGTGTGCTAAACGGCCACCCCATACGATGTTATTTCTGTAGTCTCCCACAGTCCTTCTTTGGAAGCAGTGACTGCCCAGAAGTCGGCATGTGATATCCCAGCCCTTGCTTGTTCTTGTTTTCACTCTGTGTCTCCGTGATGAAGGAAATAGTGCTCTACTGTATGTACTGACACACAGCTTTGCTTTACTGAGTATCCTTCTGAGCCTTACTCGTGACGACACAGTAGATCTAGACCCTTTATTGTAACTCTTGTATAGAATTCCACAGTGTGAGAGAGTCCGGCGGTAGCACAGCGGGTTAAGCGTAAGGACCGGCAAGGATCCCAGTTTGTTCCCTCGGCTCCCCACCTGCAGGGGAGTCGCTTCACAGGCGGTGAAGCAGGTCTGCAGGTGTCTATCTTTCTCTCCTCCTCTCTGTCTTCCCCATCTCTCTCCATTTCTCTCTGTCCTCTCCAACAACAACGACATCAATAATAACTACAACAATAAAACAACAAGGGCAACAAAAGGGAATAAATAAACAAATATTTTTTCAAAAAAGAAAAGAATTCCACAGTGTGAGTAAACTTTCCCTGGTGAGAAACCGTTTGGTTTTTTTCCTGTCCTTTTCCTGTCAGTGTGACAATAATAGTGGCAGGCACCACTGTGTGTGTGTATCATGTTCCAGGTACTGTTCTAAGTGCTAATCTTCATTAAAGAACATAATACATTTGGTCCTTAGAGCATCTTACTGAATAGAAACAGTTGCTGTGCACATTTTAAAAAAATATTTATTTATTCCCTTTTGTTGCCCTTGTTTTATTGTTGTAGTTATTGTTGTTGTTGTTATTAACAATGGATGAGTGTCTTTAAAAATTATTCCTGTGGGGGACCCAGGTGGTAGCACAGTGGATAAAGCGCACATGGCGCAAAGCACACAGACTGGCGTAAGGATCCTAGTTCGAGCCCCCGGCTCCCCACCTGCAGGGGAGCTGCTTCACAAACAGTGAAGCAGGTCTGCAGGTGTCTGTCTTTCTCTCCCCCTCTCTGTCTTCCCTCCTCTATTTCTCTCTGTCCTATCCAACAGTAACAACAGCAATGACAACAGCAATAATAGCAACAACAATTTTCTTCTTCTAGCGTTTGCCCTTCTTCCGTAGCCAGTCAACAGCATCAGGTTGAGCCTGATGTAAAGTTTCGAGACCTCCTTTGAATCTGGAGAGGTGGCAGTCGTTGACTATGTGGGTCATAGTCTGTCTGTAGCCGCAGGGGCAGTTCGGGTCATCTCTGGCTCCCCAGCGATGGAACATAGCGGCGCACCGGCCATGGCCTGTTCGATAGCGATTGAGGAGGGCCCAATCATAACGTGCTAGGTCAAAGCCGGGTTGACGCTTGCAGGGGTCTGTGATGAGGTGTTTGTTCTTTACCTCAGCTGACTGCCAACTCTGTTTCCAAGAGTCTGGAACAGAGAAGTTCAGTGTAGGCGTAGGGGACCAGATTGGGTGACGAGACGTCAAGCGTTGGACAGGGTGGGCGAAGATATCCGCGTATATTGGCAGGTCCGGTCGAGCGTAGACGTGACAACAATGATAAGCAACAAAGGCAACAAAAAGGGGAAAAAAATAGCCTCTAGGACCTGGAGGTGTAGTGCAGGCACCTAGACAAAAAAAGAAAAAAAGAAAAAAAATCACTCCTATGTGCAGATTTTCAACCTTGGTATAGTTATATCTAAGTAGGCTGTGCTAATAAATCTTTTGCGAGCATACGTGTAAGAACTCTATTTCTGTGTCCTTGACAACATTTAGTTTTTATCAGACTTACTAATTTTTGCCGATTTAGTAGAGGTCAGTAATACCATCTTTATGATTGACTGGAAAAAAATCCTTTGAAAATTCAGTACCTGGAAAACCAAGTACTTTATTGTAGGTGTGCTATTTTGAGTGAATTGTTTTAAATGTAGAATTGGAGGCTTTTCTTTAATTTGAATGTGAATAAAATGATTGGCTTTCTCCATCAGCATTGTTTCACCTCATAAAAATCTGAAGTAATTCAAATTTCAGTATGTTCATTTCATTGCTGTTTTTCTGTTTTTTCTCACTTTGACCTATTTAGCTAAATTTAATATTTTTTAATTTTTTTAATATTCCCTTTTGTCACCCTTTTTTATTGTAGTTATTATTGTTGTTACTGATGTCATCGTTGCTGGATAGGATAGAGAAAAATGGAGAGAGGAGGGGAAGACAGAGAGGAGGAGAGAAAGATAGACACCTGCAGACCTGCTTCACCGCCTGTGAAGCGACTCCCCTGCAGGTGGGGAGCCGGGGGCTCAAACCGGGATCCTTACACCGGTCCTTGCGCTTTGCGCCACCGGTGCTTACCCTGCTGCGCTACCGCCTGACTCCCCTAATCTTTTTTTTTTTTTAATTTATTTTCTCTTTTGTTACCCTTGTTTTTCATTGTTGTTATAGCTAAATTTAATCTTTATGGTCTCTGCTTTTTAAGTTTTCTTTCCTGGTTGCATGGAATAGATTTCCCTTGTGAAAACATGGTAGTGAATTTTCTTCAGTTTGCCCCTCCAGATTTGCTTTCCCTCCGTTTCTACCCTGTGTGCCCTTGAAGGAAGATCTTACAGACTGGACTGCACTGCACTGCACTGCTAGGGGCTCTCCTGCCTTATCTTGTTGGACTAGTGCTTGTGGGAGCCAGACTTCTTGCATTGTGCCACTGGACCCAGTGTACTTACCCGGAGGCATCCTTTTTACATTTAGAAGTAGTCTATTTTGGATTAGCCAGTGGGGAGGGGAAGAGAGCTATTGGCGCATTCATTAGTCTGACCCCTCCTTGCAGGCTGAGTCAAGGCTGAGTACTTCTCACAGCTGAAGGTCAGCTTCTGTCAGATACAGCTCCCAACACTGCTCCTGCTCAAGGTTCTAGAGTTCCTTCTCCCTGCTTTTCTTTAAAGGGAGCCCGTTTCTGGTTTCATCCTTTTGGTTATTCTACATTGTGCCTATGCCTTTGTAAATAGGCCTTTTAGTGGGTAAATTCTCATATTTTCCACTGTTTTAGCATGCCAGCTCTTTCCTGATTGAGCTTTTATTGATTATATAATGTATGGCTTGTATTTTTAATTAGATGCATCTATAGGGTGGCTCAAGCTCATAATCATTTAAATATGCTTGTTTTTATTCTTTTATCATGTTATTTTGTATCTTTTCAGATGAAGTTGGAGCCCTTGTTTTTGACATTGGATCCTATACTGTGAGAGCTGGTTATGCTGGTGAGGACTGCCCCAAGGTAAATGTAATGTTAGAACTGATAGGATATGTAAGGGCCTTTCACAGTTAAATTCATGCAGACATTCTGGCTCATATGTGGTAAGGGGGTAAGGGGCTCCTTGATAAAAGCAGTTAAAATTCATTCACCGTGTTTTTGGCTCTTACAGGTGGATTTCCCTACAGCCATTGGTGTGGTGTTAGAAAGAGATGATGGAAGTACACTGATGGAAATAGACGGCGATAAAGGCAAACAGGGCGGTCCCACCTACTACATCGATACCAATGCCCTCCGTGTCCCAAGGGAGAATGCGGAGGCTGTTTCACCACTTAAAAATGGAATGAGTATGATTTTTTTTCTGTGGATTTGATTATAAATATAAAATATGAAGGATACCATTTAGATACAAAGTAATAGCTTCTTAAGTTGAACATAAGTTATTTTGTTACTGTTTTTATCCCACACACTGGTTCCAATCACTGAAATCACAGAGATAATGGAGTTGCATAAAACATTTCCCTTTTTCTCAAGAAACTCACAGAGATAGATGCACACTTACCAGTATGTGGGGTAAGCGTATAATACAGCTGTGCTTGGTGAAGGGAGGGATTACAGAGGAAAGAAGTCATTGACATTGTCACTGGTAGTGGTGGGGGGGGGGTCATTGATGGTTTTCACAAAGTGGTAACTTTTATACTGACGTTTTGTCAGTGAGAATTAACCTGACTGGAGTGACTGGGTAAAGCAGAGCAAACTAGGGTGTGCAAAGAGAGGGAGTTGTGGAGGAAGCTTAGATGTTTTAAAATGTCCTGAAGTAGGAATGACTGCATCATTGAGTGTATTAGGACCAGTAGCAAGAGAAGTTAGGCAGAGAGCAATCATAAAAGAACTTGTAAACTTTGTCAGGAGCATATCAAAGCAGTAAGAGATAGCCCCAAAAGAGTTTAAACAGATATGAAATGCTCTTATTTGCCAGTTAGAATGATTATTATGACAGCATTATGTAGGCAGTATTGGAGGAACATACTAGAGACAGGAAGAGAAGTTAGGGAAGTTAAGAATCCTGTTCAGGGGAGTCGGGCGGTGGCACAGTGGGTTAAGCGCATGTGGCGCAAAGTGCAAGGACCGGCATAAGGATCCCAGTTGGAGTCCCTCTCTACCCTCCTCTCCTCTCTCAAGTTCTCCCTGTCCTATCCATAAAATCGAAAAATGGCCACCAGGAACAATGGATTCATAGTGCAGGCACCAAGCCCCAGTGATAACCCTGGAGGAAAAGAAAAAAAAAACAAACAATCTATAAGTAGGTGTGGTAAATTAAAATATTAATGCTAATTCACAAAACAGTCTCTTTAAGGCATCTTCAATTAACCATTATTTTTAAGTTACTAATCTTATGTTCTAGTTGAAGACTGGGACAGCTTCCAGGCTATTTTGGATCATACCTACAAAATGCATGTCAAGTCAGAAGCCAGCCTGCATCCTGTTCTCATGTCAGAAGCACCGGTGAGAAGATCTCCTTTTCCAAATGTCTCCTGTTTGGCTTTTTTTTTCTTTTTCTTTAGGTTTTCTTTCTTCCTCCCCCCCCCCTTTGTTTGAACAACATTTTGCTTTCAAAAAGGCATCAAAATTCATGTTCTAATATTGAAAATTAGAGAAAGATAGACTTCAAATGTTGTTATAACCTTCTTAATAAGAGGTGCCAGGGAATGATACCAGTGTTTCCCATCTCCTTGACCTAACTTAAAAAAATTAATTATTTTAAATTTATTTCTTTATTGGATAGAGACAGAAATCGAGAGGGAAGGGGTAGCTAGAGAAGAAGAGAGAATGAACACCTGCAGCACTGCTTTACTGCTTGTAAATCATCTATACAAAATTGTTTGAAACTTCATAAGTGCGGGAATTTGATGATTTAAAATTTTGGCCTGGGAGGTGGCGCAGTAACTAAAGCAGTGGACTTGCAGGTGCTGAGACCCAGAGTTCAGTCACTGAGATTGCATATGCTAGTGATGCTCTGGTTCTTTCTTCTTTTGTTAGAATTAGATAAAATCTTTCTTTCCAAAAATATTTGAAAATATTTAGTTTATAAGAATCTTGATTTAGTTGTACTTTGAGAAGTCTAACTTGCAGAATTCATAGCAGCAATTTTACTTACCACTGAATTATAAGCAGATTTTAATTTATATTTAATCTGTCAATACTAAGTATATTTACAAATAAATAGTAATTAAGTATTTTAAAGAGCCATTACCTGCCATGGTATTTCTATTTTATGTTTTGTATCTTTGTTAATATGTTACATATCACTGTAGTGAGTCTTCACATAAGTCAACATTTTCATTTTAAATAATAAATGATCTGTATTTCTTTCCCCTCTTTTCAAGTGGAATACTAGAGCAAAGAGAGAGAAATTGACAGAGTTGATGTTTGAACATTACAACATCCCTGCATTCTTCCTCTGCAAAACGGCAGTTCTAACAGCGTATCCTTGAAAGATGATACTTGGCTTTTCTCTGGAAGTAAATGTTGTGCCACTACAGATGACGCACTCAATAGGAGGACCTCGGTCAACTCTTGTTGGTTCAGAGGTTTGGGGTCTTCTCTCGATTTTTAGAGAGGGAGAAAGACTCCATAACTCAGCTTCCACAGTGCTGTGGATTCTGGGGCTCAAACCTGGGTCACTTGTTTAGTATACATTTTTGGAACTGATATACCAGCAAATATGAGGCAAATACAAAAGTAACACTGCACAAGGGCCAGCATAAGGATCCTGGTTCGAGCCCCAGCTCCCCACCTGCAGGAGGTTGCTACTCGGGTGGTGAAGCAGGTCTGCAGGTATCTTATCTTTCTCTCTCCTCTCTGTCTCCCCATCTCTTTCGGTTTCTCTCTGACCAGCAACAACAGCAATAAAAACGATAATAATGACAACAACAAGGGCAACAAAATGGGAAAAAATGGCCTCCAGGAACAATGGATTCGTAGAGCAGGCACTAAGCCCCAGCAGTAACCCTGGAGGCGAAAAAGAAAAGTAACACTCAGACCTTACTTGTTAAAATACGTGTGTGTTTAATTTGTTTTTAGAGGGGAATGTGAATAGAGGGCGCTCTTTAAACCAGTATAATCAAGCTCACCGTTGGAAAGTGACAGTCCTAAATTTCAACATAGGTTAGTCTTAAAATAATTTCAACATAGGTTAGTAATTTGTGCACTTAACCAGGTGCACCACCTGCCCTCCCCAAACATAGGTTAGTAAACATAATCGGGCATAATTTTATTTATTTAGCATTTTACTATAAAGAATTTGATACAGGACAAGATGAGAATAGCATATTGAGCTTCCATATGTTTATCACCCAAGTTTAATACTTTCTGACACATAGTTGTATATCAGCTACAATTCCATCCATGCTCCCTTTACACCATGATTTCAAAATAAATCCAAAACCTTGTATAATTCTATTCATACGTTTCCAGACTGAAGGGGTAGCATAATGGTATAATGCTCAGTTGAGCACACGTTACAGTGCTCAAGGACCAGATTCAAGTCCTTGTTCCCCATCTGCAGGGCAGGGCTTCACAAGTGGTGAAGCAGTGCTGCAGGCATCTTTTCCCCTCTCTGTCTCCCTCTTCTCACTTGATTTCCATCCATCAGTAAATTGAGAAAGAAAAGACTTTAGTACCCAAGGCATTGACATCTCAGATTGAATCCCTAGCATCTCCATAAGCCAGGGATGAATAGTGCTCTGGCCTGTGTCTCTCCTCCCTTTTGGTTAAAAAGTCGCTGTGTGCTAGCCCTGAAGCAGAATGATGTGGAGGGTGAGACCTAATGTTCAATAACTGTTGAGTCCATCTGGAATAGCTCTTTCCCTGGAGTAAGGAGAGGTGGGAACGGCCATTCAGCTGGCAAGATGGCTGTACTTCCTGCTTCATGGCATATACCCTCTCACTGTTCCTGTGTTTGCCATGGGAAATAAGTGTTTCTTAATGTTTTGTAAACCCCTGCTCTTTCTCCAGAGACTTTGAATGCTTATGCTGATTTTGACCACTTCAGCCCTCAAAGTTCCTCATATTACCATTCTGAAAATCCTGTGTGTTGTCACTTGTTTTCAAGCCAGTCACTATTTGATGTTATTGTTCTCCTAGGATTTACTTTAACACATTTGAACCACACTGTGCATGTCTTTAAAACATTTTATACATTCTTCCTTCTACAACAAATAATTGAGGAGCTTGATAGTTTGATTTCCTTAAGTGCTTTAAACTAGATTTGCTAATGGTCGTTCTACTGGGTTGATTTTGGACAGTGGAGCAACTCATACTACTGCAATTCCAGTTCATGATGGCTATGTCCTTCAGCAAGGTAAATTAACTTTGCCAGGGTGAGCTGAAGTTTCTGTCATGGGGACTCAAGTAATGAAATTAAACGGTGATGTAAATAAAGCAAAGCATACCAGTTCCCAAATAGTGTCTTTAAGTTTACTCTTCAGTATGTGATTGATGTTGAAGCTTATATGTAAATTACATTTTTATATATAATGTATATTTAAAATTGAAGTATAATTTTAAAAATATTTTATTTGTTTTTATTATTGGATAGAGACAGAAATTGAGAGGGGAGTGGGGACAGAGAGACACCTCCCAACTCTGCTTCACCACTCATGAAGCTTTCCCCTGCAGGTGGGGACCAGTGGCTTGAACCCAGGTTCTTGAGCACTATAATGTGTGCACTTAACCAGGTGCACCACCTCCTGGCCCCAAGTGTAATTTTTCCCATGTTTGGAAGGATAGTTTAGTTAGTTGTACCAGAAAAAAATTATGCATATGCATAAATACGCAGAGGAAATTTGTCCCCAAACACTTGGATTTAATGCTCTCTTAGCCTTGTTTCATCTACTTCATAGGTATTGTGAAATCCCCTCTTGCTGGAGATTTTATTACTATGCAATGCAGAGAACTCTTCCAAGAGATGAATATAGAACTTATCCCTCCATATATGATTGCCTCCAAAGTAAGTGGTCACTTCATCTTTTGAAATTTATCCTCAACTCCCCAAAAACCCCATTAACTTAGCACGTGCTCTTGGTTCTCAGGAAGCTGTTCGGGAGGGGTCTCCAGCAAACTGGAAGAGAAAAGAGAAGTTGCCACAGGTTACAAGGTCTTGGCACAATTACATGTGTAACGTAAGTAACCCTTAAGCTGTCAGTTGTTCAATGGGATACAAGCACTTTATATTTTCAGGTTTAATATTTTAGGGATATTTTTACAATTAATGACTTCTTTTGGGGTGGGTTTTCATACTTGCCAAATGATTATCTTAAGAAATTACCATATTGGGGGGGCAGGTGGTAGCGCAGTGGGTTAAGTGCATATGGCACGAAGCGCACGGACCGGTGCTAAGGATCCTGGTTCAAGCCCCTGGCTCCCCCACCTGCACGGGGGTCACTTCACAAGTGTGAAGCAGGTCTGCAGGTGTCTTATCTTTCTCTCCCTCTCTGTCTTCCCCATCTCTCTTGATTTCTCTTTATCCTATACAACAACAGCAATAACAATAATAACAACAAGAGCAACAAAAATGGAGAAAAAATAGCCTTCAGGAGCAGTGGATTTGTAGTGCAGGCACCAAGCCCCAGCAGTAGCCTGGGGGAGGGGGGAAGAAATTACTATACGTTCATTTGGATTACTATAATGAGACCTGTAAGGAACTTTGGTTTGGGGTTGGAAACAAGCACTGTTTTGTTCTGTGTATTTTTAACTGGGAAAATGGTTTTAGTCCTGATTGTATGGCTTGGTTATTTTTCTTTCCTAAGAGCAGTCAGCCATGTAAGAAATATGTTATTCACAGCAAGGAGCAAATGAGGTACTCTTGTTACTAAAAATCTATTGTGAGCACATGACTGACTGACCAGTTGTAGGTGAGATGAGTAAAACAGCCTCTGACATTACAATATACATTTCTAATGATAAGAGGGTATGAAAGTCATAGTTTATTATTATGGCAGGAATATATTCAGACAGATCTTTGCACCGAACTCTCTCTCTCTCTCTCTCTCTCTCTCTCTCAGGATGTTAGTATAAGGAGAAACTGTGATTTGTGTAGGTATTAAGATTTTTCCTTAGCAGCTCCAGGGTCCTCAGTAGTTCATAGAAAAAATTTAACTTTTCATTATGTGTAGTCATTAAAAGTCAATAAATAAGTAAGTCAACAAGGGGCCATGAAGATAGCTCACCAAGCCAGAGGACCCAGGTTCAAGCCCCTCTACCATATGTAACAGTGTGGACAGCTCCAAGGTGGTAGGTAGAGCAGTGTTGTGGCTCTGTTCTGCCCCTTCCCCTACTTCTCTCCCCCCCTTAACTTCTCTCCTTAAAAAGAAAAAAAATTCCACTTGGGAGCAGTGAAATTGTACATGTAAAGGTACATACTGCAAAAAATAAAAAAGCAAGATGTTATGTGTGGACTTGTTTATGATTCACTTAGTGAAATTCTGCTTCTAGCACTAAATTATTATTTTCCTAGTGGTGTTCCAAAACTGGTTTTGTTACTGTGACATAAGTAAATATTTTCAATTTTTAATTCATTGTTCCATTACTGTTGTAATTTACATGCTACATAATTAAACTTATAATTCAAGTGTTAAAAATTTGGTTTCTTGCTGCTCAGTTCTGATCACCCCTTAATTTGAGTTTCCCATCCAGAATTGTGGTCTAGTTTCATTCAGAAGGCTACTTTAAATTTAATGTTATATAATGTAGATAACAACAATTATCTCGATATTGATTCTTAAGTTTTTTTTTTTTACCCCCTAGTGTGTTATCCAGGATTTTCAAGCTTCAGTGCTTCAAGTGTCAGATTCAACTTACGATGAACAGTACGTTTTCTAATTTTGCCTATAAAATGTCTAATGAAATAGCTCATTAAAATCTTCACTCTAGTCATTTTTAAATGAGACACTGATTATTTAAATAAAACCATAGAATATGCTTAACTCAAGACATAATATTACTCTAAGAAATAGTGAACTTGGAGGTGGAACTGCAGTGGATAAAAGTGTGCCCTCAGCCATGAGGTCCTGAGTTTGATCTCTGGCAGTGCATATGTCAGACTGAGGTTCTGGTTCTCTGTCCTCTCTATCTCATAAATCTTAGGGGAAAAATTAACATTTTATTATTTTCTCTCCCTTTCTCTCTCTCTCTTTTGACTAGAGCACTGCTCAGCTCAGCTCTGGCTTATGGTGGTATGAGAGGGTTGAACCCAGGACTTTGGAGCCTCATAACTTTTTTTTTTTTTAATTGCCATTGGGATTATTCCTAGGGCTACCACTTCCAGTGGGCTTTTTTCCCCCCTTCTTTTCTTTTTATAGGATAGAGAGAAATTGAAAGGGGAGGGAGAGGTATAGAGGGAGAGACAGACACCTGCAGTACTTGCTTCACCATTCATGAAGCTTCTCCTCTAGCCCCCTACAGGTGGGGAGCATGGGCTTGAACCTGGGTCCTTGGGCATGGCAATGTGTGCACTCAGCCAGGTTCGCCAATGTCTACTCCCCCTTCCACACACATACACCTAAACATTTTCAAATAAATTACTCTGCTCTCAGACGTTGTTGATTCCTGAGCACTGCTTATGTCTTTCATTTAATATTTAATATATTTTCAGAGTAGCTGCACAGATGCCAACTGTTCATTATGAATTCCCCAATGGCTACAACTGTGATTTTGGTGCAGAACGGTTAAAGATTCCTGAGGGATTATTTGACCCTTCCAATGTAAAGGTATACAAAGTTTACTTCATAAATAATCTGGTCTTTTCCTGTGTGTGGATAAATTTTCTGTAGTCATAATAATACTAAAATTTTGTTCTCAATCTCCCTTCCCCACTTTATTGGGGAGGGTATGGTTTATAGTACAGCTATTGACACATAGGGAACTAGCAAATTGCGCATGTGCCTTATTGTTTGAAGAAGTTCTTGACTGTTACTGATTTTGTTACAGGGATTATCAGGAAATACAATGCTGGGCGTCAGCCATGTTGTCACTACAAGTGTTGGAATGTGTGATATTGACATCAGGCCAGTAAGTACGAGTTCTCCTGTTTCTGGTAAAAGTGTCTTTCAGGGCAGTGAAGTTTGTTCCTCAAGTCAGTTATTAAATTGACAACTTTGCCATTGACTTCATGTCTTTTTCTTTTTTGGGGGGGCTGGGGAGGGAGGCAGATATTGAGAGGGAACTGAGGAGAGGAGAAAAGACACCTGCAACACTGCTTCTTGAACTCTTTCCCCCTGCAAATAGGGACTGGGGACTTGAACCAGGGTCCTTTCACACAGTAATGTACTTACTCTATCAGGTGTGCTGCTTCCCATTCCCCAGAGTCTGCTTTAAAATAGGACTCTTAAAAGATGCACTAGAAAAGAAAAAATGCTAAACACACACACAAAAAAGCATGTTCAAAAAGTGACTTAAATGTTTGTGAAAGCAGTTCTTTATTTAGCTAGTACCTAGCGCTCTCCCTGCAGGTGGGGACTAAGGGCTTGAACCTGGGTCCTTCTGCACTGTAATGTGAACATTTAACTAGGTGCACCACCTCCTGGACTATATATATATATAATCTGTTTTCTTTTGCCTCCAGTGTTATTGCTGGAACTCAGTGCCTGCACTACCAGTCCACTGCTCTTAGAGGCTGTCTTTTCCTGTTGTTGCCCTTGTTTGTTTATCCTTATTGTTATTATTGTGCTATTGCTGTCATTTTTGTTGGATAGGACAGAGAAATCGAGAGAGAAAGACACCTGCAGACCTGCGTCACCACTCGTAAAGAGACCCACTTGCAGCTGGGGGCTCGAACCGGGATCCTTATGCCAGTCAGTCCTTGCGCTTTGCACCAGTCCTTGTGCTTTGTGCCATGTGCACTTAATCCGCTGCACTGCCACCGGGCCCCAATATATATATATACTCTTTATAAGCAGGAATTTATTTTTATTTGAGGTGACTTCAGAGTGTGAAATTTGAAAAAGCACCCCATGTGGTTCTGATGCATAACCTTCCAAAAGAAAAAGGCATCGTTTCGGCCAGGATTCCTGTCAGAGTATGCATTGTTTGCATGATCATAAAGTCATCTCATTGTCTGATGTTAAATCATTTTCCAGGTGAGCATTGTAGCAGTGGAGGTGCTGGAGGTGTCTCCTTCTGTCTCTCCCCCTTTATCATAAAAAGAAAGGGGGAGAAAATGAGCACCAAGAGCCATAGAACCGAGTAGGCACCAAGCCCCAGCGATAACCCTAGTGGTGAAAATAAATCATGAAACTGTTGGAAACATTTGGAATGATTTATTTTTCTCACTCTTTATCCCAGGGTCTCTATGGCAGTGTGATCGTGGCAGGAGGAAACACACTGATTCAGAGCTTCACCGACAGGCTGAATCGAGAGCTCTCTCAGAAGACTCCCCCGGTGCGTCTTGTCAGCAGTCATGTGTCTCCTTTCCGGTGGTGTGATTTTATCAATAACATTCATCAGTAGATCAGTGATTTGTATGTAGTGCATCTTAAATTATATTAATGTTATTAGTTAGATATTTTCCTAGCAGATGATGACCTTTTTATACTATTGAATCTCTATTTATTGCTTCCATACTTAAGTGTCTGTAGTTTGCTCAGCAATTAGGAAGTCATGGGTAGTCCCTGCCCGCTAAGAGGCTTGGTCTGTTGGGATGAAAGACGTGAAAATTGATGCCTGTGATGTGCTGAGTACTTCAGAATGTCGTCAGACTCTGAGGAAGCACTGAGGAGTGCACACTCTCCGGAAGTATCGGGGAATGCCTCTTGAAGCTTTTTGAATCAGTACGAGTTCACTTGGTCATTTATGAAAAGAGCAGCCAGGTAGAGGGATTCCCGTGTGTAAAATCTGAAAGATGGTGACATACCCCAGCAGGGTGGAATAGTTGGCTTATGGCCTGTAGGGAGAGTGGCACAGCTGCAGAGTTGGATGGTATACTGGTTTCTTTTTGTTTTTCTTTTAAAAAATATTTTATTTATTATTTGTTACATAGAGATTGAGAGGGAAGGGGAGGTAGAGAGGAAAGAGAGACACCTGCAGTACTGCTTCACCACCCGTTAAGCTTCCCCCCACACCTGCAGGTGTGGCCCAGATGCCTGAACCAGGGTCCTTGCACATTGTATTATGTGCACCCAACCGGTTGTGCCAACAACCAGCCCCTGTATATTAGTTTCTTTGTACTGTTGTAGCAAATCCCACAGACTGAAATGCTTAAAGTAACAGAAGTGGTTATTTCTCAGTTCTGGAATCATCAAGTCCAGAATCAGTGTATCAGTAGGACCACATTCCCTTAAAAGCTTTCCTGTCCTTTTCCTAGCTTCTGGTGGTTTGCCATCAGTCCTTGGCATTTCTTGGAATGCAGCTATTTCATTCTCTGTTAGAAGACATTCTGCCTCATGGGTCTGTTGGGTTAAGGGCGCACTATGCTCCAGTTTGTCCTCATCATAACCTGTATTTAAATTACACCTACATAGACTTAACTAAAATATAAAGTCGGCCACAGTCATCAGGACCAGGGATTAAAACACTGACATAATTCTTTGGGGGACACAGTGAACTTCTGCCACATGGTCCATTCTTAGTGATACAGTTTGACCTGCAGCATATTGTAATGCTTAGATGTCTCAGAGTCATGGACATGGACATGGGCTGTCCAGAGTCTGGTCAGGCAGGTCAAGTTAGATGCCATGCTTGTCCTTTCAGGGGTAAGTGAAAATTGAGCAGTAATGAAAAAATTATGTTGTAATAGGTGATTCACCTATAAGAAAATGTTCTTCCTCCTTGCTTACAATCTCCTTTCTTTCTCCATACTTTACCCTTCCACACACATTTCTTTCACTATGAAGACGACCCAAACTGTTATGTTCGTATAGAATCATGTGGAATTAGAAGCATCGATAATTTGAGAACAGTCTTAGAAGCAGATTCCTGGTTGGGGTGGAGGAGAGTCTTGATATTAGGAAGTGAGATCGGAGTAGCACTGAGCACTGCTCAGCTCTGGCTTATAGTGGTGCAGAGATTGACCTTGGGAGCTTCAGGCGCAAGTCTCCTTGCATAACCATTATGCTGTCTGTTTTCCCCACCCCCAAGGCACAAATCTTTATCAAAGCAGAGGAAGCTTAAAACAAGTACCAATTTGGAGGCAAACCATCATGAATGATGTTTGCATTTTGCTTTGAAGGGGTGGGAATAGGAAGGATGAACTAAAATAGAAGAAATTAGAATAGCATTACACCCTGCAAAAAAAAAAAAAAAAAAAAAAATGGCCGCCAGGAGAAGTAAATTCATAGTGTAGGCACCAAGCCCCAGCAATAACCTTGGAGGCAAAAAAAAAAATTAAAATAATAAAAAAAAAAGCAAGTAGAAAGTTGAGAACTACAAAAAGGGTAACAGATTTGGGATAATTCAACACTGTTGGTGAAATGACATAATAGAGAGGTTGGGCATTGGTGCACTTTGTTAATCTCTTTTTTTTTTTTTTGCCTCCAGGGTTATAGCTTGGTGCCTGCATTAGGAATCCATTGCTCCTGGAGGCCATTTTTTACCTTGTTGCCCTTGTTGTCCATTGGAGGGGAGACAGAGAGGGAAAGATAGACACCTGCAGGCCTGCTTCACCACCTTTGGAGCGACCCTCCATCAGGTGGGGAGCCAGGGGATCAAACTGGGATCCCTATGCTGTTCCTTGCGCTTTGTGCCATGTTCGCTCAACCCACTGTGCTACCTACCGCCTGACCCCCACACTGTGTTAATCTTAAACACATGGTACATAGCTCGAGGATCCCAGTTTAAGCCCCCAGCTCCCCACCTGTGGCGGGGGTGGGGGGAGTCACCTCACAAGCAGAGAAGTAGATCTGCAGGTATCTATCTCTCTACTTCCCCCCCCTTCTCTGTTTCTCTGTCCTGTCCAATAAAATGGAAAAAGAAAAAAAAATGGCCGCCAGGAGAAGTAAATTCATGTAGGCACCAAGCCCCAGCAATAACCCTGGAGGCAAAAAAATTAAAATAATAAAAGAGAAATGACATAATATATGAAGCAGCACAGTACCTGATTATACTCAGTAGTATGTATTATAGGAAATAAATTGAAATTGTAAGTGCCGTGCTAAGTTTGTAATGTTCTAAAATTTATATATTTTTCATAGTCAAGCCACAATAAAAGAAACCTTTCTATACAGTTCCAGTCTGTGCCTTCTGTAAAATTATCTAGTGTTTGAACTAGAGTCATTAAGTTGCCAAAATTGAGTTTCCTAAGTCACTTATTTTATTGGACTATTCTAATATAATACTCTCTATTCTAGAGTATGCGGTTGAAATTGATTGCAAATAATACAACAGTGGAGCGGAGGTTCAGTTCATGGATTGGTGGCTCCATTCTTGCTTCTTTGGTAAGTAGATATTCTGTTAAGTAGTTCAAACTTCTCACTGAATTATTTCATTGTACCACTGAAAACACTAAATTTAAGAAAACTAAAAATAATTCACTGCATCATCTTTGTATTTTGTAACTACAGATGAGCAAAGAGCAAAAAAAAATTTCTTTTTAATATATAGCAAAGGGCTTTGTTGCCTTATTCAACAACCTAATTTCAGTTTATCAAGTAGGTTGGAATCTGTTAACTTATTTATCCCCCCCCCCTTTTAAGATTTATGTGTTTACTAATATGAGGAGAGAATCACTATGGCACATGTGATGCTGGGGGCTGAACCTGGGGCCTCATGCTTCCAAGTCATGGTCTGGCCTCTGCACCACTTCCTGCACTTTGGCTCTGATGATGAGGTGGATGGAGGATGTTAGAACTGGTTCTCGGGTAAATGCTGAAGTCAGAATGCTGTGGATACATTGCTGTGACTGGCTCTTGAACTAAGTGAAAAGACTTGGAGTATTTTCCTTTCACTACAGAGCAGCCAAAGTAAATGTCAGTATTCTTAAATATTTCTGTTAATTTATTTCCTGTCTATGTTCTATTTCCAATCTTTTACTAGATCTTAGATCAAAATTGGCTAATTACATATGAATTCATTTGAGTAGACTTATTAGTAAGAAATCCATTTTTATTTCCATGTCCTATATAACCGTAGCCCAGATTCCTTCCTCTTTTGTCTTTTTTCCTCCCTTCACCTTCTATGCTTATTTGGCATAATGCTGTGTACTTGAAAACATACTCATGGTGGGAGCCAGGTGGTAGCGCACTGGGTTAAGCGCTCATAGCGAAGTGCAAAGACTGGCGCCAAGATCCCCGTTCGAGCCCCCTGTAGTGGGTTGCTTTGCAAGCAATAAAGCAGGTCTGCAGGTGTCTTTCTCTTCCCCTCTCTGTCTTCTCCTTCTCTCTTGATTTCTCTGTCCTATCCAACAAAAGCAGCAGCAAATTGATGGGGAAAAAAATGGCCACCAGGAGAAGTGGATTTGTAGTGCAGGCACCAAGCCCTAGCAATAACCCTGGAGAAACACACATACACAAAAAACATAATCCTGACTTTGACAAGTACTCTTGAGTTCTGTGTTACCATTAATCAAGGACTAGAACATCTCTTTAGTTCTATATTGAGCCACCTAGCGATTTCCACTGTTGCCTTAAGTTGGTGCCATACCATTGTAGGTAAATTCTCCATATTCTTTCTACAATTGTATTTAAAATCTTCATGATAATATAGTAAGCATTGGGTTTAATATTCATTCAGTCTAACTTTAGGCAAGACTGAATGTTCTGGAGGGAGGCAGAAATAAACAGTATAAAGAAATACTGTAGGGGCGAGGCAGTGGTGCACCTGGTTAAGTGTACACACTACAGTGAGGACCCCAGTTCAAGCCCCTGGTCCCCACCTGCAGGAGGAAAGTTTCACAAACGGTGAAGCAGAGCTACAGGTGTGTCTCTGTCTCCAGCTCCCCTCTCAATTTTTGTCAACCCAATAATAAAAAAAATGAAAGGGAAACAAATACAATTTTGAGCAAGAACTCAGATTTCTTACAGATAGTTGTGGAAGGTATGATTGGCACTATATATGATCTTTCTTTCCATTCCCAGGGCACCTTTCAACAGATGTGGATTTCCAAGCAAGAGTATGAAGAAGGAGGGAAGCAGTGTGTAGAAAGGAAATGCCCTTGAGGAGCTCCCACATCTCTGCCTTCCTGTGTCACCTTATGTTTCATAGCTTTAGTATACTCAGGAAAAGATTGACCATCTTTTGTAGAATGTTTATACATTTTTGCATATTTCAATTCCCATTTAAATTTTTAAGGCTTTAACTGGTTCTATAAATTAAGTTTGTGCAAATGCACTTATTCTTAATACAAGCATTTTATAATTTTGTATAAATGTCTATTTTCTCTAAATATTTTGCTTTCAGTAAAATGCTTTCCAACTCTGTTTAGTATATTATCAGTGGGTTGGTAGAATTACTTTTATTAACTAGTAAAGCTTATTGCCTATGCTTTTTACCTCAGGCTTGCAAAATAAAAATTACTAGCTATTCCAGAAACACATTTTTGAAATGTTGTGTGTTGTGATTTGCTGCTTAAAGTGACCTTAATTTTTTTTTAAAGCCTTTTGCCTTTAAAGGAGCAGTTGACATCATTTATACCACTTTAAGATACTCATGATATGCAAATACTAAGATGTCCAAATGTCAGAATTTAAAAAACAGGAATTTTAACCTGGATTTTCTATCTGACTTTAAAGTTTTGGTAGAAGCATTAGTGTGCTGTAGTAACACTTAAACAATCAAATCTGCTGGCAAAACCAGTTATTTGGACAGCAAGCTGCTTTGCTGTGTGTGCAACCCAGGTTTGAAGGACACTTCGGTGCAGTGGTCTCTTTCATTCTGCCTCCATCTTAAAACAATAACAACAACAGTCATTTGGCTTTGTAAGACATTTTAAAATATATTTACTTTTGTTTATAGGCCAATGGGGGGGGCAACATGGTAAGTTAGGGTCAGGGACTTTCATGCTTGAAGCACCAGCTGTCCCCTGTTCAATCCCCTGGCACCACCATAAGCTAGAAATGAGCAGTGTTCTGGTTAAAAAAAAAAAAAAAGTTCTAATGTCTTAGACAAGACTTGATTTCAGTGCTTTAGTATGCTGTGGAAACTTCTCCTGAAGAATTTTTTCTTTCCTTTTCTGTAAATTTATCTTCCTTGTTTTGATGCGAATTTGTTTCTCAAGTCTCAATCTGGAATGAAAAAGTAGTAGCAATTTATATAAAACTGTTCCCTTTTAATACAAAAATATTCACTAACATATATCCATATGACTTGCTTAAAGGCTCTAACCATACCAATCTCTGCAGCATTTGCTATGTACATTACTAAATTCATACAAGCAAAAGAGAAATGAAGTCAGACATCTGTAACCTTCTACCACTTCTTCCTATTTCCTAACTAGAAGGGATATTAAGGATCTTGTGAGTCTGCTAAAAGTGTTTCTACCTGCATTTCACCTTATTGTAGAAATACTGTGTAGTGAATGCTAAATTTTTCTTTTTAATATTCTGAAACTTGGGAATTCCCTAATGTCAAGTAACAGTCTAGCATATTTGCAGATACCAGAAAGAATAAAACTGCTAAGAGACAATGCTGAGATACTAGTTAAGACTCAGCACCCTTTAAGTTTGCTCCTACTACCCCAACAGTATCCCAGGACATGGGGTTTTTATGCCTCAATGAGATTGTGCTGACCTCTGAAGTTTGAAAGAATAGTCAAAATTGCAAATGATAAATTCATGGATACCAAGCCTACTTAAATCAATGTTTATACTTATTTTGTTGAATGTAGGCATATGTTTATATAAAATATAGTATGCCAGTGCTGTGGGGAAGTCACAGAAACTGGTAGAGGTTATATATGGGTAAAGACCGTAGTTATGCAAAGAAATGTTAAGTCCCTTTGTAAACTACTTAATAAAGAATAAACAAAGTTGAAATGAGAGTACCCATTCTACTTACCAATCTCTGTCTAGCAACTAGCAATTTTGATTATAAAAAAAACTCACTTGAAAGAAAAAAGGTTTGCTACTTAGAATATTTAAGTCAGGGCTGGCAAGATAGCATAATGGTTATGCAAAGACTCTTGTGCCTGAGGCTCCAAAGTTCCAGGTTCAATTCCCCAGAACCACCAGATGCCAGAACTGAAAAGTGCTCTGGTTTAAGGAAAGAAAAGAAAAGGAAGACTGTATTCAGGAGGCAACTCAGTGTTACAGCACAGAACTTGCATGACTGAGGTCCCAAGTTCAATGTCTAGCACCATCATATTCTGGAGCTAAGTATTGCTCTGGTATTTCTCATAAAAATAAACCTTTTGGGGGGTCAGGCGGTGGCGCAGAGGGTTAAGCGCATGTGGTGCAAAGCGCAGGGACCGGCGTAAGGATCCCAGTTCGAGCCCCCGGCTCCCCCACCTGCAGGGGAGTCGCTTCACAGGCGGTGAAGCAGATCTGCAGGTGTCTGTCTTTCTCTCCTCTCTGTCTTCCCCTCCTCTCTCCATTTCTCTCTGTCCTATCCAACAACGAATTGCATCAACAAGGGCAATAATAATAACCACAACGAAGCTACAACAAGGGCAACAAAAGGGGGAAAAAAAAATGGCCTCCAGGAGCGGTGGATTCATGGTGCAGGCACCGAGCCCAGCAATAACCCTGGAGGAGGGAAGGGAAAAAAAAAAAAAACTTTCAGGAGTTGGGTGGTAGTGCAGCAGGTTAAGCACACATGGCACAAAGCACAAGGTCGAGCATGAGGACCTTGGTTCGAGCCCCCGGCCTCCCACCTGCAGAGGGGTCACTTCACAGGCGGTGAAGCAGGTCTGCAGGTGTCTATCTTTTTCTCCCCCTCTCTGTCTTCCCCTCCTCCATTTCTGTCCTATCCAACAACATCAATAACAAAGATAATAATAACCGCAACAATGATAACAAGGGCAACAAATGGGAAAAAATGGCCTCCAGGAGCAGTGAATTCATGGTGCAGGCACTGGCCCCAGCAATAACCCTGGAGGCAAATAAATAAATAAACCTTTCAGGCTTTACCAGTAAGGTGCCTGTATTATCATGCACACTACCATGGCTTAATCCCCAGCACCAGGTGGAAGGTGCTACCATGGCACTAGGGTGGGACCTCTGGTGCTCTGGTGTCTGTGATTGAAAAAGTCGCCCCCAAGAGGTGAAATCAGTGCATGGAAAGTCCCGGGAAAGCCATAAATTCTCATCTCTAGTACCTAGTAATTCAAGTTTCCCCACCTTGTTTGTTTTTGAAATCACAGTTATGGCTGAGAAATTCTTTTCCTTTACAATGGCAGTTACAGAGATTAAACTTCCCTTTGGCTTCTTAAACTTTTCCTTTGGTTAAGGAGTTAATGCTTTAAAATAACCAGTTTTTTTGTTTTTGTTTTTTGTTTTTGCCTCCAGGATTATTGCTGGGGCTCAGTGCCTGCACTACAAGTCCACTGCTCCTGGAGGCTATTTTTCCTGTTTGTTGCCCTTGTTGTTTATCATTGTTGTTATTTTACAAGATAGAGAAATTGAGAGAGGAACACAGGGTGAGAGAAAAACACCTGCCGATCTGTTTAATCACTTGTGAAGTGATCCCCTGCAGGTAGGGACCTGGGGCTAAAACCAGGATCCTTACATCTGTCCTTGGGCTTGGTGCCATGTGCGCTTAACCCGTTGCACTACCGCCTAGCCCCCTAAAATAGCTGTTTTGAAAAGTCATCTTTCATTTTTACAAGTATTGACTAGGTGTTCATGGGACCACTTCATTACTGTAACATAAAAGAAGCTCTATGTTCTCCCTACTCAAAGTAAACTTGGGGCCCAGTGGTGGTGTACCCACCTGGTGTATCGCCCATGTTACAATGTGCAAAGACCCCAGTTCAAGTTCCCAGTCCACCAGGCAGTGGGGAAAGCTTTGCAGTCACTGAAACAGTGCTACGGGTATCTCTTTCTCCCTGTCTTCCTCTACTTTCTTAATTCCTCTGTCGCTATCTAAACAAATACATAAACTAAATGCTGGAAAAATGCTTTAGAATATATTTAGAAGTTGACATTTTGCAAGCTAAAGTGAATTCGGGTATAACAAGGTCTTTACCCTAGATTCTTCTCATCAACTCTGCAGTAACGAGCTCACATTATGCAACTGAAGTTTTTAGATAAGTCTTGTAGAATTACAGAAAGATTTGGGAACCGGGAGGTAGCGCAGCGGGTTAAGCGCATGTTGCGCAAAGTGCAAGGACCAGGGTGAGGATCCCGGTTCAAGCCCCCCGGCTCCCCACCTGCAGGGGAGTTGCTTCACAGGTGGTGAAGCAGATCTGCAGGTGTCTGTCTTTCTCTCCCTCTCTCTGTCTTTCCCTCCTCTCTCCACTTCTCTCTGTCCTATCCAACAATGACAACATCAGTAACTGCAACAACAATGAAAAACAACAAGGGCAACAAAAAGGGAAAATAAATATAAAAAAGAATTTAAAAAAAAGAATTACAGAAAGATTTAACCGACTTACAGATTTAGGAATAGCAGAAGACAAACTGGAAAGGATACACACAAGAAAGATAGCAATAGCTATTTGCAGATGGCGAGATTATAAAAGATTTTAAAGTCTTGTTTTTAATCTATTTTTCCCATGATGAACAAGCATCTTCCATGTCAAAGCCTGACCATACGCCATCTGATGTAAAGATAGATGTGCTCACCTGACAAAACGTTCCACATAAGGCATCGCAAAGAATCGCTTCCTGTTGTATCTTTTATTTAGGTACCACGGGATAGGCCACTGCTTGAACTTGTGCCTGCCAACCAAGCAACACTGCTATCACCACAGAGAAGACACTAAATATTCACTTGTCACAAAACAGTTCTAGCCTTGGGATTACATAGCTTAGGAACATGAGATGTGACAGGTTTTTAAAGGATTTTTAAAACCTTATAGTTGTAAGTTATAAAACACCCTAAAATGAGAAAAAAAAAAAAAAAAGCATAGATTATATGACATGCGGTTACGGCAAAATTGCAGATGTTGATACAGCAATGTTTGTTTCAGATCACTCTCAAATATATGCATAAAAGTTTAGGGAGACAGAATAATGCTTTATAAGATTCATGCCTGAGGCTCTGAAGTCCCAGGATCAATCCCCCCACACCATCATAAACCACAGCTGGTAAAAGTAATGAATTAATTATAGCTTAAAGGTATAACCTAAGTTCTCCATGTCCATAATAACACTCATCTACAAAATGTAGTGTCATCTTAGTTTGTACTTTTACTATACAATACAGATATACATATACATACTATAAATATTATAAATACAAATGTACTGATTTTATATATTTACACATATACACACGATCTTATATGCTTAACATTTAACACAGTCTTCTTTATTTTTAACATATAAACATATGGTACTGATAAAACTATATCTATCTCAATAAATCCTAAAAGACAAGAATGTTGAATGGGGGAAAAGTACAGATTCATACTTTTAACATGAAAAAACAAGTTAAATAGTAACAGGAGCCAGCCACCACCTGGGAGCAGCATGCATAGAGGGTGCTTCATGAACAGTGAAACAGTGCTGTAGTGTCTATTTTCCTCTAAAGTGGGGGGGAATGTTCGCGGGGAACCCCTGGGGGGGGGCAGAGCAGGAGGCTTAATTTCAAGCTATTTGGGAGTCGGGCGTAGCTCAGCGGGTTAAGTGCAGGTGGCGCAAAGCACAATGATCGGCATAAGGATCCCGGTTCGAGCCCCCGGCTCCCCACCTGCAGGGGAGTCGCTTCACAGGCGGTGAAACAGGTCCGTAGGTATCTATCTTTCTCTCCCCCTCTCTGTCTTCCCCTCCTCTCTCTATTTCTCTCTGTCCTATCCAACAATGATGACAGCAATAACAACAACAACAACTATAAACAACAAAGGCAACAAAAGGGAAAATAAATAAATAAATGTAAAAAAATTTTTTCAAGCTATTTATAACCAATCTTTTCAAAAAATTCAAAGTCTGTAATATTAGAAACTCACCTACAGCCATACCACCTTGAACATGCCTGATATCTCCTCTGATCTTGGAAGCTCAGCAGGGTTGGGTCTACTCAGTACTTGGATGGGAGAAATTTAAGTTTCAGTCTCTTTGTAACTTTATTTCTCAGACATGGACTGTTTGAGGCCAGGGGGATAGCTCTGGGGTTGACACAAGGGCTTCCAAAAGGCAGAAAGATGTGGTAAAAATAAGATATTTCAAGGAGGGTCCCAGTTTTTTAGTGGGCAAAGAGGGCAGGTGTGTATCCTAAAATTAAGTTCAGTAACGTGTAAGCTTCTGATACTTTGTGAGTATGAACATTTTTCCTGGGGGAAGAATTAAAAACTTTCACAAACTCTCAAAAGGTCCTGTGACATAAGTTTAAAAACATGGCTAAGAAGAGACTATGGAAAATTCAATCATGGGAGTGGCTGCTTGGGCTAACAGATAAAGCTACTTTCAGTCATACCCTGGAGCTACAAAGGGCTTTTGGGGTTGCTGTTTATATTAGATACACCCATCTGTGGCCTATCACACATGACCAGAGTTTTCTTAAAAGATATTGGGCAGTGGTCCAGGAAGTGGTGCAGCGGTTAAAGCACTGGACTCAAGCGTGAGGTCCTGAGTTCAATCCCTGGCAGCACATGTACCAGCACATGTCTGGTTCTTTCTGTCTCTCCTCCTATCTTTCTAATAAATAAAATTAAAGTAAAAAAAGATACTGGGCAGGGGAATGAGGTGTGGGAGTTCCACTGTCATTTCAGAAAAGTCTCAATGTTATATATGTACCAGATGATTTCTCCGAAGATGTTTCTTCTCCAAGCACCAGGTCTAGCTTTCTCTTGACCAGTCTGAAGAAGTCTTAAGGCATTTTCTCTTTCCTCAACAACTTTATCTAGTGCATCCATGGAATCTACTACCTAAGAAGACAACAGAAAGATAATATTTCAACAACCTTTATAGGAAACAGTCTGAAACTATCTCAGAACACCAGAAATGGACCCACCCTTGGAATTAACCTAGGAATTGTCCTCCTGGGGATTTATCCACAGGAAACAAACTCACCCATCCAAGGAGATCTGTGTATATACCTATACTGATAACAGCACAATTTGTAATAGCCAAAATGTGGAAGCAACCCAGATGCCCAATGACAGATGAGTGGCTAGGAAAGTTGTGGAATATATACAAAACAGAATGCTACTCAGATGCTTATACAAGATGCTCTCACTCATAAGTGGAACTTATAAAACAAGGACAGAGGGAGTCGGGTGGTAGCACAGTGGAGTAAGTGCATGTGGTGCAAAGCATAAGGACCGGCATAAGGATCCCGGTTCGAGCCCCCCCTCCCACCTGCAGGGGTGTCGCTTCACAGGTGGTGAAGCAGGTCTGCAGGTGTCTATCTTTCTCTCCCCCTCTGTCTTCCCCTCCTCTCTCCATTTCTCTCTGTCCTGTCTAACAATGACGACATCAATTAACTACAACAAAAAAAAAAAAAAAAAAAAAAGGGCAACAAGAGGGAAAATCAATAAATATTAAAAAATAAAAAAACAAGGACAGAAAAGGAAAACACAAAGAGAAACTTGGGACAGGGTGTAGCGTACTGCACCGAAGCAAAGGATTCTGGGGAAGGGACTGGGGTGGTGGGTGGTGGAGGGCATTGGGGTCCTGGTGCAAGATGGTGGAAAGGATCTAAGTTGGGTGTGAGAGTGTTTTGCAGACACCTATCATGGGGAGATGAAAAATTATACCCATGTGCCAACAACTGTAACTTAAAAACCATTATCCACCGCCTTCTTTAAAATGACACATTAAAAACTCTGATAGATTAATAGGAAATATGTACAACTGAATAACTAGAAATAGAAATAAGAACCCAAGAGGTTTTTTTTTAAAAGGAATTTTTTTTTTTTAATGAAGAGAATCTAATTTATGAATCAATTACTATCTGGGGATGGCAAATAGCTCACTTGGATCGTGCACTTGTTTTGCAATTTGTATGACCCAGATCTGGGCCTGTCCTGCAAACGAGGAAGCCTTACTGTTACAGTGTCTTTCTGTCTCCCTGTTAATATTGGTGGTGGGGATGGGGGAGGTAGTCCCAGAGCAGGGAAATCCAAGCAATAGGGTTGCAAGGTTTACCTAGGTGAGGGAAAAGTGTCTAAAAAAGTATCTAAAACTTTGGAAAATATTTTGGTTATTTCTTAAAATGGGAAGCACAGATTTCCCCCACAACCCAGTAATTTCACTCCTATGTACCCACACAATAAAAATAAATATTGGGGGGTCAGGCAGTAGTGCAACAGGTTAAATGCAAACGGCGTGAAGCACAAGGACCGGCATAGGGGTCCTGGTTCGAGCCACTGACTCCCCACCTGCAGGAGGGGGTCACCTCGCAAATGGTGAAGCAGGTCTGCAGGTGTCTATCTTTCTCTACCCCCTCTCCTCTCCATTTCTCCTATCCAACAATGATGACAGAAATAACAATAGTAATGACCACAACAACGATAAACAACAAGGGCAATAAAAGGGGGGAAAAAATCAGCCTCCAGGACCAATGGATTTGTGGTTCAGGCACTGAGCCCTAGCAATAACCCTGGAGGCGATATATGTATTTATCTAGCACATGTTCTGAGGAGTGCACACTGGAATAGGGCGTGACTAGAGATGGGCACGGGGTTGCTTCGGGGCGTTAAGGAAGCATTTTTTTGTTGTTTTCAGTCAACAAGGTTTTCACTGGAGCTCCATGCCTATTATTCCACTGCTGATGAGCTGGTGAACCAGCTAAATAGCTAAATAAACTAGCTAAACTAGCTAAATAAACTAGTTAAACTAGCTAAATACTAGATGGAAACAAAGCACACTACACTAGTCTGCCACTAGGGAAGCTTCCCCTCTACATGGTGTCCCCATGTGGTGACTGGGGGCTCAAATTTGGGTCCTCATACATAGTAAAGTGTGTGCTCTACTGGTGTGACCTGCCTCCGGGAAATGTTTCTAAACTAGATCATTGTGACAGCTGCAAAAGTGTAAATTTTCCAACAGTCAAACAGAACTTGAAAAAAAAAAATCTACTTGACAAGAAACAAAGGAAGCACACACTTACTCCTAGCACTCAGCCCACACAACAGTCTCCAGTCTCCCACACAACCTACCTTTTCTAATCGCTCTGGGCTTGGCATTGGCAACCTCTGACGCTTTGCCTCCTGTTCAAGGGTTAGGAGCATGTTTCTTTCTTTCAGTAGAACATACCTGTATCAAAAACCAAAGGCTGTTTGGTTAAGTTAATAAAACTGTGACCTTTGACATAAATAAAGACTGATTCTCAGCATCCATAGTTCTTCAGAAACCTTGATTAACAGAAAATCATTACAGAGAATAATTCTTTAAACAGAGCTTATTATGCTTACTCATTTGCTCAACAAAAAAAAAAGGAAAGAGACAGTAAAGAGGAAGAGGAGGAGGAGAAAAAAGATATAGCCCCTAAAACCTATCTGGAGAGAAAGGGTAGGAAATAAATGACAACCACGTGACTATTATGTGTTAGGTGATATGCTGTGTACTTTACATAAACTACTTCATTTAATCCTAACAACTATTTTTTATATTTACTTCTTTTTTTTTTTTGGTCATCACTTGGGGCTTCACTGCTCCAATCTGACTTTCTCAGACACAAAGAAAGAGAAGCAGAGAACAGACACCAAGGCACTGAAATTTCCCCAGTGCCACTGTAGTCCCACGAATGTGCCTGGGTTCCCAACCCGAGTTACAGCAAAGTAAAGCAGGCACCCTCCCAAGTGAGCTATCTTACTCACCCGCAAAAGCTCTTTGAGAGTGGCACTGTTTCTACTTTCTAAAGTATTTTATTTAATGAACGACGACAAGAGTGCAGCTCAGTCACACATGGTGTCAGGGATCAAACCTGGGACCTCACACATGCCAATCATAAGCACTACCCACTAAGTCATCCGTCTGGCTGCTAGTTCTACTTCCTAAGTGAAGACACTAAGGTGAAGAGAAGTTAAGACACTGTGGGACACATGGCTAATTCAAGATTCAGATCCCACCCACCCTCCAGTGTATAAAACTGTTTTTCCTCCTTCCTTCTCTTTCCTCTCTCTTTCTGAGTCAAAACACCAAATTTCACCACTCAGGTGTTGTTAAAATTCAGAGGCTCCAGCTGGCCAGGCTAGCTTCACGGGCGGGTAACAGAGATGACCAGAGACATACGGCTGGGCAGGGAAGCTGTATTTCTTTATTTAGGATCAACGATTTATAAACTAAGACAAACTAATCACCAAACAGAACTCCCCTGCCTCCTTCCCCCGCAGCGGCGCCAAGCACTCTCGAACTCTGGAACCCTCTCGGGGTTCCTAGGGGCGGGGCCAAGCGGGCCTGCAAAACTAGCAGGACTGATCCAATTTTCTTGGCAGGGGGAGAGCTAGAACAACCCAATGTAAAGCATACAACACTCTGGGCCACTTTTTGCTCATTCAGATAGAGAGACCAAGAGACATCTTGGTGCCAGAGTGTCTTCTGGTGCCACAGCCCTCCCCTGCGGTACCAGAGATTGAGGCTGCACCGTGTGCTTGGTGAAGTCTATGTCCTACTCAGTAAGCTCTCCCGGCCCAAAGCTGATTCTGTTTGCACTGCACTGCTATCCCTGGGAAACTGCCATGTGATATGGAATACTGAGTGATAGACAGTACATACCAGCACAATTAAGACGAACAGGAGAGAGGGGCTGGCAGTAGCACTGTGGGTTAAGCACATATGGCGCAAAGTGCAAGGACCTGCATAAGGTTCCTGGTTCGAGCCCCCAGCTTCCACTTCATGGGCAGTGAAGCAGGACTGCAGGTGTCTTTTTTTCCCCCTCTCTGTCTTCCCTCCTCTCTTGATTTCTCTCTATCCTATACAACAACAACAGCAGCAATGACAATAATAATAATGACAACAACAAGGGCAACAAAATGGGAAAAAACGGCCTTCAGGAGTAGTGGATTCATAGTGCAGGCACAGAGACCCAGCAATAACCCTGGAGGCAAAAAAAAAAAAAAAGAGGAAGAGGAGAGATATCTTTTATAAAGAAGGCTTCAAAGATGGGACTAGGTGGGGAGGATAGCCTGAGGTAAAGCTGAAGTGGGGGTAGGTTTTATGAATAATGGTGTTTAGAATTAGAACTGGACAAAAAGGTAGGGTGATGGGACCAAAAATGAGATGAAAGAATTAGGATACTTTATGGCATGGAAGACAGTTTTGGGAGAACGAGTGACAGAAAATAGTTTTGTTTTAACCTTGAACACTGAAAGAGCCTTATCTATCTCCTCACCTATGACTCACCGCAACAGTGACTTCATAGGATTTTTCTGTTATGTCACTTCTCACAGCAAATGAGAGGTTGTTCTCTTCTAAAAGTAAATGCACGGCGACTTTTATTGGGGGGAACTGGGGTCTTATGCACACACAATTCCACTGTTCCCAAACTGACATTTATATTCTTCTACTTCAGATACGTGGCAGGGTGAGGGACAAACACCACTCCAGAGTGTCCCCTGGTGCCATCCATGATGCTCTCATGTGGTGTTGGGTGGGGCTCAAGCCTGGCTTCTCAAGAATGGTTAAAGTGACTGCTCTACCAGGTGGGCTCTGTCCAGGCCGACGTGTTGTTTTATCTAACCCTCTCTCCGACTCTCTGACAGTGAGTACCTGGAGTTAGCATTCACAGATGTAAGGGTTCACTTCTGCAAGAATGCCTCCTATTGCAGGTGGCAACAGCAAGCTTCAACTCCTCTATGTATTTCACTAGCCAACTCTAAACTGGGGTTTCAACAATCTTATTCAATTCTAACTATGTAAGAATACACCTTCAGCTTTGCAGGTTACAGGTTTCACAATTCAAGTACATTAAGATTTCCTAATCTTATAAGCACTGTACAGTTAAAAAAAAAAAAAAAAAGATATATTTGGGTTAAATCTACTCAATTAGGACGTGGGGAGGTGGGGGCCGGGTGGTGGTACACTTAGTAAAATGCACATGTTACCATGTACAGTGGGGAGGTGGGGGCCGGGTGGTGGTACACTTAGTAAAATGCACATGTTACCATGTACAAGGGCCCTGCTCAAGGCCCCAGTCTCCACTCTCTTTGTGTTTTCCTTTTCTGTCCTTGTTTTTTTTATTTTTTAATATTTATTGATTTTTCCCTTTTGTTGCCCTTGTTTTTTTTTGTTGTTGTTGTTGTAGTTATTGATGTCGTCATTGTTAGACAGGACAGAGAGAAATGGAGAGAGGAGGGGAAGACAGAGGGGGAGAGAAAGATAGACACCTGCAGACCTGCTTCACCACCTGTGAAGCGACACCCCTGCAGGTGGGGAGCGGGGGGGAGGGGGGGGGCTCGAACTGGGATCCTTATGCAGGTCCTTATGCATTGCGCCACGTGCGCTTACTCCACTGCGCTACCACCCGACTCCCTCTGTCCTTGTTTTATAAGTTCCACTTATGAGTGAGAACATCTTGTATAAGCATCTGAGTAGCATTCTGTTTTGTATATATTCCACAACTTTCCTAGCCACTCATCTGTCATTGGGCATCTGGGTTGCTTCCACATTTTGGCTATTACAAATTGTGCTATTATCAATATAGGTATATACACAGATCTCCTTGGATGGGTGAGTTTGTTTCCAGTCTCCACTTGCAGGGGAGAAGCTTCAGAAGCAGTGAAGCAGGGCTACAGGTGTTTCTTTCTCTCTCCCTCCCCCCACACAATTTTTCTATCTCCATCCAAAATAAAATAAATAAAATATATATATTTTTAAAAAAGAGGTGAGGAGGTAATGAAGTAAGGAAAGCAAAATGCCTGTGTGCCTGGGTTTCTTCATACAAGAGTTGGCAGTCAGCTGAGGTAAAGAACAAACACCTCATCACAGACCCGGCTTTGACCTAGCACGGTATGATTGGGCCCTCCTCAATCGCTATCGAACAGGCCATGGCCGGTGCGCTGCTATGTTCCATCGCTGGGGAGCCAGAGACACCCGAACTGCCCCTGCGGCTACAGACAGACTATGACCCACATAGTCAACGACTGCCACCTCTCCAGATTCAAAGGAGGTCTCGAAACTTTACATCAGGCTCAACCTGATGCTGTTGACTGGCTACGGAAGAAGGGCAAATGCTAGAAGAAGAAGAATACACACCATGCAAAAGGAAGAATTTCTAACTGTAACCAACAAATTCTTCATTTTATTTTTTAGTCTACTGAACTGTTGGTATAAAGACATTAGTATGATTAGAAGCATTTTCAGTAAAATTTCTAAATTCCAAACAGCTATAAAACTAATAAATTTGTCAAAATGTAACAACCTTTCATATCAATAAGATACCTAATGACTTTACATATTATTTTACAGTAACAGAAGACAAATTGCTTTATTCAATTCTTTACATCTGATAGTATTTATACCTCATTGGTATACTGAAACTGCTTCAGTCATAATATAAACTAGATATTAATGTACTGAGCATACTTACCAAAGTTTATGTAAATCTTCATTACTTTTGTTCCTTAATTGCTGACAGGTCCATGCAGCTCCTATCAAATGAGACATTCATAACATGAAATAATTTTCTACCTAGCTACCTTTTGACAAATGTCTTAAATGCTCTAAATCTGCTTCCTAATCTATAAAATGTAATTGTAATACAATTATATTATATAGCATAATGTTACATAAGGATTAAACTAGGGTTAATTATATAACATGTGACAAAATATTAGTATTGGGACCAGCTGTAACAGAAAAAAAAAACCACACACACTGGTACTGAGTGTATTTTCATACTGTAATGTCATAGTACTTTATAGCACTATAGATAAATTTTCAATTATATCTAAAATAAACTCCAACTCTCATTATAGTTAATAATTTCAACCCATTCTACTTCTAAGCCCTTTCTCAATTTGCCAAAGGACAATTAACACTACAATTCTATTGTCCTTTTAATTTTCTCTCCTAGCTACTCCCATAGAAACAACTAGATTTCAAAAGGGTAAGTAGACACTCCTCCCCCATGACTGGAAGTTTAATAAATATATTTAATACCTATCAACCCAAATATCTCACCAGATTTCACTTTTTCTTCCCCCCAATTCTTTGGGTCATCAAAAAATTCTTCTAGTCCTTTCCTTGACAATGTGGTATGAAGTAATCTACACTGCTGAAGAGATGTGACATTTACTGTATTCTTAGGCAACAGAGTAAGAGAAAACCTGCAACTGAAACACATAAACAAGGGGCTAAAGGTTTACATTTGAATGTTATAAACAATAAATGGATCTTTTCCTTGTCTACAGTGATAAAAATTGTACTCAGGGCTTCTGTACAAGAAACAATAAAACGTAGCAAAGTTCTAAAAAGTATATTCAAGGTTGTACTGTGGATGTTGCCCTATAATTTCAGAGGTTATTTATACAATTTCAAAGATAATATGCTATAATATATATATATATATATATATATATATATATATATATATATATAACATATATATATATATAATTTTGCCTCCAGGGTTATTCCTGGGGCTCAGTGCCTGCACGATGAATCCACTGCTCCTGGAGGGCATTTCTCCCCCCTTTTGTTGACCTTGTTGTTGTAGCCTTGTTGTGGTTATTATTGTTGTTGTTGAGTCATTTGTTGTTGGATAGGACAGAGAGAAATCGAGAGAGGAGGGGAAGACAGAGGTGGGGATGGAACCGGGATCCTGATGCTGGTCCTTGCGCTTGAGCCACGTGAGCTTAACTTGCTGTGCTACTGCCCGACCCCCCGCTATATAATTATATTTTATGGTAATATTTTTTTGGTCCTTCATACACTGGTGGTTGTTGTATAAGCATAATGAAGAATATCTTCCCCTCTCTTGATTTCTCTTTGTCTAGTCCAACAACTATGACGGCAATAATAATAACAATGATAAACAACAAGGGTAACAAAAGGGAAGAAATAACCTTCAGGAGCAGTGGATTTGTAGTGCAGGCACCGAGCCCGAGTGATAAGCCTGGAAGTGAAAGAAAGAAAGAAAGAAAGAAAGGGAGACAGAAAGAGAGGTGGGAAAGAAGGGAGGGTGGAAGGGAACCAGAGCATGACTCTGGCACACACACTGCAAGGGATCCAACTCCTGAACCTCAGTTCTGCAGACACCAATGCAGTCTCCACTGCTCCACCTCCCAGACTGCTAAAAATTATTTTTTAAGAAGAAAGGATGCTCTGATGTAAGAATTCAAGTGATGCAAGTTTGCCACCTTGATTAAGGTAACAACCACTGCGAAATGAAAGAAAAAAAAATTGTGTGTGTGGGGCCAGGTGGTGGTGCACCTGGTTGGGCACAAATGTTACAATGCCCAAGAACCTGGGTTCCCCCTGTAGGGGGAAAGCTTTATGAGTGGTGCAGTGTTGTGGGTGTCTCTCTGTCTTTCTCCCTCTCTATCACCCCCTTTCCTCTCGATTTCAGGCTGTCTTTATCCAATAAATAAAGATAATTAAAAAATTTTGGCTTCTCTTGATATTAGTTTATTGGTATAGTAGTACAAAAGACATGCTCGATGTTTGTACTGAATTCAAGAACAGATACATTACTTGCTAAATAAAAGAAACTTACATAGTATTAAAAAAAAAACTTAGTACAGACAAATTCCAATAAAATAGATGAAACCATACACCTTAGTACAAGCGATCTGTCAGTCCAGAAGACATTTCCAGAAAAGACTGTCTATATGAAAGCACGTGTAGTGTAGGCTGTCATTTTCTGACACCTAGAGGGCGACTTCCCATTCATTTGGACACTTCCATTTATTCGCTCAACATTTACTGAACAATTTCCTTGATATCGATTTTGCAAGTACATGGGCTCTTGGCACAGCTTGCCGTCGCCAACCAAAAACTTTCAGTGTATTTCCCCCAACGTCCCCAGTCCAGCAAGATGCTTCCGAATACTTCTAGGTCTAATCAACAAATACTGTGAAATTCAGAACTCCCGAACCCCGGGACGTCCCGTCTACGCTCAGGTGAAGGAACAGAAATGTCAAAGGTGGGCGATTTCTCCAAGGTCAAGTCTCTCGGAGGTGCCTGGGGAGCCATCCCAGAGGCCCTTCCGTCCCCGAGTTGTCCTGGCACCCTAGCACCTGATAAAATCTAAAGTCGGAGAGGTAGAAAAACCTACGCCCCACATCACTTAGATCACTTACCTTGTGCCGGCAGGGGCCTGAAGATTTATAAACGATCTAGAAGCCTTCGCGGCAGCTGAAACTTTTCTGCAGAAAACAGACAACCTGGCGGCAGCCATTTTTTTTTTTTTTAATGAAACAAAGGCGGTTCCGCCCACGGCGACATCACTTCCGGTGTCTCTCCCCGACCCTGTGAAAACTGAAATAGCTTTGCCCTCACTCAAGATGGCCACCTTTCGCCTTCGCTCTGGTTGTAAATTGGTTCTCTCGGCTCCTTTTCCCCTCCCTCCTTCTTCCTGTTGCCCACACTAGCCATGGCGGCCATGAGTTTATTGCAGCGGGTTTCCGTCACCGCGGTGGCCGCGGTAAGTAGCCGCCGCCTCGGCCCTCGACTTGGATTTGGAGGCCTCCTCACCCGTGGCTTCCCGAAGACCATAGGTGAGTGCCGACTTTGAAAGGAAGCATGCACGGGGCGTGAGGGGTGAGAGAGGGAGCACTTCCCGGTGGGTGACCTTGATGGAGCTGGGAGAATGTGCAAGATTGGGACCTGAGAAGAAAGCAGGAGCAAGGGCTTTGTGCACAGACCAACGTGTCCTAAAAGTAATCATGTGGGCGCAAAGCACAAGGACCAGCATAAGGATCCCGGTTTGAACCCCGGCTCCCCACCTGCAGGGGAGTCGCTTCACAGGCGGTGAAGCAGGTCTGCAGGTGTCTGTCTTTCTCTCCTCCTCTCTGACTTCCCCTCCTCTCTCCATTTCTCTCTGTCCTATCCAACAACGACAACAACAATAATCACTACAACAATAAAACAACAAGGGCAACAAAAGGGAATAAATAAAATAAATATTAAAAAAAAGTAATCATGTGGATCGGGTTTAAATTACTAATTAGAGGGTGTGGAGATAGTATAATGGTTATGCAAAACCACTATCCTGCCTGAGGTTCTGAGGCCCCTGGTTCAGTTCTCAGCACCACCATAAGCCAGAGCTGAGCAGGGCTGGGGAAGGGGGCGGGGAGGTAATTAGCATTGCTCAAATGCTTGGCCCTTCAGTCATTCCAGTGTGGTTGCTGATTTGCTGAGGTGGAAAGACAGGGCTAAGCCCAGTGTGTCTCCAGCACCAGACCCTTCGTAATTTCCACCTGCAGTACGTCCTGCTCAAGGTGGGAAGTCGTGTTGCTGAGAAGCCTTCTCATGCCAGTTTCAGGTGATAGGCTCTGGGCTAAGCAGAAAGACACTAGTTCCCCTCTACATGATATTGGCAACTATGATCCATTATTGCCATTTAACAGATGAGGAAACTGAAATTGTCACATAAATGATGCTCTACTGTATTAAGTTTAATATTGATAATAGCAGCCAACATTAATTGAGCATTTGCAGGTACCATTCTCTTTTTAAAGGTTTATCTTATTACATATGAACAAGAGAAACAGTTTCACATCATTCAGAGAAAAAGAGGGTTTTTTTTTTTTTTTCTTAAGCAGGATCTTGATTTTTTTTTTGTCATTGTTTAAGGGACACCTCTGAGGCTCTCAAGAGTGCAGGGCCCACCACTTGTCCAGGTTGGGGATTATCTGACTCCACAGCCGTCTGGAATGAGGTGCTTTTCAGCCACCATGTCTTCAAATTCATCTGCGTTAAACTTGGTGAAGCCCCACTCCTTGGAGATGTGGTTCTTCTGGTGTCCAGGGAATTTGAACTTGGACCTGCGCAGGGCCTCGATCACATGCTTTTTGTTCTGCAGCTTGGTGCTGATGGACATGATGACCTGGCCAATGTGGACTCTGGCTGCGGTGCCCTGGGGTTTCCCAAAAGCACCTGGCATCCCTGTCTGGAACCTAAGGTTAGGGACAGCAGGAGATCAGGTGGAAAATGAACACAGAGGAGGAAGGGCTGTCTCCAGGGTCCCTTAGGGCAGCCTATACAAGCAACAGGCTGCATACATACCCAGGAGGCTGCCGTTTGCAGCCACTGCACACCGGGCACCAGGAGAAAAAGAGTTCTACAGGGAATCAGGCGGTGGCCCAGCTGGTTAAGTGCACGTTACCCGGGTTCAAGCCGTTGGTCTTCTCCTGCAGGGGGAAAGCTTCACAAGTGGTGAAGCACTGCTGCGAGTGTTTCTCTGTCTTCTTTCTCTAGCTTCCCTCATCACTTTCTCTCTGTCCTATCAAATAAAGTTTAATTAAAAAGAAGTGAGGGGCGGAGGTAGATAACATGATGGTTATGCAAAGAGATTCTCATGCTTGAGGTTCCAAAGTTCCAGCATCAATCCCTTCCACCCTCCCGCACCACTATAAGCTAGAGTTGAACAATGCTGTGGTAAGAATAAAAATTAAAATGAGATGAACTGTAGTTTAGAACAATTCATCAATCTCTGCTTAAAGATCTATCACCCTGATATATCAGTACTCATAAATTCATACTCAGCACTTACGCATTTTATTGTTCTTATAATCTGATTTTATCTCAGAATTCAGCAGTCTACCCATGTGAACCTTGTATAAAACAGGATAATTTAATATTCTAGCTCCTGTTCGACACAGTGGTGGAGACCATGGAAAGAGACTGTTTATCATCAAACCTTCTGGATACTATGACAAGCGTTTTTTGAGTTTACTGGTGAGTTTTAAATTCTACGGAACTAAATCTTTTTACACATACAATTCGGAATCTTTAAAAGTTTTTTTTTTTTTCTCTTTATGTATTAATGGATAGAGACAGGGAGAAATTGAAAAGGGAGGGGGAAATAGAGAGGAAGAGAGACAGAGAGACACCTACTGCCCTCCTTCAACACTTGGAAAGCTTTCCACCTGCATGTGGGTACCAGGGGCTTGAACCTGGGCCCTTGAACACTATAGCATGTGCATTTAACCAGGTGCACTACAGCCTGGCCCCAAGATACATTTTTTAAGATGTTTTTATTTACTTATTATTGAATAGAAACGGAGAGAAATTGAGAGGGGTGGGGGAGATAGAGAGGGAAAGAGACAGAGAGACCCCTGCAGCCCTGCTTTACCACTCGTGAAGCTTTCCTCCTGCAAGTGGGGACCAGGGGATTGACCTGGGTCCTTGCAAACTGTAATGTGTACACCTAACCAGGTGTGCCACCATCTGGCACTACCAAGATATTTTTTTAAAAAGATTTTACTTAGTTCATGTTTCTTTTTGCAATGATAATGAGAGTGGATATTATGGTCTAATTTAGTTTTAAGTTAGTGATTTTCATAAGCAAAAACTGAGCTATTCCTTACCAACATTGTGGGGGTTAGAAATATAACACCCAGTGGTCTGGGAGGTGGCGTAGTGGATAAGGCTTTGGACTCTCAAGCATGAGGTCCCAAGTTCAGTCCCTGGCAGCACATGTCCCAGAGTGATGTCTGGTTCTTTCTCTCCTATCATTTCTCATGAATAAATAAATAAAACTTAAAAAAAAAAAGAAATATAATTCCTACACCACCATAAGCCAGAGCTGAACAGTGCTCTAGTATTTAAAAAAAGAAAGAAAGAAAGAAAGAAAGAGAAAAAATATAAATTGTGGGGGGCTGAGTGGTGGCGCACCTGGTTGAGTACACATTACAGTGTGCTAGGACGCCAGGGTTCAAGCCCCTGATCTCCACTTGGGGGGGGTGGGGGCAGTCTCTCTCTCTCTCTCTTTTCCACTTTATCTTCTTCTTGATTTTTTTCTGTCTTGATACAATAGATGATAAGTAAAATAAAATAAATAAATATAAACTGTTTGAGTAGGCAAGATAGCTTAACTGGGAGGTAGGTACCTGCTTTGCCGTGTGCACAGCCCAGAGTTGAGCCTGCGCCTCATCACACTGGGGAAGCTTTGTGCTATGATGTCTTTCCTTCTCTCTCTCCTCTGTCTTTCTGTCTGAAGAAAAGGGAAAAAAAAAATCAGGCTAGAATGGTGATGCCCCAACAATGATGAAGAAGAGGAAGTGAGGGGGGCCAGGCAGTGTTACGCCTGGTTAAGCACACATCGTACTAAGCGCAAGGACCCACACAAGGATCTGAGTTCAAGCCCTTAGATCTCCACCTGCAAAAGGGGACATAGCGAAACAGGTCTGCAGGTATCTTGTCTTTCTCTCTCCCGCTCTGTTTCCCACTCCATTCTCAGTGTCTCTCTGTCCTATCCAATAACCAAAGAAAAAAAGAAAAAAAATGTTCACAGGAGCCCCAGCAATAACTCTAGAGACAAATATAGATATAATCTTTGAAGAAGGAATATGCCCAGACTCTAGAAGCTGAGAAAGGTGGGGGAATAGATTTTTCCTATGATCCTTTTGAAGGAATGCAGTACTGTAGACTAATTTTAGGCTGTCTTTAGAGCTGTGAGCTAAGAAATAGCAATTGTATTAAGCCTCTAAATTAGTGGTAATCAGTAACAGCAGCCATAGGAAACTTAACACACCAATTACAGAGATGCAGTATTATCCCCATTTCACAAAGAAACACTGATCTTTTTCTCTTTATCTTTATAGAGATTCTACATATTGTTGACTGGGATTCCAGTAGCAATTGGTATAACTCTGGTGAATATATTTATTGGTAAGTGCACAAACCACCCCACCCAAACACACCAAACCAAATTGGTAATCTTTTTTTAAAAAAAAAACAACAAACATTTTAAAAAATATTTATTTATTCCCTTTTGCTGCCCTTTGTTGTTTATTGTTGGAGTTATTGTTATTGATGTCATTGTTGTTGGATAGGACAGAGAGAAATGCGGGGGGGGGGTAGGGATAGACAACTGCAGATCTGCTTCACCGCCTGTGAAGCGACTCCCCTATAGGTGGGGAGCCAGTGGCTCGAACCAGGACCCTGATGCCTCCTTGGGCTTTGTGCTACATGCGCTTAACCTGCTACGCTACCACCCGACTCGCCCCAGATTGAACCAGAGTATCACTCTCACCCATGTGATGACATATTAAATTTGGGACCTCAAACCTGAGAGTTCACCTTCCAGCCTGAAAATTGGTAAATTTTTAAAATCTGCATATATTAATGAAAAAAGAGATGGTTACTATAATGAAAAAATTTTAATGTCTTTTTTTAATTACAGTATCACCTTATTGAGGGAACATTGATTTAAAGGCTTGGTTTATTGTTGTTTTCGCCGGGCTGGCTTCACGGGCAGGTAACAGATGACCAGGGACTCATGGTTGAGCTGTAGGCAGTATCTCTTTATTCATGCTGGATGCAGCGCAATGTATACCAAGCTAAGCTAAACTAACACAACTACCAACTAACTAAAATGAACAATGTTGTCCTTACATACTTTCCAAGTAGGGTGTAAACAAGATGTGACATACAGAGGGTGGAGAGAAAAGTGACTGGTGAAAATCAGGGTATGACAAGGAGAGGGGGCGGAGCAGGCAAGAATTCTACCACTGAACCACCAATGCCCTGGAGGGAGGGTGGTACTTGTTAACAGTGGTTATGTAAATAGAATACAGTGTTATATAAATAGAATGCAGGGGGGATTAAACCAAATGAAACAGAAGGGGTTTTTAAAAGCAGAATTAGAAGCATACCAACAGTTTGTTTGTTTGTTTGTTTGTTTATTCCCAGAGTACTGTTCCACTCTGGTTGATGATAAACCAGAGTGTCAGGCAGTAGCGTAACAGGTTAAGAGTAGGTGGCACAAAGTGCAAGGACTGGTGTAAGCATCCTGGTTTGAGCCCCCTGCTCCCCAACTGCAGGGGAGTCACTTCACAGGCCGTGAAGCAGGTCTACTAGTGTCTTATCTTTCTCTTTCCCCTCTCTGTCTTCCTTTCTTCTCTCCATTTCTCTGTGTCCTATCCAACAATAATGACAGCAATAACAACAACAATAATAACTACAACAATAAAACAAGGGCAACAAAAGGGAATTAATGAATAAATAAATAAATATTTAAGAGAGAGAGAGCCAAAGCACCACTCTGGCATATGTGATGCCAGAGATCAAACTCAGGACCTCCTTCTTGAGAGTCCTACTTCCTGGGCCAGAATTCTCTCTCACTCTCTTTTTATTTATTTGTGTTTTTAAGCAGAGCGCTGTTTAGGTTTGGTATTTTGGTGTGGGGGATTGAGCCTGGGACTTTGGAGCCTCAGACATGAGAGTCTCTTTGCATAGCCATTATGCTATCTATTCCTTCCATCCCCCAACACAATTTCCACCCCCTAAAACCAGTCCTATAGAGGCCACATACAAGACTTTAAGAAACTCAGTCTTGTGGTCCGGGAGGTGGTGCGGTGGTAAAGCTTTGGACTCTAAGCATGAGGTCCTGAGTTTGATCCCTGGCAGCACATATGCCAGAGTAATGTCTGATTCTTTCTCTCTCCTCCTGTCTCTCTCATTAATAAATAAATAAAATATTTAAAAAGAAAGAAAGAAATTCAGTCTTATGTGTCACTTTCCAAAGCCATTTTTGACAAGTCTAAGGATAATTAAAAGTGATAGAGTTAGAAAACAGGCTAAGATATAGAAGAATTTTTTTTACCTGTCCTAAGATGTAAAAATTAAGATCTTTAAAAATTACCTGTTTGTAAGTGATGGTAAACATTAGATTTTCATGGACAATTTTGCTCGAAGCAATTCTAACTTTGTGAATTATGAAATATTTTATCTAGTAGGTATAAGGAAAATCAAGAATAACATGTCTCTTATATCTTTTTGTGCAATAAAGAAAAATGGATGGAGAGCTCTCTAATGTCTGTAAACAGTGCTTTTACACATAGAAGACATCTAAAAGTATCTTATGAATGAATTAATGTTCAGCCAGATTGAAGTGAATTTAAAATATTAAATATCTTCATAGTACAAATAAATGGCTCTTTAGAACTATAAAAATGGTTTTGTATTTAAATAGTGAAGAATTAATGTTATAAACTGATAGTAAAATTGGACATCATTCTTTTCTCTTATTAGGTGAGGCGGAGTTAGCAGAAATTCCAGAAGGGTATATCCCAGAACACTGGGAGTATTACAAGGTTGGTATATTTTGCATTAGAAGTTCTATTTTGTGAGTTGTCATGTCAGTGCATGAGCTAATCTCTTACTTCACTTATGATACAGTTTTATATTCAGTTTTTTATATCAGGTGGATGATACATTTTTTTAAAAAAATTATATTTATTGTTTATTTTTCTTTTTGTTGCCCTTGTTTTTTTTATTGTTGTTGTAGTTATTGTTGTTTTTAATGTCATCTTTGTTAGATAGGACAGAAAGAAATGGAGAGAGGAGGGGAAGACAGAGATAAGGAAAGAAAGACACCTGCAGACCTGTTTCACCGCTTGTGAAGCGACCCCCCTACAGGAGGGGAGCCGGGGGCTTGAACCGGGATCTGTACTCCGGTCCTTGATCTTTGCGCCATGAGCGCTTAACCCTCATTGCTATCGTCCCCCCCACCCTTTTTTTTTTTCATTTAAAGTTTTCTTTTTAAAGGTGTTTTTTTTTTTATTGATGAAGATAGAAGGGGAGAGAGAGAGAGAGAAAGAACCAGACATCACTTTAGTACCTGTGCTGCCTGTACCTCATGCTTGAGAATCCAATGCTTTATCCACTACGCCACCTCCCAGACCACTATGTAAAGATTTTATTTAATAATGAGAAGGGGGGGTTGAAATAGAGAGAGAATGAGAACACCAGACATCACTCTGGTATTTGTGTTGCCGTGGATTAAACTTGGGACCTCATGCTTGAGATTCCAGTGTTTTATCCTCTGTACCACCTCCTAGACCACTCTTTTTTTCTTTAAACCAAAGATCTCACACAGTCATTTACTAAACCTGGAGTATTGTTTCCAGTGTGATTTTTGTCTTAATGCAGCGTAGTTATTTGTGCCATCTCGTGTGATTGCTTAAACACATGTCAAGGAACAGAGTTAAGTGTTTTGACTCCTAGCTGTTAAGGAAAATCATGCTTAGCTTATCTTTACTGTTTGTGGAAAGAGCTCCATTTCTGGCCCGCCAGACCCTGGATTTGATTCCTGACCCAGTCTCTCGTATACTCTGCGTGTGCTATAGTAGAAAAGAATGCGAGTTTTAGACTCAGAGAAGCCTCGTTAAGTAACTCTAACTGCATGATTTGCTTATCTACAGAATGGGGACAGCAAAATAGTGTCTGCCTATGGATTGCAGTTATATAAGATACATATCATCAGGTGACATAGAATGTCATTGCTTTGCCTAAGTTGATCACTTTAAAGAATAATGAAGTGAAAAAATAATAATAATAAGGTGGGGACAGGCAGCGGCTCCCCCTGGTTGAGCACACATGTTACAATGAGCAAGGACCCAGGTTTAGGCCCCCGGTCCCCACCTGCAGGGGGAGGCTTTGAGAGTGGTGAAGCAGGGCTGCAGGTGGGGACCGGGTCTCTCTTCCTCTCTACCTCCCCTTCCCCTCTCAATTTCTAGCTGTCACTATCCAATAAATAAAGATAATAAAAAAAATTTAAAAAGAATAATAAACTGCCAAAGCAAAGTACTGTCCTGAATGTGATTGTTCTAAAACCAATTTTCCCTTGTAGCATCCTATATCAAGATGGATTGCCCGTACTTTCTATGATCCTCCTGAAAAGAACTATGAAAAAACAATGGCTATCCTTCAGATTGAAGCTGAAAAGGCTGAATTACGGTAAAAAAAAAAAAAAAAAAAAGTGGAGGGGAGCAGGTAGGGAAGAGAATGCTTTCTTGTGGGTATAAACTACAGAAAGGGATGAAGATGTGGAGAGAATCAAGGTTTTTAGAGTGGAGATATGACTGGAAGGTGATGAGGAGATAGGACCTGTCAGAATGAAGGCAGCCCTGCTTAGAGAATCCTGCTCTGTAGTACAACCCTCTCATTTCCCCCCTAATTTTCTTGCCTCCTACATCTAGTCTCATCCCTTTTTTAAAATTCCTCATTTATTTTTTTTTTTTTTACCAGAGCACTGCTTACTTTGGTTTATGGTGGCGTAGGGGGATTGAACCTGGGACTTTGGAGGCTCAGGCATGAGAGTCTCTTTGCAGAACCATTGTGATATCTACCCCCACCCATAGTCTCATCCTTAGTGGTAGCCACTACTTAGTGATTTCTGACATTTGCTCCTAGAAAAATTTTAGATGCTAAAAAAAAACATTTAATACAGCTTTTTAAAAATATGACATTGGGCAGGGGAGAAAGCATAAAGGTTATAGAAAGAGCCCTTCATACCTGAGTCTCCAGAGTCTCAGATTCAGATTTCAGGTTCAGTCCCTGCACCATTAGATGCCAATCTGAGTTGTGCTCAGGTGAAAAAGGGGGGGGCGGGGGCAGGTGGTTGCTCCACCTGGCCAAGTGTACACATTAAAGTGCACAAGGACCCAGGTCTCCCTGATCCCCACCTGCAGAAGGAAAGCTTTCAAGAGTAGTGAAGCAGGGCTGCAGGTCTCTCTGTCTCCCTCTCTATCTCCCCAGCCCTCTCAATTTCTCTCTGTCTCTATCCAATAATAAATAAATAAATAATTTTTTTTTTAATTTAAAAGGTGGATAGGAGGAGGAAGAAAGAGAATATATATATGTAATCTGGGCAGTGGTAGATAGCATAATGGTTATGCAAACAGACTCTCATGCATGAGGCTACGTTAAGTTCCAGGTTTGCCACCATAAGCCAGAGCTGAGCAGTGCTCTGGTAAAAAAAGAAAAAAGAAATCCTCTTACAAGTCCTGTTTTGCATCGAGTCACTGTTTCACCCAAGTTCCTAGGTGATCTTTTTTTGGTTGTTTTTGAACCCTGGTATATTATTTATTTATTTATTCCCTTTTCTTGTCCTTTTTTTTTTTTTGTTATTGATGTCGTCATCGTTAGGACAGAGAGAAGTGGAGAGAGGAGGGGAAGGTAGGAAGAGAAAGACACCTGCAGACCTGTTTAACCACTTGTGAAGCGACTTCCCTGCAGGTGGGGAGCTGGGGGCTTGCGCTTTGAGCCACCTGCACTTGACCCGCTGCGCTACTGCCCGAATCCCCCTAGGTGATCTTTCTAAAATTGTTTACACCTCAGTCTTTTTAAAAATATTTATTCCCTTTTGTTGCCCTTTTTTTTTTATTGTTGTTGTTACTGATGTTGTCATTGTTGGATAGGACAGAGAGAAATGGAGAGAGGAGGGGAAGACAGAGAGGGGGAGAGAAAGACACCTGTAGACCTGCTTCACCACCTGTGAAGCGACTCCCCTACAGGTGGGGCTTGAACCGGGATCCTTATCCTGGTCCTTGCACTTCACACCACCTGTGCGCTTAACCCGCTGTGCTACCGCCTGACTCCCCTTTTTTTTTTTTACAGTTAAATTATATATTTATCATTTCTTTATATGCAAAGACTAAATCTAGCTCCTAAATCATTAAGTCTAATTTCAAGCTTCTTTCTTTTTAACGACTGTATCATATTCACATAATTTCCCTCCCCCCTTCTTTTGATAGGGCAGATAAATTGAGAGGGGAGAGGGAGACAGAAAGAGGAGAAAGAGCAGAAAAGAGAGAATGAGCCAGACATCACTCTGGTACATGTGCTGCCAGAGATTGAACTTGGGACCTCACACTTGAGAGTCCAACGCTTTATCCACTGCGCCATCTCCTGGACCACTCACTCTTAAGTTTAATGGTGGTGGTGGTTGTTATTGTTGTTGTTATTATTATTATTATTCCTTCATGTTTCCTCTTGATGCTTTTAAATTTGATCCTCCGTGAAAGAGACTGGGCTGTCAAGAGTGAGATTTACAGCAATCAATGCACCCATGAATTCAGTGGGTTTTCTTTTTTTAATTTTTTTTTAAATCTTTATTTATTTATTGGATAGACACAGCCAGAAATTGAGAGGGAAGGGGATGATAGACAGGGAAAGGGACAGAGAGACACCTACAGCCCTGCTTCACCACTGGTGAAGCTTTCCCTTTGCAGGTGGGGACCTGGGTCTTGAACCTGAGTCCTTGCGCACTGTAACGTGTGCTCAGCCAGGTGGGCCACCACCCAGCCCCTCAGTGGATTTTCAATAGAAGTAGATATTTTTGTGTGCACTAAAATCGAGATCATTTTGGTCACATAGTGAGCCTCTTCTTTCCTTCAGGTCTGTCCTCCCCTCACCCTCCCACCACCACCACCACCACCACCACCTCCTCCCCCCCCCCCCCCCCAGCAGAGCACTGCTCACCTCTGGCTTCTTATGGTGGTGCAGGGGATTGAATCGGGGACTTGGGAAGCCCAGGCATGAGAGTCTCTTTGCATAACCATTATGTTGTCTCTCCACCCCCTCCCCCGTCACTCTTGATGCAGGCTACCACTGATCTACTCCCCCCTCTTCTTTTACACTGTGTTTATAAAAACCACTGTGATACTGAAAATAATGAAAAAATATTTTTAAATGATTGAGTGTCTTGTTTTTTAGATTGTAATTAGACACATAAGTAGTTACCACATAGAGCTGTCATTACATATTTTAAAAAACAGAATAGGGGCTGGGGAGAGGTGAGCCATAAGCCAGAGTTGAGCAGCGCTCTGGTTAAAAGAAAGGGGGCGGGGTGTGGTACTGTTGTTCCTTGCAAAAGTTTCTTTACATAACAAAAAATGCAAGGGACTCTGACAAAACAGTTAAGAAGGACAAGAGTTCTATGTCATAACTACTTATATGTTCAGTTACACATGGAAAAAACAAAAACCAGGAATGAAGTCAAGTCAGTAGGTCTTAGAGTTACAGATGGAGGCTGTTTGCATTTGTTTGTATCTTTATGGCTTGTCTGTAATTTGAAGGGATGAGAACGCTGGTCACGTGCAGTGCCAGGGTCAGAGCCGAGGCTCCACTCATGAAACTCTCCTTTCTCTCACTCAGCCACCTCCCAGCCAGGAGGATCTTGTTAGTGGAAATGATGATTCCCATTATTCACAGTACTGCTGTTCTGTCTGTTACAGGTTAAAGGAGCTAAAAGTGCGAGAACTAATGCGTAAGAGAGGGGATGGACCCTGGTATCAGTACCCAACCATAGATAAGGAACTTATCGATCATTCTCCAAAAGCTACTCCTGACCATTAAGCTTTGATGCACCAACTACAAAGTGTATTCTCGATAGGGAAAAAATAAGTTAATAAATATAGTCTGTATTTTTGCTTTATAGGATGAATAAAATTTCATCTTCCAATAAGCTGTTCCTGGTTGTTCATTCAGATTACTTAAAACATGTATGTGTGTGTGTGTTTGTGTGATTTAATTATTTTTCCCCAGCTTTATTAAAACATAATAATATTTTAAGATATTTAAAGGGTGGGCAGGGAAATAGCATAATAGTTATGTAAAAAAGACTCTCATGGCTGAGGCTCTGAAGTCTTAGCTTCAATGCCCAGCACTACCTTAAGTCAGAGCTGAACAGTGCTCTGGCCTCTGTGTCTCTCATTAAAATAAAGTAAATAATAATAAAAGATACTAGAGGGGGAGATAGCATAATAGTTATGCAAACAGACTCAGGCCTGGAGATCTGAGGTCCCAGGTTCAATCCCCCACACTACCATAAGCCAGAGCTGAGCAGTGCTCTGGTAATAATAATTGTAAATTAAAAACTAAAAAATATCTAAAGAGTATATCATGGTTATTTGATTTATATATATATTGTGAAAGACAAATAGGCTTTTGATTTGGGGATTTTGGCTTCCTCTTTTAGATGGTTTAAAATGCTGGTGTTTAGGACACAACTTTGGTGGCAGGTGTGGTGGAACTATATACTGTCATCTTACAATTTTCTTACCTATTAATCACAAGTAAAAAAATGAGTAAATAAGTAAAATGCAGGGTTTTGTTTTATCTTTCACTGTGTGTCTCACCACACAGGCCAACTTCCTCAGAAAGAGACAGAGGGACAGAGGGAAAGAAAGCACAGCATTGAAACTTCCTTCAATGTAGTAGGGACTGAGAACACAGTTAAAAAATCTTTTTTCAGAGGAATAGAGATTTATGAACTAAATGTATTTTTGAAAAGTCAGTTAAGGTCATGGATCTAGCCCAATGGTTAGTGAGTGCTTCACATGTACAGGGGGAAAAAATGAGCCAATATTACCTAAGACTTAGATGAGTGGTCCTGCAATACTGTACTCAAGGCTCAATAAACTAAAGCGACAATAAACTAATGAGTGAGCACCCATAGTGCCCTTCACAATCCTGCCAAGATCCTCAGCGGACAGAGGGGTGCATTATCTGAATTTTCCAGTAGAGGGCGACCTCCCCTAAATTTACCAAATTTTGGTCTGAGGATTACCTCTGCAATCTACTTAACCACAACATAATTTTTTACAGATGTATTTTATTTATTACACAGAAGAGACATTTCCACATAATTTTATTTATTACACAGAGAGAGAGAGACAAACCAGAGCATCACTCTGGTACATGTGGCAATGGGAACAGAACCAAAAAGCCCAGGCATGCAAATCTGATGCTCAACCAATTGAACCACTTCTGCCAACCTCATAACTCAGCTTTTAAAGGATTTGGGAGAATGTCTATAAAAGGCCTGGCTTACATGAATTATTCAGTTTTGTAAAAGAAAGATGAGAATGGAATCAAGTCTTGTAATAGTGATTATAAATGATGATCTGTGTTCCTTTTTGTTTACTTGTTTGGTTTTTTGGGGTGTGTGCATATATGTTGGGCTGGGGAGATAGTATAGTGGTTCTGCAAAAGACTTTTCATACCTAAGGTTCTGAAGTTCTAGGTTCAATCACAGCACCACCACCGTAAGGCAGAGCTGGCCAATGGTCTAGTAAAAAATAAATAAATAAATAAATAAATAGATGTAGAGGTTGTTTCTTGGCATTAGTGTGTTTTACTTACTATTCCATTTATTATCTTATTGGCTGGGAGTATAACCTGGGAGTTTCCAGCTTGAAAAAAGTCCTTTGCACATATGTCGCAAGGCGCAAGGACTGGTGTTAACAATCCCAGTTCAAGGCCCCGGCTTCCCACCTGCAGGGGAGTCACTTCACATGCGGTGAAGCAGGTCTGCAGGTGTCTGTCTTTCTCTCTCCCTCTCTGTTTTCCCCTCCTCTCCATTTCTCTCTGTCCTATCCCAACAATGATGACAACAATAATAACTACAACAACAAAAAAAAACAAGGGCAAAAAAAGGGAATAATTTTTTTTAAAAGTATGCCAGTCTCTTGCCCTTATTTAAATATATATATGTATATATAAATTTTTTTAAGGGGTCAGGTGGTGGTACACTTGTTTAAGCACACATTACAGTGCACAAGGACCTGGATTCAAGCCCCTGGTCCCCACCTGCAGTGGGAAAGCTTCATGAGTGATGAAGCAGGGCTGCAGGCGTCCCTCTGTCTTTCTCTCCCTATCTCCTCCTCCTCTCTCAATTTCTCTGTTTCTACCCAATAATAAATAAATAAATATATGTATATATATTTATATTTTTTAATAAAACAGGTTGTGAAGTAGCTCACTTGAATAGTGTGTCGCTTTACCTTATGCGTGATCCTGGTTTAAGCCTGGTCCTCACCACAACGAAGGAAGCTTCAGAACTGTGATCTCTCTCCCTCTCTCAAATAAAAAGAATGGAGATTAATGATATTAAAACCACACTAGGGGTGGGGGTAGACAGCATAATGTTTATGCAAAGAGACTTTCATGCATGAGACTCCAAAGTCCCAGGTTCAATCCCCAACACCACTATAAACCAGAGCTGAGGAGGAAAAAAAAAATAGTACCAAATGAAGACTTTGCTTTATTTAATACAATGAAGAATTAGAATGACAATAATTGTAGATAGGGAGGTAGCATAATGGTGATGCAAAAAGACGTTCATGCCCAAACTCAATTTCTCACATTACCATAAACCAGAGCTGAGCAGTGCTCTGTGCCCCCCACCCCGTGTGTGTGTGTGTGTGTGTGTGTCTTTATTTTCTCTGTATCTCAATCTCTCCCATTAAAGTAAAATTAAGGTGGGGTAGATAGCTTAATGGTTAAACAAAGAGACTCTCATGCATGAGGCTCCAAAATTCTAGGTTCACCCCCCCACACACACACACACACATACCACCATAAGGTAATGCTGAGCAGTGCCCTTGTAAGGAAAAAAAAAACAACATGCCTGAGACTCTGAGATCACAGGTTCAATCCCCCACACCACTTTAAGGCAGAGCTGAGCAGTGCTCTGGTAAAATAATAACAACAATAATAATAATTAATTAATTAATTAAAAATATAAAAAAAGGCAGTAACTTTATTTTTTACCAATGTTTTTACCCAATAGTTAATACATAATTTAAAAAAAAATTTTTTTTATTATATTATTTTCCCTTTTGTTGCCCTTGTTTTTATTGTTATCATAGTTATTGATGTCGTCATTGTTGGATAGGACAGAGAGAAATGGAGAGAGGAGGGGAAGACAGAGAGGGGGAGAGAAAGATATACACCTGCAGATCTGCTTCACCACCTGTGAAGCAACTCCCCTGCAGGTGGGGAGCCGGGGACTCGAACCGGGATCCTTATGCCAGTCCTTGCGCTTTCTACCGCCTACGCTTAACCTGCTGTGCTACTGCCTGACTCCCCATAAATGTCTTTTAAAAAGAAAATAAGCATCTTCTAAACTATGAATTGCAATTTACCTTAACTAATTGACATTTTAACTTGTTTTTCAAACCATATACAGATTGTTTAAGCATATCACTTGCCGTGACATTTAATTAGTCATCTAAAAGCACAAGTTATTCAGCATTTCTTATCCAAATTCAAAACAGAATGACCTGGGAGGGGACACAATTAGTTGAATCCCCAACATCACATGTGTAAGACAGATGCTCTGGTTCCTCTCTCTCTCTCTCTCTCTCTCTCACATACACACTCTCTCAAATAAACAAATCTAAAAGTGAAATCCAACCACAGAAAGTATCTTCTTTTTGGGTAAAAATGTTGTATTTTTTGACAGACACATCACTCAACTTTGGATAGTGGTGATGCTCAATGGTGGAACCTAGAGCTTCTTGCCTGCAAGTCCAGAGTTGTGATCTCTTTTCTATATTTAAACCCGATGATCACTAACCTAGGGATTTATCTTAAGGAAGCAATCTCCAAAATTAAGAAAATAGGGTTGGGGGTGGAGGGTAGATTCTCAGGAGTCGGATGACAGCAAAGTGGGTTAAGCGCATGTGGCCAGTGTAAGGATCCCGGTTTGAGGCCCCGGCTCTCCACCTGCAGGGGAGTCACTTCACAGGCGGTGAAGTAGGTCTGCAGGTGTCTGTCTTTCTCTCCCCCTCTCTGTCTTCCCCTCCTCTCTCTATTTCTCTCTGTCCTATCCAACAACGATGACGATATCAACAACAATAATAACTACAACAACAATAAAAACGAGGGCAACAAAGAGGAAATAAATATTAAAAAAAAAAAAAAAGCAAAGAGATTCTCAAGCCTGAGACTCTGAGGTCCCAGGTTCAATCCCCCACACCACTTTAGATCTAGATGATCTGTAAAAAAAAAAAAAAAAAAAAAAAAAAAAAAAGACAAGAAAGTAAAGAAGGGGCTGTGGAGACAGCAAAATGGTTCTCCAAAACCATTTCATGTCTGAGGCTGTGAGATCCTTAGTTGAATCCCCAGCACCACCATAAGCCAGAGTTAAGCAGGGCTCTCATTAAAAACAGAGTGAAATAAATAAATTTAAAAAACAAGCTATATACATCACAGCCCTAATAATAACTTTCAATAATGAAGAAAAGATAATAGTAGAAGAGTGGGTTGTTAACTATTAGTTCGTCACTAGAGGGAGTACCTTGTAACTTTTAAAAAATAATCATGAGTGAGGTAGCTCAGTAGGTAGAGAGCAAAACTTGCACAAGTCAGGAAGCTCTGGGTTTGAGCCTAGACACTGCATATACCAGGAACAAAGGGTGCTTTGGTATCTCTTTCTCATAAAAATAAATAGAAAGGGGTAGGGGGGTAGCATAATGGTTATGCAAAAAGACTTCCATGCCTAAGGCTCCACAGGTCCCAGGTTCAATCCTCCAAACCACCATCAGCCAGAGCTGAGAAATGCTGTGGTCTTGGTCTCTCTCCCTCTCCCTCTCCCTCTCCCTCTCCCTCTCCCTCTCCCTCTCCCTCTCCCTCTCCCTCTCCCTCTCCCTCTCCCTCTCCCTCTCCCTCTCCCTCTCCCTCTCCCTCTCTCTCTCTTTCTCCCACCCTCCATGAGCTGTAGAGAAACGCTACAATGTCACCATTCCAGGCCATCATTTTTTTCTTCCTTTTGACAGAAGGTGAGAGACAGAAAAATGTAGAAAGGGAGAGAAAGAGAGAAGAAAAGAAAGAAAAAGAGAAAATATCTGCAGTACTGCTCCATTGGCTGTGAAGTTTCTTTCTGAGGGCCAGGCAATGGCGCACTTGGCTAAGCACACACATTACAGTGCGCAAAGACCCAGGCTCAAGCCCTTGGTCTCCACTTTCAGGGGGAAACTATGAGTGGTGAAGCAGTGCTGCAAGTGTATCTCTGTCTCTCTCCCTCTCCTTTTAAATTTATTTTTTTTTAATTTTTTATTATCTTTATTTATTGGCTAGAGACAGAAACTGAGAGCAAAGGGGGAGATAGAGAGGGAGAGAGACAGAGAGACACCTGCATCTCTGCTTTACCACTTGTGAAGCTTTCCCCCTGCAGGTGGGGACTGGGGGATCAAACCTGGTTTGCTGTGCACTGCAACATGTGTGCCCAACCACATGCACCACTACCTGTCTCCTATCTCTCTCCCTATCTCCCCCTCCCCTCTCAATTTCTCTCTGTTTCTATCCAATAATAAATAAAGAAATAATTCAAAAACTAACACATTTTTTTAAAAGTTTCTTTTTGCAGGTGGAGACTGGGCCCAATGAATCTTTCTGCAAAAAAGAAATAATCTCACAAAATGAGATAAATCTTTATGAGAAAGAGAGATAGCTCCTCATAAGTGAAGTAAAGAAATCTGGGAGTGTATAAGGGGAATTGGAAGCCCTTTGGAACTTCTCCCACTTACTTTGCTTCTCTCTTAAAAAAAGGGGGGGGTGGGTGGGTGGTCGGTGGTGCACTTGGTTGAGCACACATACTGCAATGCGCAAGGACCAGCATTTGAGCCCCCAGTCCCCACCTGCATGGGGACAGCTTTGCAAGTGATAAAGCAGTGCTGCAGGTGTCTGTCTCCACCTTCTGTATTGCCCTCTTCCTTCTTGATTTCTGGCTGTCTCTAGCCAATAGGTAAATAAAGATCTTGCATTTTTAAAACGATTTTAAGGGGGTCGGGCGGTGGCACAGTGGGTTAAGCGCATGTAGCGCAAAGCGCAAGGACTGGCATAAGGATCCCGGTTCGAGGCCCTGGCTCCCCACCTGCAGGGGAATCGCTTCACAGGCGATGAAGCAGGTCTGCAGGTGTCTGTCTTTCTCTTCCCCTCTCTGTCTTCCCCTCCTCTCTCCATTTCTCTCTGTCCTATCCAACAACGAACAACATCAACAATGGCAATAATAATGACCACAACAAGGCTACAACAACAAGAGCAACAGAAGGGGGAAAAATGGCCTCCAGGAGCGGTGGATTCATGGTGCAGGCACCGAGCCCAGCAATAACCCTGGAGGAAAAAAAATGATTTTAACAAAGAATCTTTAAAAAAACAAGATCTTATTTACTTACTAATGAGGTAGATAGGGAGAGAAAGAACAAGATATCACTCTGGTATATGTACTGCTGGGGATTGAACTTGGGACCTCATGTTTGAGAGTCAGTGCTTTATCTATCCACTGTGCTAACTCCCAGACCACATTACTTTCATTCTCTAAGGAAGACATAATCTTTTTTAGGAGTGAATCTGTGTTTTTTCCACTCTCCGCCCCTTTAATAATTCAGCTGATAAGCCAACATGGTTCCCAACAATAAACTGCAGAATCAGAGTGGAGAGAGCTGAATAATCACATTCAAAGGAATCATGCAGGAAATTCTGCAAAACCCTGACACAGTATGTGGAGATAGATTCTGAGAGTGTGGAAATCAAAGAGAATAGCTTGTGAATGGATCAGGCTAAACTCATCTCCGTAGAATAGATCAGTGTGGGTCTTGTGTTGTCCCGCAATCTGGAGCAAATGCTGACTCATGCTCAGTATGACAAAAACATTAGAAATCCCTGGCACAGCACAGAAGAGTGGGTGCTCCAGGATTCTGTACAATGGACCATCACAACAAATCCTATCCATCTGAATCAAGTCATACAGGTCAGCTGGCAATGCCAGAGCTCCCTGACTGAGGGTAAGCCGGGTTCCTTAGGAAAGCTGCCTCAGGGCTGGGGAGGTAGCATAATGTTGATGCAAAAGGCTTTCACGCCTCTGAGTCCTCAGGTTCAATTCTCAGCACCACCACAAGCCAAAGTGAACTCTGGTATCTCTTTTTCTCTACTTTTCTCTCTGTATCTCTGCCATTAAATAAACTAATTAATTAATACAATATATTTTTTTAATTATAAAATCAGAAAAAGTGCCACAGTATCAGATACAGATACTTTAATCTTTCTCCCTACCCTGCCAGACCCAGATAGCCATGCCCTGGAGAACAACAGGCATCCACAAGTATTGGGCATTGACTCTGATAGCAACTATAATCTGGAGGGGTAGAGGGACAGCATAGTGGTTCTACAAAAAGATTCTTATGCCTGAGGCTCTGTAGTCCTAGGTTCAATACCCAGCACCACCATAAACTAGATCTGAGCAGTGCTTTGGAAAAAAGGAGGGGGAGGAGAAGGGAGGGGGGGAAAGGAGGAGAAGGGAGAAAGAGGAGGGAGAGAAGGAGGAGGAGAAGGGGAAGAGAATAAGGGGCTGGGTGGTGGCATGGAGCACCAGGTTGAGTGCACATGCTACAGTGTGCAAGGACTCTAGTTCAAGCCCCCAGTCCCCACCTACATGGGGAAACGACCCAAGCATCATAGCAGTGATGCATGTGTCTCTCTGTCTCTCTCCCTCTTTATTCCCCCATTCCCTTCTTGATTTCTCTGTGTCTATCCAAATAAAAGAGAAGAAATACAATAATACATCAACTAAACTTAAAAATAATAAAATCAAAGAAACTATAATCTGGTGCTAGCAAGATGGCTCCCCTGGGAGGGCCAGGAGAAGCTTCAGTCTGTGTCTTTCCTTCCTGCCCTCTGTCTCTGCCTCTATCACACTCCCTCTAGCTTAAGAAGTCTGCTACAGCAATAGCTACAGCTACAACAACAATAGAAAAGAAACAATAGTCTGTTGGAATGTCACTCCCCTCTGCCAGTGTGAAGGCTTATTAGGAGCAGCTGGCATGCAGATCAGTGTGTGTGTGTGTGTGTGTGTGTGTGTGTGTGTGTGTGTGTGTGTGTGTGTGTGTGCTTGTGAGTGCGTGTGCGTGTGTGTGTGTGTGTGTGTGTGTGTCTTCTCCCAGCCTGATGTTTCCATTCAGATAGAGATAGAAAGACAAAGAGAGAAGGAGAGACTTGAGACCACTGGCGTTTCTCATAAGGCCATCATACTTACATGTTCCAGGGCCCCAACCTGGCCCTGGCAAGGTAGGCCTGCTAGTAGGTGAACTAAGCCTGACGCATTGACTTTGGATCCTAGTTCATCTCCTACTTCATCAACCCAGCAAGATCCTAAATTTGCCCTGTGGCTGGCATTCCAGTCCCTGACAGTATCAGTGAGTGTACATAATCTTAAGCAAACTGGAGAGTCTCCATGTTAGCTTCCTTAACTGAGGAGAGACAGTTACTAGAATGGGAAGAAGCTTGAGAATGCCATTAGTGGGAGGGAGAGATAGCGTAGTGGTCCCCTCACCACCATAAGCCAGAGACGAGCAGTGGCCTGGTAAAAATAAATAAATAAACAAAAAACATCACATTTCATGCCTGAGGCTCTTAGGTTTAATCCCCAATATGACCAGATCTGGTGAGAGAAAGAGCACTAGCTAGTTAATGGTCTCCCCACCTCTCATAAAAGTTTAAGTGTATTATGAAGTAAATCTGGACTGTACTTTGAGTGTATCTGCAGGAACTTGTGCTGGAGCTAAAGGCCTGGAAGACATACACTTGGTTCCATCCTCTCCCCAAATGCCTCCTGTCCCCATCATTCCCTGTTACGTGTGGTCAAGTTAATAAAATGGTGCTTTGGATTTGGCCGATGTCCCTCACACAACCCTTCCCCCGCACATGAATGCACCTCCCAGCACTTGAGCTGGGGATGACTCTTTCTCCACTCTGATAAACAGCTTCGCCTTGCCTTTCAGGGTGGCTGGTACGTTACCCTCTTCCTCAGGGTTATGCCGATTCTCAGATCTGGATTATAATATAAGCCTGGGGGCTGGGTGGGGGTGCATCTGGTTGAATGAATATGCTATAGTGTGCAAGGACTCAGGTTCAAGCCCCCAGCCCCCACCTGCAGGAGAGATGCTTCACGAGCAGTGGAACAGGACTATAGGTGTCTCTTTCTCTGTCTCCCTATCTTTCCCTCCCCTCTCAGTTTCTTTCTATATCCAAGAAATATATATTAAAAAATAAAAATAATGTAAACCTGTAGAGATCTTTAACAAAAGGATTTATTTATTAGTGAAAGACAGAGGGAGGGAGGGAGGAAGAGAGAGAGAGAGAGAGAGGGAGGACCAGAACATCACTCTGGCATACCAGGAATTGAACTCAAGACCTCATGTTTGAGGGTCCAACACTTTATCCACAGTGCCTCCTCCCAGGCTACCAGTAGGTATGTTGACCAGGGGTCAATAAGCATTTCCTATAGAGGGTCATCAAATGAACACCTGACTTTGATGTTTGCTGTTACAACAACTCCACTTTAATATTGGAGGGCAAAAGCAACCTCAGACAATGTGGAAGCAGCTGAGGAAGGTTTGGTTTCAACCAAACTTGATTTCCAAAAGCAGGCAAAGGCTGGGCCAGATCTGCTCCCTCGACTGCTGTTTATAACTCCTTATCTCAGAGCCTATCAGGACCACAGGATACTACATCAGTCCTGTAGTGGTGACCATGTGCATATGGGGCCTGGGAATGAATCAGGAAGTGGCAGAGGCTGGAAAAACTATTCTGAGGACACAGGGTCTTGTCTCCCCAGTGAGTGAAATTCTCAGGGGAGGAATCTGACAGTTAAGTTGTATAGAAAAAATTAAGGCTATTTTAAAAAAATATTTAATTTATTTATCTGAGGGACAGAGAGGGGAGGGGAAGGTAGAGAGGGAGAGAGACAGAGAGACAGAGAGACACCTACAACATTGCTTCACCACTCCTAGGGTCCAGAGACTTGAAGCCAGGTCATTACACATTTTAACGTGTGCACTCAGCCAGGTGCACCACCCCCCAGACTTTGAGGGCTAAATTCTATTTTTAAATTTTTTATATTTATTTATTTTCCCTTTTGTTGCCCTTGTTGTTTATCATTATTGTTGTAGTTATTGTTGTTGTTACTGATGTCGTTGTTGGATAGGACAGAGAAATGGAGAAAGGAGGGGAAGACATGGAGGGGGAGACACCTGCCGACCTGCTTCATCACCTGTGAAGCGACCCCCCTGCAGGTGGGGAGCCGGGGGCTCGAACCTGGATCCTTACGCCAGTCCTTGTGCTTTGCGCCATGTGCGCTTAACCTGCTGCGCTACCACCTGACTCCCTAAGGGCTAAATTCTTTGGAGCTCCTTCTACTAAAGATGAGGTGTGATGTTCAGTTGAATTTCTTTTGGATTTTGGAGTCAATGTATGTCATATCTTGCTTTGCCTACTTGAAAGTAGTCCATGACCCCATAATACATAAACACACACACATACACGCATGCACGCACACACACACACACACACACACACACACACACACACACACACACCCCATCAGGGTTATCTTTGGGGCTCACGGCCTACGTAATAACTCCATCACTCCTGGTTGCCATTTTCCTCCCTCCTTCCCTTCCTTCTTCCCCTCTCTCTCTCTCTCTCTCTCTCTTTCCTATAGAGACAGAAGGCATTAAAGAGGGGCAAGGGGTCAGGGCAAGAGAAAGAGACACCTACAGTACTGTTCCACTACTGATGAAGTTTCCCCCCTACAGGTGGGGAAAGGGGCTTAAACCCAGTCCCCAACCCCACTTTTCTCTTAAACTGTGTTCACACTAAGCTTTTATTCACCTGAGAAGAGGACATAGTTGCTGTGCTTTCATGAAAATTATGGTGGGCAAGAGCAGGGACGGTATCACATAGGCCTGAGAAACCAGCTGCCCACCTCCCTCTCTGAGTCACTTCTGAATCAGCCTCCTGGACGCACTGGAGTGAGTATTACACATGGCAGCAAGCAAAGAAGTGAACAGGGAGCTCAGATTTCCTCAGAAGCTGAATAACATCTTACCTCATCTTGGTGTTAAGAGCTACCCGGGGAGTCTGCCTACTCTGGTGTGAGTCTACCTTCACGACAGGCAGACTTTCGGCAAACCTAACAGCAAAATCTTGTGTACCTTTAAGTGGACAGGAAGGGGACATGCAGAAAGAGGCCAGTGGAAGAGGAAAGGCATATAGGAGTCAGGTGGTAGCACACTTGGTCAAGCATGATGTTACCATGAGCAAGGGCCAGGGTTCAAGCCCCTGGTTCCACCTGCAGGTGAGAAACTCCCAAGTGGTGAAGCAGCGCTGCAGATGTCTCTCTCTCGCCCTCCCTCCCTTCCTTTTTATTTTCTATCTGTCCTATCAAATATAAGGAAAATAAAGCATTGATATTATAAATATTTAAAATTTATTGTGTTGGTTTTATTTTAATGAGAACGAGAGAGAGAGACTCCAGAGTACTACTCAGTTCTAGCTGATAGTGGTACTGGGGAATAAACCTGGAATTTTTGGAGCCTCAGGCATAGAAGTCATCTTGCATAACCATTATGCTATCTTTCTCACCCAATAAAAATATTTTTTTAAAAAAAGAGGAAATAGATATAATTAGAGACTGTGAAAGGTTAACATTTCCCCTTAGTCACAAAAAGAAATGGAGGGGGCTGGGCGGTTGTGCAGTGGGTTAAGCGCACATGGCATGAAGCACAAAGACCTGCATAAGGATTCCGGTTCAAGCCCCCGACTCCCCACCTGCAGGAGAGTCGCTTCACAAGCAGTGAAGCAGGTCTGCAGGTGTCTGTCTTTCTCTCCCCCCTCTGTCTTCCCCTCCTCTCTCCATTTCTCTCTGTCCTAACAACCATGATATCAATAACAACAACAATAATAACAATAATAACAAGGGTAACAAAAGGGAAAATAAATAAATATATAAAAATATTTTCAAAAATACAAAAAAAAAAAGAAATGGATACTTAATGAAAAACCTTTAGGCAATACAGAAAAACAAAAAGAAAAAAATTCCACGCACAGAGAGCTTCCTTTAACAGAGGGTCTCATTTCAGGATCAGTCTTGCTCAGATGGCCGAGTACATACTCTGACCCAGCTTCCCTGTGGAGAACAGGGCAGTTTCTACCACTGTTGTTCTATATTGAGAGCAATGTTCTGTAGAGGCCCACAAGAGGGTTTATGATGCTGTTCCTGATGGAAATGACCAGGGATAGTGGAGAGAGGGATCTGTTAAGAGTTCTAGGCCCATCATGTCTATGTGAGAATTCCATGATTCCCTGACTAGGGCCCTGGATGATGGGGTGGCCTAGTAGTGACCAAAAGAGGCATCATTAAAGTATGCTGGTCTCTCGCCCTTATCCAGCTTTTGTAGTCCTTACTTCATCTGACAAGGTTAGACTTAGAGTGATTGAGGAAAGTAAAACAGGAAGTAGGTGAGGAGGGTATCTAAGTCAAAGTAGGAAACATCTGATTAAGTACTTTATGGTGTCTTTTTTTTTTTATGTCTTTCTACTTGTTCCTGCACTTGACTCACTGTAGACTATTCTGCACTTTTAATTTAAGGTGTATATTTTCCCCCAACTTATGGATACAGGTACACATGTGCCCTACCTCATGGGCTCTGGTCTGTATCTGGGTTCTATAACTTTGTTAGGAAGTGCGCCATCCAAAATGGAACTAAGGAGTCCTATGAGCATGTTATCTGTCAGGCTCAGGCAAAAATAGTCATGGGCCCCTTGGGATAGACCTAAACTAGACTTCCTAGCTTCTTCCAACATGAAGACCGCGAATCTCACCTGCTATCCTCTTACCTTTAGGTTCCTGATTAGTAAACAATTTGTTCTGCTTTATATCTCACTGTTTTTCAGTCACCAAGTTGCAGATGCTGCCATGACACCAACCTAAATTCCCTGGGCAGCCAACCTCACCAATATGTCCTGGAAGTCCCCCTCCCCAGAGCCCTGCACCACTAGGGAAAGATAGAAACAGGCTGGGGTTGTAGATCGACCTGTCAATGCCCATGTCCAGTGGAGAAGCAATTACAGAAGCCAGACCTTCCATCTTCTGCATCCCATAAAGATCTTTGGTTCATACTCCCAGAGGGATAAAGAATAGGGAACTTTCCAGTGGAAAGTTGGAGGGGATGGGATACGGAACTCTGGTGGTGGAATTGTACTCCTCTTATCCCACAATCTTGTCAATCAATATTAAATCACTAATAAAATAAAATTAAAAAATAAGAGATTAAAAAAACACTGTTGACTGTAAACCATTAATCCCCACAATAAAAAATAAATAAATAGGATTCGACTCCCAGAGGCGGAGCTACAAGCAGCAGATCGCTTTCTCTCCTCTCCTCTCCTCTCCTCTCCTCTCCTCTCCTCTCCTCTCCTCTCCCGGATCAACTAGGAATACCAAAAGAGACCACCCGGACCGAAACAAGACAGGACTAGAATGACCACAGGAACCCAGTAAATCACCCGTGAGTACAAACATGCGTGGCTGGTGACAGAGAGGAGAGAGGGGCCTAAGGAAAGATTAGGTGACTGCTAACAGTTCAACAGTTTATCAGTTGAGACACTGCCTCCAGTCTGCTTCACCACAAGGGGACAGCTGAAGGGAGGAAAGGACTCCCCAGAGACTCACTAAGTTCAACTCTGAGTCTCCATTGCTACTACCCTCAGAATCTGGAGCAGCAACAGGGAGGGACACCAGGGGACAGAGATCTAACCGGGAAACTCAGGAGAAGACCTATATTTCGGTGGCATAGCTGAGAGGCTGTGAAAGTCTCTTTGCATAACTACTGGATTATCTCTGCCACACCCTGCTTTATCTCTTGGTCAGGAGTCAGTGATTAAGCTAAGAAGCTTATTGATAGTTTAAAAGCCCTCAGGCTCCCATAGCCTACAGGGAAGAAAAAAAAAGAGGCTTTTACACCACTGAGCTCCAACTCAGGGATTGAAAAAACTGTTAACTTCCACCACGGTAAACCCTTCAATTAAATTACTTAGACACAAGTCAATCCAGGCAATAGTAATTAATAATTTGAAAAGTACTGATAAAGGGAACTCATAACATAATATATAAAATGGTTAAAACAACAAGAAAAAATATTGGAGACTCGAACCAGGACAAGAGTCCAGCTAAAAGTCCTCCAGAGGGTGAAGCACAAAACAACGAGTTCAACATCCAAACATTAGCTAAGGAAATAATAACAGGAGTGAGTAAAGAATTTGAAAAAATTGTAATCAGAAATGCAGAAACAACAAATGAGAATATGGAAGAAAATTCTAATTATCTCATGGTTATTAGAGAGCTGAAAGCTGAAATTGCTGAGCTAAGAAGGCAACTAGCTGAACAAGCTAAAACAGTATCAGAGCAGGGCAACAAAATAGATGAACTCCAGAAAGCAGTAGAGGGCAGAGAGAATAGAATCTATGAGGCTGAAAACAGAATTAGCAAGATTGAGGATGAATTAGAGACAACTAAAAAAGAAGTAAGAGATCTCAAAAAGAGATTAAGAGATGCTGAAAACAACAACAGAGTCCTATGGGATGACTTCAAAAGAAACAATATACGCATTATTGGCTTACCAGAGGAAGAAAGAGAAGGAGAGGAAGAAAGCATTCTCCAGGGCATAATAGCTGAAAATTTCTCTAGTCTAGACAACATCAAAGACATAAAGATTCAAGAAGCCCAGAGGGTCCCAAACAGAATTAACCCAGACCTAAAGACACCAAGACATGTCATACTTAGAATGGAAAGGAATAAGGATAAAGAAAGGATCCTCAAGGCTGCAAGAGAAAAACAAAGAGTCACCTACAAAGGAAAACCCATAAGATTAGCAGCAGACTTCTCCATACAAACACTACAGGCCAGAAGAGAATGGCAAGATATCTATCGAGTGCTCAATGAAAAAGGCTTTCAGCCAAGAATACTATATCCTGCTAGACTGTCATTCAGACTAGATGGAAGCATCAAAACCTTCTCAGACAAGCAACAGTTGAAGGAAGCAACCATCACCAAGCCTGCCCTGAAAGAAGTTCTGAAAGGTCTCCTATAAACAACCAGACCACCACAAATAGGACATATATCAAAACACTCTAAAACTCTACAAGAATGGCGTTAAAATATCTTCAATCTTTGATATCAATAAATGTCAATGGCCTGAATTCACCTATTAAAAGACACAGAGTAGGAAGATGGATCAGAAAACACAACCCAACAATATGTTGTCTACAGGAAACTCACCTAACTCAACAAGACAAACACAGACTTAAAGTGAAAGGATGGAAAACTATCATACAAGTCAATGGCCCACAAAAAAGGGCAGAAACAGCTATTCTCATATCTGACATGATAGACTTTAAAATAGATAAGATTAAAAAAGATAGGAATGGACACTACTTAATGCTCAGAGGATCAGTCAATCAAGAGGACTTAACAATTATTAATATCTATGCACCCAATGAGAAGCCATCTAAATACATCAAACTTCTACTGAAAGAGATACAGCAATATATTAACAGTAACACAATCATAGTAGGGAACTTCAGCACCCCACTATTTCAACTTGACAGATCATCCAGGAAGAAAATCAGTAAAGACATAAGGGAGCTAAATGAAGAGATAGATAAACTAGAACTATTGGACATTTTCAGAGTCATTCATCCCAAGAAACTGGAATACACATTTTACTCAAATCCACATGGATCATTCTCAAGGATAGACCATATGTTAGGCCACAAAGACAGCATCAGCCAATTCAAGAGCATTGAAATCATCCCAAGCATTTTCTCAGACCACAGTGGAATTAAACTAACACTTAACAATCAAAAAAAGATTAGTAACAGTGCCAAAATGTGGAAGCTCAACAGTACACTTCTTACCAACTTCTGGGTCAAAGAGGAAATCAAGGAAGAAATCAAAATGTTTCGAGAGTTCAATGAAAATGAAGACACAAGCTATCAAAATATTTGGGACACAGTTAAAGCAGTCCTAAGAGGGAAGTTCATAGCTATACAAGCACACATTAGGAAACAAGAAAAGGCACAAATAAACAGCCTGATTGCACATCTTAAAGACCTAGAAGAAGAACAACAAAGGAATCCTAAAGCAACCAGAAGGACAGAAATCACTAAAGTTAGGGCAGAAATAAATAACATTGAGAATAGGAAAACCATACAAAAGATCAATGAAAGTAAATGTTGGTTCTTCGAAAGAGTAAACAAAATCGACAAACCTTTAGCCAGACTCACAAAACAAAAAAGGGAGAAGACCCAAATAAATCGGATAGTAAATGAAAGAGGAGATATCACAACAGACACTGCAGTAATTCAACATATCATGCGAGGCTTCTATGAACATCTATATGCCACCAAGCTAGAGAACCTGGAAGAAATGGACGATTTCCTAGATACCTACCAACTTCCAAAACTAAGTAAAGAGGAAGTGGATAACATGAACAGGCCCATCACAGCTAATGAAATTGGAACAGTTATCAAAAATCTTCCCAAAAATAAAAGTCCTGGACCAGATGGTTTTACAAATGAATTCTACAAAACTTTCAAAGAAGAACTAATACCTCTACTTTTCAAAGTCTTCCAGAAGATTGAAGACACTGGAATACTCCCTGCCAGCTTCTATGAAGCCAACATCACTCTGATACCAAAAGCAGACAGGGACACAACCAAAATAGAAAACTACAGACCAATATCTCTGATGAACATAGATGCGAAAATATTGAACAAAATTCTAGCCAACCGGATACAGCAGTATATCAAAAAGATTGTTCATCATGACCAAGTGGGGTTTATCCCAGGCATGCAAGGTTGGTTTAATATACGTAAAGCAATCAATGTGATCCACCACATCAACAAAAGCAAGACCAAAAACCACATGATCATATCAATATATGCAGAGAAAGCCTTTGACAAAATACAACATCCCTTTATGATCAAAACACTACAAAAAATGGGAATAGATGGAAAATTCCTGAAGATAGTGGAGTCTATATATAGCAAACCTACAGCCAACATCATACTCAATGGTGAAAAACTGGAAGCATTTCCCCTCAGATCAGGTACTAGACAGGGCTGCCCACTATCACCATTACTATTCAACATAGTGTTGGAAGTTCTTGCCATAGCAATCAGGCAGGAGCAAGGAATTAAAGGCATACAGATTGGAAGAGAAGAAGTCAAACTTTCCTTATTTGCAGATGACATGATAGTATACATAGAAAGACCTAAGGAAGCAAGCAAGAAGCTTTTGGAAATCATCAGGCAATACAGTAAGGTGTCAGGCTATAAAATTAACATTCAAAAGTCAGTGGCATTCCTCTATACAAACACTAAGTTAGAAGAAATTGAAATCCAGAAATCAGTTCCTTTTTCTACAGCAACAAAAACAATAAAATATCTAGGAGTAAACCTAACCAAAGAAGTGAAAGACTTATATACTGAAAATTATGCGTCACTACTCAAAGAAATTGAAAAAGACACAAAGAAGTGGAAAGATATTCCATGTTCATGGGTTGGAAGAATTAACATCATCAAAATGAATATATTACCCAGAGCCATCTACAAATTTAATGCTATCCCCATCAAGATCCCAACCACGTTTTTTAGGAGAATAGAACAAATGCTACAAATGTTTATCTGGAACCAGAAAAGACCTAGAATTGCCAAAACAATCTTGAGAAAAAAGAACAGAATCAGAGGCATCACACTCCCAGATCTCAAACTGTATTATAGGGCCATTGTCATCAAAACTGCTTGGTACTGGAATATGAACAGACACACTGACCAGTGGAATAGAACTGAGAGCTCAGAAATGAGGCCCAACATGTATGGACATCTAATCTTTGACAAAGGGGCCCAGACTATTACATGGGGAAAGCAGAGTCTCTTCAACAAATGGTGTTGGAAACAATGGGTTGAAACATGCAGAAGAATGAAACTGAATCACTCTATTTCACCAAATACAGAAGTAAATTCTAAGTGGAGCAAGGACTTGGATGTTAGACCAAAAACTATCAGATACTTAGAGGAAAATATTGGCAGAACTTTTTTCCGCATAAATTTTAAAGACATTTTCAATGAAACGAATCCAATTACAAGGAAGACTAAGGCAAGTATAAACCTATGGGACTACATCAAATTAAAAAGCTTCTTCACAGCAAAAGAAACCACTACCGAAACCAAGAGACCCCTCACAGAATAGGAGAAGATCTTTACATGCCATACATCAGATAAGAGTTTAATAACCAACATATATAAAGAGCTTGCCAGACTCAACAACAAGACAACAAACAACCCCATCCAAAAATGGGGGGAGGACTTGGACAGAATATTCACCACAGAAGAGATCCAAAAGGCTGAGAAACACATGAAAAAATGCTCCAAGTCTCTGATTGTCAGAGAAATGCAAATCAAGACAACAATGAGATATCACTTCACTCCTGTGAGAATGTCATACATCAGAAAAGGGAACAGCAGCAAATGCTGGAGAGGGTGTGGGGTCAAAGGAATCCTCCTGCACTGCTGGTGGGAATGTAAATTGGTCCAACCTCTGTGGAGAACAGTCTGGAGAACTCTCAGAAGGCTAGAAATGGACCTACCCTATGACCCTGCAATCCCTCTCCTTGGGATATATCCTAAGGAACCCATCACATCCATCCAAAAAGATCTGTGTACACATATGTTCTTGGCAGCACAATTTGTAATAGCCAAAACCTGGAAGCAACCCAGGTGTCCAACAACAGATGAGTGGCTGAGCAAGTTGTGGTATAGAGACACAATGGAATACTACTCAGCTGTAAAAAATGGTGACTTCACCGTTTTCAGCCGATCTTGGATGGACCTTGAAAAAATCATGTTGAGTGAAATAAGTCAGAAACAGAAGGATGAATATGGGATGATCTCACTCTCAGGCCGAAGTTGAAAAACAAGATTAGAAAAGAAAACACAAGTCGAACCTGAAATGGAATTGGAGTATTACACCAAAGTAAAAGACTCTGGGGTGGGTGGGTGGGGAGAATACAGGTCCATGAAAGATGATGAATGACATAGTGGGGGTTGTATTGTTAAATGGGAATCTGGGGAATGTTATGCATGTACAAACTATTGTATTTACTGTTGAATGTAAAGCATTAATTCCCCAATAAAGAAATAAAAAAAAGAAAAAATAAATAAATAAACAAATGTTCTATTCCAATATAGTATTTTTCTCAAAGCTACATCGATGTGCATGTCTGTATTTGTATTTAAACAGCTCATACTATATGTGCTCATTAATGAATTGCTTCCCCCCAGGCCCCCCGTTCTTTTTAGAATACTACTCAGCTCTGGTTTATGGAGGTCATGGGGACTAAATCTAAGACCTTTGGTGCCTCAGGGCATGAAAGACTTTTTCTGTAACCACAATACTAGCTTGCTCTTTTTTTTGCATCTAGGGTTATTGCTTGGGCTCAGTGTCAGCACTATAAATCTGATGTTCCTGGTGGCCATTTTTGATTGTACAGGACAGAGAGAAATTGAGAGGGGAAGGGAAGAGAGAGGGAGAGAGAGCATCATCTGCAGACCTGCTTTACCACTTGTGAAGTGACCCCCCTCTGCGGGTGAGGAGCCAGGATGCTCAAACCGGAATCCTTGCCCGGGTCCTGTGCTTCATATATTAATGTGTGCTTAACCACGTGTGCCACCACCTGGCCCCCTAAGACTTTCTCTTACAGTTTGCATAATCATGATAATTTTCTATGCTATTTTTTCACTTTTGTTGCCCTTGTTGTTTATCGGTGTTGTTATTACTGTTGCTGTTATTGCTATCATCATTGTTGGATAGGACAGAGAAATGCAGAGAGGAGGGGAAGACAGAGAAAGGGAGAGAAAAACAGACACCTGCAGACCTGCTTCACCCCACTGCAGATGGGTAGCCAGGGACTCGAACCAGGGTCTTTGCGCTTTGCACCATGCGCGCTTAACCCGCTGTGCTACTGCCCAGCCCCCTCAAGTGATATTCTTTTTTTTTTAATATTTATTTTATTTATTTATTCCCTTTTGTTGCCCTTGTTGTCTTATTGTTGTAGTTATTATTGTTGTTGTCGTCGTTGTTGGATAGGACAGAGAGAAATGGAGAGAGGAGGGGAAGACAGAGAGGAGGAGAGAAAGACAGACACCTGCAGACCTGCTTCACCGCCTGTGAAGCGACTCCCCTGCAGGTGGGGAGCCGGGGTTCGAACCGGGATCCTTATGCTGGTCCTTGTGCTTTGCGCCACCTGCGCTTAACCCGCTGCGCTACAGCCCGACTCCCTCAAGTGATATTCTTATACCACATGATTTTTAGAATTTCTACTACGAAATATTTCCTAACCAGAAAGTGTATCAATTTTTTTTTTTTTTTTAAAACCAGTGACTGTTTTACACTTAGTAGCCATTTATTTTGTTTACTCTGTATAAGGTCTATGACCCGGGTTCAAGCCTAGGGTGTGGAGGATGCTTCACAAGTAGTGAAGCAGGCCTGCAAGTACCTCTCTCTTCCTCACATTTTCCCATCCCTCTCAAATTCTCTCTTGTTCTGGCAAACAAAATAGAAGGGGAAACATAAATAAATGAAAAAAAAAAAGGACATCTGGATCGGTGGATTCGTGGTGCCAACATTGAGTCCCAGGGATAAACCTGGTGGCAATTAACTAAATAAATAAACAAAATAAACTATCCACTGTATGCCTGCAGCCTCAGTGGCATTAAAGGAAGCCACTAGTATCTCTCCCTCCTTTCTGTCTTTACCTTTCCCTTGATATCCAAAGAAGTTGACCCTGAGTGTGAAACCCCAGTGATGGAAATAAACAAACAAAAAAAACAAATAAATAACGCAAGTGCCAAGTGAATGACACATCTGAGAGTGTAACAGATGTGATTTTTAGTCAGCTTTTGTGGGTGTGATGTGTGCTTGAGCATGGATGGCTGACCAACCCCCCCCCCCCAGAAGTTCGTCTGTCAGTCTCCCCTTGGCATGCCAGCCTTGCGGTAGAGCGAGATGTGGCAAACCTCTTTAGGGTGCTGTTACAGGGAACGGAACATCTTTACTGACACAATTACAAGTTTATAAAGGGGTAGTTGTGCAGAGGAAGTGGCCAGCTGGCCAGTGAGTTCAATATCTCCTTATAAGGGAAAAGAGAGCAACGCAGTGAGAGGGTATGGATGGTGATGCGGGAACAGGGAAAGAAATATAAGGAAGGCGAAGCCCACCAGAAAGGGGGAGGGGTAGGTGATGTGGCGAGACTGATAGGAAGGTTGGAATTCCCCTGCTGCCATGGTATGCTGGAAGACCCCTTTAGTGAGCTCATTCCTGCCACCTTCCCCCAGAGGAACCCAGACCCCTGACATCTGGCGCACAATGTGAGGCACCCCAACAAGCTTTGAGATGAAAGGGAGAGGAGATGTAAAGGAGAGGAGAGAAAAACATCTGCAGCCCTGCTTCACCGCTTGTGAAGGTTATCCCTGGGGCTCAGTGTTGGCATCACAAATCCACCAATCCAGGTGTCCATTTTTTTTCATTTATTTATGTTTCTCATTCTATTTTGTTTGCCAGCACAAGAAAGAATTTGAGAGGGGAGGGGGAGGTAGAGGGGAAGAGAGAGACACTTGCAGGCCTGTTTCACTACTCATGAAGCATCCTCTACACCCCAGGCTTGAACCCCAGTCATAGTTCTTGTGCATTGTGTGCTCAACCAATAGGCAATTACTGAGTGCCCCACATATGCACATCATACCTTTCTAGGCTGCCAGTACTCTGTAAACACTGTGAGTTTCCACAAAGTGTAAGGATACTAGCAAGTATTACTTCACATTTTTTTTTTCTCTTCAGGGTTATCAATGAGGCTTGGTGCCTGCTCTAAGAATCCACTGCACCTGGAGGCTATTTTTTCCCTTCTGTTGCCCTTGTTGTTTATCATTATTATTTATTATCTTTATTTTTATTTATTGGATAGAGACGGCCAGAAATTGAGAGGAGGGGGAAGCTAGAAAGGGAGAGAGACAGAGAGACACCTGCAGACCTGCTTCATCATTTGCAAAGCTTTCCCCTGCAGGTGGGGACCAGGGGCTCGAACCCGGGTCCTTGTGCACTGTAGCATGTGCACTCAACCAGGTGCGCCACCACCCAGCCCCTATCATTATCATTATTGTCATTATTACAGTCATTGTCGTTGGATAGGACAGAGAGAAATGAAGAGAGGAGGGGAAGACAGAGAGGGGGAGAGAAAGACACCTGCAGACCTGCTTCACTGCCAGTGAAGTGACTCCCCTGCAGGTGGGGAGCCGGGGGCTCCAACCGGGATCCTTTTGATGGTCCTTGCGTTTAGCACCATATGTGCTTAACCCACTGTGCTACCGCCTGACCCCCGAAGTATTACTCTTTTTTGTGGTACAGAGGTTGGTGCAGTGAATAAGGTATTGGACTCTCAAGCATGAGGTCATGATTTCAATCCCCAGCAGCACATCCCAGAGTGATGTCTGGTTCTTTTTCACTCTCCTGTCTTTCTCATTAAATAAAATCTTTTTTAAAAGTATTACTTCTAAGGGTTTCTTCTCTCTCTCTCTCTCTCTTTTTTTTTTCCCTCCAGGGTTATTGCTGGGCTCGGTGCCTGCACCATGAATCCACAGCTCCTGGAGGCCATTTTTTTCCCCTTGTTGTTGTAGTCTTGTTGTGGTTATTATTATTGCCATTGTTGATGTTGTTCGTTGTTGGATAGGACAGAGAGAAATGGAGAGAGGAGGGGAAGCCAGAGAGGGGGAGAGAAAGATAGACACCTGCAGACCTGCTTCACTGCCTGAGGGGAAGCCAGAGAGGGGGAGAGAAAGATAGACACCTGCAGACCTGCTTCACTGAGGTGGGGAGCCGGGGCTCGAACCCAGATCCTTACGTCAGTCCCTGCACTTTGTGCCACATGCGCTTAACCCACTGTGCCACCACCCGATCCCCCCTTTTAAATATCAGTTTTTTAAATTTTATTTAAAAAAATATTTATTTACCCTTTTGTTGCCCTTGTTTTTTTTTATTGTAGTTATCATTGTTGTTATTGATGTTGTCATTGTTAGATAGGACAGAAAGAAATCGAGAAGGGGGAAGACAGAGAGGGGGTGAGAAAGATAGACACCTGTAGACCTGCTTCACCACATGTGAAGTGACTCCCCTGCAGGTGGGGAGCTGGGGACTTGAACTGGGATCTCCTTATACCAGTCCTTGTGCTTCGCGCCACATGCTCTTAACTTGCTACACTACCGCCCAGCTGCCTTCTCTCTCTCTTTCTAATTTTTATTGAACTGTAGGCTTACAGGATAGCTGTTGTTACAGGGGCACATTCCACGTGTCCCCAAGTTGAGTATCAGTACACCTCACTGTCCACTAAAGTGTCATCCACTTCCACCATAGAACACTGGACCCCAGTCCCCTGTGATGAGAGAGAGAGAGAGAGAGAGAAGATATGAGAGCAGATGCTGACACCAAGATCCAATTCTGTCAGAGGTTTAGGGTCCTTATCAGTTCAATGGCATTTGTCAAGTTTTGACCTGGTCTAACTGAATCCAAAAGAATGTAAAACTGTGACTTCTCCCTAGAAGGGGTGGTAACACTCTCTGAACCAAAGGCCTCAGGTCAGTTTGATTTTACTTTTTCAAACCCCAGAGTTCATCTCTGTTTTGTTTGAGAAAAGAAAGGTGCGAAGTTGTGAAAAAAAAAGGATCCATGAACCTAAAAAAGGAACACTTACTTCTAGCTGGTCAGAATGAATAAAAAAGCAAACCCTGGGCAGGAGAGATAACATAATAGTGTGCAAAAAGATGTGCATGCCTGAGGTAGTGAAGTCTCAGATTCAATCCTACCCATCACCACAAGCCAGAGCTGAGTGGTGCTTTGATAAGGGGAGAAAACAAAAACAAAAAACAAAAAATGAAACCTCTTAAGAATGGGAAGGAGTTAAAAAAAAAAAAAAAGCAGGAATGGGAGGGAGTCTAATTTTTCAGCTTTGCTTTTCTCCTCCATTTCCATCAGGCAGAGGAAGTTACATGACCAGTGTGATGTGTAAAAGCCTTGCTCCAGTTGATGGAACATTAGATGAACAGAATAAAAGAGGCTGGCAGTCTAGTCTGTCTATTTCACATCAGATTCTAGCTAACTTTCCTTTTTCTTCCCTCTTCTCTTCTCTTCTCTACTCTTCTCTTCTCTTCTCTTTTTCTTTGCCTCCAGGGTTATTGCCAGGGCTCTGTGCCTGCACCACGAATCCACTGCTCCTGTAGACCATTTTTCCCCCTTTTGTTGCCCTTGTTGTTTTATCACTGTTGTGGTTATTATTATTATTGTTGTTTCTGTCGTTGGATAGGACAGAGAGAAATTGAGAGGAGGGCAAGACAGAGAGAAAGACACCTGCAGACCTGCTTCACCGCCTGTGAAGCGACTCCCCTGTAGGTGGGCTCGAACCTGTATCCTTGCAGGTCCTTGTGCTTCGAGCCACGTGCACTTAAGCCGCTGTGCTACCGCTGGACTCCCTAACTTTCCATTTTCAATAATCCTCACATCTGCAGGAGATTAAGAATTTAGGAACTATTCAATTTGCAGCAATCAAGAGTTTTGGCTCACCATTTCCTGTTATTTCTGTCTGACATTAGCTGGTGATAATCTCTGACTCCTTGTAGATGGGTGTATTGGGTGGAACTGACCTCTCCCCACACCTTTAAAATTCCAAGTCCAACTTTGTAGCAACTGTGCCACCTCCCTGCAACTTGAACCTGTATTATAAAAGGATTTATATTTTGGCGGAGAGGATTTGTATTTTGGTGGAGAAAATGAGCCCGTCAGCGAGGCAGACATTGCAGACGATTTACTCTCCAACTACTCATTATTTTTGAGGAACTGGATGTGCAGGACGGGGAAAGTATATGCCTGCATGTGAAGCTCCCCAAATCAGGTAAGTTAATGTCCGACGTGGAGACTGAGTTATGCAAAAGAAGTCAGAGGGAGAGAGAGAGAGAGAGAGATAGGGAGAGAAATACAAAGCTTTTCCGTGCACCAAAAAACAAAACAAACAAAAAAATCTTAACTCCCTCCCCCCCTTAAGAAAAACATCTGTAATTATTGCTCCAAATATACCGTCTGCACTCGTTGGATCTTAGCCTATTCTTTTCCTGAGCTTTAAAACATTGGCAAAGAGAGGAAGATTTCCCGAGGTTATCGCAGCCTGGCAAAACCGCCGTTTTCCTTTAGATGTGGGTCTGGCCTTTCGTTGCAGATTCCCACGTCTTGTCCCATCCCTGCCCAGGCAGGAGACGTCACGCCTCAGGTCCTCAAGTCCTTCTGCAGAAAGGCCAGCGGATCTCAGTCTTGCAGCCGGGCTCTTTGTGCCTGCGGGAGGCCATCTGGACAGAAGCCCCGGGCGTGGGCCGCCGCCTCCCAGGTCGCCCCCGCCTCCCAGTCGCCCTCCAGCGCCCCCTCCCCGGCGCTGCGGCTGCCGCTCCCAGCGCCCCGCCCGCCGCTGCTGCTCGGCCGGCGAGTCGCCATTGGAGTAAAAATAGCGGCCCTGCCCGCCCCCGGCCCCGGCCCTGCCCGCCCCCGGCCCCGGCCCGGCCCGCGCGCTCTTGCTCCACCCGCCGGCGCCCGCAGCCCCGCGAAGCCCCGCTCGGCCCCATGCAGCGCCGGGGCGCCCTGCTCGGCGTGCCGGGCGGCGGCAGGAAGATGGCTGCGGGGGACGTGGGCGAGCTGCTGGTGCCCCACATGCCCACCATCCGCGTGCCCCGCTCCGGGGACCGGGTCTACAAGAGCGAGTGCGCCTTCTCCTACGACTCCCCGGTGAGCGAGCTCCGGGGATGGGGGGGCGCTCAGCTCCGCCGCCCCACGTGGGGGCCGGGCCTGGGGCCCCGGAGTTGGCACCGGGGCTTTGCGTTCGTGTGGGCACTTGGTGGGCGCCTGCTGCATGTCCTGCGCTGCACGCCCCTCGGCGCCTGCAGCCCAGCCGGGGGCCCCCGGGGTGGGGTGCGAGTGGGGGTGCTCCCAGCAGCCCTCCCTGGACAGGGCCCCTCCGGCCGCCTTTTGAAAGACAGGTCGAGCCCCGCAGTTGCCAGGTCCTGCCTGCACGCTGGCTGCAGAAGGTCCGCATACTCCCCGCGCTGGAGCGCAGGGCTGGGGTGGGGTTTGAGGCTGCGTGGTGGACGGGTTGACTCCCTCCTGCACACTCGTTCGCTCGCACGAGTCTCCTGTTGGGACACCCCCCTCCCACCCTCCGACCGCAATTCCTGGCCCATTCACGCATCACACACTCTGAGCTTTTTTTTGGCCTCCACTTTGTGGTTGTCACCATTCCTTTTTTCATCAGAAGGAAACCTTGCGGGTGCCTCCACTCTGGGTAGCACAAAGAGGGGGTACACTGAGTTTTCATAAGCCTATTCCACCACCTCCTCTTCCTTCTCCACCTCCTCCAAAGACGCAAAGGTATCAGGATGGGTGCGCACATGGTGGGGAGTTCAATCCCCTGTCGTAACCTGGGACACTGTGGGGGCAGTGAGGGGGCAGCACTAGTGTGTGTGCTTGTGCGTGTGCGTGCGTGCGTGTGTGTGTGTGTGTGTGTGTGTGTGTGTCTAATATGGAAAAGGAAAGTGAGTTGTCCCTTAAAGAGTCACAAACGGACTTCAAAGTGACTCAGCTGTCTGGCGTTTATCATGACTTTTTGAGAACCGGGTTATTTTTATCCACTCACTTTAGATCTCATGTGTCACCCAGCAGATCCCAGTGCAGCCAGGACGGGTATGGACTGCAGGGGCTGAGGCAGCAGGGCTCACGGCCCCTCTAAAACATTTTATTCATATTAAGACGAGCATTTTGTTAAAGACAGGGAAATAGATCAATGAAAAGAACCCATATGAGCGACGGTTTCCCCAAAGCCTTCCATTCGTGTTTTGGGAGTTGATTTAGGTTAGTTCAGAGCGTACTTATTGGTTATCCATTTAGCAACCCAGGATTTGTATCCTCTCTGTGACATTTAATTTAATGCCCACTCCAGTTCATTTGGGGGATAACAATCTCCCGGGTTTGTGCACTACTTCATTCCTTTCAAAAAGGCCTATCTGTGTGGTGGAAGAGAACATTTGTATGCAATAGCCTGTTGTGATCACACTATTGAGTGTCAGCAGTGGCCTTTAAATTCTGTTATCCACAAAATACTTGCAAGTGTCATTTTTGGAATTTTTGTGTGTCCAGTGTTGGACAAATTCCCACTAGTATCTCTTCAGGGTGGAGAGGAATGAAGGTTCTAACTAGACAGTTGATAGATTGTGAATTCTAGGAAGAAGAAAGTGCCTGAATGTTTTAGTATAATACATCTTGTAAAGTGGGTTCAAGTTTCTTTTTTTTTCTCCCTGTGTTTGATCAGGATTGTTTGTCATATTCTTCTTACAAACTTTGCGTTTGGCAATCTATAGTGCATTGTATAGTATTGTATAGCAGGTGTGGTGAAAAGCTGATTATTCTATTTTCTTATTTTTAAAAAAGATTTTATTTATTTATGAGAAAGATAGTAGGAGAGAGAAAGAACCAGACACCACTCAGGTACTTGTACTGCCGAATATTGAACTCAGAACTTCATGCTTAATATTTCAGTGCTTTATCCAGTGTGCTACCTCCCAGACCACTTATTCTATTTTTTCTTCTTTTCTTCTTGCTTTCTTTTCTATTTTATTTTATTAAAAAATTTTAAATTATTTATTTATTCCCTTTTTGTTGTCTTTTTTATTATTGTAGTTATTATTGTTGTTGTCGTTGTTGGATAGGACAGAGAGAAATTGAGAGAGAGGGAAGGACAGAGAGGAGGAGAGAAAGATACCTGCAGACCTGCTTCACCACTTGTGAAATGACTCTCCTGCAAGCGGGGAGCTGAGGGTTTGAACCAGGATCCTTGTGCTTTGCATCACCTGCGCTTAAACTGCTGCACAATAGCCCGACTCCCTCTTTTTTATTTAAAAAAAAAGTTTTATTTATTTATTCATGAAAAAGACAGGCAGAGAGAAAGAACCAGAATAAGTCATGGCACAGTGTAAGTTCCCAAATAACTGTCTGTGGTAATGAATTAAAATAATCAGCTTTTGTGGCCCTGGAAATGGTACAGATGTAGAACACTGGACTTGCAAGCATGTGGTCCCAAGTTTGATCCCCAGCAACACATGACAGAGTCATGTTCTGCTTCTCTCTTTCAGTAAATAAAGCAAATATTTAATTGTTTTCATTTTGACCATATAAAATAAAATAAAATAGTGGTCCGGGAGGTGGCACAGTGGATAAAGAAAGCATCAGACTCTCAAGCAGTGATGTCTGGTTCTTTCTCTCCTCCTATCTTTCTCATTAATAAACAACGTCTTTAAGAAATATAAATAAAATAAAATAATCAAGGCGTGGGCAATGGTGTAGTTGTTTAAATGGACAAGATACCATGCTGAAGGACCCACCAGTCCTACCTACAGAGGCAAGTTTCATAAATAGTGAAGCAGTGCTGCAGATGCCTTTGCTTCTGTCTGTCTATCTATCTATCTATCTATCTATCTTTATCTATACCTCTTCCTCTCTCAATTTCTCTGTCCTATTGAATATAAGAAAATAAACATAGTGATCCAGGAAGTGGCTTATTGGATAAAGTACTGGACTCTCAAGCATAAGGTCCCAAGTTCAATCCCTGGCAGCATATGTACCAGACTGATGTTCTTTCTCTCTGCCTGTATTTTTCTTTTTGTTTTATTTGCTTATTGTATCTGGAAGGAAAAGTCTGATTTAACGAGTGGTGGGGCCAGAACCATGTAGTAAATAGAGGGGGTAGGTTTCATGAACAGAGCACAGGATTTTGTTTTTGTATGGTTAACTTCGGAGAACCACCGGGACTGCTGTGATTTGAAGAAATGTTAAAGGAAGACCGAACTGACACATTTTTATTGACTCTGGTATCTGATCGTGGTATGAACTCATCCACCACTCTTTGCCTTTGTGAGTATAAGTAGTGAGTAAGCAGTGTGAGAGCTCGTCCCAGTGTCCTTCTTGCTGCCTTCCTTCCTGCTCAGCAGAGAAACAACTACTCTGGGATTAGTGAGAATTTGTTTTTTTCATCTGCCATTTTGGTTTCACCCTAGCCTGCCTCCTCACCTTGATCTACAGGTGACTTTGTGACTTGGTTCATCTTGGAAGATTTGTCATGGGACCTTCATGGAGGTGGACATGGCCTATCTCTGTGTCTTCAGCAGCTGGCCCACAGCTGGCATCTATACCAGGAGCTCAGTGAACATCTGGGAAATAGTGAATTGACTTCCAGCCTCAGCAGGTAGCTAGCAAGGAGATGGCACCGAGGATGGAATCATCTGGCATTCTCCTGTAGCATGTGGTGTCTTCATGGATCACGGGGGATAATCCCGAAAGAAAGCCAGAGGGGGGTAGGACTTGAGTCTGTCATCCAGCTGTGCAACCTCTCTGTGCCCTAGTTTCATCATCTGTCAAGGGGAGCACTAGCACCTACTGGACGGGTGTTTTGTGGAATGAATAAGTCATGTAAAGTATATGTGACTAATTAATAATCCCTCTATAGAGGAAGGAGATAAAAAGAGTCCAACACAAGTTGTAATTTTGAAGGTTTGATTTTCAGGCTTAAATAAAATTTGAGGGTAGGGGATCCAGGTGGTGGTACACTGGGTTGAGCGCACACATTACCCTGTGCAAAGACCTCGGTTTGAGCCTGTCTTCCCCCCCTGCAAGGGTGACAACACTTCATGAGCGGTGAAGCAGGTCTGTGGGTGTCTGCCTTTCTTCTTTTCTGTCTTGCTCTCCTCTCTCAAGTTCTCTCTGTCCTATCAAATAAAACAGAAAAAGAAAGAAAATAAAAAAAAAGGAAAAATGGCTGTGGGGGGTTGATGGATTTGTAGCACCAAGTTGCAGATGCTGTGATTCCATCCTGACTTCACGGGGCAGATGACCTCACCTTTGTGTTCCGGAACCTCACTTCTCCAGAGCCCCATCCCACTAGGGAAAGATAGAAACAGACTGGGGGTATGGATTAACCTGCCAACATCCATGTCCAGCAAAGAAGCAGTTACAGAAGCCAGAATTCTTACCTTCTGCACCCTAAAAGGAATTTTGGTCCATACTCCCAGCAGGGAAGAAACGATGGGGGAAAATGACCAGAGGCTCGGAACTCCAACATCATCAGGACCTGGAGAGGGAAGAGGGAAAAAAGGAAGGACAGTCAGAAGTATGTGTAGGTATAGGTAAGACTTGGAAAGGGCGCCTTAGGTTTCGGCTAAGCACCTGCTGAAGGCACCGTATGGACTTGATCTTGGGAAATTGAAAATATTCTGACAAGGCTTAGAGGTGTATTTAATTAAGAAAAGGAGAAAGAAGTTCTGGTGAAATAGCTTTGCTTGGATAGTGTGCTGCTTTGTCACGTGTGTAATCCAGATTCAAGCCCAACTCCCACAGCACTGAAGGAAACTTCAGTGATGAAGTCTCTTATTTATTGGCTAGAGACAGCCAGAAATTGAGAGGAAGAGGGAGACAGAGAGACACCTGCAGCACTGCTTCACCACTTGTAAAGCTTTCCCCCTATAGGTGGGTATCTTGGGCTTGAACCTGGGTCATTGGGCATTATAACATTTGTGTTCAACCAGGTGCACCAACACTTGCCCCCCCCATCTATCTGTCTTAGATATTCGAATGACTAACTTTGAATATTTTTATTTATTATTGGATAAAGACAAAAATTGAGAGGGGAGGGGAAAATAAAAAGGAAAAGAGACAGACACCCATAGCCCTGCTGTACCACTCGCGAAGCTTTCCCCCTGCAAGTGGGGACCAGGGGCTTGAACCTGGGTCCTTGCACACTGTAATGTGTGCTCTTAACCAGTTGTACCACCACTCCGCTCATGTTTTATTTATTTTGAATAAAGACAGAGAGAGATTGAGGGGAGAGGGGATGATAAAGAGAGACATCTGCAGCCCTGCTTCACTCCCTATGAAGCTTACTTAGTTATAGCACACTAAACCCTCAAGAAGAAGGGGCAGGAAGTAGATATGCCTTGAGGGAAGGAATTGATAGACTTATGAAAGTTCTTAGTCCCAAGCTCTGTGGTCCGTGGCTGGCCAGTTCATATTTTGTGTGGACTTGGTTTTGTGCTTCTCACAGGCATGGTGGGTACACACAGCATCAGGTCAGGGCTGGTTAATCGGAAGTCAGCCATTTTGTCTCTTTGAGCTCACAGTTCTGACTTGACTCATGGTTTATGGTCTTTACTATCTTGGATGTCAGAAGGTGGGTGAAGACTGTTGTCTGTGGAGCTGGGTGATTATTGGGAAAAAAAGAAGGGATTACTTGCTTGTTTTTTATTTTTACTTATTTTTTTGCCACCAGGGTTATTTCTGGGGCAGCCATTTTTCCTTTTTTTTTTTTTTTTTTTAATATTTATTTATTTTAATAAGAAAGAGAGAGAAACAGGGAGAGCTTGAGGGAGAGACCAGAGCACTAATCAGCTCTGGCTTAGAGTGGTGCTGGAGACTGAACCTGGGACCTTAGTACCTAAGGCATGAAAGTCTTTTGCATAATCATTATGCTGTCTCCCTAGCCCTTTTTTTTTTTCTTCCTATTTTATTTGGTAGGAAAGAGAGAAATTGAGAGAGGAAGGAGATAAGGAGAGAGAAAGATAGACACTTGCAGACCTGCTTCACTGCTTGTGAAGTGGGGGAGTGGGGGCTTGAACCCAGCCCTTGAGCATAGTAATGTGTGTGTTCAGCCAGATGTGCCATCACCCAGCTCCCACTACTTGCTCATTTATGGTTCTTAAGGATAATGAAGAAGTGAGTGATTTGCTTTTGTGCCCTCCATGACAAACAAATCCTCTGTAAAAGACTCCCAGGAATGTCAACCTTGTCACCTCCTCCTCCTCTTCTGGCCTTCTCCTGCCTCCTTTCTCCCTCCCCCCAACACTCTTTAGCTCTGCCTTATGATGGTGTTGGGGATTGAACCTGGGGCCTTGGAGTTATAAGCATGAAAACCTTTTTTGTGTAACCATTATGCTTACTTCCCCATCCTCTTTATTCCTTTCTTGTGATAGGCTATATTAATAATAGTGTGCTCCCCTGTCTAGTTTCCCTGCCTCAGCTGGTTAAGATACTTACCGGTGAAGGCTTTGCTCTCTCCAGCTACCTGGAGGAAAACTTCCTGTTAGGGCTCAGTCAATCTGCATTACTAGGACTTATAACACTTAAACATTTGGTCTTTGACCTAGTTTCTGGCACTGAGCTCCTAAACCTCTTGAATTTCCTAAGTGAATAGGAAGATCATAGGCTGTGTATTTTTTTCTTTTTTTTATTTATAAAAAGGAAATATTGACAAAACCATAGGATAAGAGGGGTACAACTCCACACAATTCCCACCACCAGAACTCCGTATCCCATCCCCTTTCCTGAGAGGTTTCCTATTCTTTATCCCTCTGGGAGTATGGACCCAAGGTCATTGTGGGGTGCAGAAGGTGGAAGGTCTGGCTTCTGTAATTGCTTTCCCCCTGAACATAGGCGTTGACAGGTTGATCATACTCCCAGCCTGCCTCTCTCTTTCCCTAGTAGGGCGGGGCTCTAGGGAAGTGGAGCTCCAGGATATATTGGTGGGGTTTTCTGTCCAGGGTAGTCTGGCTGGCATCATGCTAGCATTTGGAACCTGGTGGCTGAAAAGAGAGTTAACATATAAAGCCAAACAAATTGTTGAACAATCATGAACCTAAAGGCTGGAATGTGCAGATGGAGAGTTGGGGAGTCCTCCATTTTGTAGATAGCTGTAAGCATACTTTAGTTACATTCTGAAGGGCCTGTGGCTATACTAGTTTTTTTTTTTCCTCTGAGTCTGAAATCTGATATGCAGGTGGATCCAAGTTATTGTCTGGGGAGATGATGTCATGGCTGTGTCTTTTTACTGTTCATCTCTAGGGCATCAGCACTCCAGGTTCCTGATAGAAACAGAAACAAAGAAAGGGAGAGAGGAAGACTGAAATTCTGGTACCAGGGGTCAGGGTGGTAGCATAGCTGGTTAAACGCACATGGCGCAAAGCGCAAGGACCGGTGTAAGTATCCTGGTTCAAGCCCCTGGCTCCCCACCTGCAGGGGAGTTGCTTCACAAGTGGTGAAGCAGATCTGTAGGTGTCTATCTTTCTCTCCCCCTCTCTGTCTTCCTGTCCTCTCTCGATTTCTCTCTGTCCTATCCAACAGCAACGACAACAATAAACAACAAACAACAAAAACAATAAACAACAATAAAAACAATAAAAAACAATAAAAAAACAATAAACAACAAAAGAAAAAAAAAGAAATTTTGGTATCTAAAGCTTGGACTGTTTTGTAACTTATAAGAAACCCCCTTTTTAAAAAATGTTTTTATTATTGTAATTATTGTTTTTCTCGTTGGACAGAGAGAAATGGAGAGAGGAGGGGAAGACAGGGAGGGGGAAATAAAGATAGACACCTGCAGACCTGCTTCACTACCTGTGAGGGGACTCCCATGCAGGTGGGGAGCAAGCGCTCGAACCGGGATCTTTACACTGGTCCTTGCGCTTTGCACCACATGCGCTTAACCCGCTGCACTACCGCCAGACTCCATAATAACCCCCTTTTAATGACCTCTGAGTTTATGCTAGTGAGGCGACTTTCAGGGTTTGTCCTAAAGATTGGCTGCTTGGGCCACGGAGAAAGCTCAGGGACTTATGCAACAGACTTGGGCTCAGAGACCCCAGGACCTTGAGAGCTTGGAGGTTCTAGCAGGGGAGCGCAGCTACTCATATACCCTCTACCTAAGACCAGTTTGGACCCAAGACCAGTCTCTATTTGGGGAAGGCCATCCTCTTCAACAGAGCGATAGAGCGCGTAGCTTTGGGAGGGACACACATGGAATGGAGAGGGAGGAAGGGGACACCCGCCTAGCCAGCCAAATCAGCCAAATCAACCCTGGTGATCAATGGAGGTGACAGATGTCGCAGTCAGATTGCCCTCACATCCTCAGAGACCCCAGGGTCTATCCTCGGTACCACCATAAGCTAGAACTGACCAGTGCTGTGGTACATACATACATACATACAGACTGTTGGCCAGAGGAAACAACCATTACAGTTAGAAGGTTGGGGGGAGGCTGAATAGTGGTGCAGCTGGTTGAGCACCTTCTGAAAGGACCCAGGTTGAAGTCCTCAGTTCTCGCCTGGAGGGGAAAAGCTTCACAATTGTTGAAGCAGGGCTGCAGGTGCTTCTCTGTCTCTCCCTCCCTATCTCCCCTTCCTTTTCAATCTCTCTCTGTCTCTATCTAGTAAATAAGTGAATAAATAAAAATATTAATAAAAAACCCGTGTCTGTTAACTAACCCGTTCCCCTATACTCCCAGTCCTGGCAGTCACCACTTTGCTTTCTGTCTTGACATTTCACCATTTTGGGTTGGTCAGGCAAATGAGAGCGGGTGATGTGAGCCCTCACGTGTCTGCAACCCCAGTTACTCTAATGTTTTCAAGGTGTATCTGTACTGTCGCATGTGCCAGAATCTTCTCCTCTTTCAAAACTGAGTGACAGTCCGTTGTTTGTATACACTGCATTTTTTTTGTCCATCATCAGCGGACACTTGGGTTGCTTCCACTCCTGGCTATTTCACGTTCTGCCATTGTGAGTGTGGGTGTCTCCTCTTCCCTTTTCCATCATGTCCTGTGAGTCACTAAGGCCCAGCTTAGCCCAGGGGTCATAGAAGAAGTGATCACAGGTGACCTGCTAGAGTGCTGGACTTGAAAGCGTGAGGTCCCGAGTTTGATCCCTGGCACCCCATGTGTGCGAGAGTGATGCTCTGGTTCATTCTCTCCTCCCTCTCATGTTAATAAGTAAGTCTTAATTTAAAAAAAAATTTTGGATAGACACAGAAGTTGAGAGGAAATGGAGAGATAAATAGAAACACCTGCAGCACTATTTCACCACTGGTGAATCTTCCCCCCTGCAGGTGGGGACCTGGGGCTTGAACCCAGGTCCTTGCACAGTGTAATGTAATGCAATGAATGTGCTCAACCAGCTGCACCACCACCTGGCCCCCATAAGAAGTCTTTAAGAAAAAAGAGGGGCACTTGGTTGAATGTACATGTTATAATGCACAAGGACACAACTTGGCGCCCCTGGACCCCACCTGCAGAAGGAAAGCTTTGTGAGTGGTGAAAAGGGCTGCAGGTGTCTCTCTCCCTCCCTGTCTCTCTTGCCCCCTCAATTTCTGGCTGTCTTTATCCAATAAATAAAGATAATAAAAATAAAAAGAGAAAAAAAAAGGAAGAAAGGATCAGACAGGGTGCCCCTTGGAGAGATGGCTGAGGGTAGGTCTCTGTGGATATGGCCCTGGTTTGTCAGCCTCCACTTGAGTGCAGTGTTCAGGAGGCCAGCTGGGCCTCCCCCTGACCCCCTGGGTGAGGGCGATGTGAGCACCTATTTTTAGGGCTAGCAGAGCAGGGCAGCGCAACAATGACGGGAATTTCATGAATCTGAGCGTGCCTCCAGACTGAAGCGGATGCTGGAGACGCAGAATAGTTTATGCTTCTCTCGAGGAGGATCCTTTTGAGTGTGCTAATTAGCAAGCATGGGAGTCCGCTATGCTATGCTAGGAGGCAGTGAGGGGGTGTGTCTTAGGAGGGAAATGGGAAACAAACTCAGGGTAGGACAGGGAGCTTTCCGTCACAGTGGAGCAAGATCTTGAGTAATTCAGATCACTCAGTTATAAGTCAGACACTACACTGCGCACCTTTTTTTTTTTTTTTCCCCTCCAGGGTTATCGCTGGGGCTCAGTGCCTGCACCACGAATCCACTGCTCCTGTGGGCCACCTTTCCCTGCCCCCATTGTTGTTGTTATTGTTATTGTTGCTGCTGTTGTTGTATACAACAGAGAGAAATTGAGAGAGGAGGGGAAGACATAGAGGGGGAGAGAAAGATAGACACCTGCAGACCTGCTTCACCACTTTCGAAGTGACCCCCCTCCCCTCCCCGCAGGTGGGAAGCTGGGGGCTCAAACCTGGATCCTTGCGCTGGTCCTTGCACTTCGTACTGTACACTGCTTACTTTTATATACATCATCTATCTATATGTTTACAGTGCTGGGAACTCTTGCACATGAGATTTCACTGCTGTAGGCTGTTATTTTCCTTCAGGCAGGCAGACACAGAGGGACAGAGACACAGAGAAGGAGATATACCATAGCATTGGAACTTCCTCCTATGTGGTGCTGGTAGTTGAACCTGGGCAGGGCACATACCTTCCCCAGTGAGCTTCTCTCCAGCCCCTACATCATTTCATATCACATCATCTAATTAAAGGAACAATTGGCTTGTACATCATAATCACTGTTGTCCCATTTTATAGAATAAGAAACTGAGAGTCAAGAGAAGTTAGGTAGCCTCTCTAGGGGCTTTTTCAAAGACTGATAGGTGGCCGAGACAGGACTTCTCCCACACCAAGAAGTTAGACCCTGAGGGGCTTACTAGTTGTTTAAGGCTTAAACAACCTGAGTTTCTAGGTTCCAGGTTCAGTCCCCTGCACTGCCATAATCCAGAGTGGAGCAGAACCCTGGTTTAAAAAAAAATAGAGAGGGTGGGGTAGATAGTATAGCATAATGTTTATTCAGAAAGACTCTTATATCTGAGGCTCTAAAGTTTCAGGTTCAATTCCCAGCACCACCATCAGCTTGAGCTGAGCAGTGCTTTGGTGAAAACAAACAAACAAAACAAATGGGGGGGGGGACAAATAAAACATAATGGTTATACAAAGTAAAAAAAAATTGGAAGAAAGCAAGCAAGCAATGTGTTTTATACTATTTTATATAAACAGAAATTTTGGGTAGGGAAATTAGTAAAATCTAGAAAAGTTCTTGGTCTGGACAATTAGTTTTTTTGTTTTTGTTTTTTTCCTTCAGAGCACTGCTCAGCTCTGATTTTTGGTAGTGCCTGGGACTGAGCCTGGGACCTTTGAGCTTCAGGCATAGAGGTTATTTGCATAACCACTTTACTTTCTCTCAGGCCCAGAAGAGATTTTTTGTTGGAGTTGGGGATGGTAGTGTAGAGGTAGAGCCAAGTAGTGTGTGTGTGTGTGTGTGTGTGTTTGTGTGTGTGACTTAACTGTCAGTGGAGAAGAGGATGACTAGGGATCTGGAAAGGGAGTCCTCTGGTTCTAGGGAGAGGGCGACAGCATAATGGCTCTGCAAAGAGACTCTCATGCCTGAGCTTCCCGACTTCCAGGTTCAGTCCCCAGCACCATCATAGAGCTGCGCTGTGCTCTGGTAAAAACAAACAAATAAAAAGGCTGCTTTAGGGCTGTCAAAATAGCTCACCTGGATGGTGAGCTGCTTTGCCATGTGTACAACCCAGATTTGATACCAGCCCCCACTGCATTTGAGGATGCCTCAGTGCTGTGGTCTGTTTGTCTGTATATCTCTCTGAAAAAGACATCCTAGTGCTCAGATACAATAAATAAATGAGTAAAATTAAAAAAGCTGTTCTTCTTTAAGGTTAAACCAGAGGGGCAGCCAGTGAGAAGCAAAGGACCAGCAGGAGGACAGTGGCCATTTGGCGAGCTTGCTCCTGAAGCAGGAGGAGGAAGAAGGTGGGATAAGTAACAGGAGTCGCAGTAAGGGTCCGTCTGCTGTAATGGTGGAGGGAGGGTGCTGTGGTGAGGGAGATGGCATTGAGGACAGACTTGATTGTGGGGATGAGCTCAGTAGAGAGTTCTGTGCTGTGGACCAACTTAGTGACAGAATTTGCAAGGGTTAGGGGGTGTGGGAAGAAGTCAAGAAGATGGGGAGATGGAATGCATTCCTGGGAGATGGAATGCATTGTCAGTGTACAGCAGGAAGATGAGGTGGCCATCTGCAAGGGGTTGGGATGCTCAGTGGGTAGGGTTGGGAGCCCAGTGTCCATTGGTCTCTAGTTTAGAGACCCTGCCTTAATGAGTGACCTTTTTCTTTTTCTCCTTTAAAATTTTTTATTAAGAATTCAATATTGATTTACAAAATCATAAGTTAATAGGGTTATAATTCTACATTGTTCCCATCACCAGACTTCTGTGTTTCCATTTCCCTCCAACTGGGATTGACTATCTATTTAAATCTATATATGTATATGTATACATATGTATATATCTATATCTCTCTCTATATATGTATCACATTTTATTCATTTCTATGGTCTTGCCTTCACGTCCTTTCTAAGTCACAACTATGCCTGTTACTACTTCCGAGTGTCCTTCCTTTTTCCTCTTCTCTTTCAGATAAGCAAACAGTGCCTGGCTTCCTCTGGTATTTTCCAGATTCACTTCCCTCTCACTGATGGTGTAAAAACAAAGATTTCTGGTGACAAAAGAATCTGGTCTCAGTGGAATTGGAGTTCCGAGCCCTCTGGTGACCCTTCCTTTCAAAGGGACCCGGTACCTGCCTCTGTGCTTCTGGGATCTCTCCCTGAGTTCTCTCTGTAGGGGAAGTAGTGACTGGCAGTTTTTATCTTACTGATTGGCTTATTCAAGTTCCAGAGAAACTAGGATAGGAGTCTGGGGCAGGAATTCTTCCAGGTGGTAGAAATTTAAACAGGTCGTGGCTGGGAGGTGACACAGTGGCTAGAGCTTGGAATTTTTAAATAAAGCTTGAGGTCCCAGGTTCATTTCCCAGCACTACCATTTTCCAGAGCTGAACAGTGCTCTGGCAGAAAAAAAAAGGGGGGGGGGACTGAGGAGATAGGAGATAGCATAATAGGTTTCTTTGCACCCAAGGATGGAGGTGTATAATCCCTGGCACAAGTGGCTTGTTGGAGTGGGGTGGCTGCCCATGACCTGCCTTGATTTCTTTCTTGGAATCAAACAGCCTGAAAAAAAAAGTAAAAAGGGGAGTCGGGTGGTAGCGCAGCGGGTTAAGCGCAGGTGGTGCGAAGTGCAAGGACTGGCATAAGGATTCCGGTTCGAGCCCCCAGCTCCTCACCTGCAGGGTAGTCGCTTCACAAGTGGTGAAGCAGGTCTGCAGGTGTCTATCTTTCTCTCCCCCTCTCTGTCTTCCCCTCTTCTCTCCATTTCTCTCTGTCCTATCCAACAAGGATGACATCAATAATAGCTACAACAGTAAAACAACAAGGACAACAAAAATGGAAAATAAATAAATAAATATATATAAAAAATTTTAAAAAGGGAGTCGGGCGGTAGCGCAGCGGGTTAAGCGCACGTGGCGCAAAGCGCAGGGACCGGCAGAAGGATCCCGGTTTGAGCCCCTGGCTCCCCACCTGCAGGGGAGTCGCTTCAAAGGCGGTGAAGCAGGTCTGCAGGTGTCTATCTTTCTCTCCCCCTCTCTGTCTTCCCCTCCTCTCTCCGTTTCTCTCTGTCCTATCCAATAACAACAATAACTACAACAATAAAACAAGGGCAGCAAAAGGGAATAAATAAATAAATAAAAATTAAAAAAAAAAGAAAAGAAAAAAGGAAAAAAGACAGAAACACAGAAGGAAACAGAACTGCTCTTTTATTTCTCCTCCAAGTCCCTATGCCAGCAAATGCTTGCTGACAGCCGCCCACAGAGCTCCTGCCATTGAAAACGGCAGCTGCCTTTTGATGGTACTGGGTGGCACATGGGGGCTGGGCTGCGTGGATGAGGCCCCAGCCAGTGCTGCTCACGGAGCAGGTGCCTTCATCTCACTGTGCATCTCCGAGTGCTCTGCTGCCTGTGAGCCCTACCTGCTGAGTTGTAATCATCACTACCCATTAAACCTTCCTCACATTGGTGTATTGCATCAAAGTAAAAGACTGGGGTGGGGATGGGGGTGTTCAGGTCATGGAACACGGAGGCAGAGGAGGACCTAGTTGCAGTTGAATGGAAATGTGTAAAACTAAGAAATGTTACACTTGTACAAACTGTTGTATTTTACTGTTGACTGTAAACCATTAATCCTCCAATAAAGAAGTAATAATAATAAAAAACTTCCTTACTGTAACCCCTCTCTCATTCATTAATTCATTTACGAGAGAAAGGAGGAGAGAACCAGAGTATCACTGTGGATAAAGTATCAGACTTGCAAGCATGAGACCCTTGTTCAATTCCCAACATCCACTGTGCTTCCTCCTGGGCCACTGAAACCCTTGTCCTTGAGTAAGATTTAATGGAAGGGATCCCACCAAGAAAAAGGAAAAAAGGGGCACTTATAGGGTCTTAGAGCTGCCAGAGTGGGGCTTCATTTCACTGAGAACTCTGCCTAAGGCCATGGATTGGAGTGTTGGCTGCCCCTGTGGGTGGGAACTCAGTTCAGAACTGCTAGATCGTATTCAGACTCAGCTCGAAGTGATGCGCCTGTGTGTGTTAGCCTGGGAACCTAAACCTCATGCCTAATGGAGCTTAGTGGGGGAAATGCATCCTGAAGAAAACCATCTCCTTTGAAAGCCAGTGCTTCTGGCTGGCTGGGAGGTAGTGCAGTGTTTATAAACCCACACTTAAGAAGCTTGAGCTCCCGAGTTCAGTTCTCAGCATCCTATGTGCTAGTGATGCTCTGGATCTCTCTCTCTCCCCTCTCCCTCTATGTTTATTTGCTCCCAAATATTTGGTTATATGCTTAGGAGAAGAGTTGATAAAGACCCTTGGCAGGTGGAGTAATCAGATCCTGAGCCCCTGCGGCTCAGCCTACACCGTGGGTGCAGCCTTGGCTGGGCGTCTTCCACGGAGACTCAGACTCTCCAAGTTGGATCAAGCAGGAAGGATCATTACCATGCTTCTATTTTTTTCTTGACACTTCATGGCCGCAATACCATTTGTCAATGTCAGCTGAGAGACCTACTCTTTCCTGGGATTATGTGCATTTTTTCCCCTACTTTGTTTATGCTCAGGACTTTATTTCAGTGGATCTGCTGATGAAAACACGGGTTTGGCTCTTGCAAATGTTGTGTTCTGGTGACTCTGCTGTGCTAGTGACCTTGCTGAGTTTCTCCTTGCTCTTCAGCCCTTTTTCTTTCTTGTTTTGACTGTTTTTCTTTTAACCACTGTTCAGCTCTCGCTTACAGAGCTACAGGGAAGATGTTTTGGATAACCACTATGCTATCTTCCCCACCCCCAGCTGATTTTCTTTTCATACTAAAGCAATTATTTATACTTTTTTTTTTTTTTTTTAATCAGAGAACTGCTCAGCTCTGGCTTATGGTGGTGCAGGGGATTGAACCTGGGACTTTGGAGCCTCAGGCATGAGAGTCTGTTTGCATAACCATTATGCTATCTATCCCTGCCCTATTTTTGCTTTTTTAATTGTCTGTGTAGCAGGTGGACAGTTTCATCTCTTATACATGGGGCTGCCAGCTTGCTTCCCCACCAGTGGGTCCTTGAATTCTCAACTTTGTATCAGAATCTCAGGTTTGCTGTGTTTTATTTTTTTACTTATTTATTATTATTTATTATTTTTGTTGCCACCAGGGTTATCGCTGGGGCTTGATGCTGACAATAAGAGGCCATTTCCCCCACCTCCTCTCCTCTCCCCATCCCATTTCCTTCCCCCCTTTCTCCCTTCCTCCTTCCCTTTCTTTCTTTCTTTCTCTCTCTCTCTCTCTCTCTCTCTTTCTTCCTTCCTCCCTCCCTCCCTCCCTTCCTTCCTTCCTTCCTTCCTTCCTTCCTTCCTTCCTTCCTTCCTTCCTATCTTATTGGTTAGAAACAGGGAGCAATTGAGTGGGGAGGAGAGACAGGGAGAGAGACAGAAAAACACCTGCAGACCTGCATTACCGCTTGTGAAGCTTCCTCCCCCTGAGGTGGGGAGCAGGGGCTTGAACCTGGATCCTTATGCATGGTAATGTGCCTACTCAACAGAGTATGCCAATGTGTGGACACTCAAAATATTGATTTTTATTCATGATAGGAGAGAGAGAAAGCGAGAACCAGAGAATCACTCAGGCACACTCAGTGCTGCACTGTGAACTTGGGACCTCAGGCTTGTAAATCCAGCACTTTTTATTGGATAGAGACAGTAAAATCGAGAGGGGGAGGGGAGATAGGGAGAGAGATAGATTGGGGCTTGAACCATGGTCCTTAGACATGGTAACGTGTGCTCAGCCAGGTGCACCACCTCCCAGTGTTACAGAAGAACCTGTGTTTAGCTCTAGAGTGTTTCAGCTCTCTGGTGTTACAGTGTTGAATGTAGCCAAGATCAAGACTGAGGCCATGTGGAAAGTAGGGAGTTTCGATTATTTCTTGTCAACAGTTTCAGGTCAATTAGTGCCACATCTGAACAATTTTCTACCTTGGCCTCCAGCCTTTTCTCCTTTTTGAACTAGACAGGGCGCAAGCTGATTGGTTATAAACAGTCTGCCTAGGTGCGGAGGGAATCCAAGGGTGAGAGGGGACTGGCTGCAAGTAGAGTCAGCCCACGTATGTGGACAGAATCCGCCAAGGTGGGCAGATTGGCTAAAGACAATTTTCCAAGGTTTCCACTCAGGACACTGGAATACAGAGGTGAAAGCTTTATCCACTGTGCCACTTCCCAGGCTACCTTTTTATATAGGCCATTCTCACAAATTCACTGTAGATATATGTCGATTTACTTCTTGGCATATTTTCTTTTTTTTTTTTTTTAACTTTTTTTTTCTTTATTGGGGAATTAATGTTTTACATTCAACAGTAAATACAATAGTTTGTACATGCATAACATTCCCCAGTTTCCCATTTAACAATAGAACCCCAAATATGTCATTTATCATCCTTCATGGACCTGTATTCTCCCCACCCACCCACCCCAGAGTCTTTTACTTGGGTGCGATACGCCAATTCCAGTTCAGGTTCTCCTTGTGTTTTCTTTTCTGCTCCTATTTTTCAACTTCTCTTGGCATGTTTTCTGATAGTGTTTTTCTCCTTTACATTTCCCCCTTCCTTGGCCTTGCCTCCTCCTCCCTCTTCCCCTTCTTTAATTTATATTTATATTTATTTTGAATAGAGACAGAAATTGAGAGGGAACAGGAGATAGGGAGGGGGAGGGAGAGAGAAAAAGAGAGAGAAAGAGAGGGAGCCTGTGGTAGCGCAGCAGGTCAAGCACATGTGGCACAAAGCACAAGGACCCCGGTTTGAGCCCCCGGCTCCCCACCTGCAGGGGAGTCGCTTCACAGGCGATGAAGCAGGTCTGCAGATGTCTATCTTTCTCTCGCCCTCTCTGTCTTCCCCTCCTCTCTCAATTTCTCTCTGTCCTATCCAACAGCGAATGACATCAACAACAACAATTATAACCACAGCAAGGCTACAACAACAAGGGCAACAAAAGAGGGAAAAATGGCCTCCAGGAGCAGTGGATTCATGGTGCAGGCACTGAGCCCCAGCAATAACCCTGGAGGCGAGAGAGAGAGAGAGAGAGAGAGAGAATATTTACCTGCAGCACCATTTCACTGCTCATGAAACTTCTCCTCTTCATGTGGGGGCCGGGGGCTTGAACCTATGTCCTTTTGCATTGTACCATGTGCACATAGCCAGGTGCACCACCACCTGGCCCACCTTCTTTTACTTCTTACTGTACATTTGCTTGCCATCTGCTTGTATAATTTTTGCATTTAAAGCCTGTGATCATGGGCATACGGTGTGTGTGTGTGTGTGTGTGTGTGTGTGTGTGTGTGTGTGTGTGTGTGTGTGTAGATTTCTTGTGGCTGAGGCTCCAAAGTCCTAGGTTCAGTCCCCTGTATCACCATCAGCTAGAGCTGGGCAGTGCTCTGGAAAAAAAAAAAGCCTGTGGTCTGTTTTGCTCTGGAAGCCAGAATGTACTGTGGGGGTTTCTATCAATATATCTGGTCATGGAATATTCATGTCTACTGCTCAGATACAGAAGGTCCCTAGAGGCTGGATGAACAGGCTGCCTAATGGGAGCAAGAGGTGTGCAGACTCAAAGCAGGACCTATCTTTGGTTCTGCCCTTACCCACATGCCCCCATATCTAACATGCCCCCATATCTCCCAGGCTGATGGACTCCATCCTACAGTTATGTAAACAGGATTATCTTCTTTTCTCTTTCTCCTACCGCCTCCCCCGGGCTAAGCCACCATCTTTCCTAGTTTAGACAAGCACTTTCTGTATCTTTGTTGCCCAGTCTTAGAACCCCTCTGCTAACCAGTTTAAGAGACTGAAATTCACTTTTATTATTACTTTTTCCCCACCAGAGCCTTGCTCAGTTCTGACTTTTGGTGGTGCTAGGGATTGTATGTAACATGTGCGCTCAACCAGGTGCGCCACCACCTGGCTCTGGTGAGAGGAATTGAACTTGGTGCCACTGGAGCCTCAGGCATGAAAGTGTTGTATAACCGCTATGCTATCTGCCTATCCTAGGTCAGATTAATTAATTGATTTTTATTGCCACCATAGTTATCGTTGGGGCTTGGTGCCTATATGACAAATCCACTGCTTCTGGTGGTCATTTCTCTCTCTCAGTCTCTAATTTGATAGGATAGATAGATGTTGACAACGAACCAAACACAACCATCCAAAAAAGATTTGTGTATATTTATGTTCAAAGCAGCACAATTTGTAATAGCCAAAACCTGGAGGCAACCCAGGTATCCAACAACGAATGAGTGGCTGAGCAAGTTGTGGTTTATATACACAATGGAATACTACTCAGCTATTAAAAATGGTGACTTCACCTTCTTCACCCCATCTTGGATGGAGTTTAGATCAGTCATACTAAGTGAGATCAGCCAGAAAGAGAAGGATAAATATGGGATGATCTCACTCATAGACAGTAGTTGAAAAACAAGAATAGGAGGGAAAACACAAAGCAGAACTTGGACTGGATTGCAAAGTAAAAGACTTTGGGCTGGTGGTGGGGGGTGGTTCAGGTCCTGGAAGACAGAGGAGGATCTAGTGGGGTTTGAATTGCTACGTGGAAAACTGAGACATGTTACACTTGTACAAACTGTTTTATTTTTTAAATTTCTTTATTGGGGGATTAATGGTTTATAGTTGACAGTAAAATACAATAGCCCCTGGCTGAATCTATTTATTTATTTATTTTAATATTTATTTTTATTTTCCCTTTAGTTGCCTTTGTTTTTATTGTTCTTATAGTTATTGTTGTTGTTATTGATGTCATCGTTGTTAGATAGGACAGAGAGAAATGGAGAGAGGAGGGGAGAGATAGACACCTGCAGACCTGCTTCACCGCCTGTGAAGCGACTCCCCTGCAGGTGGGGAGCTGGGGGCTCCAACCGGGATCCTTACACGGGTCCTTGTGCTTCGTGCCACCTGCGCTTAACCCGCTGCACTACCGCCTGACTCCCGAATTTATTTTTAAGAAATATATATATATGTATATATATGGTATATATATATATTGTGTGTGTGTGTCTCCAGGGTTATCTCTGGGGCTCAGTGCCTATATTATGAATCCACTGATCTTGGACCTCATTTTTTCCACTTTTGAAAATAGGATACGGCAGAGAGAAATTAGGTGGGAAAGGGAAGATAGAGAGTGGGAAAGAGTGGTCCGGGAGGTGGTGCAGTGGATAAAGCATTGGACTCTCAAGCATTAGGTCCTAGGTTCAATCCCTGGCAGCACATATACTAGAGTAATAGCTGGTTCTCTCTCTTTCTCTTCCTATCTTTCTCATAAATAAATAAATAAAATCTTTAGAAAAAAGGGGACGAGAGAAAGATAAACACTTACAGACCTGTTTCACTGCTTGTGAAGCAACTCCCCTGCAGGTGGGGAGCCGGGGGCTTGAACCCAGATCCTTGTGTGCATCTGTGCACTTAACCCAGTGCACTACTGCCTGGCCCCCAAGAAATCTTATATATATATATATATATATATATATATATATATATATATATATATATATTTTTTTTTTTTTTTTTTGAGAGAGGGAGGGAGAGAGAACTGGGGGTGGAACTAGAGGATCAATCTGTCATATGCACTGCTGGGGACTGAACTCTGGACTTCGTGCTCTGGAGTCCAATGCTTTATCCGTTGCACCACTTCCTGGGCCACCAGAGTCATTTAAAAAAATTTTTATTTCTTTATTTCCTTTTATTGCCCTTGTTGTTTTATTGTTGTTGTTGTTGTTGATGTCATTGTTGTTGTATAGGACAGAGAGAAATGGAGAGAGGAGGGTAAGACAGAGAAGGGGAGAGAAAGACAGACACCTGCAGACCTGCTTCACTGCTTGTGAAGCGACTCTCCTGCAGGTGGGGAGTCAGGGGCTCAAACTGGGATCCTTATGCTGGTCCTTGCGCTTTGAGCCACCTGTACTTAACCTGCTGCGCTACCGCCACACCCCCAGAGTCATCTTTTAAAACTGTGGATCAGGGTCAGAGACAGCTCATTGGGTAGGGAGTGTCCTTTGCCCTGCATTTGTCTTGTCTACCCCACTTCTGTTGTTGTTGTTGATGATGTCGTTGTTGTTGGATAGGACAGAGAGAAATGGAGAGAGGAGGGGAAGACAGAGGGGGAGAGAAAGATAGACACCTGCAACGGGGTAGTTTCACAGGCGGTGAAACAGGTCTGCAGGTGTCTATCTTTCTCTACCCCACTCTGTCTTCGCCTCCTCTCTGCATTTCTCTCTGCCCTATCCAACAACGATGACATCAATAAAAACAATAATAACTAAAACAACAATAAAAAACAAGGGCAACAAAAGGAAAAAAAATACACTTAACAGTGATGGGTTAGACCTTGGCTCTCTCTTCCTGCTTCAATGTGCTCTAGTGACTTTGAATCTCGTGTGAGGAGAATTCCAACCCTTCTGCCCTTGCGGCCTTCTCTGGTGCCTTACTACTGGCTGGGTCCTCCCTCTCACTGGACTCTAGCACCGGACTGCCTGTTTTTTGAAGAAGTAGCCATGTCTCTTCTGGAATTTGGTGCTTTGCATGTGTTATTTCATCTTACCCACTTGCTTTCTCATCTCCCAGAAGACTCCCACCCTCCAGGAGGACCCTGATCCTTTTGTCTCTCCATCCTTAGGCTCCTCTAGTTCTTTTATCCCTGCCTGCCAGCAATTCTTCCTGTGTCTTTCTGGCTTATGTTCTGTCTGTCCTCACTAGGATGTAAACGTCATAAGAATACTCACCTCACTTGTCACCTTGCCATTGTGCTTTCAGTACACATTTTGGGATGATTTTTTGGTTATTTGGACTACACATTTTCTTTGATTGGCAGGGATGTACAGTTCTCTTCAAGCTGTCAAGTTGGGCTGCCAATGTCTAAGGAAAACTTTGGTTAAGAAAATGGAACATTTGAGGGGGTTGGGCGGTAGCGCAGCGGGTTAAGCACCCGGGGCACAAAGCGCAAGGACAGGCAGAAGGATCCCGGTTGGAGCCCTGAGCTCCCCACTTGCAGGGGAGTCGCTTCACAGGCAGTGAAGTCAGTCTGCAGGTGTCTGTCTTTGTCTCCTCCTCTCTGTCTTCCCCTCCTCTCTCCATTTCTCTCTGTATATGCAACAACTACATCAATAACGTACATTATATTATAATATCGAGCATACCGCTTTGTTCCTTGCTTTCCTCTCTCCAAAAAACATGTGCATCCCTTTCCTTACCAGCAAATACTCAGAACAAGTTAGTTCTGAATAACTGAAGTGTTACATTGAATAGCTGTACCAGAAGTCACTGTATATGTTTGTTTTATTTAATTTATTTATTTGCCTCCAGGGTTATCATGGGGGCTTGGTGTCTGAATCCATTGCTCCTGGAGGCCATCTTTTTTCCCATTGTCATTGCTGCTGCTGCTGCTGCTGTTGTTGGCTAGGACAGAGAAAAATGGAGAGAGGAGGGGAAGACAGAGAGGGGTAGAGAAAGATAGACACCTGCAGACCTGCTTCACCACTTTCAAGGCTACCCCTCTGCAGGTGGGGAACCGGGGGCTCGAACCGAGATCCTTGAACTGGTCTTTGCACTTGATGCGCTTAACCCGATGTGCTACCATCTGGCCCCCATTTTACTTATTCTTAATTTAAAATATTTTATTTATTTTATTTTAATGAGAGAGATACAGAGGGAAAGAGCAGCTCAGCTCTGGCATATTATGCTAGGGATTGAACCTGGGACCTAAGAGCCTCAGGCATAAAAGTCTTTTTGCATAACCATTATGCTATCTCCCCAACTCTATTTTAATTTTATTTTTACCAGAGCACTACCCAGTTCTGGCTTGTAGTGGTGCTGGGGACTGAACCTGGGAACTCAAAGCCTCAGACATGAAAGCAATTTTGTATAACCAAACCTATGTATATTCAACTTTTTTTTTTTAGTGATTTAATAATGGTTTATGGAGCATAAGGTTATAGGAGTATTGTTCCATACTGTACCCATTACCACAGTTCTGTGGCCAGGATAGCCACAATAGTTCCACAAATCACTATAAACCAATCTCTCCTTGGGCAAACGGGTCTCTCTCTCTCTCTCTCTCTCTCTCTTTCTCTCTCTCTCACCATTATAACCAGATCACAGCATTGGTTTCCTTCCTTTTGCTGTTTTCACTGTCAGGGTTGGAGAAACCTGTTTTCTTGTCCCTTTCGTCCTCCTCTGGCACGAGTGTGTGAGTCACGGCCTTCTCTGGGTGTTAGCATGTAATTTGTCCTGGGCTTAGATCTGTTGTGACTCCATCTACCTACATCATCTTTCTCTTTGTGGCAATGACCACTTATTTTCCACGCTGCTGTGCAGCTATAAAAACAGTGTTGTGCAGCGACTATTTCCTGAGTGCTTTGCTCACACGTGCTCTCTGTTCCTTCCTGCCTTCTAGGGGATGACTGTCACCAAGAACACACGGTCATAAACAGAGCTCTCTGAACAGCCGCTGAGCCCCTGTGGTGTGTTTTTATTTAAAATAGCTGTTCATGCTCTACTCTGAATCATGTTGTAGCCTTGATCTTTATATTCCATGCTCTTTCTTTCTAATAATTATTTGTTTTGGATAGAATCTGAGAGAAGTTGAGAAGGAAGGGGAGACAGAGGGAGAAAGAGAGACACACCTGCAGCACTGCTTCACCACCTGTGAAGCTTACCCCCCTACAGATGGGGAGCTGGGGGCTTGAACCATGGCCCTTGCACACTGTAATGTGTGTGCTCAACCAGGTGCGCCACCACCTGACCCCATATTCCACTGTTATAGTGCTTTTAAAATGGTAGACAGGCTGGGGAGATAGCATAATGGCTATGCAAAAGACTCATACTAGAGGCTTGGGATCCCAGGTTCAATTCCCAGCACCACCATGAGCCTGAGTTGAGCAGTACTCAAGTTGGGGGAAAAAATAAAGCAGTACAAAGAGAGGTGACTTTATCCTTGATAAAGTTACTCCTCCTCCTTCTGTTTTTTTTTTAAATTTATTTTTATTTTTTTTAAATTAATTTTTATTGTCTTTATGTTAGAGAGAGAGAGAGAGGCACACTAGAGCACTACTCAGCTCTATCTCATGGTGGTGCAGGGGATTGAACCTGAGACTTCAGAACCGTAAGCATGAAAGTCTTTTGCAGAACCATTATGCTGTCTCTCCAGTCCCTTTCATTTTATTTAAATATTATTATTTTAGATAAAAACCAGAATACTGCTTAGCTCTGGCTTATGTTAATGCTAGAAATTGAACCTGGAATTGAGCTCAGGAATGGAAGTTTTCTGCATAACTTTTTAAAATTATCTTTATTTATTTATTGGATAGAGGCAGTCAGCAATCTAGAGGGAAGGGGGAGATAGAGAGGAAGAGAGACAGAGGCACAATTGCAGCCCCGCTTCGCCACTTGAGAAGCTTTTCCCCCGCAGGTGGGGACTGGGGACTCGAACCCGAGTCCTTGCACATTGTAACATGTGCACTCAACTGCGTGCACCACCACCAGGTCCCTTATTTTATTTCTTTTTTCCCAGGCGCTACTCAGCTCTGGCTTATGGTAGTGCAGGAGACTGAACCCGCAGCCTTGGAGATAGTGTAGGTTTAGGCATGACCACTGTGTTGTCTCCTCTGTCGACTTGATGTCATTTCTGAACAGTACTTCTGATTTGTAGAGTAGTGCAGTTTACTTATTTAATTAAATTTTTTTTAAAAAAAACACTTTACTTATTTATTAATGAGAAAGATAGGAGGAGAGAAAGAAAGAACCAGACATCACTCTGGTACTTGTACTGCTTGAGAGTCTACTTCTTTATCCACTGCACCATCTCCCAGACCACTACTTAATGATTTTTTTTATTGGCACAGTTCTCTTTTTAAAAAATGGTTTATTAATGAAAGAGAGATGGAGGTAGAGAAAGAGAGAACCAGAGTATCATTTTGTCATATGCAATGCCAGGGATTGAATTTGGGACCTCATGCTTGAAGAGTACACTGCTTTATCCACTGTGCCACTGGCAATAGGATTTAAAATGACAAGTGAATTCCCGTGTCTAAATCATACCTACATTGAAATGCATTGAAGATCGAGGCCAAGCAATGTCTGACTTCCTGTTGCTTCTCTCTTCCTTCCTTCTTTCCTTTCTTTCTTTTTCTCTATCTCACTTTCTTTCTTCTTTTTTAAGATTTTATTTATCACTCTGGTACCTGTGCTGCCAGGGATCCAACTCAGGACCTCATGCTTGAGAGTTCAGTGCTTTATCCACTGCACCACCTCCTGGACAACACTGCTGCTTTCTTTTTGGTTTGATTGTTTGGTGGGAACTGTTGAATTATTGTTAAATGGAATTGTTGTTGAGATTTAGAGGAGCCCTGAGTGGTATTTCGTGATTTCTTGTGTTTCAGCTTTCTGAATCAAGCCTTGCAACTTGCTCAGGTTTCTGGCTAGTGTATTGTGGAAATGATGGTTAGAATTTTATTTAGCAGGGTAGGGGAGATAGCGTAATGGCTATGCCAAAGGACTTTCATCTCTGAGGCTCTGAAGTTGCAGGTTAATCCCTTGAACTGCCATAAGCCAGAGCTGAGCAGTGCTCTGGTGGGGGAATTTTTTTTTCTTTTTAAAGCTAAGAATGCACATACCACTCTGAAGTTGGAGACAAGTAGGGCCCACAGTGGGGTGAATAGTGGAGAAGTATGTAACTGGTATTTCTTATGCCAGGGATTGATCCTGGGACTTCATGCTTGAGAGTCCAACACTTTATCCATTGAGCTGGGCCACAGAAGATAAAACGTCAGACTGAATGAAGCAGGAGGCTCTGAGTTTGATCCCCAGCATTGCATGTGCCAGAGTGATGCTCTGGTTCTCTATCTCTCATGAATGAATGAATGAATAAATGAATGAATGAATGAATGAATAAACAAGATAGTAGGTTAAGTGCACATGGTGTGAAACGCAAGGACCGGCGGAAGGATCCCCGTTCAAGCCCCCGGCTCCCCACCTGCAGGGGTGTCGCTTCACAAGCGGTGAAACAGGTCTGCAGGTGTCTTTCTTTCTCTCCCCCTCTCTGTCTCCCCTCTACTCTCAATTTCTCTCTATCCAACGACAACATCAATGGCAACAACAAGGGCAACAAAAATGGAAAAAAAAAATAGCCTTCAGGAGCAGTGGGTTCGTAGTGCAGGCACCGAGCCCCAGCAATAACCCTGGAGGAGAAAAAAACAACAAAGTGGGAAACTTAAATAGGAACTTCTCACTCCAGGATCCTACTAATGATGCATATGTTAAAAATCTGATTTTTTTTTTTTTAATGTCACTGGGACTTCATTTGGCTTTTGCATGGTTTCTCTACTCCCAGTGGACTTAGCTCCCAGCCCCTTTCAATAACAGATAGAAACAGAGACAACAGCAATAATAACTACAACAATAAAACAACAAGGGCAACAAAAGGGAATACATAAATAAAATAAATATTAAAAAAAAAAAAGAAACAGAGGGTGGGTGATCCAGGAGGTGGTATAGTGGATAAAGCATTGGATTCTTAAGCATGAGGTCCTGAGTTTGATACCTAGTAGCACATGTACCAGAGTGGTCTGGTTCTTTCTCTCTCTTCTCCTATCTTTCTCATTAATAAATACAGTCTTTAAAAAAATGGTCATTCTATTAAAAAAAAAAAAGAGGACAGGGGAGAGAGAGCTAGGAAGAGGAGGCACAGCTAGTATCTCTCCTCTGTGTGTGAAGCTTCCTTTTTGCTGGTGCTGCCATGTGGCACGACAGGGACGGGGGATGGAGAGGGGATATGTTTGTGGGGGGGCTGAGCTGTATGGTAAAATGTAGGCATTACGAGAGTGAGCTGTCTCCCACACCTGGTTGTTATATTTCTATATAGTTATACATACACATATACATATTTCGCATTTATAAATTTGTCATTTTAGATAACAATATAGTATTTTTTTTCTTATTTATTGCCACCAGGGTTATCACTGGGGCTTTGTGCCTGCATGGCAAGTACACTGCTCTTGGAGGCCATTCCCGCCCCCCACTTTTTTTTTTTTTTTAAGCCAGAGCACTGCACAGTTCTGGCTTATGGTGGTCTGGGGGATAGAACCTGGGACCTTAGAGCCTCAGGCATTAGAGTCTCTTTGCATAATTATTATGCTATCTACCCCTGCTCTTTTTTTAATCTTTTTTTTTTTTAATATTGTCTTTATTTGATAGAGACAGCCAGAAATTGAGAGGGGAGAGGGAGATAGAGAGGAAGAGAGACAGAGAGACACCTGCAGCCCTGCTTCCCCCCTACAGGTGAGGATCAGGGGCTTAAACCTAGGTCCTTGCACACTGTAACATGTGTGCTCAACCAGGTGTGCCACCACCTGCCCCCCTTTTATAATTTTTATGAGTGATTTACACAATTACAAAATAGCAGGAATACAATTTCATACTGCTCCCACCACCAGAGATATGTGTCCCATTTCCTTCATTGGGAACTGCAATAGTTCTCCCGAGGCCATAGATACAGGTAGACTATTATTTCTATAACTGTCTGTGTATATATGTGTGTATATAGATTCCATTTTAAGTCACAATTATACCTGTTACTATTGATGAATGTCCTTTCTTTTTCCCTCTTCTCTCTCTGGGTCCTGATGGAATTGAGTTACAGAGCCCTCTAGTAATCTTCCCCTAACATTTTTTTCCTCCTCTGGGAGTATGGACCAAAACTCTTTTTGGGGTGCAGAAAGTAGGAGGTCTGTCTTTTGTAACTGCTTTTCTGTTGGACATGAACCTTGGCAGGTGGATCCATATCCCTAGCCTGTTTCTATCTTTCCCTAGTGATCTTTTATCTTTTATTTTTTTTTTTACTTTTTTGTTTGTTTGTTTCCAGGGTTATTGCTGGGGCTTGGTGCCTGCCTTATGAATCCACTGCTCCCTGAGGCTATTTTTTCCCTTTTGTTGCCCTTGTTTATCCTTGTTATTATTGTTATTGCTGTTGTTGTTGGATAGGACCAAGAGAAATTGAGAGAGGAGGGAAAGACAGAGAGGGGGAGAGAAAGAAGCAACCCCATGCAGGTGGGGAGCCAGGGGTTCGAACCAGGATTTTTTCCCATTTTGTTGCCCTTTTTTTAAAAATCATTATTGTGGTTTTTATTATTGTTGTTATTGATGTCATTGTTGCTACATAGGACAGAGAGAAATGGAGAGGGGGGAGAGAAAGATATACACCAACAGACCTACTTTATCTCTTGTGAAGCAACCCCTCTGCAGGTGAGGAGCCGGGGGCTCGAACTGGGATCTTTGAGTCAGTCCTTGTGCTTTGCACCACGTGTGCTTAACCCGCTGTGTTACTGCCTGACCCCCTTTTCTAGCTTTTAAAATGTTATGCCTCGGATCTCTCTGGAGCTCTTTACCATGCTGGCTGTAAGATAAGGAGCTAGGTTACTTTTCTTGCATCCTGGAGTTTAACTTATGTTAGTGATTATTTTTGTTTCTCGAGGTTTGAGATATATATATATATATATATATATATATATATATATATATATATATATCATCAAAGACAGCACCTGATTTTTGCCATATGAAGGCAAATTCTTTTTTTTAAATTTTTTATTTATAAAAAGGAAACACTGACAAAACCATAGGATAAGAGAGGTACAGCTTTGCACAATTCCCACCACCAGAACTCTGTATCCCATCCCATGGGCATTGACTGGTCGGTCCATACTCACAGCCTGCCTCTCTCTTTCCCTAGTAGAGTGGGGCTCTGGGGAAGCAGAGTTCCAGGACATATTGGTGGGGTTGTCTGTCCAGGGAAGTCTGGTTGGCATCATGCTAGCATCTGGAACCTGGTGGTTGACAAGAGTGTTAACATACAAAGCCAAACAAATTGTTGACCAATCATGGACCTAAGGACTGGAATAGTGCAGGTGAAGAGTTGGGGGGTCCTCCATTTTGTAGATAGCTAGTAGACATATTTTAGTTAAATTCCAAAGGGTCTGTGGCTATACTAGCTTTTTTTTTTTTTTTTTTTTCATTTTTCTTTTTGCCCCTGAGCCTGAAATTTCATATGCCAGTGGATGCAAGTTATTGTCTGGGGAGATGATGTCATGGCTGGGAAAAGGACCAGAAAGCTGGATCAGGGAAGAGAGTAGTAGCTCCATAATATAGGAAAGGGATATAAATATTGTTGACTGTAAACCCCATCGATTTTATGTGATCTGGGGCCCATAATTAACTTAGGAGCCTATGTGACCTCTGCATCCCTTTAGATATGAGCTCATATTCTATGGTCATGAGTAGGAACATTACATGCTGCCCCAATATGAAGGCAAATTCTTTGAAGGATGTGATCTCAGTGGGGGTGGGACTGATTACGAAGTGTGAGGGGCCAGAGGATTGACTAGGTTACCAGTGTTCTCTGGTATAAATCATTCTCTGTTTTGATCAGAGGAATTGGGAGATAGTTATCCACACACATGTCATCATTGGTGAAAGAAGATGTTCGGGATACCCACCATGGAATGCTCATTTTCTATGTAAAAGAAAGTGTGTGGGGCAGGCAGCATAGCTCACGTCAGTAGTGTGCTGCTTTGCCCTGTGCACAGCCCAGGTTCAAGCCCAGCCTCTAGCTCATTGAAAGAAGTTTCAGTGTGGTCTCTGTCTTTCTCTGCCTTCTCTCTCTATCTAAAAGATGTTATAAGACCAATATGTAGGGGGCTGGGAAGTAGTGCAGTGAAGGTTAAGCGCATGTGGCACGAAGCTCAAGGACAGGAGCAAGGATCCCGGTTCTAGCCCCCAGCTCCCCACCTGCAGGGGAGTCGCTTCACAGGCGGTGAAGCAGGTCTGCAGGTGTCTGTCTTTCTCTCCCCCCTCTGTCTTCCCTCCTTCTCTTGATTTCTCTCTGTCCTATCCAGTAACAATGACAGCAATAACAGCAAAAATGATAAGCAACAAAATGGACAAAATAGCCTCCAGGAGCAGTGGATTCCTAGTGCAGGCACCTCCGAGTTCTATCGATAACCCTGGAGGCAAAAAAAAAAGAAAGACCAATATGCAGACATTAAGAAGGCTAGAAGGAAGAATTCCAGTCTAGTGAGTCTGTTCTGGATGGAGTATCTTAAAGTTTGTCTTGTTTTTTAATCTCAGTGTGTCCTGTGTTGCCTAAAGATTTCTTTAAAAAAATTTTTTTTATTGTCTTTATTTATTTATTATTGAATAGAGACAGTCAGAAATCAAGAGGGAAGGGGAAATAGGGAGAGAGATGAGAGATACAGAAAGACACCTGCAGCCCTGCTTTACCAGTCGTGAAGTTTCCCCGTGCAGGTGGGGACTGGGGGGGCTCGAACCTGGGTCCTTGTGCATTGTAACATGTTCTCAACCAGGTGCAACACCACCCAGTCCCTTGCCTAAAGATTTCTTGCAAGTGACGTGGGTGATGTCTCTATGTCAGGAATCTCCCTACCCCTTCCACTCCATGATGAGCATATGCTATTTCAGAGGCCAGCCTGTGTGTTGGGTGGGGAAAGCCTGTGGATGTTTGCAGTAGAATCCTTCCCAAGGCACCGTCTGTCTGTGGGTGCCATAACAATTTGCAGTTCAGTTGTGGATTTTGTGACAGTAACAGGCAGTGTCAGAAATTGAGGATGAATCTTTGGTGCATCACAGTAAAAAAAAAAAAAAAAGGTTTTATTTATTAAGGAGGGAGGGAGAGAGAAAGAACCAGAGCATCACCGTGGCATTCATGATGTCGGGGATCAAATTTGGAGCCTAATGCTAACTCACTGTGGCAGCATATTTGTAATTGAATAGTATGTAAAATGTGACATAGAGGGCATACCCAAAACAGATTCAGATTTTTAAAAAAATTTTTCTATTTTGTTGCCCTTGTTGTTTTTCATTGTTGTTGTAGTTATTATTGTTGTTGTTAGATAGGACAGAGAGAAACGGAGAAAGGAGGGGAAGACAGAGAGGGGGAGAGAAAGATAAGACACCTGCAAACCTGTTTCACTGCCTGTGAAGCGACTCCCCAGCAGGTGGGGAGCCGGGGGCTCGAACCGGGATTCTTACGCCGGTCCCTGCGCTTTGCGCCACGTGCGCTTAACCCACTGCGCCACCGCCCGACCCCCGTGATTTATTTTTATTTATTTATTTATTTTAACTGTAAAGTAAAACTATTACTAATCATCATGCAGTGTTTGTAGGATAAGAAATACTATATAGGGGCCTGGTGGTGGTGCACCTGGTTGAGCATACACGTTACAATGCATAAGGACCTGGGTTCAGTCCCCGGCCCCCACCTGCAGGAGAAAAGCCTTGCGAGTGGTGAAGCAGTGTTGCAGGTGTCTCACTGTCTCTCTTCCCCTCTCTCTCCTCCTTCCCTCTCGATTTCTGGCTGTCTCTATCCAATAAATAAATAAAGATAAAAAATTATAAAACAAAGAGATAATATATAATAATAGCCTGCATATATGATGTGATATTGTTTATTTATTTATTTTAAAATTTTATTTATAACATGGAAATATTGACAAGACCATAGGATAAGAGGGGTACAGTTCCACACAATTCCCACCACCAGATCTCCTCATCCCATTCCCCCCCCCCCCAAGCTTTCCTATTCTTTATCCATCTGGGAGCATGGTCCCAGGGTCATTATGGGATGCAGAAGGTGGAAGGTTTGGCTTTTGTAATTGCTTCCCCACTGAAAATTGGCATTGACAGGTGGATCCATATTCCTAGCCTGTCTCTCTTGTTCCCTAGAGAAGCAGGGCTCTGGGGAGGCGGAGCTCCAGGACATATTGGTGGGGTTGTCTCATGGTAGCATCTGGAACTTGGTGGCTGAAAAGAGTTAAGATACAAAGCAGAACAAATTGTTGACTAATCATGAACCTAAGGGCAAGAAAATTGCAGATAAAGTTTTGGGGTCTCCGTTTGGTCTATTTTAGGTATATTCCAAGGGGCCCATGACTTTTCTAGTTTTTGCCTGAGTCCAACAGGTATTGTTTATTTTATTTGTTCTGCTGCCGGGGATTTGTGCCTGCATGATCCCCTTGTTCCCAGAGGGCTTCCCCCCCATCCCGCAAAACAACAGGTAAAAACAGAGAGGGAAACAGAGACAGAGAGAATAGGAGAGGCACTACAGCACAGCTTCACTAATGATGAAGCTTTCTCGTTGCATGGTGCCCCTATGTGGTACCAGAGGCTGCTTGAGTCTGACAAGGTGTGCACTCCCACTGGGCGAACTAACTCCCAACACTGCAATAATGTCCCATATTATAGGTTATTCAACTACTCCATTTATTGTTATTGTTATTATTATTATTTTTATCATAGCACTCACTGCTCAGTTCAGCTCTGGCTTATGATGGTGTGGGGGATTGAAGCTGGGACTTTGGAGCCTCAGGCATGAGAGTCTCTTTGCATAACTATTATGCTATACCCCTGCCACCTCCATCTTTTTCTATGTATCCATTGAGTTATTATTTAATTAAGTAGCTGCATTTTTTGGTAGCTGCATTTTTAAAAATAATTTTACCTCAATAACATACATAGGCTAAACTTGTCACATTTTATTTTTTAATATTTTATTTATTTATTTATTTGATAGAGAGAAATTCAGAGGGGGAGAGATAGAGAGGGAGAAAGACAAATACCTACAGCTCTGGTTCACTGCTCGTGAAGCTTTTCTCCTGCAGGTGGGAACTGGGAGCTTGAACCTGGGCCCTTGTGCACTATAACGTGTGTGCCATCAGTCCCCTCCCCCCTCACACACACACTTGCTGAAAGGCTTGTGTTCTTGGAGACATGCACTGTGCATGAGGGAAAGGCGATCACACATCACAGATGTGGTAGCTGGGCCGTCTATTCCTTGTCTTCCTTTATTCCAGTTTGAAGAGTCAGGCAGAAGTGTTTACTCCCTGGGTCTCTGTCCAGCTGTGAACCTGCCTGGGAGAGCCTAGGGTCGGGGATGGGGCTTGTGGAGCCCTTGGAGAGTCACAGCATGTCACCTTGCCAGATCAGTCTTAGCCATTGTCCTCCCTCCCCATCCATCCACTTTGTATCTGGTCTCCTTTGCTGGGTGCCCGATTCTAATGCTGTGATCTCTTTCTTTCTCTTCTAGAGTTCTGAAGGTGGACTCTATGTATGCATGAATACATTTTTGGCCTTTGGAAGGGAGCATGTTGAAAGACATTTCCGAAAAACTGGACAGAGTGTATACATGCACCTGAAAAGACACGTGCGAGAGGTGAGACATCGGCTTTCTGGAGAACTTGTCTCGGTCAGTGACGTTGTCTTTTAGTGTGACTCACACTTGTAGTGTGACACATGGAGACTTTACTGTGCACACAGAACTTTTTCTTCTTTTTAAAAAGATGTGTTTATTAATTTTTAAGAAATTATTTATTTATTTATTCTGGCGAGAGACAAAATTGCATAACCTTTATGCTATACCCATGCCACCTCTATCTTTTTCTTTGTATTCATTGGGTTATTATTTAATCAAGTAGCTGCATTTTTAAAAATAATTTTACCTCAATAACATATATAGGCTAAACTTTTCACATTTTATTTTTTAATATTTTATTTATTTATTGATAGAAATTCAGAGGGGAGAGAGAGATAGAGAGGGGGGAAGATGGATAGAGATATACCTGCAGCACTTGTGAAGCTTCCCCCCTACAGGTGGGGACAGGGTGCTTGAACCCGGGTTCTTGCACGCTGTAATGTGTATGCTCTACTGGGTGTGCTACCACTCAGCCCCAGGATGTATTGATTAATTAAAAGAGAGGGCTGGGGAGATAGCACAAAGGTAATGCAAACAACTTTCACGCCTGGTCCAAGGTTCAATATCCATCACCACCAGAAGCCAGAACTGAGCAGTGCACTGGTCACTTTCATTAAAATAAATAAAATATATGCTTTTTGTTCTTTTTTTTGTGATTGATAGTAGGTTATAGGATTGTAAGATTGCAGGGTATAGTTCCACATCACACCGACCACCGAAGTCCTGGTCCTTACCCTCCCACCTCCCAAAGATAACCACCATAGTTCTCACAAGTCTTAGCAACAATTTGCCTACCTCTGTTTTATTTAAAAAAGAGAGTAAAATCCTTTTGGTGTACTTGTTAGAAGGGTAACTAATGACTTTTTTGTTTTCAATTCCGAATCACTTTATTGAGGACATGTTGATTCGCAGGATTATTGACAAGGGCCCCTTTCCACACTTGCGTAAGACAGGCATCAGTACATCTCAGTCTCAGACAAACTATCATCTTGTTCCCGCATAGGGTCTCAGGCCCTCAAATCCACTGTGAGAGATTATAGTCCATTGAGGATTCACCCTGGTTTGTCCTTTGTTCTGTTTCTCAGATTCCATCTCTGAGCAAGATCATGTGATATTTGTACTTTTTCTTCCAGCTTATCAACATGATTCCCTCTAGACCTGAGAGCACTGCTTAGCTCTGGAGTCTGGTGGCACAGGGAATTGAACCTGGTACCTTGGCATCTTAGGCATGAAAGTCATATGCATAACCACTATGCTCTCTCCCTGACCCAAGAACAGCTCTTTAACATAACCATTGCTATTGGGGGCTTCTACCAGAGGTGGAAATGAAGCTTAGGCTGGCAAACAAAACTATCTGCTGGTGCTGCAAAAGGAGGTTACGTAGGGGTCTGATAGGACTAGAGTGACAGTGACATGTAGCAGTATTCATCAAACCCTCTGGAGCATGCGCAGAGCCAAGAGAGGAGGACCCAGGAGATTGCAGAGAACAAGAGCCTCCTCTCCTGGGAGCAGTATCATCTTTGCACTGAAGCTCTGTTGCCAGACTTGGACCTCTTGTCACTAAGTGGAGTTCCTTTTTTTTTTTAACTTTGATTCTTGGCTACATTTTTCTTTCTTCCTTTTACCTCCATAGTTATAGCTGGGACTCAGTCGGTGCTGGCACTACAAATCCATTGCTCCTGGTGGCCATTTTTTCCATTTTATTGGATAGGTCAGAGAGAAATTGAGAGAGGAGGGGAGTCACACAGGGAGAGAGAAAGATAGACACCTGCAGACCTGCTTTGTCACTTGTGAAACTTCCTCCCTGCAAGTGGGGACAGGGGGCTGGAACCCAGATCCTTGCGCGGGTCCTTGGGCTTAGTAATACGTGTGCTTAACCAGGCATGCCACTGCTCAGCCCACTACACTTCTATTTCTAGATGTACTTCTATATAAAACCGGTCAGGTTGAATAAGAACACTGGTTTTACCCGGCACTCCTTGGACCTGCATCCTTTTGCTGCTGATACCAGAATCTCAAGTCCAGGCGGGATATTCCTTCTTGTCTGTTTATAAAATATGAAAAGCTCTGAGATGTCCATTCTTCTTAGCCAACTTATCCCTGATTGTTCCACGGGCTGCATTCTAACAATCACTTGTTTCTTTTTTCAGAAGGTAAGAGGGGCATCTGGTGGAGCTTTACCCAAAAGGAGGAATTCCAAGATATTTTTAGGTAAAGTAACCAGTGATCAATAATAATGTGTGTGTGTGTGTGTGTGTGTGTGTGTGTGTGTATACATGTTTTGGGTAATACATCATTTTACTACTCTACATTGTAAGGCGGGGGATGACTGATTTATATTAAAATGATCTTCCTCTACTTAGCTAATGGAGAAGGATGCTTTTCTTTACGTTTTTCACTTTTCACATTTATTCATGACAAAGAAGGGAAGTTAGAGAACAAGAGCATCACTGTGGGACATGCAATACCAGGGTTCCAACTCAGGACCTCATGCTTGAGTCCAGTGTTTTGCCCACTTTCTAGTGAAGGATACTTGTAGCACTCATGGATTATTGTTTGTTTGTTTTTTAAAAAATATTTATTTATTTCCTTTTGTTCCCATTATAGTTTTTATTGTTGTAGTTATTGTTGTTGTTGTTATTGATGTCATTGTTGGATAGGACAGAGAGAAATGGAGAGAGGAGGGGAAGACAGAGAGGGGGAGAGAAAGACACCTACAGACCTGCTTCGCCACCTGTGAAGTGACTCCCCTGCAGATGGGGAGCCAGGGGCTTACGCCTGGTTCTTGAGCTTTGCGCTGCCTGCGCTTAGCTGGCTGCACTACCATCCGACTCCCTATTGTTTTGAAGCAATTATAAGCAAAGTTACTAGATAGTGATAGTCATTCTGATTCTGGTCTCTTTTCACTGCCTTTAAAGAAGAATCGTGGGGCCAAGCGGTGGCACACCTATTTAAGCACAAACATTACAGTGCACAGGGACCCAGGTTCAAGCCCCCGGTCCCCACCTGCAGGGGGAAAGCTTCACAAGTGATGAAGCAGGGCTTCATATGACTCTCTGTCTTTTCCCTTCTCTATCTCCCCCCCTCAGTTTCTTTCTGTCTCTTAATAATAAATAAATATCTCAAAAGAAAAATCATTTTATTTTTTGCTTTTTAAAATATAACCTTAATACAGAGTGAAAGACAGACTGTCCTGCCTGAGACACTAGAGGTCCCAGGTTCAATCTCCTGCCCCACTATAAGCCAGAGCTGAGCAGCGCTTTGATAAAAAGAGAGGGAGAGGGAGAGAGAAATCCTAATTTATTTGGATCTCCCCATTGTCTCTCTCCCTCCTCCTTACCCCCCCCCATGCCATCTTTTTACAATTTTTTGTTGTGCTGGAGCTTTGTTGCTTTGGTGTGATTCCATGCATAAAGTTGACATAAAATTTGATGTAAAGGGAGTCGGGTGGTAGCGCAGCGGGTTAAGCACAGCTGGTACAAAGTGCAAGGACCGGTGTAAGGATCCCGGTTTGAGCCCCCGGCTCCCCACCTGCAGGGGAGTTGCTTCACATGTGGTGAAGCAGGTCTGCAGGTGTCTATCTTTCTCTCCTCCTCTCTGTCTTCCCTTCCTCTTTCCATTTCTCTCTGTTCTATCCAACAACAACAACAAAAATAACTACAACAATAAAACAATGGCAACAAAAGGAAATAAATAAATATTTAAAAAAGAAAAAAATTGATGTAGGGAGAGAAAGAGGGAGTGAGAAGTCAGAGAAGGAGAAAGACACCATAATACCTATAATGTGTGGTCCTTTCAAGTGTTCTTGAGGTCAACCCAGGTCCTTGTGCACTGTAAGGTGTACACTCTAACATTCCTGGTTCCAAGCCCCCCACATTTAAATATTTTTATTATTTTTATATTTACTTGTTGTGGATAGAGATCGAGAGAAATTGAGAGGGAAAGTGGGGAGAGAGAGAGAGAGAGAGAGAGAAAACACTCTTTCATCACTTATGAAAATTTACTTCCGTGGGTGGGAACTGGGGGCTTGAACCTGGGTCCTTGCACACTGTAATGTATGCACTCAGCCAGGTGTGCCACCACCAGCCTCCCCTCTTTTTTTTTTTTTTTTTTTGTGGAACAGGGACCTCAAACATTGGTCTGGATCACTTTTTTATTTGGAGAGATGGAGAGAATGAGAAATGTCACAGCATCAAGTCTTCCTCTGTTGCAGTAGCACATTTATTTTTAATTGGGGGATTAATGGTTTACAGTAAATATAGTTATTGGTACGTGTGTAAAATTTCTCAGTTTTCTGCAAAACACTCTCACTTCCAGCCCAAGTCCTTTTTCACCATTATGCATCAGGACCCAACAGATCCCCCCACCAGTCCTTTATTTTGATGCAGTGCACTATACAGAGTCCAAGTTCTGCATTGGATCTCCCCTTTCTCTTCTTATTTCTCTACTTACCTTTATGAGTGGGATCATCCCATATTCATCCTTCTCTTTCTGGCTTATTTCACTTAACATGGCTCCTTCAAGTTCCATCCAAGATAAGGTGAAGAAGGTGAATTCATTATTGTTAATAGCTGAGTAAATATATATCTCACCACTTTCTCAGCCACTCAGCTGTTCTTGGACACCTGAGTTGCTTCTAGGTTTTAGCTATTACAAATTGTGAGGCCAACAGACATATGAAGAAATGCTCCAAGTCCTTGAATATCAGAGAAATTCAAATAAAGACAATGAGATACCACTTCACTTTTATGAGAATGTCATACATAAGAAAGGATAGTGGTCTAGGAGGTGGTAAAGTGGATAAAGCACAGGACTCTCAAGTACGAGGTCTCAAATTCAATCCCCAGCAGCACATGCAATAGAGTGATGTCTGGTTCTTTCTCTCTGCCTGACTTCTTCATGAATAAATAAATAAAATATTAGGAAAAAAAAAGAAAGGACAATAACAACAAATGCTGGAGAGGTTGTGGGGGTAAAGGAAGCCTCCTGCACTGCTGGTGGAAATGTAAATTGTTCTATCTTCTGTGGAGAGCAGTCTGGAGAACTTGCAGAAGGCTAGAAATAGACCTACCCTATGACCCTGCAATTCCTCTCATGGGGATATATTTTAAGGAACCAAACACACCCATTCCAAAAGATCTGTGTATACCTATATGCTTAGCTACACAATTTGTAATAGCAATAGCACCTCTTATATGGTGCCAAGATACTGGGGAGCTGTGAGCCTGGACTGATGGAGATAACTTCGTGCTCCATCCCCATCTAAACTCTCCCCATATTTCTGCTTTATCTTTGAGCCTGACTTCTGATTTACAACCTCATGGTCACTACCTAGTCCAAAATGACTGCAGAATTCCAGCTGTCACATCCTCATTGTGCAAAAGCAGGAAAGATTAAGGTGGGGTGGAAGTGGGGAATTGGCCCCCACCTCCCAAAGGTCCCCAAACCAATTTCCTAGCAGAGCTGGCTTCTGTTTCTCACAGCTCCTCAGACACTTAAGTTTACATATCTGGGGTCAGAACCTGGTCACGGGGCTACACAGTGTACTTCACAAGAGATTGCAAAGAGTGCCAGCTGTCTTTAATTAATTCTTTTTTAATAATTTTATTGTGGGAGGGTTACCAGTTATGGTACAGTTGTTGACACATGGGTACAACTTCTCATCTTCCCCAGTGGGTATCCGTGAAACACTTTCACCTCCTTTTCTGCCATCATGAACCAGGGCCCCACAGTACTCTCTCCTCTTTCTCCCCCAGAGTCCTTTGCAACACACCCCACCCAGTCCAAGTTTTATTTTTTGTTTTCTCATTCTGTCTTTTTTTCTTAAGTTCTGTGTGTAAGTGGGATCACCAGAGCACCTCTCAGCTCTGGCTTATGGTGGTGCTGAAGACTGAACCTGGGATTTCAGACCCTCAGATATGAAAGACTTTTTGCATAATCATTATACTGTCTCTCCAGTTCTCTCCTGATTCCTTTCTTTTCTTTTTTTTTTAAATATTTTTTATTTCTTTTTTAAATTTTTTAAAAAATATTTATTTCCCCTTTTGTTGCCCTTGTTTCATTTATTGTTGTTGTAGCTATTATTTTTGTTGTTATTGATGTCGTTGTTGTTGGATAGGACAGAGAAGTGGAGAGAGGAGGGGAAGACAGAAGGGGGGAGAGAAAGATAGACACCTGCAGACCTGCTTTACCTCTTGTGAAGTGACTCCCCTGCAGGCGGGGAGCCCGGGGCTCACCCTGGTCTTTGTGCTTCATGCCACGAGAGCTTAACCTGCTGCGCTACCAGCCGCACCCTCCTTAACTTATTTCTTTTAATCAAGTCTCTTCCTGAGAAGGAAGAGGAGGGCAGACAGAAGCCTCTGCTACAGACCCTTTGCCTAAAAGGGGCATCAGTATTGCCTCCATGGATGGAGGAAGGGGAATCAGAGCGCTTCCATTCTCTCTTTGTTTCTTTAGTTAGAAATGACTTTTTTCTATCTGTGAAGTGTAGCGGGGAGCTCCTTCCTCCTTTTCTTAAAGCAGTTATGTGGGTGAGTGGGTGATCACTGCTTTATCCTGGGCTTTCCCTCCAGTTCACTTAATAACTCTGTGAATAATTGCTTGTCTGTGGCACAATAGTGGCCTGGAAACCAGTAAATCATTCCATTATGACCAACAAGATTGATTTTGTAAAAGACAGAGGCCATTAGCTGGCGCCAGAGGCTCCCCCAGGCCTCAAGAGAAGCATTCTTCTCCCCAGCCTGCCTAGACCCCCAGCCTCCTGCTTCCTTGACACACACATTCAGGTGATGGCACAGCTGAGCACACCTTATTCTCTCTGGGCTCTGCTGGTCATTTAGAAAGGGATTTTAAAAAAAAAGCAACAGTTATTTGGTGTTTTTTTTTTTTAATCACTTAAATTCTACGCTATTTGCACTTAAAAATTATTTTTTACTGTGCAATGCATGGAGAAAGTTGCTGTTACAGATTTTATAAAATGGAAGTTATAGAAATCCCCACAATGAAAATCAAATCTCTCTTATCTCTCTCATCTCCCTTCCACTTGTTTATTCTCATCAGAGATAAATAGCATTTTCTCTTAGAGGCACACCTTATGTGATTTATGTATTCTCATAAGGAGTGATTAACAGTTGATGACCAAATTATGTTGTCATTTTTCTTTTTTTCTTTTTAAATTTTATTTATTTATTTTCCCTTTTGTTGCCCTAGTTGTCTTTTTATTGTTGTTGTGGTTATTGCTGTTATTGATGCCATTGTTAGATAGGACAGAGAGAAATGGAGAGAGGAGGGAAGACAGAGAGGAGTCGAGAAAGACAGACACCTGCAGACCTGCTTCACCACCTGTGAAGTGACTCCCCTGCAGGTGGGAAGCCGGGATCCTTACACCAGTCCTTGCACTTTGCACCATATGTGCTTATCCTGCTGCGCTACCGCCGGATTCCCCATTTTTCTTTTTAAGGCCATGTGTTTTTATTTGTATGAAGAGAGAGACAGACCAGAACATGACTTAACTCTGGCATATGCGGTGCCAGGAATTGAGTAGGGGATGCAGGCAAGATCTGTGCTCTATTGCTGAGCTACTGCCCTGGCCTTTAGAGTGCAATGTAAGGCATCTTGAGGTGCTACAAAGACTCACAGGTGCACCATGGGAAATTCCAACATTTTGTAGCATATAGTGATGCTCAGATGTTACATTAGCTTGGTGTAGTTTTACTGTTGTAGTATCACATGCTCCTTTTGTTTCTTTTCATCTTTAAAGATTTATTTTGTTAATTTCACAAGACATAGTGAGAGAGAGAGGGAGAAGGAGGGAACCAAAGCATCACTCGGGCACATGTGTTACTGGGGATTGAACTCGCAGCCTCACACTAGTAAGTCCAGAATTCTATTGCTTACTGCACCATCTCATATCTTCCTTCCTCCTTCCATTTATTTATTTATTTATTTATTTATTTATTTATTTATTTATTTATTTATACCAGAGCACTGCTCAGCTCTGGTTTATGGTGGTGTGGGGGATTGAACCTGGGACTTTGGAGCCTAAAGTCTCTTTGCATAAACATTATATTGTCTACTCCCACCCATACCATCCCATTTATTTCTTCTTCTTCCTCTTCTCCTCCTTCTCCTTCCTTTTCCTTCTTTCTCTTTTTTTCACCAGACCACTGCTGGTTTAAAGGGATTAAATCTGGTACCCCAGAGTCTCAGGCAAGAAAGTCTATTTTTTAGATAGAGGGTGAGAGGAAGAGTAAGACAGGGAGAGAGGAGAGACACCACAGCACTGCTTCACTGCTTGTGAAGCTTCCCCTGTGCAGATGTTTCCAGGTGGTGGCTTGAATATGGGTGTGTGCTATTCCCTGACTCCTTCCTTCTAGATCTGACTATTGCTACATTAAAACCTTTTGCTTAGGGTCTGGGTGGTGGTACACTTGGTTGAGTGTACACATAACCAGGTTCAGGGACCCAGGTTCAAGCCCCAGCTCCCCCAACCTGTTTCATGAACAGTGAAATTGTGGTGCAGGTATCTCTTTCTCTCTCCTTCTCTATATCCCCTTCCCCTCTCAATTTCTCTCCACCCTATCAGATAAATAGAAAGGGAAAAATTTTTTGTTTGTTTGTTTAATTCCTTTAATGGCCTTGTGAAATAGATCATGTTATCCACAGCTTACTCTTAGGGAAAATTAACTTGTTCAGTATTACACAGCTGGCAAATGTCAGAGCAGAATTTACTTTAGCTTTTTCTATTTTCTTAAAATTATTTATTTATTGGATTGTGACAGAGAGAAGTTGAGAGAGAAGGGGGAGATAAGGAGTGAAGAAGAGAAGCAGCATTGCTTCACTGCTTGTGAAGCTTCCCCCCTCCAGGTAGGGAGCAGGGGCTTGAACCCAGGTCCTTGTGCACAGTAGCAGTGTGCTCAACCAGGTGCACCACCATTCAGCTCTTATTTACTTGCCAGGTAAGATTTGAATTAGTGTTAAGTGAGGATATTTTCTATAGAAAAGAGACATTAATATTATATGTTAAAAACCCAACCTATACACAAAAGCTTTAGTTATTTAAAATTGTTATATATGATATAAGAAGGAATGAGTTTAAGACTAGAGAATAATTCACCCCTGTGCTATTTTCATTGGCTCACAATTCTTTCCAGCTTTTCTCTGTGAACAGACTTCTACAACATTGTCTCTATAATGAAGAAGAGTGTTGTATTTTTAGCATAAAAACATTTCCATGCTTCGCACAAGCTCAATAAATAACATTTGAATGATGTTCTACTGAGTTTAACACTATTCTCACTGAACATTTTAGTTCAGATTTTTTTAAACTACAAAATACTGGGGGCGTGGGCGGGGGTAGTTAACTTAATGGTGTTCTTACAAAGCAACTCTCATGCCTGAGGCTGGCTCCAAAGTCTCAGGTTCAGTCCCCCACACCACTATAAGCCAGAGCTGAATAGTGCTCTGGTTAAAAAAACAAACAAAACAAAACAAAAAATATGCTCAGATTTTTATAATCTAGGGAACATTTGTTTTTGAATAATTTTCTTTTTTCTCTTTTGAATCAGTGCTTTTAGTTAACTCTTAGAGTCTTAGAATCTTTTTTTTTTTTCACATCTCATTTTGTCAGATTAACTTCTCTTGAGTACTTAACGATATTGTTGGTCTATTTTGATATTTTTCGACTCTTACTAAAAATGCTTAGATTGTGTTTAGTGGTATCTCATTTCCCACCCACTTTTAACTGTCCTCCCTTTGGGAACTCAAGAGCGGAGCTTTATGCAGAACGATAGTAGGACTTTGGCTGGAAATATAGAACAAGGTTGTGACAGAGTCACAATCCTTTGGGTCTTTATATCTGCTCAGGTTTATATGCCTGGTTATGACACACACACACACACACACACACACACACACACACACACACACACACACACACACACGACTCAAGTGCTCTTTGTCTCCATAGTTCCAAATATCTAAGTACACAAACATGATCTGGGATACTGACAGTCCTGTGAATGTGAGGCTGAGATGTCTGTGTAAATATTGTGACAGGACTTTGCCTTGAGTCTTCACCTAACCTTTACTAGGATTAACCACTCAAGAGAGGTGATGACTCTAGAGCTAACAGGCCAGAGGAGCTCCTCTTTCTTATTGACAAGTTTCCATGTCCTGGGGACAATGGGACAACTTACATTATGGGCTTCCCTCTCCCCTTGGCTTGTGGTGGTGGGAGATTGAACATTGAACTTCGGAGCCTTCGGCCAGAGAGGCTCTCTGCAACACCATTATACAACCTCCCCTGCTCCATTGAGATTTTTATTATTAAATAACAGCTATTACTTATTCTTTTTTTTTTTTTTTTTTTGCCTTCAGGGTTATTCCTGGGCCTCAGTGCCTGCAGTGGCAAACGCTAGAAGAAGAAGTGCCTGCAGTACAAATCCATTGCTTCTGGAGGCTATTTTTTCTCTTTTGCTACCCTTGTTGTTTATTGTTGTTATTACTATTGTTGATATTGTTGTTGGATAAGACAGAGAAATGGAGAGAGGAGGGGAAGACAGAGAGGGGGAGAGAAAGACATCTGTAGACTTGCTTCACCGCCTGTGAAGCGCCCCTACCTCCTGCAGGTGGGGAGCCGGGGGCTTAAACCGGGATTCTTATACCAGTCCTTGCGCTTCGTGCCAGGTGCGCTTAACCTGTTTTGCTACCGCCCGGCCTCCCAGCTGTTACTCCTTGACCAGCTATTATGGGTCCTGGTCTTCTGTCTGTACTTTGTTTATTCCCCATATACACTGTATAACACAAGCATTATTATCTCCATTCTATAATTTTGAAACAACAGAGGCTTAAAGAGTTTGTGATTCATTGCATTTCAGAAATGGAGTTGAACCAGGCTTTTTCTACTCGCAAACCCACACACTTCCTTCCGTATTACAGTGTTGTGAAAAGTATTTTGACCCGTTCTGGTGAAATCAGAGTCAGGTTCTCAATAAATCATGGTGAACAAACCCATTCCTTTAAGTATCTTTAAGAACTGGATATTTAGTATGTAGGCCTCTTTTATTTATTTACCTTATTTTTTCTTAGTGATTTACAAGATTACAAGTTCACATGGTTTAGTTCCACTTCTCATCTGCCTCCAAAGTTCTGTACACTAATGGTCCCACTGAGAATCACCGTAGTTCTCACCAAGTCTTAGAGACAGTTTATTTATTTTTTGTCAAGTTTGTGTGTTTCATTTCCATAGATTCCACATAGGAGTGAAATCATTGGCAGTTGTCTTTTGTCTCTTTACATACTTTGGTAAACATAATCATGTCCAGTTCCATCCATTTTGCTCCAAAGGACACAGTATCATCTTTTTTGATAGTATAGTATTCCATGGAGTATATATCGATCATTTCTTTATCCAGTCGTGCTTTTTTAAAAAATAAATATTTATTGGGAGTCGGGTGGTAGCGCAGCCAGTTAAGCACACGTGGCGCAAAGCGCAAGCATCAGTGTAAGGATCCTGGTTCAAGCCCCCGGCTCCCCACCTGCAGGAGAGTCGCTTCACAGGCGGTGAAGCAGGTCTGCAGGTATCTATCTTTCTCTTCCCCTCTCTGCCTTCCTCTCCTCTCTCCATTTCTCTCTGTCCTAACAATGATGACATTAATAACAACAACAATGAGGACAAACAAGGGCAACAAAAAGGAATAAATAAATAAATATTTAGAAAAAAAAGAAAAAATTATTTTCCCTTTTGGTGCCCTTTTTATTAAATTGCTGTAGTTATTATTGTTGTTGTTATTGATGTCATCACTGTTGGATAGGACAGAGAGAAATGGAGAGAGAAGGGGAAGACAGAAGGGGGAGAGAAAGATAGACACCTGCAGACCTGCTTCACTGCCTGTGAAGCAACTCCCCCTGCAGGTGGGGAGCCCGGGGCTTGAACCGGGATCCTTAGACCTGTCCTTGCGCTTTGTGCCACCTGTGCTTAACCTGCTTGCTACTGCCCCCCCCCCCATCAGGCTTTGATGGGCAGTTAGGCTGCTTCCATTTTTTAGCTATTGTGAATAATGTAGCTGCAGACACAGGGCTGCACATGTTCCTTCAAGTTAGTATTCTTGTGTCCTTTGGATCAATGCCTAAGAGTGGTATTGCTGGCTTATAAGGCCTTTTCATTTGAATTCCGTATAGTTTTCCATAGTGGCTGCACCAGCTTGTATTCCCACCAGCAGAGCCCCCTTTCTCTCTACATCCTTGCCAACACTTGTCACTTCCTGTTGTGTTGATGGAGACATAGGCCTGTTTTAATGCTACAGCTTTATGATGGGGTGTGGTACTCATTATGCATCCATCCTTTGTCAGTACAGAGCTCTGACTTAGGATGCATGAAAGATCCCTTTTCCTGTGTCAGAGGGGGAAACAGCCTGAATATCTGCTCTCCTTGTGTTTTGCCTGACTTAATGCTGACTTAATGTGGAATATCCCTCCTTCACTTCCTCTCCTTTGTGTTTGCTTTCTCCTCAGATCTAGATACTGATGACGATTTAAATAGCGACAACTATGAATATGAAGATGAAGCCAAACTGGTCATATTCCCCGACCACTATGAAATAGCACTGCCCAATATTGAGGAGTTGCCAGCCCTGGTCAGTGAGTGTGCACGGCTGCTAGCTAGATGCGCGTGACTCTCTGTGTCAGGTGTGTGTGCTGTGTGGCGTGTGTGCACTCGGATGGCTGGGGTGGGGGGAGAGTGGGTCGGATCAGAGGAGGGAAGAGCATGTCACTTCTTCTCTGTGAGGCAGGGCCTGCAGGACTCTGTTTCAGTGGTGTCGGACGCTCTCCTGCTTTAGGTTTTAGTTCTGTTTCCTTGTGTTTTGAAACTTGTCCAGAGCTGGTGGACTCTTTCTGCCTGTGACAGTCTTTTTTTTTTAATATTTATTTTTATTTATTTATTCCCTTTTGTTGTCCTTGTTTTTATTGTTGTAGTTATTATTGTTGTTGTTGTTGTTGGATAGGACAGAGAGAAATGGAGAGAGGAGGGAAGACAGAGAGGAGGAGAGAGAAAGATAGACACCTGCAGACCTGCTTCACTGCCTGTCAAGCGACTCCCCTGCAGGTGGGGAGCCGGGGCTTGAACCAGGATCCTTATGCCGGTCCTTGCGCTTTGCGCCACCTGCACTTAACCCACTGCGCTACAGCCTGACTCCCTGTGACAGTCTTTTTAGCTCTCTCTCTTAAGGAAAAAAAAAAAACTAATTTACTTATAAGAGGGAAGGGGGAGAGAGAGACTTTTTTTTTTTGAAAAAGGGACAGATATATTTGGAATTATTAATAATATGTAATTCTTAGCCATGATTGGTTAGGACTCAGTAAATAGCTTGATAATCTCTTCTTGGGGAAATTTTATGGGGGGGGGTAATCATTTACAGTAGTTGTTGACACATGGGTAAAATTTCTCTCCTCACCATGATACGTGTCTGGAAAACACTTTTACCCCCAAATCAGGTCCTTTTCCACTGTCCTACACCAGTATCCCCACCCCCTTCTCTGAGTCTTTTTTGTCGGTGCAATGCACCAAACCAGTCCAAGTTTTACTTTGTATTTGACCTTTCTGTTCTTGTTTAAGTTCTGCCCATAAGTGAAATCATCCCATATTTATCCTCTTTCTCTCTTATCTCACTTAACATGATTTCTTCAAGTTCCATCCAAGTTGAGGTGAATAAGGTGACTTTATCATTCTTTTTCTTCTTTCTTTCTTTCTTTCTTTCTTTCTTTCTTTCTTTCTTTCTTTCTTTTTTTCTCTCTTTCTTTTTCTTCATTGGGGGATTAATGTTTTACATTTGACAGTAAATACAATAGTTTGTATATGCAGGACATTTTTCAGTTTTCCACATAACAATACAATCCCCAGTAGGTCCTCTGTCATCCTTTTTGGACCTGTACTCTCCCCCCCCCGCCACCCACCCCAGAGTCTTTTACTTTGGTGCAATATACCAAGAGAGGCATTTTTTTAAAGTTAGGTTATTTATTTATTAATTAAAATTTTATTGGAGGATTATTGGTTTATAGTCAACCATAAATACAGTTGTTGGTATATGTGTAAAATTTCCCAGTTTTCTGCAAACCACTCTCAGCCTCAGCCTAGGCCCTCTACCTCCATCATGCGCTAGGACTGAATGCCTCTCCCTCTAAAGCTCCTATTCCAAACTCAGTACAAGTTCTCCTTTGAGTTTCTCTTTCTGTTCTTAATGTCTCAACTTCTGTCTGTAAATGAGATCATTCCATATTCATCCTTCTGTTTCTGACTTATCTTACTTATCATGATTTCTTCAAGCTCCATCTAAGATGGGCTGAAAAAAAAATGGGTGAAATCACCATTTTTAATACCTGAGTAGTATTTCATTGTGTATATGTATCATGACTTGCTCAGCCACTCATACACCTGGGTTGCTTCCAGGTGTTGGCTATTACAAATTGTGTTGCTATGAACATAGGTATACACAAATCTTTTTGGATGAGTGTATTTGGTTCCTTAGGATATATCTCTAGGAGAGAGATTGCAAGGTCAAGAGTAGGTCTATGGGAGTCGGGCGGTAGTGCAGCGGGTTAAGCGCAGGTGGCGCCAAACTCAAGGACTGGCAAAAGGATCCAGGTTTGAGCCCCCGGCTCCCCACCTGCAGGGGAGTCGCTTCACAGGCGGTGAAGCAGGTCTGCAGGTATCTATCTTTCTCTCCTCTTCTCTGTCTTCCCCTCCTCTCTCCATTTCTCTCTGTCCTATCCAACAACAATGACATCGATAATAACTACAACAATAAAACAACAAGGGCAACAAAAGGGGAAATAAACAAATAAAATAAAAAAAAGAGTAGGTCTATTTCTATAGGCTCTTTTTTTTCTTAAACAAACCCATTTCTTAGGAAAGACAAAAAAAAATGTTTTCATCAGTGCAGTGCTGAGTTCTGCTTGAAAGTCTTTTGCATTACCACTGTACTATCTCTCCTCTCTTACTATGTCTAGTTTTAAAAAAATTATTTATTTTATGAGTGACTAAAGCATTGATTTCATATTTATATGATGTTCTATTATTATTATTACCTTTCCCCCCCCCTCATTTTCATATGTCAGGATTGAACCTAGACCTTATGCCTACAAGGTATATGACTTACAGCTGACCCACCTTTCTGGCCCCTCTCTCCTCTCTTAAGTACATCCCACCTCCTTTGGTTCCAAGTGCACCAGCTTCTGCAGTGCATATAGAATTAAATTACCTTTGCTTTCTCTGATTTCCTGTGTTGATTCATGTGACTGTTACCGAGAATAAAATACCTGAGTGGACAAAATGGTCTTTCCTTGTCCCATTACTTGAAATAACATACTGAAGCTTGTATCTTTATAGTACTGAGAGGTCTTAATGCCCTTGTTTAATAGAATTCTGTATGTGCTGTTAGAAAAGTGGCAGATTGTGAATTAATGATGTGAGGAATGATCGTTCTCCCATTCATTTATGAAGTGAATAAAACGCATTTGAACACTTTACTTTAGAGGGCCAGGAGATGGCTCCCACAGTGGAATCCACACTATGCTGAGCCAGTGACTGGGAGCACTGCACTGGGGAAAGTTCATGGATCTAGGTGGCAGCTCCTTTCTCTTCTGTCTGTTTCCTCTGGCAAAAACAAACAAAACGCCAAGGACCTTGTGGTGGTGCACTCTGTTGAGTGCATATATTACAATACATAAGACCTGGGTTCAAGCCCCAGTACCCACCTGCAGGAAGGAAACTTCTCTCTCTCTATTTTTGTATTTATCCAAAATAAATCAGTAAATAAAATCCATTTATTTAAAAAATGATTCTTGTGGTCTGGGTGGTAGCACAGTGGTGAAAGCACTAAACTCTCAAGCATGAGGTCCTGAGTTCAATCCCCGGCAACACATGTACCAGAGTGATGTCTGTTTTTTTCTCTCTCTCCTATCTTTCTCATTAACAAATAAAATCTTTAAAAAAAAAAAAAGATCCTGCCAGGAGCAGAAAAATCATACAGACATGGATGGGGTGATAATCTTGGTGGAAAAATAGATAAAGAAATAAATGAAGGGGGCCAGTGGTAGCTCAGCAGGTTAAGGGCACATGGCGTGAAGCACAAGGACTGGTATAAGGATCTCGGTTCTAGCCCTTGCCTCCCCACCTGCCAAGGGGTCGCTTACAAGTGGTGAAGCAGATCTGCAGGTGTCTTTCTCTCCCCTTCTCTGTCTTCCCTTCCTATTTTGATTTCTCTCTGTCCTGTCCAACAACAACAACAAAATGGGAAAAATGGCCTCCAGGAGCAATGGATTTGTAGTGCAAGCACCGAGCCCCAGTGATAACCCTGGAAGCAAAGAAAGAAAGAAATGAAAATGAAAAAAAATACTTCTATACTTACGGAATTATCATTCATGTATTAGTTTTAAATGTATAACAATGATTTTATGTTTGCACGTATTATAAAATGATCATCACAATACTAGTTAACATTTATCACCACATGAACTTACAGTAATTTTTTATTTTCCCAGAGTACTGCTCAGCTTTGTTTTATGGTGGTGCTGGATACTGAGTCTGGGCCTGTTGGAACCTCAAGCATGAGTCTTTTTTGTTGTTGTTATTATTATTTTTATTTTGTTGCCACCAGGGTTATTGCTGAGGCTCAGTGCCTGCATGCCAAACCCACACCTCCTGGAAGCCATTTTTTTTTGTTTGTCCTTTATTTAGTAGGATAGAGAAAAATTGATAAGGGAGAGGGAGATAGAGAGGGAGATGAGACTGGGTGGTGGCACACCTGGTCGAGCGCACATGTTACAGTGCACAAGGACCCAGGTTCGAGTCCTTAGTCCTCACTTGTGGGGCAGAAACTTTGCAAGTGGGGAAGCAATGTTACAGGTATCTCTCTGTCTCTCTCCCTCTCTATCAATCCTCCCCTCTCGATTTCTGTCTATCTCTATATCCAATGAATAAAAAATTTTAAAAGAGAGAGAGAGAGAGAGACAGAGAGAGAGAGGGACAGAGAGGGAGACACCTGTAGTATTTGCTTCACCACTCATGAAGCTTCCCTCAGCAGGTGAGGAGTGGGGGCTCAAACCCAGATCCTTGCTCACTGTAAACTGATCCTTAAAAAAAAAAAAAATCTCTACAATCCTGACAGTTTTAAAAAGATACTTTTATTTATTTATTATTGGATAGAGACAGTGAGAAATTGATAAGGGAGGGGGAGATAGAGAGGGAAAGAGACAGAGAGACACCTGCAACCCTGCTTCATCACTTGTGAAGCTTTCCCTCTGCAGGTGGGGAATATAACATGCAACTCACTGTGTGCTTAGCCAGGAGTACCGCACCACACCGCCGGGCTCCTCAATGTAATGAACACACTGTGTGCTTAGCCAGGAGTACCGCACCACACCGCCGGGCTCCTCAATGTAATGAACACACTGTGTGCTTAGCCAGGAGTACCGCACCACACCGCCGGGCTCCTCAATGTAATGAACACACTGTGTGCTTAGCCAGGAGTACTGCACCACACCGCCGGGCTCCTCAATGTAATGTTTTCACTCAACTAGTGTGCTACTGCTCAGCTTCCACAAAAGGCTTTTTACATAACCAATATTCTATCTTCCCAGCCCACAAGGACTTTTTTCTTGTCTTGAGAACTTGTAAGGTTTACTCTCTTAGCATCTTTCAATATGCACTACAGTAGTATTATAGGAGTCAACAGGTATAAGCTCTTAGTTATCAAACAAGTCATGGGAATGTAATATACAGCATAGAGATTACTGTTAATAATAAAATTAGGGGAGCTGGGCAGTGGCACAGCGGGTTAAGCACACATGGCGGAAAGCGCACAGGATCCTGGTTTGAGATCCCAGCTCCCCACCTGCAGGGGGTCGCTTTACAGGTGATGAAGCAGGTCTGCAGGTGTCTGTCTTTCTCTCCCCCTCTCTGTCTTCCTTTCCTCACTCAATTTCTCTCTGTCCTGTCCAACAACAACAGCAATAACAACAACAATAGTAATAACGACGACAATAAAAAAGGCCAACAAAAGGGAAAAATGATTTTTTTTTTTTTTGGCAATCACTGATCTGTTCATGGATTTGCTAGTTCCAGATATTTCACTTTAATAGAATCATGTTATGTGGTTCTTTGTGGTTGACATTTTTTTCAATTAACATATATTTTTTAACATTTATTCATGTTGTAGCATATGCCAGTACTACATTCCTTTTTGTTGCCAGATAACATTCCATTGTATAGACATACTTCATTCTATTTATACATTTGTCATTAGTGAGTATTGGAGTTTTTAAAAACTTTATTTGATAGAACAGAGAGAAATTGAGAGGGAAGGACGATAGAGAAAAAGAAAGATAAAAAGACACCTTTCTCGGCTTGTGAAGCTTTCCCTCTATGGGGGCACTGGGGGCTTCAACCCAGCTCCTTACATGTGGAAATATGGGCAGTTAACCAGGTGCACCACCGTCCAGCCCTAGGATTTGCTTCTACTTTTGGCCATTGTAAATAGTGCTCCTTCAAACATTGTGTATGCGTTTTTGTGTGGGTGTATACTTTCCTTTTATCTTGGGTGCTCACCTGGGGGTGCTATTGCTGCTCCATATAACTTTGTTTAACTATATGAGGATCTTCTAAACTGTTTTCCAGAATTTCAAATTTCCATCAGGGTATAAGGTCTGAAAAATGCTAGCAATAGGGCTGTTGAACTAGCTCACTTGGCTAGCATGCCACTTTATCATGTGTGCAATCCAGGTTTGAGCCTGGCTGTAACACACTGAAGGAAGCTTTGGTGCTGTGCTCCCCGCTGCCCATCACCATCTAGAAATAAATTAAAGTAAAATAAAAGAAAATAAGGTGAAAACTGAAAGTAGCTCATACCATAAAGGAAATATCAAAAGTGCTGACAGATATATATATATATATATATATATATATATATATATATATATATATATATATATTTATGTGCAGGATTTGGGGGGTGGGAGCAGAGAATCTGACCTCCTTTCCCCCCATGATCAGGTGTGCCAGGCTGGAAGTCACAGATTTGCTCACCATGTGAGCTGACCTGGCACCAAGACAGGGCGGCCTGTCCCCATCCAGGGTCACATTTGCACCAGATTAAGAAATGGAGCCATGCTGGTTACATTCCATTCTTGTGTCCTGGACCACATGCCATAGTGTGATGAACTGAGGATATCAGATACCTGGGTGTGTATTTGCTAGGAGGAAAACACACCACTGGGACACCTTGCAAGCATCTCTGTAGTTAATGTCTCCCTTGAGTGTTGTTCGACTTTGTGCTCTGCTTGCTAAGAGCTAGAATTGTTGAATCTGAGTCCTCCACTTGGGTTTACAAACTGGATTTGGTTCCTGGCTGTGTCATATTCCAGGGACAAACACATTGCTAGATTCGGGTAGAAAATGCTGGAACCAGGAAACTAGACTCTGCTCTTGTGCTAACCGTGCTGTTGTTATTTATGAAGACATCTTTAAATCCCATTTTCTAGAAGCAGATATTCTCCTGGACTCTTTCTTTCTTATATCACAGCTGCATTTACCTTACAGGTAACAATTGCTTGTGATGCCGTTCTCAACTCAAAGTCTCCATACAGAAAGCCGGACCCAGACACATGGGAACGTGAGCTGCCAGTTTCCAAATATGCCAATAATCTCACACAGTTGGACAACGGGGTCCGGATTCCTCCAAGGTGAGAATCAGATAGCAGACTGGAACTCCACACACACAACCCCCCCCCCCCAACAATGGCTAAAGGAATAATTACTTTCCTAATTACTTTTTATTTTTTACCTCTGAGTTAGCAGTTACATTTTGTTTTTATTCAGATTCCTTTTATTATAGTTGAGGTAACAATTCTCTTTAGAAGTATTTGGACCATGGGCTGAGGAGACAGCATAATGGTTATGCAAAAAGACTTTCTGGGTAGGGGTAGATAGCATGATGGTCATGCAAAGAGACTTCCATGCCTGAGGTTATGCAAAGAGATTTTCATGCCTGAGGCCTTAACGTCCCAGGCTGTATTCCGCCCCACCACCCCCAAACCAGAGCTGAGCAGTGCTCTGGTTAAAAAAAAAAAGAAGACTTTCATGCCTGATGCTCTGAGGCTCTGAGGTCCCAGGTTCAGTCCCCAGCCCCACAATAAGCCAAAACTGCGCAGTGCTACGGTCTTTCACTGTGTATCTTCTCTCTCTCTTTCATTAAAAATAAACTAAAATATCTTAAAAAAAAATGTTTAGACCTATGTAGTAGGTGCTGAACCTGGGCAGCTCATACCTAAGTCTGTGACTTCCTGTTACAAGCACCTACACCTCTTTTTTTTTTCTTTCTTTTCTCCCTCCCCCCCCTCCCTCTCTCCCTTCTCCTTTCCCATCCTCCTCTTTCTTCTTTAATATCATTTTTTACTGGGGAGTCAGCTAATGGTTTATAGTACAGTTATTGACATAGGGTACAATTTCCCATCTCTCTGTGATAGGTGTCTGCAAAACAATCACCCTCAACTTAGGACCTTTTCCATTATTATGCACGAGGACCCCACAGGGCTTCCCCCTCCCCCTGCCCTCCATGCCCAGAGTCCTTTGCTTTGGTATTTTCCCTGTTCATGTTTTTTTTAATTTAATTAATTAATTTATTGGATAGAGAGCTTGTGGGGAGACAGGAGAGGGAGAGAGAGAGAGACACCTGTAGTATTGCTTCACCACTCTCAAAACTTTCCTCCTACACGTGGAGACCAGGGGCTTGAACCTTGACCCCTGAGCGTGGTAATGTGTGTGTTCTACTAGGTACACCACTGCATGTCACCACACTTGGCCCTCCACCCTTCTCTGTCGTAGGACACTGTCCTCCCTTGATGCTCTACCCCCGCCCCCCCAGGCTCTCTTTGGATATGCTGCAAAGGATCACCATCTGTTCATGCTTCACCCCTGTATTATTCTTAGAACCTGCCTTTGAGCGAGATCATCTGTATTCGTCTATTATTATTATTTACCAGAGCACCAATCAGCTTTGGCTTATGGTGGTGTGGGGGATTTTTTAAAAAAAGTTATTTATTTATAAAATGGAAACACTGACAAGACCATAGGATAAGAGAGGTACAGTTCTTACCACCGGGGGATTGTTTTTTTCATTTTTTTTAATTGGGGAGGATTAATGGTTTCCAGTTAATAGTAAATACAGTTGTTGGCACACATGTAAAATTGCTCATTTTTCTGCAAAATACTCTCAGCCACAGCCTAGGTCCTCCTTCACCATCATGCATCAGGACCTGAAAGTCCTCCTCCCCACAGAGTCCTTTACTTCATGCACTACATCAAACCCAGCCCAAGTTCTGCTTTGTGTTTCCCCTTCTGTTCTTATTTCTCAACTTCTCTGTCCATGAGTGAGATCATCCCATATTCATCCTTCTCTTTCTGGCTTATCTCATTTTACACGATTCCTTCAGGCTCCATCAAAGACGAGGTGAAAAAGGTGAACTCATCATTCTTAATAGCTGAGTAGCATTCCTTTGTGTATATGTACCACATTCTTTTTCTTCCTTATTTCAATGAACATGATTCTCCCCAGTTCCATCTGGGTTGTAAAAGAGAAGAGTTCATCATTTCTTGCAGCTGATTAGTTTCTTATTTTTATTTTTTAATAAGATTGACTTTTTGTTATTTATTAATAAGAGACAGAGAAAGAAAGAGCCAGAACGTCACTCTGGTGCATGTGATGCCAGGGATTGAACTCAGGACCTCGTAATTGAGCATTCGTTTTACGCATTCATTGCACCACCTCCTGGACCACCTGAATAGTTTTCCTCTCTCCTTCCCTTCCTTTCACAGGAATACTTGCTCAACTCTGGGTTATGGCAGTTCCATGGACTGAACCCAGGGTCTCTGGGAGCCTCAGGCATGATGAGTCTTTTGCATAATGACAGACGCTGTCTGATGTATGCTATCTCTTTGTCCTGAGTTGTTTTCTTAAATCTTGATTTTCTGATTATGCCTTGCTCCCCACTGATTTTTCTAGTGGTTGGAAGTGTGCCCGGTGTGACTTGAGGGAAAACCTCTGGCTGAATCTGACCGACGGCTCAGTGCTGTGTGGGAAGTGGTTCTTCGACAGCTCTGGGGGCAACGGGCATGCGCTGGAACACTACCGGGACATGGGCTACCCGCTGGCTGTGAAGCTGGGCACCATCACTCCTGATGGGGCAGGTGAGTGTGTCCCCCATGCACAGGGTGGGGGACTTGCAGTAAATGGCTTCCTTCTTCTGAGATTTCAGCAGAGCTTTAATCTCTAGGATTGAAGGCTGGAGACTCTGGTCTCAGAAAAGCCCAGATTTGAATCCCAATTCTTCTTTTTTTAAATTTTTTTCTTTTTATTTATTTTCCCTTTTTTTGCTGCCCTTGTTTTTTATTGTTGTTGTAGTTATTACTATTGTTGTTATTGATGTCATTGTTAGATAGGACAGAGAGAAATGGAGAGAGGAGGGGAAGACAGAGAGGGGGAGAGAAAGACAGATGCCTGCAGACTTGCTTCACTGCCTGTGAAGCGACTCCTGTGCAGGTGGGGAGCCAGGGCTTGAACCGGGATCCTTAATGCTGGTCCTTGTGCTTTGTGTCACGTGCACTTAACCTGCTGTGCTACCTCCCGACTCCCTTGAATCCCTATACTTTTTTTTAGTTATATTTTTAAAAAAAAATTAATTTATTTATTCTCTTTTGTGCCCTGTGTTTTATTGTTGTAGTTATTATTGTTATCGTTGTTGGATAAGACAGAAAGAAATGGAGAGAGGAGGGGAAGACAGAGAGGGGGAGAGAAAGTGGACACTTGCAGACCTGCTTCACCGCTTGTGAAGCGACTCCCCTGCAGGTGGGGAGCTGGGGGCTTGAACCGGTTCCTTACGCTGGTCCTTGCGCTTTGCACCACTTGCGCTTAACCTGCTGTGCTACCTCCCGACTCCCTTGAATCCCTATTCTGTCTCTGACTGGCTGTGATGTCTTCAATAAGTTTTCAAGTCCATCTGAGCTTTAAGTTTCTCACTTTGAAAACAGCCATAGGTGTGTGAATGTGCATAAGCATTTAGCCCTATGCAGACAGTTACATTTATTTATTTTTAATTTTTTAAAAAGATTTTGTTTACTTTATTAATGAGAAAGAAGAAAGAGAAAGAACCAGACACCACTCTGGTACATGATACATGTATTGCCAGGGATTGAACCCCAGACCTCATCCTTAAGAGTCAAGTGCTTTATCCATTTATCCATTGCACCACCTCCTGGACCACTATTAAAAAAATATTTTTTATCTTTATTTATTTTTTGGATAGAGACAGCCAGAAATCAAGAGGGGAGGGGGTGGTAGAGGGTGAGAGAGATAGAGACACCTGCAGCACTGCTTCACCACTTGCAAACCTTTCCCCCTGCAGGTGGGGACCAGGGGCTTGAAACCATGTCCTTACACATTGTAACACGTGCACTCAACCAGGTGCACCACTACGCGGCCCCTCAGACAGTTTACTTGTTTATTTTACCAGAGCCCTGCTCAGCTCTGGATGATGGTAGTGCTGGGGACTGAACCTGGGACCTCAAAGCCTCAGACTTGAAAATTATTTGCAAAATCATTATGGCCTATCTCCCTTGACCACACAGTAAAGTTTTTTATTATTATTAATTAATTGATGAATTTTATTATGTTGAGAGACTATATCACTGCTCAGCTGTGGTTTAGGTGGTGCTGGGCATTGAACCCTGGCTCTTAGAGCCTTAGGCATAAGAGTCCTTTGCAGAATCATTATGCTGTTTCCCCAGCCCCACAATAAAGTTTAACAAAGGGTAGTTGTTACTGCTATTACCTTACTGTTCAGCTTTTTGCTAAGAAGACAGAAGCAGGACTTGTGACATGAATGCATGAATGTCCTATCTAGCAACAATAACAGCAATGGCAGCAATAACAATAATGACAACAACAAGGGAAATAACATGAGCAACAAAATGGGAAAAATGTCCTCCAGGAGCAGTGGGTTCATAGTGCAGGCACTGAGCCCCAGCACTAACCCTGGAGGCAAGAAAAAGAAAGAAAGAAAGAAAGAAAGAAAGAAAGAAAGAAAGAAAGAAAGAAAGGTGGGGCAGGGTCATAAGAACCTATCGTCTAAATACTGCTGAGAACGCTGATTAAATACCAGTCCATTTCCTTCTTTTTGCAGGCATTAGTCTTTCATTTGTTTTAAGATAATACTTTAAGGTAATCTGATTTAATTTAATTAAATTATTTGTTTTCACCAGTGGACTTCTGAGAGCAGTGATTGCAGTGTAGGAATTCTACTAGGTAACATAGCAAATTGAGAATAATACAGATAATATAGCTTTTGGGCTGGGAAGATACATAATGATTCTGCAAGACTCTCATGACTGAGGTTCTGAGGTCCCAAGTTCAATCCCCAGTACCACCATAAGCCCTAGCTGAGCACTGCTCTGGTCTTTCTGTCTTCCTCTCTCTGATTAAAAAAACAATTATTTAAAAATAAGTAAATAAGTAAATTAGTTTGAAGCCTTGGCTAATTTACTCATCGCTGAATTTCATACAGATTCTTAGACATAGTAGCCACAAATACTGTTGTTATGTGAACCAACTGGTATGTAAGTAAATAGGTAGGTTCTTTTGCAATGTGGATTAATAATAAGTTCAAGCATTAGTTGTGTTCTCTGTAGCTTCTCTCTCTCTCTCCCCCCATGGGAAACTTATTTCCCAACCATGATTTAGAGTACATATACATTTTTTTTTCTTCTCAGGGAAGTTGTATATTTTCTCCTTGATTGTACAAGAGGCAGCTGTTCAGTGCAACATATTTAGAAAACAGAGAAAAGTGTGGAGAAGTAAATAATACCATTAGTAATAGCACCTTGTGGATGACTCACTTACAACCATTTAATTTTTTTTTGCCTCCAGAGTTATTGCTGGGGCTCAGTGCCAGCACTGCTCCTGGAGACTATTTTTCCATTTTGTTGCCCTTGTAATTGTTGTTATTGTTGGATCAGACAGAGAGAAACTGAGAGAAGGGGAAGACAGAAAGAGGGAGAGAAAGATAGACACCTGCAGACCTGCTTCACTGCTTGTGAAGTGACCCCCCCCTCATAAAAGGGAAGCCAGTGGCTTGAACTGGGATCCTTATTGCGGTCCTTGCACTTTGCACCATGTGTGCTTAATCCACTGGAGCTACTGCCTGGCCCCCACTACCAAGATTTTTGCTGGGGTTTTGTACCACTCCTGGCAGACTACCTAGCCCCACCTCCCCACACTCCATCCCTTTTTTTCAGGGGTGGGGAGAGAGAGAGAGGGAGAGAGATAGAGAAAGAGAGAGGGGAGACACCACAGCACTACTTCACTGCTTTGCTCCCATTTGATGGTTGGTGGTTTGAGCCTGGCCCTCACTTATGGTGGAGTATATGCTTTCCTAGGCGAGCTATCTCCTAACTCTTGAACTCAAATTTCTATTGATGTTAATTGTCATCATCATTGCTATTTTTACCAAAGCTCTGGCTTATGGTGGTGCTGGGGATTGAACTGGGGATCTCCAAACCTCAGGCATGGAAGTCTTTTTTTTTTTTTTTAATTGCTACCAGCATTATCACTGGACTCTGCCTGCACAATGGATCCACTTTTTTTTTTTTCATATTTGATAAGACATAGGGAAGTTGAGAGGGGAAGAAGAGAGACAAAGAGACACCTGCAGACCTGCTTCACCACTTTTGAAACTTCCACCCTACAAGTGACAAACAGGGTCTCTAACCCATATCCTTGCATAAGGTAATGTGTGGGCTTGACTGGGCATGCCGCCACCCAGCCCCCAAGCATAGAAGTCTTTTGAAGAATCATTATGCTATATCCCTGGTGCATTGGACTTACGTTTCTGATAGTGCTGTGCTTCTGTCATTCTGGTGTCTTCCACAGTCAGGATAGCCCTGTGCAAACAGAAACATCCCTGTTGAAGAAGTTTCTGATCTCAGATTTAGACTTCCTGATACTTGTTATAAAATATCCAACTGATTGTCACCTTTACATCTGTATTTTTAAAATACATGTTGTTTGTCTGCCGGGTACATTCCTTTTAGTAATAATATCATGAGGCCTGTTTTTCAGGCTGTGTCCCTTGCTACAAAACCCTGCTCTAAGGCAAAGTCTGGGTATGTCAGAGATTACTGCCCAAAAGCTATAAAGAGGTAGTATTGCCATTTGTGATCATCCATAACTCTGATGTCTGGCTGCTACCCTGAGGGTCTGGAGATTGTGCATAGGGTAGCTGGAATAAATTCAGTATCTATGGCATCAAAAGACGATACCTGACGTAATGACATTTGGACAATGGCAGCTTTAAGCACCATTTACTCTGATGTTTCCCCCCTTAGAAATGTAATCTGATCTTTATTTATGTGATACACACACACACACACACACACACACACACACACACACACACCTGTTATTTGTACCTTAATGTTTACTCCTGATGTATGTTTCACTTAAAAAACATCTTTAATCTTCCTCGGTCTTTTTTGATGTAATGCATAGTTTTACAAATAAATGCTCCTGGAAGCTTAAGATGGGAGGGTTCACACTTGACACTGTCCCAGCTTGGGGTGTGCTATGTGTATGTCCCGCCTGAGCTCTTCTGATCAACTATATGAAGACTGGCGACTAGCTGTAGTTGTCCTCTCTCCACCCTGAGACTCATCTGATCTCGGCCCTGGCAATTGGCTGAGGTCCTCTACCTGTGTATCCCCATACTTCCCACTCACCTTTGAGAGCACAGCATAGATTAAGTTCTTCCAGAAAGTCCTGAGCCTCCAGGTTAGGCTCTGGTGGTGGCATGTGTGACATCAAAGGGCTTCCTTTCAGATAACACTCGGGTCCCATGGGTACTGTAGCCACAAACTAAGAAACAGTTACACACACACACACACACATACACACACACACACACACACACACACACACACCACACACACACACACACACCACACACCACACACCACACACACACACACACACACACACACACACACACACCACACACACACACACACACACACACACACACACCTGTCCTTTTGGATGAGATAGTGGTTTGGAAAAGCAAGGAGAAAGCTGTTGGTGGGAAGGCATTGAGATCTGGAAGCAGGAGTGGGTGTTATGTTAATCTTTTTTTTAAAAAAATATTTATTTGGGAGTCGGGCTGTAGCGCAGCGGGTTAAGCGCAGGTGGTGCAAAGCACAAGGACCGGCATAAGGATCCCGGTTCGAACCCTGGCTCCCCACCTGCAGGGGAGTCGCTTCACAGGTGGTGAAATAGGTCTGCAGGTGTCTATCTTTCTCTCCTCCGCTCTGTCTTCCCCTCCTCTCTCCATTTTTCTCTGTCCTATCCAACAACGACAACAAAAATAATAACTACAACAATAAAACAACAAGGGCAACAAAAGGGAATAAATAAATAAAATAAATATTTAAAAAATTATTTATTTTGCCTCCAGGGCAAATAAATTTTTAAAATTTAAAAATAATAAAATTTAAAAATAATAAAATAAATATTAAAAAGTTGGGAGTCGGGCGGTAGCATAGTGGGTTAAGCGTAGGTGGCGTGAAGTGCAAGGACTGGCATGAGGATCCCAGTTTGAGCCCCTGGCTCCCCACCTGCAGGGGAGTTGCTTCACAGGCAGTAAAGTAGGTCTGCAGATGTCTATCTTTCTCTCCCCCTCTGTCTTCCCCTCCTCTCTCCATTTCTCTCTGTCCTGTCTAACAACGACGACATCAATAGCAACAACAATAACTACAACAACAATAAAAAAAACAGGGGCAACGAAAGGGAAAATAAATAAATATAAAAAAATTCTTTAAAAAAATTAAAAAGTTATGTTTTGAAATGTCAGAGGAATGGGACCAGTGGGTGGTGCACCCAGTTAAATGCACATGTTACCATGTGCAAGGACCCAGGTTCAAGCCCCTGAACCCCACCTGTGGGGGGAAGCTTCAGGAGTGGTGAAGTAGTGCGTGCTCTCTCTCTCTCTCTCTCTCTCTCTCTCTCTGTATCTCTCCCACCCCCTTTCAATTTCTCTTTGTCCTATCAAATAAAAGAATAAAACAGAAAGAGAAATGTCAAAAGCGGTACATTTGCAGAAACACCTGTTTGATTATGTGTGTTGTTTACCCCTGTTGAATGCAACTCACAAGCGTTTTTCTTTGTTTCATTCAATGGCCTTTTGGCAGCCGGTGCACGATAGGCGTGCAGTATGTGGGTTTTGGATGCTGAGTAACTGGATCACCGATCTTAGTGCCTGTTTTCTCTTCACTCTCTAGATGTTTATTCTTTTCAAGAAGAGGAGCCTGTTTTGGATCCGCATTTGGCCAAGCACTTAGTGCATTTTGGAATTGATATGCTTCATATGCACGGGGTGAGGAGGTCGTCTCGGGTCTGTGTTCTTATTTTGTGGGGAGGGAACCATCTAACTTACTTGTTCTCTAGTCCACTTACCACAAATCTTCATTTTAACAGCTTTAAAAAATATATATATTTTATTTATTTTTTAAATTAAACAACTATTATTTTTTAAAATTATCTTTATTTATTGGATAGAGACAGCCAGAAATCAAGAAGGAAAGGGGACAGGGATAGAAAGGTGACAGACAAACACCTGCAGCTCTGCTTCACCACTTGCAAAGCTTTCCCCCTGCAGGTGGAGACCGGGGACTCGAACCTGGGTCCTTGCGCATAGTGACATGTGCGCTCAACCAGGTGTGCCACCACCTGCCCCCCCCCAAAAAAAAAAAGATTTATTTGACAGAGACAGAGAGAAATTGAGAAGGAAGTTAGGAATAGAGTGCGAGAGAGAAAGAGACACGTGTAACTCTGCCTCACTGCTTGTGGAGCACCCTCCGTGCAGACAGGGACTAGGGGCTTGATCTCTGGTTCTTCTGCATGGCAACATATGTTCTGTATCACGTGCACTAAACTACCACCTGGCCCCCATTTTAACAGTTTGAATGTTTGTATTTTCCTTCTTTCTCTATGCCTTCCTCCTCCTGTGTTCATTTCTTTTTTTCTCTTTCTTTTTTTTCTCATCCCCCCACCCCAAAACACTACTCAGCTCTGGTTTATGGTGGTGCCTTGAATTAATGTTTATAATTTCATCTTGAATTTAATTCGTACCTTCTTTTAGTTACCAGCTTAGATGTGTTTATGTCACAGTCAAAATGGCACCTCATCAAGTTTGATTTTATTTTAGTTGGAATTTACTTACAAAATTTTTCATCTTCTGGAGGGAGAATTGCATGACTCATTCTTTGCTCACTAGAGGGAGAGGGTAGGGTGAGATGACCCCTAAAATTATTTGTGACCAACAGTTTTTTAATTTCAGGAAGGGAAGTCGTGCTCGTTGGGGGTGGAAAGAGCAAGTCACACATTCTGCTTGATGGAAAAGTTTTGCTTCATTTAGTTGTTCTCTCACGCTGATTTCACAGCCCTGGCATATTTTTGCCTCTGAGGAGCTCGCCCTGTGTGCAGACTTTGTTTTGGCTCTTTCTTCCCAGCCCACACCATCCCTCTCCTCATGCTCTCTCCTTTTCCACTAATGTTCATTTTTGCATTTATTTTCTTTGTTCTTCCATAAAATTCCCTCATATTTACAGGCGTATCCAAGCTCCATGCTTTCTTCCCACTTTCCTCTCCAAATGCCTCCCCTTTCTGTTTGCTGTGGTGGAACTGTATCTTCTTTGGAAAACCATCCTACTTGTTTTTCTTATTTTGCCACTAAGGTCCTGGCTGGGGCTTTGGTGCCTATATGACTTCACTGTTCCTGGAGGACATTTTTTTTTTTCCTTTTGCTTTCATTTTGACAGAGGATGTAAGACAGAGTGAAATAGAGGAGAGACAGGAGACAGGATGAGAGACAGGAGAGACACCTGCAACACTGTTCCAACACTCGTAAAGTTTTGCCCCTACAAGTGGTGGCTGGGACTTGAACCTAGATATTTTTGCATATAGTAATGTGTTTGCTCTACCAAGTGAGCCACTACCTGCCCCCCTACTTTTTGCTTTTAGCAAAGAAAAACAAAACAAAACAAAACAAAACATTCCTGTTAGTCTTTCTTCCTCATCATGCCTCCTTTCTTCTCAGTCTTTCTTTTTATCTTTTCTTTTCTTCTCTTTCCCTTCCCCTTTCTCTCTTTCCCTTCCCCTTTCCCTTTCCCTTTTTCCTTTCCCTTTCCCTTTCCTTTCCCTTTCCCTTTCCTTCCTTCCCTTTCTTTCTTCCTACCTTCCTTCCTTCATACCTTCCTCCCTCCCTCCCTCCCTCCCTCCCTCTCTCTCTCTCTCTCTCTCTCTCTCTCTCTTTCTTTCTTTCTTTCTTTCCCCTGCTGCCACAATTTCACACCGGCACAATACTTCTTCTCCTGGCCCAACCTTTTCACTCTTTATATTAGGGGATGAGAGAGAGATTAAAAGGAAAGATAGAGGGGGCTAGGTGGTGGTGCACCCAGTTGAGTGAACACAATACCATGCATGAGGACCAGGGTTCAAGGCCCTGCTCCCCACCTGCAAGGAGGATGCTTCATGAGCAGTGAACACAGGTCTGAAGGTGTTTATCTTTCTCTCTCTCTATCTTCCCCTTCCCTCTTAATTTCTTTCTGTCCTACCTAATAAAATAGAAAGAAAAAATGGACACGGGGACCTGTGGATTCGTAGCGGCACAGAGCCCCAATGATAACCTGGGTGGCAATTAAAAAAACTGTCTGCCTATCATCCATCTATCTATCTATCTATCTATCTATCTATCTATCTATCTATCTATCTATCTGCAAGTTTTACATATAATGTGTATGCATATATATGAAAGAGGAGAGACACCACGGCATTGCCCCACCATATGGTGCTGTTCATGGTATCCCCATGTAGTTTCAAGGCTTGAGCCCTTGGTCCCAAGCTTGGTCAGTTGTAAGCCTGACTGGGAGAACCATCTCCTGACCGTTTTATCAGATGGCAGGGCTACAGTTCCACATCGCACCCACACTAAAGTTTTTATTTTTCCTTTCCCTCATCACTTAACACACACAGTTCTCAGTCGTTTTAAAATCTCTTACTGATGGGATTAATGCTTCACAGTGCAGTCATTGATACATGAATATCATTTTATTATGCACCAGGACCCCAGAGTTCTCTTTTACCCATCTCTCCTCCTCCTTCCCAGAGTCCTTTGCTTTGATGCTAAACACCATGCCCAGTCCACATTTCACTTTGTGTTCTCCCTCCCTGTCCCTATTTATTCTAAAGTCCCAGTTATAAGTGAGATCATTTGGTATTTGTCCTTCTCTTTTTGGCTTCAGATCACTTAACATGATGTCTTCAAGTTCCATCCAAGATGAGGCAAAGGAGATTACTTTAACATTTTAATAGCAGAGTAGTATTCCATTATGTATATATATCATGGTGGTTTTTTTTTTTAAGCCACTCATCTGTTGTTGGACATCTGGGTTGCTTCCAAGTTTTGGCGGTTATAAATTGTGCTTCTATGAATGTAGGTGTACATAGTTCTCTTCTGTTAGTTTTTTGTTTCCTTTGGGTAAATCCTCATGAGAAAAATGGCTCCTCCTCCTTCTTGGAAGAGAGTATTTTTTTTTTTTTTGCCTCCAGGGTTATTGCTGGGCTCGGTGCCTGCACCATGAATCCTCTGCTCCTGGAGGCTATTTTCCCCCCTTTTGTTGCCCTGGTTGTTTTATCGTTGTTGTAGTTATTATTACTGGTTTTATTGTTGTCGTTGTTGGATAGGACAGAGAGAAATGGAGAAAGGATGAGAAGACAGAGAAGGGGAGAGAAAGAGAGACACCTGCAGACCTGCTTCACTGCCTGTGAAGAGACTCCCCTGCAGACGAGGAGCCGGGGGCTCGAACCAGGATCCTTAAGCAGGTCCTTTCATTTTGCGCCACGTGCGCTTAACCCCCTGCGCTACAGCCCGACTCCCGGGAGAGAGTGTTAAGGAAGGTATTTGTGAGCTAATAAAACCAAGCAGAGGAGAAAAGAAGCTCCGGCTACTTCTTAATATATTTATTTATTTATTTTGGATAGAGCTGAGAGAAATTGAGACCAAAGGGGTGATAGAAAAGGAAGGGAGGGGGAGGGGCTCCACCGCTTCACCACTTGTGACACTTTCCCTCTGCAGGTGGGGCCCTCTGGCTTCTTCACTGGACATGCCACTACTTAACCCTTTCTCTTTTTTCCTCATTTTTCTTCTTTTTCTCCTTCCCCACCTCCTCCTCTTTGTCCGAGTTCATGTGTCTCAGTTCTCTGTATTCTACGTGAACAAAGCCACCTGGCAGTTGTCTTTCACCCCGTTACTTACTGCACTAAGCATTATCACCTCCAGCTCCATTTTCTCCCAAAGGATGTTTTTTGATTGCAGAGTAGTATTCCATGCAGTACGTATCCCATACCTTCTTTTAAAAAATATTTAATTTACTTATTTATTGGTTAGAGACAGAGAAATTGAAAGGAGGGGAAATAGGGAGTGAGGGAGAGACATCTGCAGCACTGCTTCATTGCTTATAAAGCTTCCTTCCTGCAGGTGGAGACCAAGGGCTTGATCCTTGGTCCTTGTGCACTATAACAAGTGCAAAGTACCTGATGTGCCACCACCTAGCCCCTTACCCCATAACTTCTCCCTCCCTCCTCCCTCCTTCCCTCTCTTCCTCTCTCCCACCTTCCTTCCTTCCTTCCTTCCTTCCTTCCTTCCTTCCTTCCTTCCTTCCTTCCTTCCTTCCTTATTTTCTTTCTCTTCCTTACTTTTCTTTTTCTACCAGAGCACTACTCAACTCTGGCTTATTATGGTGTGGGGAATTGAACCTGGGAATTGGAGCCTCAGGCATGAGAGTCTCTTTGCATAACCTTCATGCTATCTCCCCTACCTTATCCCATAATTTCTTTATTCAGCCATCCATCAATGGACATTTAGGTTGCTTCTACTCTCTGCCAATTACAGTTCTCAAACCTGAGTTCCTGAGCACTGTAACATGTCACTCAACCAGGTGCATCACCACCCAGCCCATCAGAGGCCTTTTCTTCTTTACTTTAATTTTTTTTAACTGAGGGGATTAATGGTGTGCAGTCAATAGTAAATACAGTTGCCCATTAGGAACAAAGTAACTTTGAACACAGGGGTGCATATGTACAATGTGAGTTTGTTTTGATTGAGGTAACTATATTTCATAGGTACTATTATTTTAACATATTTTAAGTGTGCAGTTTTTATAGTGTTTTTTAAAATTTCTTCTTCTTCTTATTATATGTTATTATCAGCACTGGTTTATGGTGGTGTGGAGGATTAAACCTGAATTATATTTATTTATTGGATAGAGACAGCCAGAGATCAGGAGGTTACGGGGAGATAGAGAGGGAGAGAGACAGAGAGATACCAGCATCCCTGTGTCACCACTTGCAAAGTTTTCCCCCTGCAGGTGGGGACTGGGGGCTTAAACCCAGGTCTTCACACATTGTAACATGTGCACTTAACAAGGTGCGTCACCACCTGGCCCCCTTTTTTTTTTGTCTCCAGGGTTATTGCTGGGACTCAGTGCCTGCACCATGAATCCACTGCTCCTGGAAGCCATTTTTCCCCTTTATTACCCTTTTTAAAAAAACTGTTGTTATGGTTATTATTATTGTTGTCATTGTTGTTGGATAGGACAGAGAGAAATGGAGAAAGAAGGGGAAGACAGAGAGGGGGAGAGAAATATAGACACCTGCAGACCTTCTTCACTGCTTGTGAAGCGACTTCCCTGCAGGTGGGGAGCCGGGGACTCAAACTGAGATCCTTATGCCCGTCCTTGCGCTTTGCGCTATCTGCACTTAACCTGTTGCACTACTGCCCGACTCCCTAATTTTGCTTTTTTTGAGGATTTATTGATGTTATTTTTTTTTTTTTAGTAAGATTCAGAGAGAGACCAGCTTAGCTCTGACTTATGGTGGTGATGGGAATTGAACCTGGGACCTCAGAGCCTCAGGCATTAGAGTCTAGAACACAAGCACTGAATTATCTTCCCAGCTCTTTAAGTGTACTGTACTCACACACTCTCTTTCTCTCTTGTAATTAATCTTTTTTTTTTTTTCTTTCTCCCAGAGCATTACTCAGCTCTGGCCTATGGTGGTGCTGGGAATTGAACCTGGGACCTTTGGTTCCTCAGGCATGAGAGTCAATTTGTATAACCACTATGCTGTCTCTCCATCCTGGTCTGTCTATTCAGTTACTTGGGGGAAAAAGTGGATGAGCACCCATTTGCTTTGAGAAATAACACTTCTAGTTATAGCTGTCTCAGACTTTGTTACTGTTACAGTAACTTTTGTCACTGGCTTTGTCTCAGACAGAGAATGGACTCCGGGACAATGACATCAAGCCAAGGGTCAGCGAATGGGAGGTGATCCAGGAGACAGGGACGAAGCTGAAGCCCATGTATGGCCCCGGTTACACTGGGCTCAAGAACCTGGGCAACAGCTGCTACCTGAGCTCCGTCATGCAGGCCATTTTCAGCATCCCCGAGTTCCAGCGAGCGTAAGTGTCTGGCACTCAGGCCATGCAGCCCGCCTGCCCCTCTCCCTCAGTGCATGCTGGGTGTGACCCTGAGGGACATAATTGTAAAAGCTGGCCCTTCACAGGTAATTAGGGACACTGATTTAATGCTTCCTGACTGTGCATAGTTGTGAGGGGGCGTAGTCACATCAAGACCAACCGTGTCCTTTCACACTGTTGGACAGAGTGTGTGTGTGCCCTGTCCCGGTTTGTTTATTTATTTAATGCCACTTGGGTTATTGCTAGGACTTGGTGCCTGCACAGTGGATCCACTGCTTACAGAGGTCTTTTCTTCTTTTTAAAATTTTTTTGCATTATCTTTATTTATTGGATAGAGACAGCCAAAGATAGAGAGGGAGAGAGACAGAGAGACACCTGCAGCACTGCTTCACCACTTGCAAAGCTTTCCCCCTGCAGGTGGGAACTGGGGGCTCAAACCTGGGTCCCTGAGCACTGTAACATGTGCACTTGACCATGTGCACCACCACCGCGCCCTTCAGAGGCCTTTTCTTCTTTATTTTAATTTTTTGTTACTGGAGGGATTAATGGTTTAGAGTCAATAGTAAATACAGTTGCTGATACAAATGTAAAATTTCTCATTTTTCTGCAAAACACACTCACCCCCAGCCTAGGTCTTCCTCCACAATCATGTAACAGGATGTGAAAGTCGCCGCCCCCCACCCTATCCTTTACTTTGGTTCATTACACCAATATTTTATTTTATTTTATTTTATTTTATTTTATTTTATTTTATTTTATTTCACTTTATTTTATTTTAATGAGAGGGAGAAAGATACAGTAAGAAATACTAGAACACTGCTTAGTTCTGGCTTATAGTGGTGCTAGGGATTGAAACTGGGACTTGAGAGCCTTAGGCATGAAAACCTTTTGCATAATAATTTTGCTATCTTCCCAGCTGTTTTTTATTTGTTTTTAATATTTATTGGGTAGAGATAGAGAGGTCAGTGGGGAGGGGGAGGATAAAGTGGAAGAGAGAGAGGAGAGAGAGAGAGAAAGAGAGAGAGAGAGAATCTCTTGCAGATGGGGACTGACTGGGGTCTTGAACCCAGCTCCTTGGGCACTGTAACGTGTTTTCTACCTGGGTCACCACCACCTGGCCTCTCCTTTTTTATTTGATAGGACCAAGAGAAAAATGACAGAATCTTATTATTTGATAGTAGAAATGCATATGTAGTTAATATATATATATATATATATTTCATTCATTTAAAAAAAGTATTTACTCTATATTGTCATATGAGAAAATGACTATTCACGTTTGTCCTCTGTCTTTATGCTGATTTGCCAGTTATCACTGACTGAAATGCTTACTCTCCAGACTGGTTTTCCTCAGCACTCTGGCTCCATTTTGTATGTAGAAAGAGTGACTCACGGAAAGATTAAATGACTTATGTACAAGCACAGTGTCGTTTGGGAACAGCGGCCTGTCCCCATCTGTCACTTGAGCCCGGTTTACATGCCCAGATCATTTTGATGATGACCAAACTGAACTAAGCTGGCGCATGACAGAATCAACCGTAGTTGGATTCTCAGACTGCAGAATGACTTCTTTCCTTTGAGACACACAGGGTCGCACATCGATGGTCTGGCATGTACTTTAAAAATAATCTAGCACTTCTGTCAGTTTGATTTAATAGTCTTGAAGTGGGGGTTATTCCCTGTCAACTTGAAAAGGGATGTAAATTACTAGCAAAATGGGCTTTCCTGGCACCTGAGTTTTGCCTCCCTTACCACTGGGCTTCTCTACCCATCTGTCCTAGACAGCCTTTTCACTGACATTCCTCTTTCGAGTGACCTTTTTCAAAACACGATACAGACTAGGTCATAAGAGAGTTCATGAATTCATCAGACTGTTTACATATAAGAATTCTTTCTTTAAAAAAATTTTTTTTACATTTATTAATTTATTTTCCCTTTTGTTGCCCTTGTTACTGTTGTTGTAGTTATTATTGTTGTTGGTATTGATGTCATCGTTGTTAGATACGACAGAGAGAAATGGAGAGAGAAGAGGAAGACAGAGAGGGGGAGAGAAAGTCAGACACCTGCAGACCTGCTTCACTGCTTGTGAAGCGACCTCCCCCTGCAGGTGGGGAGCTGGGGACTCGAACCAGGATCTTTCTGCCGGTCCCTGCGCTTTGCGCCATGGCCATGTGCGCTTACCCTGCTGTGCTACCGCCCAACCCTCTCTTTCTTGTTTTTAATTGCCATCAGGGTTATTGCTGGGACTTGGTGCCCAGTGATGACTAATTCATCACTCCTGTGCTTAGTATTTTCCTTTTCTTTTCTTTTTTTGGATCAAGACAGAGAAAAATTGAGAGGGAAGGGAGAGATAAAGTGGTAGACAGGCAGGCAGGCAGACACACACACACACACACACACACACACACACACTGCTTGTGAAGCTTCCCCCCCCCACCCCCGCAGGTGGGAACAGGGACCTTGAACCCGGGTCCTTGTGCGTGGTAATATGTGATGCATTGAGGGTGCCACCTCCAAGATCTACCCCTCAGCCTTCCTTCCTTCCTCCCTTCCTTCCTTTATTCTATTTATTTTATTTTAATGAGAAAGAAAGATACAGAGAGAAAGATCAGAGTACTTTAAGCTTTGGCTTATAGTGGTGCTGGGGATTGAACCTGGGACCACAGAGTTTCAGATGCTCCCCCTTGTGGTGGCCAGGGACTTGAACTCAGATCCTTGCTCTTGGCAATATGTTTGCTCTACATGGTAGCCACTTACCAGCCCCTGAGATCTAGTGTTTAGATTACGTTCTAGTATGTCATTTCTAGAGAAGTAGATAATAAGAAAGAACAAATAAGTTATGTAATAGCTAGAGTGAAAGGTGGGGGGAGGGGAGAGGGAAGGAGGACAGATACCTCAGCACTGCTTCACTGCTTGTGAAACTTCCTCTTTGCATGGTGCTACTATGTGGTGTTCAGGGGTTTGAACCTGGGCCCTCACACATTGTAAGCCACCACCTGGAGCCCTCCAGGTGACTTTTAGAGTGCTCTGAGGAGACAAGAGGCTAATAACCAGCATATATAAAGGGCTTGCCAAACTCAACCACAAGAAAACAAATAACCCCATCCAAAAATGGGGGGAGGACATGGACAGAATATTCACCACAGAAGAGATCTAAAAGGCTGAGAAACACATGAAAAAAATGCTCAAAGTCTTTGATTGTCAGAGAAATGCAAATAAAGACAACAATGAGATACCATTTCACTCCTGTGAGAATGTCATAAACAGAATGTCATAACAGTAGCAAATGCTGGAGAGGTTGTGGGATCAAAGGAACCCTCCTGCACTGTTGGTGGGAATGTCAATTGGTCCAGCCTCTGTGGAGAACAGTCTGGAGAACTCTCAGAAGACTAGAAATGGACCTACCTTATGATCCTGTAATTTCTTTCCTGGGGGTATATCCTAAGGAACCCAACACATCCATCCAAAAAGATCTGTGTATACATATGTTCTTAGCAGCACAATTTGTAATAGCCAAAACCTGGAAGCAACCCAGGTGTCCAACAACAGATGAGTGGCTGAGCAAGTTGTGGTATATATACACAATGGAATACTACTCAGCTATTAAAAACAGTGACTTCACTGTTTTCAGCCCATCTTGGATGGAGCTTGAGGAAATCATGTTAAGTGAAATAAGTCAGAAACAGTAAGATGAATATGGGATGATCTCACTCTCAAGCAGAAGTTGAAAAACAAGATCAGAAGAGAAAACACAAGTAGAACCTGAACTGGAATTGGCGTATTGCACCAAAATAAAAGACTCTGGGGTGGATGGGTGGGGGAGAATACAGGTCCAATAAGGATGACAGAGGACCTAGAGGGGGTTGTATTGTTATATGGAAAACTGAGAAATGTTATGCATGTACAAACTATTGTATTTACTGTTGAATGTAAAACAGTAATTCCCCAGTAAAGAAGAAGAAGAAGAAGAAGAAGAAAAAGAATGCTCTGAGGGGGGTAAGGCCAGTGGAGAAAGAGAACCAGGAAAAAGATGGAAGTAGAAGTGAGCTGGCCCTGCCCTGTGGTAGCAAGAAGAGAAAGTAACAAGGGCATTGTGGAGTAAGGGACAGCACTGGATTGTGGTAAGAGGTCTTCAGCCTAAACAGAGCATGTAACAAGCCAGGAATACAGATATTTCTGGATTCTTCTTCCTAGGATTTGCAAGTTCAGAGGGTGAAGTCTGAGAGAAGGACAGCACAATTCACAGCATCAGGGATAAATTCTGTAAATGGTGGAGTGGTGCTGTGGTGTCTGTCTTCTCTTTCTCCCATTCTGTCTCTCTATCTGAAATTGAAAGTGGAAAACAAAAAGTTGGCTTGGAGCAGTGGAATCATGAGGTCCTGACAGGCAAAACAAACAAGTGGCAAGTAGGTTTTAGCCTGGGCGGTGCTTTGTTTTGACTGTCTTCTCAGTTCCTGGTTTGATGGTAGCTTCTTGTATTTTAGGTATGTAGGAAATCTTCCAAGAATATTTGACCACTCTCCGTTAGATCCAACACAAGATTTCAACACACAGATGTAAGTACCTTGTTTTCTTTTTCTTTAAACTCCAACAAAAGTGCTTGTAGTACTTAAGTCTAGGATACAGAATTAAGGGCAGTACTCTCTCTCTCTTTCTCTTTTAAATCTTACATATTGTAAAAATTTTTGTAAGATGAGCATCTGTTACTTTCCTACGACATTTAAGCTACTTGTAAAGTACTGAGGGCATTTTGGAAATGGAGTTAATGTGGGAGAAAACCCCAGTAAATAAGTTATTTGTGAATAATTGTTCCTCCCCAAAGCAGCAGTACTCATGTGATACGCATGAGAAAAAAATAATATCTCTAGGGGGAGATAACTGTCCTTTCTATCTTGTTCTTCCCTCCCTCCCAGGACTAAACTTGGCCACGGCCTTCTCTCAGGCCAGTATTCAAAACCTCCAGTGAAATCTGAGCTCATTGAACAGGTGATGAAGGAGGAACACAAGGTATGTGTCTGTGTGTTGCCATGTCGATGTGTAGGGAGGAGGGAGCTTTGCCAGCTAACCGGGAATCTCCTCTGACTAGGTGACTGAGGACTGTAAATTTAGCAAGCCAGCGGAATAGCTATGTATTTTATCAATATTACAGTCGCAGGTACTGTCTGTCTGTGTGCTCTGAAAACCTGTGGTAAGAAGTCACCAGGGTGGGAACTTCAAAAACAGTGGCTTTTTGGACTGTTGATGCATTCTTTCATTAGTTGTTATAACCGAGTCTTGAGAAACACTCTTCTTTGTATGTAAGAGCTGCAGTGGATGGACTAAACTTTGTAAGGCTGTATTGGACTGTCAGAAAAGTCATGACACATTTTTGCATTGAAAAACATAGAAGGGGGCCAGGAGATGGCACACCTTGTAAAGCGCACATGTTACAGGTACACAAGAACTCAGGTTCAAGCCCCCCATCCCCACCTGCAGGGGGAAAGCTTCATGAGTGGTGAAGTAGGCCTGCAGGTGTCTCTCTGTCTGTCTCCCTCTCTATCTCTTTCCCTCTTCATTTCTCTCTGTAGCTATCCAATAATAAGTAAATAAAATATTTTAAAAACATAATAATAAAAATAATAAAAAGATAATAATAAGTAAATAAAATATTTTAAAAAGAAAGGAAAACATAGAAGAAATTCATCATGAATTTTCTGACAACCCAATAAATATTTTGTTGGTAACACATTTTTTGGGGGAGGTAACATAATCTAAGTCTTAACTGTGGTAGCATTTCTTGAAAGGCTGTCTGTTGATAAACAGCAGACATGTTCCAAGTCCTCTCCCGAGTAGAGGTTTCTGGATTTCTGAGAGGGCTGGGCAATGCCAGTCAGCTATCAGGGCTTTGTAAGGACTCTTAAGCCTGGGAAATCCAGTTGACCATCCAGTCCCCATTAACTGGTACAGTCATTGAAAGATGTGCTCTGACTCCTAGGAGTTAGTCTTGCATTTCCATGTGCCTGGGGAATGAATCCCTGGCTCTCCCTGGGCTGCTCTCTGGCACAACTCCAAGGTGCTACTCACCATCTGGTGCTGCCATTGGTATTATTTTCTTTTATAGATAGAGTGAAACAGACCATAGCATCGAAGCTTCCTTCAGTGTGGTGGGGTCAGGCTGGAATCTGGGTCTCCCCTATGGCAAAGCAGCACACTATGCAAGTGAACTCTTTTTTTTTTTTAATTTAAAAATTTTTAAATTTATTTTCCCTTTTGTTTCCCTTGTTTTGTTTTTTGTTGTTGTTGCCCTTGTTTTGTTGCTATAGTTATTATTGTTGTTATTGATGTTGTCATTGTTGGATAAGACAGAGAGAAATGGAAAGAGGAGGAGAAGACAGAGGGGGAGAGAAAGATAGACACCTGCAATCTTGCTTCACCACCTGTGAAGTGACTCCCCTGCAGGTGGGGAGCGGGGGGGGGGGGGGGGGGGCGGGGGGCTCGAACCGGGATCCTTACGCCAGTCCTTGTGTTTCACACCACGTGCACTGTTAACCCGCTGCGCTACTGCCGGACCCGCAGGTGAACTCTTTACCGACCCCGCAGGTGAACTCTTTACCGACCCATTGCTCACTTAACTTCCACATTTGCGTTTGGTGGCTGACTCCCATTTCTGCAGCTGTTCTGAGTGTTTTGCACAGTCCACCTTTCTCAACAGTGGATCTGCCTTCGGAGGACCCTGTCTTGATTCAGCAAGCCAGGTTTCCCAGTTCTTTTTTCCATGGTTTGACTTCTATACTCTCATCTTAAGTCAGTCTCTCTCTTTTTCTTCTTCTTCTTCTAACAGAGTGCTGCTCAGCTCTGGCTTATGCTGTTGCAGGGGATTGAACCTGGAACTATTGAGCCTCAGGCATGAGAGTTTTTTGTGTAACCATTATGCTGTCTTCCTCACCTTAAGTCAGTGATAATATATATATATATATATATATATATATATATATATATATATATATATATGTCTATATATATGTTTAGTGATTCAATATTTATTTACAAAATTATAAGATGATAGCAGTATAATTTCATAATGTTTCCACCACCAGAGTTTTGTGTCCCCGTTTTATCTATTGGAAGCTGCAGTAGTTCTCCCAAGGTCGCAGATATGGTTGACTTTATTACTGTCTATATCTATCTATATATATACTTTGCCCATTTTTTCAGTCCTGCCTTCACGTCCTTTCTTAGTCACACTTACACTCATTACTACTTCTGAGTGTCTTTCCTTTTTTTTTTTTTTTTTTTTCCTCTCTTATAAGAAAACAGTGTCTGGCTTTCTCTGATGTTTTCCAGATTCACTTCCTTTTCTGTGATGGTACAGACATAAGATTACTGGTGACAAATGTTTTGGGTCCTGGTGGAATTGAGACTCAGAGCCCTTTGGTCTTCTTCCCCTACTCCTACTCCTTTTGCAGTATGAACCAAAGCTCTTTTTGAGGTGCAGATGGTGGGATTTCTGGCTTCTAAAATTGCTTCTCTGCTGGACATGGGCATTGGCAGGTCAATCCATACCCCTTCCTGTCTCTATCTTTGCCTAGTGGGGTAGGACTCTGGAAAGGTGAGGTTCTAGGACACATTGGTGAGGTCATCTGGCTAGAGAGATCAGGATGGAATCATCATAGCACCTGCAACTTGGTGGCTGAAAGGCAGTAAGATATAAAAGCAAGACAATGTTTAATAAACAGGAACCAAAATTAGGAATAGAGCAGATGAGAATAGGGACCTTAGGGTGGAAAGATGCGAGGAAGTCTATTTTAGGTATGTTCCAAGAGCCCATGACTTTAGTAATCATTGCTTAAGAATCATCCTTGATTTGATGCTGTGGACAGAGGGCAAGAAGAGAAAGGAAATAGGCAGTGTGCCTTCCCCTCGGGAAGCCTCTTGGCAGAGTCCACTCTCCTAGTGGAGGAGGAGTCCATACTGGAATTCAGGAGCCTAACTTTCTCTCCTGAACATGAGGAAGCTGTGTGACCACAGACAAGTCCTGTAGTCTTCCGGCCTCAGCCAATGAGTGGCATAGTTGGTCTGGCGATGCTGGCCATTAGTGGTCTACTTGCAAATAGACTTTCTCTCATGTGAATGAAATCTGTGTACCTTGCATGAAGGCGGTGGAAATTTTGCAGTCTCCTCATGTGAGAAAATTTCCTCATGTGAGAAAATTTAAAGTGAAAAATCATCAATTTAGTGATGCTTCAAACTAAAAGTTTGTTTTTTCATTTTAAAATATTGGGGGGAAAAATACTTGTTGTGGACCGGCAGATGGTGTGGTGTCTAAAACATTGGACCTGAGAGCCTGAGGTCCTGAGTTTGATCTTCAGCATTAATCACTCAATACACTTTATTATTTTACAAGTACTTATTTATTTTATTTTATTTATCTGAAGTTTATTTTGGATTAGGACAGAGAGAAATTGAGAGGGAAGGGGGAAATAGAGAGGGAGAGACAGAGAGACACCTGCAACACTGCTTCACTGCTTATAAAGATTCCCTCTTGGAGATGGGAATTGGGGGCTTGAATTGCTGTCCTCATGCACTGTAATGTGTGTGCTCAACTGGGTGCATCACTGCCCACCCCCCCAAGTACTTTAAAAAAAACATTTGTTTATTGGATAGAGACAGCCAGAAATTGAGAAAGGAAGGGGGAGATGGAGGAGGAGAAAGACACCTGCAGCACTGCTTCACCATTTGTACAAAAGTACTTACACGAACAAGGCTCAGTATTTATTCAGCCTGTAAACAATGATTGGGGGGCTCCGGCTGTTTCTTTACCTTTGAATTTAGTGATGGTTTTGCCGTGTCTGTGATCACCATGGTTCAGGGCTTCAGGGTTTCAGGGGGGACCCACTGCTCTGTCAGGCCCATAGTGTGTAAACCTGCAGCGTTTGGGCCATAGCTGGCCTGCCAGTGTGCTTTGCTCAGCACACACACACAGATGTCTGATTCCCAGCCTGCTGTGAGCACTCAGGATGACCTCTGGCCGGCCCACCCTGAGGTGGCAGTTGGCTGGACTCTCCTGTGCGTGGGACATGTGGTCCACAGCTGGCTCCAGGCACCTCCTCTGGGAGTCATGACCTGCCTGGCACACCTGGTGTTTGAGTGTGACCCTTGCCCTAGATGGTTGGTAAAGTGCTTTCCTGAGAGGTGCTGTCATCTGATGAGCTTGAGGAGAGAGTCTTGAACGTGATTGGTGGTGGTACAGTGCATCTCTAGCCTGCTATAGGGCTGCTGGGTAGGAAACGAGTGAGTCCTCTGTCTGAAACAGAACTTGAATTGACCATGTGTTTCTCTTTGTTTACCAGCTTAGCTCTGGCTTATGGTAGTGCTGGGGATTGAACCTGAGACCTTTGGTCCTTCAAGCATTCAAGTCTTTTTGCATATATACCATCTTTTTTCCATTGTGGTAGTTGTTGCTGCTGTTATTGTTGTTGTTGCTGCTGTTCTTATTCATGTTTTTGGATAGGACAGAGAGAAATTGAGAGAGGAGAGGAAGACAGAGAGGGGGAGAGAAAGATACCTGCAGACCTGCTTCACTGCTTTTGAAGCAACACTCCTGCAGGTGGAGAGCCGGGGGCTCGAACCGGGATCCTTTCGCCGGTCCTAGTGCTTCACACTATGTGCACAATGTGTAAATTTAGAGGCCTGGAGATAGCTCCTCTGGTAGATGGAAGAGTTTTCCATGCCTGAGGACCCAAGTCCGAGTCTGCAGCCACCACATGGGAGCACTGTGTGCAGAGGAAGCTTCACAAGTGGTGGAGCTGTTTCTCGCTTTCTCTCTCCGTCCTAACAGAAATTAAAACCTGGGCTGGGTTGGGGTAAAGGACTCTGGGGAAGGAGGATAGGGCATGGGGTGGGGCTTTGGGGTCCTGGTGCATGATGGTGGACAAGCACCTAAGTTGGGAGTGAAAATGTGTTGGTCTGCTTCTAAATTCTGCTTCTAAGACCCCTTCTGTTTCATTGGTTTAATCCCCCCTGCTTAACACTGTATTCTATTTACATAACCACTGTTAACTAAGCACCACCCTGCCTCCAGGGCATTGGTTTAATCCTCACTGTTTTGCATGCTTTTTCCTTCTCCCCACCCCCTATCCTACGTATATCTTCTTCGGACCTGACACTTCTGCCTCAGGATATATAAGGACAGGATTGTGATTAGAGATAGCTTAGATTGCGCTGCGTTCCACATGAGTAAAGACTGAACTGCGTACCGCTCAACCATGAGTCCCTGGTCGTCTCTCTCTTCCGCCCGCGAAGTTAGCCCGGCAAAAATGTTTTGCAGACACCTAATTTGGTGAAATGAGAAGTTGTACCCATGTACCAACAACTGTATTGGAAACCATTACCTCCCAACCCCCCAAAAAAGCATAATAGTGACTGGGAGTAATAGAATCATGTGTGTAGTCCTAGGGAAAACCCAGGTAGGTGGCAGAGTAAAAATAAACAAATAAATAAATAAAACTAAAAAACCTGCTGACCTTTCTCATAGGTGGAAATTGATAAAGAAACAAAGAAAGGGGCTTGGGCGGTAGCCCAGCAGGTTAAGCGCACATGGTGCCAAGTGCAAGGACCAGTGTAAGAATCCCAATTCAAACCTCCGGTTCTCCTTCTGCAAGGAGGTTGCTTCATAAGTGGTGAAGCAGGTCTGCAGGTGTCTATCTTTCTCTCCCCCTCTCTGTCTTCCTGTCCTCTCTCAATTTCTCTCTGTCCTATCCAACAATGACGACAGCAATAACAACAACAATGATAAACAACAAGGGCAACAAAAGGGAAAAAATAACCCCTAGGAGCAGTGGATTTGTAGTGCAGCCACTGAGCCCCAGTGATTACCCTGGAGGCAAAAAAAAAAAAAAAAAAGAACCAAAGAAAAAAGCTCAGAGTGAAAGTTAACTAGCCATGGGCTATGGCAGGGGAGCCAAGGAGCAGGTGGGGGGACACTGAGAGGGCAGGGTGTCCAGGGGTCCAGTGGAGGAAGACTTCAGTTGGTGGTGGGAATATCACAGGGCACAGAAATACCTTCCACAGCTGGGAGTATGGCTCGACCTGTCAATGCCCATGTTCAGTGGGGAAGCAATTACAGAAGCCAGACCTTCACCTTTCTGCAACCCACAATGATCCTGGGTCCATGCTCCCAGAGGGATAAAGAATAGGGAAGCTATCGGGGGAGGGGGTGGGATACAGAGTTCTGGTGGTGGGAATTGTGTGGAGTTGTACCCCTCTTATCCTATGGTTTTTGTCAGTGTTTCCTTTTTATAAAAAGAAAGAAAGAAAGAAAGAAAGAAAGAAAGAAAGAAAGAAAGAAAGAAAGAAAGAAAGAAAGAAAGAAAGAAAAGAAAGGAAGGAAGGAAGAAAGACCTGTCGCAAGGCATAAGAAGCTGTACTCATGTGGCAACAACTATCTTGTAGATTATTATTTCCCCCAATAAAGTGATTTGGGAATGAAAAAAAGAGAAAAAATTCTGTGAATTGATTTTCTCTCTCTCTTTTTTTTTCATGTATTTCCCATACATATTTCACTTTCTTTTTTAAAAAATTTATTTATTGGGGGATTAATGCTTTACAGTTGACAGTAAATACAATAGTTTGTACATGCATAACATTTCTCAGTTTTCCACACAACAATACAACCCCCACTAGGGGAATTGATGCCCCAGAGCCCCGGCACCCCCTGTCCATGGCTCACCTGGGGCCAGAAAGAGACAGAGCAGAGCACTGCTGGGGAGGGGACCAAACCCAAGGCCTTCTTTGCCACTGAGTCATCTTTTTATGTTTTAGCCTCAACAGAATGGGATCTCTCCACGCATGTTTAAGGCCTTTGTCAGTAAGAGCCACCCGGAGTTCTCCTCCAACAGACAGCAGGATGCCCAGGAGTTTTTCCTGCACCTGGTGAATCTGGTAGAGGTGAGTTGGTTTCTCTGGCTTCTCTAAGTCTCTCTCTGCTCAGCCCACTGAGAGCTATCTCTACGTGTTTTCTGAGGGATTGTGGGTCTGTTTGTTCTCCATGTAATTTGCACGTGGTTTAGGCTTGTTTGTCGGTGATTTCACACATCAGTTTTTTAAAAAATGCTTATTTGTTTGTTTGTTTATTTATTTTAATAAGAGAGATACAGAAAGAAAGGGAGAGAGACCAGAGCACTGCTCAGCTCTGTTTTATTACGGTGGTGCTACAGATTGAATTTGGGGACCTCAAACCATCTGGTAGCCTTAGGCATGAAAGTCATTTGTAGAACCATTATGTTGTCTTCCCAGCCCACCTGTTTTTTTTTTTTTTTAATATACATTTATTTGACAGAGAGAAACTGAGATGAGAAGAGGAGCTAGAGAGGGAAAGAAAAACAGAGACACCTGCAACACCGCTTTACCACTCTTTAAGCTTCCCCTCTGCAGGTGGCCACGTATGGGGCTTGAACCTGGGTCCTTGTGCATGGTAACACGTGCACTCAACCAGGTGAACCACCCGACCCTCCAGTTCGCTTTATATCTCCATGACAAGTTCCTTGACAGCCCCATGTGACATTTAATGTCCTCCTGCCACCCCTCAGAGAAGGTCACACTTGGCTCACAGTAGAATCGAAGCACTTTCAGTGCTGTGGCTTTAAACAGTCACTGAGAATTCGTTACTAAATGAATTCTTCTATGCTCCTTGGAAAACAAGTTTTCTTTTCTGATTATAAAAGTGTTCTTTGTAGAAAACATAGGTAAACACAAAGAAGAACAGAAAGATTACCCACAATATCAACTCCTGCCAGTATAGTCAGTGATAATGTTCTGGTGTCTAACCTATGAGTCATTTTGGTATTTTGTTAGCTCTACCTTCAAGCCCCTGTTGGGTGCTATTTTGTAAGCAACATTTTCCAGTTAGCGTACTGTGGATCTTTTGCCATATTATTGCATATTTGAATACTTCACTTTTTAAAAAAATATTTATTTATTTATTCCCTTTTGTTGCCCTTGTTGTTTTATTGTTGTAGTTATTATTGTTGTTGTTGTTGGATAGGACAGAGAGAAATGGAGAGAGGAGGGGAAGACAGAGAGGAGGAGAGAAAGATTGACACCTGCAGACCTGCTTCACCGCCTGTGAAGCGACTCCCCTGCAGGTGGGGAGCCGGGGTTCGAACCAGGATCCTTATGCCGGTCCTTGTGCTTTGTGCCACTTGCGCTTAACCTGCTGCGCTACAGCCCGACTCCCATACTTCACATTTTTAAAAGATATATAATCATGTAAAGACTTTAATATTTCATGGGGAGTTTTTTATTTTTCCCCCCTTCTCTTTGGGCTGTCTCCTTTAGCTCCTTCCTTCTATCTTGGTCAGCCTCTTTCCTGTGATTTTTTTCTCCATTTTTTATTTGTGGTTAATGGTGGGTTGCAATATTTTAAGATTACAGTGTATAGTTCGACACCACATTCACCTCCAAATGTTGTGTCCCCACGCTCTCACCTCCCCAAAATAACCACCAAAGTTCTCACAAAGTCTTGTAACAAAGTCTTGTTCTCACAAACACTTTGTCCTTTTCTCTTCTTTTCTTTTCGTTTCTCCTCTCTTCTTTTCTTTTCCTTTCTTTTCTCTTTTTTCCTTTCCTTTCCTTCCTTCTTTCCTCTCTTTCTCTCTTTCTTTCTTTCTTTCTTTCTTTCTTTCTTTCTTTCTTTCTTTCTTTCTCTCTTTCCTTCCTTCTTTCCAAGTTCATGTGTATGAGTTTTATAGGTTCCACATATGAGTGAAACCAACTGGTAGTTGTCTTTCATCTCTTTGCTCATTTCACTTAGTCTCAATCACCTCCATTTCCACTCATTTTTGTCCCAAAGGACACAGTATCTTTTTTTTTATTGCAGAGTAGTATTAGATGGAGTATATCTTTATCCAATCATCTGTTGTGCTATTGTGAATAATACAGCTATGAACACAGGGGTGCATATGTCCCTTTGAGTGTCCTTTGATTTTTTTTTTAATGGTTGTATAGTATTAGTTCACATGATCAGCTCTAATTTACTAACCATTTTCAGACTCTAGAAAGCCCCCACAGTGTTTTCCTGTTCATCAGGCAGCCTGGTGAGCTGGCCTATCTGGAGTGAATGTGTAATAGTAGAAATAAACTTAGTCCCAGGAAACCCCCCTTTTCTTTTCTGATTATAAAAGTGTTTTTTGTGGAAAACACAGGTAAGCACAAAGAAGAAAGTAAAGATCACCCACGGTGGTATCAGCACTTGCATTTGCTTTTGTGTGGATTTTTTTTTCTTTAATGACTTCCTATGAGTAAGTGTGCTAACTTGTCATGATCTGACCTTCAGAGGAACCGCATCGGCTCAGAAAACCCAAGCGATGTGTTTCGCTTCCTGGTGGAAGAACGGACTCAGTGCTGTCAGACCCGAAAAGTGCGCTATACAGAGAGGGTGGACTACCTGATGCAGCTGCCAGTGGCCATGGAGGCAGCCACCAACAAGGGTAAGGGCTCCCGAGGTGTGGGAAGCGGGGCCAACACTCAGCCCTGGGACTCAG